>NC_066620.1:111043135-111643135 GCF_025201925.1 Gopherus flavomarginatus
TCGCCTGATGCATCCTAAAACCGCATTCGCTTTTTTAACGGCCATATCACATTGGCGGCTCATAGTCATCCTGTGATCAACCAATACTCCAAGGTCCTTCTCCTCCTCCATTGCTTCCAACTGATGTGTCCCCAATGTATATCTAAAATTCTTGTTATTAATCCCTAAGTGCATGACCTTGCACTTTTCACTATTAAATTTCATCCTGTTACTATTACTCCAGTTTACAAGGTCATCCAGATCTTCCTGTATGATATCCCGGTCCTTCTCCGTGTTAGCAATACCCCCCAGCTTTGTGTTATCTGCAAACTTTATTAGCACATTCCCGCTTTTTGTGCCAAGGTCAGTAATAAAAAGGTTAAATAAGATTGGTCCCAAAACCGATCCTTGAGGAACTCCACTAGTAACCTCCTTCCAGCCTGACAGTTCACCCTTCAGTACGACCCGTTATAGTCTCCCCTTTAACCAGTTCCTTATCCACCTTTCAATTTTCATATTGATCCCCATCTTGGATCACAAACTAAATATGAGTCAACAATGTAGCACTGTTGCAAAAAACCCCAAATATTATTCTGGGATATATTAGCAGGAGTGTTGTAAGCAAGACACAAGTAGTAATTCTTACACTCTACTCCATGCTAATAAGGCCTCAGTTGGAGTATGGTGTCCAGTTCTGGGTGCCACATTTCAGGACAGATGTGGACAAACTGGAGAAAGGCCAGAGAAGAGAGACAAAAGAGATTAGAGATAGAAAACATGACCTATGAGGGAAGAGCGAAAAAATTGTGTATGTGTGAAACATTAAAACAGTTTTCAAATACATAAAAGGTTGTTACATGGAGGAAGGGAAAGAATTGTTCTTCTAAACATCTGAGGGTAGGACAAGAAGCAATGACTTACATTGCAGCAAGGGACCTTTAGGTTGGACATTAGGAAAAACACTGTCAGGGTGGTTAAGCACTGGAACAAATTGCCTAGAGAGGTTGTGGAATCTCCATCATTGCAAGTTTTTAAGAACAGGTTAGACAGACACTTGTCAGGAATGGTCTAATAATTATGTAGTCCTGCAATCATGGCAGGACGACTGGGCTAGATGACCTGTTGAGGTCCCTTCCAATCCTACACATCTATGATTCTATGACAGGAATCCAACAGCCTGGAAGTCCTGAGAGCCCCAGACCCTTAGCTCCCATACTAGGCTCTTCTGAAACTCAGCCAGAAGACTGCCACCAAGTGGGGCTCCAAAGGCTCCCAAAATTTTGTCTCTCTTTCAGCCTATTAGGTGATCTGATGAGGAGCCAAGAACCTGGAAGCCCCGGGAGACATGTTCCAAATCTCCAGGGCTCTCAGGTTAGCCAGGACTCAGAGTGCTTCCAGACACCTAGTTCCTCCACAGCTCACCAGGCAGTCTGACAAGGAGTCAGAACCTGGATGCTCTGTGAGCTCCAGCTCCTGGCTCAGCCAGGGCAGACCTGCAGATTCCCAACTGCCCTTCAGCTTACCAGTCTGACTGAAGAGGAAATAGCTTGGAAGAGCTAGCTCCCAAAGTCCTAGGCTTGTAGCTCCTCAGCAGCCTGGGCTCCCAGGGTCCACGGCTCCAGGGCATTCCATCAGCCTGACTGCCCCAGAGCTGGGATGCCATTCCCTTTCATGGGACATTGTGAAACGTTTGGATTTTATTTCAAATCAGAATGAAATCAGATTTCAAAATATCAAAATCCTCCACAAAATGGAATTCCTTTCTCCATCCCACTATATCCTATGCCAGATAATCCACATATACCTCCAAAAGCTGACTGTAAGAGGAAAAAAACGTCCTCAGAATCAATTGCGAGCACCATGCCATTGACAGTGAATTCTGAAGGTAAGATCAGAGGTTTAGGGTGCAAGATGGCACACAAAGGGAGTCTATACTAGGCTTCTTTCTGAAAAAAAGTGCTCCCTCTGCTACAGCGCCAGTCACTTGGCAGTGCTAGTGCAGGAAAGGCTCCTATGGCTGCTGCTACCTGTTTTAAAACCATTCTGTTTATCCCTGTTCTGAGCAAGTTTCAATGATGTGGTAGTAAAAGCACTGGCGGCTGCCAGAGCCTTGTCTAGCCTAGCAGTCCTGATGTCGCTACCACCCGCACAACTGCACCTGGGATAACAAGGCAGTGAGATCTGTCAGAAAAAAAAAAAAAAAGTCTAGTGTAGACAAAGGTAAAAGCTTAGACTTGCTAAGGAACCCTAAAGCAACTTATGAACTAAAACTCGAACTGAAACGAAAGAGCAGGGATTTCAAACCTAAAAAGTGACCATTTGGAAACAATATCCTTTTCTCAATCTCAATTTACTGCTTAGCTAACAATGAGAGTTCACTGCCACTTTATAATATGGAAGACTGAATAACTAAAATAATAATAATACTTAGCTCTTATACAGCATTTTTCATCAGGAGATCTCCAGGTGCTTTACAAAGGAAGTCAGTATCTTTATCCTTGCTTTTACTGATGGAGAAACTGAGCACAAAACAATGCAGTGACTTGCCCAAGGTCACTCAGCAGGCCAGTGGCAAAACCAACACTAGGTTTCCTGAGTCCCAACACATTGTTCTATCCCTAAGATCACACTGCCTGTCCCAATGGCTGCTAATCTCCAGAACACACTGAATGATCCAGATTTAACAATACAGTATAGGACACTGAAAGGAGCAGTGAGAATAAGCAGGCTTCCATCATGAGTGTCATCCTGCCACGGTCCAGCCTTCCTTTCTCATTGACCATCAGTAATATACTTCTGTCCATTTCTGAACTTTTTGTAGGCTTTGCCAAAACCCATGGCGTCACATGATCCAAGACATTTATGTTTCCTTACCTCAGCTGATATGGAGGGATCTTGGTAGCAGCAGCATCAGAAGATTCCAAAGTTTCTGTATGAGTAAAGGAAAGAATAAGAATGTTAAAGGAGACAATGTATTCAGGATCTAGATAATCTACATTTCCACAGTTTTGAATTATTGTTCCCAAGCCTGACTTCTATCAATAGCACTGACAGTTAAATTTACAACTTACAATTTCAAAAAATTCTCTGCTGTGCTTTTCTTATTGTAGGGATCCCTTTTAGATGTAAACATGGTGACATATACAGGACTCCGGAACAGGATAATGTATCTATAAACTTGCACCAAAATAATAGCAGCTGTGGATTACAAAAGATTTCATTATTGCAGTCCAAATCTGTGTGTGGACACTGTTCCAAAATCAGCATCCACCTGGACTTGGAACAAAATAACTAAACTGATTTTAGAATATTGATTTAGTTACATTGGTGCAAGTTTATGTATAGATTAGGACTGTTGATTAATCACTGTAAACTCATGTGATTAACTCAAAAAATTAACTGCGATTAATAGCACTATTAAACAATACAATTACAACTGAAATTTATTAAATATTTTTTGATTTTTTCCTCTACATTTTCAAATATAGAGATTTCTATCACAATACAGAATACAAAGCGTACAGTGCTCAGTTTACATTATTTTTATTACAAATATTTGCATTGTAAAAAACAAAAGAAACCGTATTTTTCAATTCCCCTCATACAAGTACTATAATGCAATCACTACGGTGAAAGTGTAACATAAAAGTGTAGATTTTTTTTGTTACATTACTGCACTCAAAAACAAAACAAAGTAAAACTTTAGAGCCTACAAGTCCACTCAGTCTTACTTCTTGTTCAGCCAATCGCTAAGACAAACAAGTTTCTTTACATTTATGGGAGACATTGCTGCCTGCTTCTTATTTACAATGTCACCTGAAAGCAAGAACAGGCATTGCAGGGTATTTACGTGCCAGCTATGCTAAACGTTTATATGCCAATTCATGCTTCGGCCACCATTCTGGAGGACATGATTCCATGCTGATGATGTTTGTTTAAAAAACAGTGCATTAATTAAATTTGTGACTGAACTCCTTGGGAGATAATTGCACATCCCTTGTTGTTTTATGCACATTCTGTCATATATTTCATGTTACAGCAGTCTTGAATGATGACCCAGCACATGTTGCTTGATTTATGACAGTGTCACTGCAGATTTGACAAAACCAAAGAAGGTACCAGTGTGAGATTTCTAAAAATAGCTACAGCACTCAACTCAAGGTTTAAAGAATCTGAAGTGCCATCCAAAATCTGAGCAGGACGAGGTGTGGAGCATGCTTTCAGAAGTGTTAAAAGAGCAACACCCTGATGCGGAAACTACAAGACCAGAACCACTTCCTCCCCCCCCCCCCCCCAAAAAAAAAAAATCAACCTTCTGCTGGTGGCATCTGACTCAGATGATGAAAATGAGCATGCATCTGTTCGCTCTGCTTTGGATTGTTATTGAGCAGAACCCATCATCACCATGGATGCATATCCTCTGGAATGGTGGCCGAAGCATGAAGGGACATACGAATCTTTAGTGCATCTGGCATGCGAATGCCCATTCTCACTTTCAGGTGACATTGTAAACAAGAAGTGGGCACCATTATCTCCTGCAAATGTAACCAAACTTGTTTGTCTGAGCGACTGGCTAAAATAGCACTGAGTGGACTCATGGGCTCTAAAGTTTTACATTGTTTGTTTTTGAATGCAGTTATTTTTTGTACATAATTTGACATTTGTAAGTTCAACTTTCGTAAGAGATTGCATTACAGTACTTGTATTAGATGAACTGAATTATACGATTTCTTTTGTTTTTTCACTGCAAATATTTGTATTCACAAATAAATAGAAAGTGAACACTATACTTTGTATTCTGTGTTGTAATTGAAATAATTATATTTGAAAATGTAGAAAACATCCCAAAATATTTAAATAAATGGTATTCTATTATTGTTTAAGCGCGCAATTAATTGCGATTAAGTTTTTAATCGCTGGACAGCCCTAGGATAGATCAACCCCAGCACTGACTTTAGGTTACTTGAACTCTCTCGAGTCACAGCCTCTCTCTGAAAATTTGTGTGCAGCTCATTACACTTGGTTCATTTTCACTAATACAGACATTCATTTTATTAGATAGTTAACAACAAGGTAGGTGCAGTGAGGTGCTCTCAGAACTAACCTCTTAGCATAAATTAGTGGTTGAGAAGTCACAGTACAAAAAAAATTGCATTGTAAAAGAATGCACATTCAACAAAAGACACCTTATGTATGTGGTCACTGAGAACTAAGAAAAAATACTTCCCATGTATTATACTTGGTATACCACCCAACCAGCCTTATCCTTGTATGGAAGATACATATTTTTAAAGAATTCAGTGTTATATTAGACAGAATGGTTGCATGTTATTAAAACAAGCAGTAGTTCTGCAATCATCTTGTTTGCTCAGCATCTCTATCACTGGCACTTTTGAATGGTAAGATATTACTTCTCTTTCCAGTGAAAAAACGTATGGGTCTACCAGATCTTGCTCTCAAAGAAAGGTGTTAATAATTCCAGTGTAATCACCAAACATACAGTTCCCTTCACATAAATACTAAAATATCCATAAAATATGCTTATGGTGGTTTGAGTCTGAGAAGGAAAAAAAGCTACATATCAAGTGAAAAACAAATGAATAGCTGTTTACACACATATTTATACTGCTCCAATCACAGCAGTGTCTAGGCACCAATATGGAAAGATGGATTTCCTCTGAAATCACTGGGCTGTAGCAAGGCATGGTTTGGCCATGCAGGGCAACCTGTACTTTTAAAAACGACATCAGATGACTGAATCACAGCATATTCATTTGAGGGATAACAATAAGTTACCTGCCAATGAAACGTAAGTTTATTCATTTTTTATTCTCTCTAGTTTTAACATATCATGTGATTCACTGCAATTAGAATGCACCTAAACATGACATGATGATTCACTGAAAATAGTAAAAGCAAAAGCTTTGTGTGTTAAAACAAAAAAAGTGGGGGCACATAGCTTGACACCTGTGAGAGATGAGTAATTCCTCTACCCAGGAGTACTGCAACCTCAACAGCTGTCCTCATTAAGTCATTATACCTCCTTTTCAAATTTAATTAGCAGTTGTAACACCCTTTCATATGTTAATAGCTAACCCTATACAGTCTATGCCAGTGGTTCTCAAACTTTCTTACTGGTGATCTCCTTCACATAGCAAGCCTTTGAGTGCAAGCCCCCTTAAAGTTATTTTTAATTTATAACACCATTATAAATGCTGGATGTAAAACAGGGTTTGGGGTGGAGGCTGACAGCTTGCAACCCCCCATGTAACAGCCTCATGACCCCCTGAGGGGTCCTGACCCCATTTGAGAACCCTTGGTCTATGCCAAGTTGGTGTTGGACCATGTAAGCTCTCCAGTGTTATGTCAACCAGGCAGTCTGGGTCATTCCCTTCCTAACAGTTTTAGGTGAGCCTGACAAAAGAATTTACTTACCTGGCAACTAAGGTAAATGCAATTAAGGTATTCTAGCGATGCTACAAGTGCAAGGAAACTGCCTGCAGTGGGCTCACATCAGCCTTCCAGCAGTGGTGAGCCACTGAGTCATATACCTGCAAGCTCATATATGCTGCTCGAAAAATATATAATTAAATACAATCCTACTTAAGACTGTCTGCGCCCTGGCTGGAAAAGAAAACATTGCAAACAACTCGGTTTTCCTGACCTATTGGAGCTCACGCTGAAGGGCAACAAATCGATAGCAATGTGCGCATTAGAGCCTCCAAAGTGGGGGGGAAGGGGAATCCTTTAGCACAGGTATGGCTTAGGGGTGCCTTTAAATCAATGGGAGAAAGGACCCAAGAAATGGTAGGTAGAGATTTCCCAGGCACGGCGCGTGCACAATAGGAAACACTGCAAATGCATTAACAGCGTACCCATAATGAGAGCCGGCAAAGCAGGGGGCTGTCTGCTCTCTGGCGCGGGGGGCTGGAGCATGCACTGGGAGAAAGCGCCAGGGAGCAGGTACCCGCTTCCTTACCAATGGCCCAGCCGCAGCTCTCCTTGATCGCTTTGTGTTTGTTCCCCGACGCCTCCTTCTGCAGCTTCCTCAGGATTTCTTCCATCTTGGCTGCCCGAGGGGCCCTGCGCTCCGCGGCAAGGAAAGGCGGCTGCAGACGGCAGAGCGGGTGTCGCCTCTTGCCCGGCTCTAAGCGGGGACGGTGCGCAGCATCCTGCCCCGGGCGCGCTGCTGCTGCAGCTGCTGTTGATGAATCACGCTCAGCTCCATGACGGAGACACGTCAGTTTGTGCCGCTGCCTCCTCCCCCGCGGGCAGGTCCCCGCGGTGCAGCTGGGCTCCGGCAGGCGGCGGGAGGTGTCGCTGCTGCCGCGAGGAGGCCGAATCCTCAGCCCCGGCCAGCGCCTGCCTGGAGCCGGGCTCCCCAGCGCAGAGAGGCCCCGGGAAAAGGTGGCAGAGGATTTCCTAGCCCGGGAAGGGACGGAAGGGGATGGACTCGGGAGGGAGCGCGAGCGCGGTTGGCTGATCTCAGGAGCAGAGCACAGATGTGTCCGGGATTTCCCGCCAGTGCACACCTGGTCTCGCCCCTACAAACTCATGTTCCTGTAACTACGTGGCTCAGGGGCGGGGGGAAAGAGCCGGCTCTGCTGCACAGCCCAGGGCCTGCGGATGTCGCAGCCCATAGCATAGCCGCTCCCATGGTGAACTGTCACTACACCTAATGCTGTTCCCTAAGCCCAAGGCAATCGCCTCCTCTTGCCAGCCCTGTGTGCGCAGGCAGCGCTGAAACGCTCTCCGAAGCGACCTGGAGATTACAGGGCACTAAGAAACCCCCGGCCTGTTTTCATTGTGCATTTGGGGCCTCCTCCTGCTGCCTTTGGTGTCGGTGGTCAAAATCTCACCGTCTTTGGTGGGATCAGGAGCAAGCCCTAAATACTGACCATTCCCTGTTGTGGGCAGAATTAGATTAAAGGAATAGTGTCAATCTTGAAACCATGCGTTGTAAATGAAGCATAAAAATGGCCATAGTGGGTCAGAGCAATGGTCCATCTAGCCCAGTATCTTGTCTCCAACAGCAGCCAATGCCAAGTGCTTCAGGTGAAGTATACAGAACAAAGCAGTTTTAGAGTCACCCACTACTGTCTTCCCCTCTCAGCTTCTGACAGACACATGCTTAGGTCACCCAAGCACAGGGTTGCATCCCTAACTGTCCTGGCTAATAGCTGTGGGTTGATGGACCTATCCTCCATTAACTTATCTAGTTCTTTTTTTAACCCAGTTTTATTGTTGGCCATCACAACATCTCATGGCAATGAGTTCTACACGTTAATTGTGTGTTGAGTTAAAAAGTACTTCCTTATGTTTGTTTTAAACCTTCTGCCTATTCATTTCATTGGGTGACTCCTGATTCTGTATTGTGAAAAGGTGTAAATAACACTTCTCTCGTCACTTTTTCCACACTGTTCATTATTTTATAGATTTCTATCATATCTGTCTCCTTTCTAAGCTGAACAATGCTAACCTTTTCACTCTCTCCTCATATGGAAGCCATTCCATACCCTTGATTTTATTTATTTATTTATTTATTTATTTTTGGCTGCCCTTCTCTGAACCTTTTCCAGTTCCACTACAGTATATTGTTTTTGAGATGAGGCAACTAGAACTGGACACAGTTTTCAAGGAGTGGGCATAACATGTATTTATATAGTGGCATAATGATATTTTCTGTCTTATTTTCTATCCTGTTCCTAGTAGTTGCTAACATTCTGTTAGACTTTTTAACTAATGCTGTGCCCTGAGCTGAAGTTTTCAAAGAACTATCCACAGCATGTGTATTTATGTTCCTTATCAATTTCTTCCACCACCAATAATCAATCCAATGGTCTGGTAACTGCTGATGCTCTTTGTTTACTTTGTGCTTTTTTTCTTTGTTTGACTATGAAAATGAATAAGGACCATTTCAATTTGTTTATAATCAGTTTCACTGTCATATATGTAGTGCTCCAAAATTTGGGCTTGAAGCATTGCGAAACAATTTTTCAGAAATCCATTGTTTCCATTGGACGCCTTTTAAAAGTTGTGTAAACATTTATCTTGGTTTTAGATTTTTAAAAGGTTTGTTTTATAGCATTTACTTTGGAGCCATATTTAGGTTACCCTGTCTCTTTAAAATAATAAATAATAATAAGAAGTAATACCTATTTCTTATATAACCACTTGTTTTCTGTGACTATGTTCTGTACTTGCAAGAGTCTGAATTATTAGATAACAATTATTGTTTTTGCACTCTAACTACTCTGAGCCTATAAACATGCTCTCTCAGTGATGTAAGTCACTTTCCCAGCTTCCTGCATTATAGCAACACATCAGCATTGCTATAATGCAGATAGCATCAAGACATCTGTTTTAGAGGACTTAGATTTGATCTGTAAATTGATGTTTTTAGTAGGATTTCTTTGAAATTTGGTGTGCCTTGGAGGCTGCAGAATAAGGTTCAAGATACAGATTCAGAGACATTTAACCCCCGCATTCCCTCAAAAAACCATTTTTCAAAAATGTTTCTAGATAAAGTTTATTTTTTTGCCTAGAGCTAAATATCAAACTAGTTAAGTCCCAGGCAGACTGCGAAGAGCTACAAAAGAATCTCACAAAACTGGGTGACTGGGCAGATGAAATTCAATGTTGATAAATACAAAGTAATACACATTGGAAACCATAATCCCAACTATACTTATAAAATGATGGGATCTAAATTAGCTGTTACCACTCAAGAAAGAGATCTTGGAGTCATTGTGGATAGTTCTCTGAAAACATCCACTCTATGTGCAGTGGCAGTCAAAAAAGCAAACAGAATAATAGATTATTAGGGTTGGAAGGTCATTTAGTCCAGCTCCCTGCTCAAAGCAGAACCAATCCCCGACTAAATGGCCCCCTCAAGGATTGAACTCATAACCCTGGGTTTAAGCAGGCCAATACTCAAACCACTGAACTACCCTTCCCCCAAAGGTTGGGAGTTATTAAGAAAGGGATAGATAATGAGACAGAAAATATTATATTGCCTCTATATAAATCCATGGTACATGCACACCTTGAATACTGCATGTGGATGTGGTTGCCCTATCTCAAAAAAGATGTTGTGGAATTGGAAAAGGTTCAGAAAAGAGCAACAAAAACGATTCGGGGTATGAAACAGCTTCCATATGAGGAGAGATTAATAAGACTGGGACTTTTCAGCTTGGAAAAGAGATGACTAAGGGGGGTTATGATAGAAGTCTATAAAATCATGGCTAGTGTGGACAAAGTAAATAAAAAAGTGTTATTTACTCCTGCTGATAACACACGAACTAGGGGTTGCCAAATGAAATTAATAGGCATCAGGTGTAAAACAAACAAAGGGAAGTATTTCTTCACACAACGCACAGTCAGTCTGTGGAACTCTTTGCCAGAGGATGTTGTGAAGGCCAAGACTACAACGGTTCAAAAAAGAACTAGATAAGTTCATTGATGATAGGTCCATCATGGCTATTAACCAGGAGGGGCAGAGATGGTGTCTCTAGCTTCTGTTTGCCAGAAGCTGGGAATGGGCGACGGGGATCAATCACTTGATGATTACCTGTTCTGTTCATTCCCTCTGGGGCACCTGGCGTTGGCCACTGTCGGAAGACAGGATGCTGGGTTAGATAGACCTTTGGTCTGACCCACTATGCCCATTCTCATGTTTTTATGATGAAATGCAGCTCAATATGGTCTCAATCTGTCAAGTTTTACATAAGGTAATGCATGGCACCCATTTCAATTTGGGTCCCCCAAAGATTTAAACAATATACACATTTTTACACTGCTCATGAAAAAACGGCTAAAAGGTTTCCGTTCCCACCATTTTATACGCATAAAGCTTGGCTCTTGTAAGTGCTCTAAAATCCAAATGGTTAATCAAATTGCTCTGAAATTTGATGTCCCTTATAAAAGCATTAGGTAGCATTAGTGATCCAAATTTGGGATCATTTGAGGGCTTCCTGAGTTATAGGCCCCCTAAAAAACTCATTACCTTCTCCTCCACCTGGAGAACTTCCTCCTGTTCATTAGCTCCTCTGGTAACTCAGGAGCTGGCTTTTTAAGCCCCAGTTCTCCCTGAGTAGAGCTGCCCCCTGGCTCAGGGTTAATGGGTGCTAAAGAGCATAGGGATCAAAGCCTCATTGAGAAGCGCTCAGCCTTGCCTAGCAGGCTGCTAGGCTCAGCACATGCAGCTGATTGACGCTGCAAGCCTGGGAGGCTGGAGAAGTGAAGCAGCCACGGCGTGCTCGGGAAGAGGCAGGGCAGGGGTGAGCTGGGGCGGGGAGTTCCTCTGTGTGCCGCCCCTCCATTACTTACTGCAGGCGGCCCTCCCCACGCTCCCCTGCCCCAGCTCCCTCCACCTAAATGTCAGTGGCGACCGGGGCGGCTGAAGATCCAGCCGCCATGGTCAGTGCCGAAGAAGATGGCACCTCCCAAATCCTAGCACCCTAGGCAAACGCCTAGGTCACCTAAATGGTTGCACCGGCCCTGAGCACATGGCTCTGCAAACAAACAGTCCACACTACATACTTCTGTAAAGCAGCAAGCACACAACAAACAAACAAACTTAAGGACAATAAACTCACTCCCCAAGGATCATACAGCCACTCTTTTACATGGAAGACTCCCCTGTTAGGTGCTCCTGTTCACTAGCCATTGAATATAAACCATTTCAAACACCGGTTCCATCGGACTACTACTCCCTTCTGTGAGTTGGCTAGAAGGGCTGAGACAGCATAATGCAGGGCAGTAAATTGTGCCCTGTAAAGAAATGCAGTAATTTACTTCACATCTGGAATGAGGTTACCAGGGCCAAGGCTTATCCCGTTCCCTGCCTTTCTACGCTCACCTGTTTAGTGGAAGAAGTAGCATGCATGCAGCATCTACTTATCCCCTACATATTGAAACCCAAGATCTGGGGAGGCCATGCACCTGTGGCTGCAGTCTGGCTTTAAATAAGTGTTTTAAGTGCAAAGTGAAGGGATTTATTTAAGATATGGATATTTATTTCTACCATTCATAAATTCATTAATAAGCCCAGCCTCTTTAGCGTCGATCCTCCCCCACACTTCCAAAACCCCCTGAGAACCACCCAAAACCATCCTCATGCTGCCTTCCTCTCCTCTTACAATTACCTTGGTTCTTCACTTTGAAAATGTATTCAGCCTGCTAGTGGCTGTAACAAAGGGTTCAAAGTTCATTAGACTAACTGTATTATTTGTTTTTGGAAGCGCTGGCACCCACAATTGTCCTCATCACCCCAGAAATAAAAGAAAGCACATTTTCTACCTCACAACGGGTGTGATCCAGAAAAGGACTTACAATGCTCAGTGTCACAGCACCTAACTTTTAGGTGCCTATAAAATTATAGGAACAACACTAAAATCTACAAAGCCTTAGGCTCCTATACAATGAATGGGGAGAAATTAGATCATAATCCTAGATGGAGAACCACCTAAGATAGCCAGTGAGAGATGCTGACCAGCATGGGCTACTCCTGAGGGCATTCTGTGCCAAAAAATTAAAAATTCTGTGTACAATATTTTAAAATTCTGGAAATTTTATTTGTCAAATAAATGTGGAGGCTCCCGCATGGCATTGGGGAGCACAGGCCACTGGCTGCACAGAGATGGGAGATCATTCTGGGACATGGGCTCAGCGGTGAGGCTGCACCCAACCCTGACACAATGCAGGGGCTGGGTCTGCCCCAGAAACATCCTAGGGCCCTGCCCCTCCATGCCAGGTGCACCAGGTGTGAGCAGGCAGGATTCAAGTGTCAAGGGGCTTAGTGTGGGGGGATCCAGGTGTGGTTTGAGAGGGGTTCTGTGTAGGGCAACTTGGGTGCAGGTAGCTCAGTGGGAGATCCAGGTGCGGGGGATCTGGATGCACAGGGGCTTGTTGGGGGGTTCTGAGTGCAACGTTAATGGGACTCTGCAGGGGGGTCCAGGTGAAGATGGTTGGGGCTCAGCGGGGGTGGGGCCTGGGGGTGGAGGGGATAGAGCTTGGCAGGGGGTCTGGCTGTGGAGTCTAGATGCTGATGGAGAGGGGCTCAGTGGGGTGGGGATCCAGGTGCGGGTGGCTCATCGGGATGGTCCCAGTGCAGGGAAAGTGGGGCTCATTGGGGGGGTTCTGTGTGCGGAGTGGGAGTGAGGTTCAGTGGGAGGGTTTGGATGCATGTAGGGGTCAGCTCCCTGTACAGGGATCCCTCCCCCTGCAGCTGAGGAGCAATGAGTGCAAGAAGCAGGGGAAGTTTGCAGAGCTTTCTGCAGCTGGGGGAGAAATTCTGTGGGTGGGTCTGACCTGGCCCCAGATGCAGTGCAGGGGAAGAGGAAGTCCTGTTCCCCCCAGCCCAGCTGGGACTGGCAGCTGAGCCCAGCGTAGGATAGGAGCCACCAGCTCGGTCTTCCCTAGTCCTGCTCCCTGCCCCACAGTGATTTACCTCTCTGCCGGATGTCCTGGGCACCCAAAACATACTGCTGGTGAGGGTCACATGACCATTCTTGTAGCTTCCCTTTGTTTCCCCATCAGAAAGTCATTTTTCTGTGGGGAAGCAAAGAAATCTGCATGGGACATAAATTATGTGCATGCGTAGTGGTGCAGAATTTCCCCAGGAGTAATGGGCGGCACGTATCAGAGGCTTGAGGGAGGCTAAACCTTCCCAAAAAAGGCTGACCATGCAGGAGGGCAAATGCCATGGATGCAGCATGGGTCACCTCACTTTGGAGGTGCATCAACCTGCTGCCTTTGGAGCTACAGAAGCAAAGCTCCTTAGAAGTGGGGGGGCCACCAGCACCCGGACCCTGGCCCATGGTCTGGACGCCAGTGTTCCCCCCACTTCTAGGGAGCTTCCAGCACTTGCGTTTAAGCTTCCTGAATGGAAGACTCATGCACCGCCCATGCCGACCAGACAGATGTGGGCTGAAGCCTTGCCCTTCTCTTGGATATAGTTGCCTAAGACTGAGCTGCAGGTAGGCACCAAGCTCTGCTAGCAATGGGGTTAAGAAGAAACTTTCCCCAAGTGCAGATCCTTCAGTAACTGCCTACTGCAGGGTTCTTGCACCTTCCTCTGACTTGTCTTCTACTGACCATTAACAAAGACAGGATTCTGGGCTAGATGGACCAATGATCTGATCCAGCAGTGCAAGTCATATGTTACTGTGAGATGGTTGCCATGATTTTAGCTCTCCATTATGTCTCAGCTTTGTTCTGAAGAGGTCATGTGCAGGGGCCAGAAGATAGTTCAGTCTCTGTAGCTATTCACTGCATGGCCTCTTTCCTGACGTTGACTACAAGGGAGCCAGTTGTGATCGTGATACTGATTTTATAACATGGGAACCTATCTGCTGGTGAATGGATAGGGACCACTGTTTTACGTAGGCCATCTAATAAAATATTCATAATGAATAATTAATGGTAAATTTGTCCACTGTTTGCACACTTGCTTATTTTCAGGAAGCCAGTGATGACACTCAATTAACTCCAGTCAAATTTATGATACATTTTCTAGATTAATGCATTATAAGTGCATGAATGCATCTCTCTGTGGTCTTGACAGCACTGCCTTTTGCAGCTGGGGTCCCTGCCAGAGCCACAATCTTTTCATAGAAGTTTGTCCATGGAATCAAGACTCAGACTCATTTGCATTGCAGTCACTGTCACTACTGTTTGTTTTCCAGCAAAATGGATTCTGCACAGCTGAGCATTTCTTCAGGCCTGATACAGCAGGATGGGAGGACCCAGGTTCATGTTCAAACCCACAGGCCATACTTGAATTCTGCAACCCACTCCATGATAGCGGCTGGAGGGGAAAAGTCAAAGTAAACAATCATGTCCCTTTCCTAGCAGATAAGTTTTAGAGTGCCACCATGCCACATCCATGACATAAGCCACTTCTCTTTGTTATCAGCCCAATAACAAACGAACAGGAGTCCATCAATCCTTGTCTGTGTTTACTATGGTAACCACATAAATGTGCACATACCATATAAGCACACTGGGAATCAGTCCATGAGCTTATTGAATACGCCCTGTAGGGTACATTACATACAATGGTCCAAATTTGTTTGCATATAATGGGTCCCTTCCACATTTAGCCCAAGTAGCCTGGAATGGCACAGGAGTTTTGGGTGGCAGGTACAGAGTGGAGTCAGGTGGGAGAAGGGAAGGAATCCTCTGGCCCCCTGCCATGGGGTAGCAGCATTGCTGCTCCATGGCTACTACTACGGCACATTGAGGCTGCAGCAGGGCCTGTTGCTGTACCCTGGCTATGCAGGAAGCAAGGGCCAATAGGTCTGAATAGTGGCAGAAACAATGGCCTCATCTCAGCTCCTCCCGTAGTACATGTTGACCTGTCCCTCAAGCCCTGTTGGACAGTGATGTAGACGGCTGCTATAGAGAACTGGGATCCATGGGATACAATGGGAGGTAGCCCAACACCCATTCATTTCAATGGAAGCGGGATGCCTGACTCTCTTAGATCCTTTTGGGAAGCACATCCTGAAGTGTTGCAGATCTTTTGTATTGCAGCACTGCAGATGATATTTAAGTCCCCGTGCCACGCCCAGCACCAAGCTCCTAAAGAGGCACCAAATATGCAAGTACCAATGAGGGGCATGGTATAGAGTGGGAAAGTAACACATATTTATTACTGTTTTTATTTATTATTTGTATTACTGTAATGCCTAAGAGTCCAGTCATGGATCAAGACCCTATTGTGCTACTGTACAAACATGACAGAGAGACAGGCCTTGTCCCAAAGAGCTTGCAGTCTAAAGAGAAAATATTAAGAAATTTTAGAAATTAATAACATTTGCGTGACCTCCCTAAATACCTGAAAAACATTTGGGTCCAGATTTTCAAAAGAGCTCAGACCAGGTTTTCATGTGCTTTGCACAGTCAGTCAGGGCCAGGTTTTCAAAATGGCTCAGCACCCAGCAGCCACCGTTTTGTCACCACTGGCCAGATTCTCAAAAGAGCCCAACAACCAGCATGCTCTGAGTGCATTGAAAAATCTGACCACATGTTTTGGTGACTAAATTGGAGCTGGGCTCTTTCAAAAATCTGGTCCAGATTGCAGATGCTGAGCTGTTTTGAAAATCTGAGCCCATCTCTCTTAATTTACACTAGGGGGTTGATTCAATAGAACAATGAGAATTTACGCTAGCTGAGGCTCTGTCCCCTAGACTGCAGTGAGACCACGTGAGTAAAGAGAGCAGGATGGGGCCCTTGTTTTATATTTTGCATGTCTGAGTTTTGGGATAGGAAGGGTGCTGTTACTTTACTGTGTTCAGATAGGAAGCCACCATACTCTCTGTTAGTACTCGCTAAAGTTATTCCTGCTCAGTGCTACTCACCCCACCCCTGCATGTGACATTTGTAAACGGAGAAAAAGCTTTGTAAAGCTAGTGGCAATAGGGTGGGGCAAGCAGCAGAAATTAGCAGTGTTAGAAAAAAAAATGTTGAGGTGGGATTTACTGCTGTCTAGTCAATTTAACTTTGCCTTGCCTTTATTTGTAAGGATCATTTAAGTCTGATATAAGTATATAAGTAATAGGCTAGATTCTCTGTCTTGCTGAGCTGTTCTTGGCGCAAGACCAACAGAGAGTGGGAGGCAGAACAGGTGATCTCCTAGGAACTTGAAGAACTTCAAAAACAGTTGAGGGAGGGGGAATGAATAAAGGACAAAAGGCAGCACAAAAGACTTGAACTACACAAACAATCTACACAAATGTAATATTGGCAGAAGTTCATGGCACTGAAAACACTGCCAAGTGGGAAGGGAAAATGAAGTAAAACAAAGGACAGGGCTTGAGCTGCACGTAGATAAACTTCAGCCAGCTGTGAGAGAAGTCACTGCACCTCCTAACCCTTTGCAAAAACTCTGTAGGGCAGGGTTGGGCAAAGGGGATGCTAAAGCAGCTCCTTTATCAACAAGACCACCTAGGGGTGAGGCCTAAGAAGTGATGATAAAAGCCCTAAACTAATTCCCTAATAAAAACATTTCACCCGCTTCAAAACTGAGGCCTTGGCTACACTGGAGAGTTGCAGCGCTGTAAACCCACCACCAGCGCTACAACTTACTCACCGTCCACACTTGCAAGGCACATACAGCGCTGCATCTCCCTGATTGCAGCGCTCGCTGTACTCCTGCTCTGCTTGGGGTATAAGGATTGCAGCACTGGTGTCATAAACAGATAGTTAAGGGTTAATGTCTCTTTTACCTGTAAAGGGTTAACAAACAGTGAACCGCACACCTGACCAGAGGACCAATCAGGAAACAAGATACCTTCAAATCTCAGTGGAGGGAAGCCTTTGTTTGTGTTTTTTGGGTTTTGCTTTGTTCTCTCTGGGTCCTGGAAGGGACTAGATGTGCAACCAGGTTTCTTGCCAATCTCCCTGCTACAGTCTCTTATATATTCAGAATAGTGAGTATTTAGTAGAGAAGGTGGTTATAGTCTTTTGATAGTTTTCTGTATTTGCAAATGTGTAGTTTGCTGGAAGTATTTTAAATTGTATTTTGCTGGGAGAGAGGCTTCTTTCTAGTGTCTATAAGCTGTAAGACCCTGTAACTTTTACCATCTAAATTACAGAGATAACTGTTACTTTTTTTATTTCTTTTTATTGAAAGTTTTGCTTTTTAAGACCTGTTTGATTTTTTCCCCTTGTTGAGGCTCAAGGGAATTGAGTCTGTACTTAACAGGGAAGGAGAAGGGAGGGGAGAAGAGTGGAATCCCTTTGTTTTAGATTCACAGAGCTTGAATCTGTCTATCTCTCCAGGAGCCCAGGGAGGGAACACCTGGAGGGGAAGAGAAGGGGGGGAACAAACCTGATTTCTCTGTGTTGTGATTCAAGGAGTTTGAATCACAGTGATCTTCCAGGGTAACCCAGGGAGGGGAAATCTGGGAGAGGCAACGTTGAGGGAAGGGGTTTACTTCCCTTGTGTTAAGATCCAGAGAGTCTGGGTCTTGGGGGTCCCCGGGCAAGGTTTTGGGGGGACCCAGAGTTTACCAGGCAGTCCAAGTCCTGGTTGGTGGCAGCTTATCAGATCTAAGCTGGTAATTAAGCTTAGGGGAATTCATGCTGGTACCCCAACTTTTGGACTCTAAGGTTCAGATTGGGGAAATATGCCATGACAGCTGGTGATGCAGTGCTGCTCCGCAAGTGTGGCCACCAAAAGCGCTGTAATTGGCCTCCGAGGTATTCGGAGGTATCCCATAATGCCTGTTCAGCCACTCTGCTCATCAGTTCGCACTCTACTGCCCTGGCCTCAGGTGACCTGCCCTTTAAATGCCCCGGGAATTTTAAAAATCCCCTTCCTGTTTGCTCAGCCAGGTGTGGAGTGCAATCAGTGAATCTTTCCAGGTGACCATGTCTCCACGCGCCAAATGAGCCCCAGCATGGAGCAATGGCGAGTTGCTGGACCTCATCAGTGTTTGGGGTGAGGAAGCTGTGCAATCACATCTGCGCTCCAGCCATAGGAATTACGATACCTAAGGGCAGATCTCAAGGTCCATGCTGGAAAGGGGCCATGACCGGGACGCGGTGCAGTGCAGGGTTAAAGTAAAGGAGCTGTGGAGTGCCTATTGCAAAGCCCGCGAGGGAAACCACCGCTCCGGTGCTGCCCCCACGACCTGCCGTTTTTACAAGGAGCTGGACGCGATACTTGGGGGTGACCCCACTGCCAATCCGACGACCACGATGGACACTTCAGAGCGAGGAGGGGGAGGGTGGGTTAGAGGAGGGGGAAGGGGAGGAGGAGAGTGGGGAGGAAACCGAGAGTGAGGGTACTGGGGTGGGGGGAGACACCCCGGAGTCCCAGAACGCATGCAGCCAGGAGCTCTTCTCAAGCCAGGAGGAAGGTAGCCAGTCGCAGCAGCTGGAACTAGTTGGTGAAGGAGAAGCAGAGGAGCGGGTTCCCGGTAAGCAGCTTTTAGTTTCAGGATGGAAATGTTTCGGGAGAGGAGGAGGGGTTAGGGCTGCATGCATGCCTAGATGTGGAATAGCCCATTGATGTGGTCTATCACATCGCGGTTATCGGCCTCGGTAATCTCTTCAAAAGTGTCTGCCAGAGCGTGGGCAATGCGCTTGCGCAAGTTTATAGGGAGAGCCACTGTGGTCCTTGTCCCAGTCAGGCTAACGCGTCCGTGCTACTGTGCCGCGAGGGGTGGGGGGACCATTGCTGCACACAGGCAAGCTGCATAGGGGCCAGAGCGGAATCCGCATTCCTGTAGAAGACTCTCCCGCTCTTCCCAGGTGACCTGCAGCAGCGAGATATCTTCCAGGATTAACTCCTGTGGAAAATGTTCGGAGACTGTTCAGTGTTGGTGCCCCCTGTAGCATTTTGCTTTCCCCAACTCACAGAAACCCCTGCACATCCCTGAAGCAATCATTCCCCCTTCCCAGGTGACCCACAGCAGCGAGATATCTTCCAGGATTAACTCCTGTGGAAAATGTTCGGAGACTGTTCAGTGTTGGTGCCCCCTGCAGCATTTTGCTTTCCCCAACTCACAGAAAACCCTGCACATCCCTGAAGCAATCATGCCCCCTTACTCACCATTTCCTGCCTCCTGTGGGTTAGGTGCGCTGTGTTTGGTATGGGAAAAGTATGCTAAAGTGAAGACTGTAAACTCCTTCACTGTGTGGGAATAACTGTCTGGGTGAGATTATAAACAATGCAGCCTGGGTCCTGTTTTAACTGTTGCCATTTTTGTCTTTTGAACAGTGTCCTTGACTACTCGACTGCCCATATCATCCACTGGGCAGAGGCTACAAAACCTCAGGAAGAAGCAGCGAAAAAGCAAAAAAGACATGCTTAAAGCAGTTATGGATCACTCAGCCAGAGAGAGTAAAAAACTGCAGGACTGGAGGGAAAGGGAAAGCAGGCTCTGCCAGAGAAACACAGCGGCTAAGAAGAAAAGCACAAAATAGCTGATAAGCTTCCTGGTGTGCCAAACGGACTGTATCCAGTCACTCGTAGCCATGCAGGCAGAGCACTACCATGCGGCCCCCCCACTCCCGTCCCAAAGCTCTTTCCCTTGAGCCCCAATGTCAGCTCAAAACCCCCTTCCCTAGCATCCAGGTTCTTACCACCACCAGCTGCCCCCAACGCCTGTACGTTCGCCAACCAGCCCTGAGAACTACAACCCTTATCCTCTGCACTCAACACCCATCACCATGCAATATTTTCATCCTGAAGTGCAGCAGTCATTGCACAGCACTCCAGACAGGACGTATTCAAACCTGTGACTGCACAGTTCACCCCCCCACCCCCCCGCCCTTTTAGGTTCCCAAAATGTTGTGTGTCTGTCAAGAAAGTTATTTTCTTTTCAATAAATGAATTCTTGTCTTTGAAAACAGTCTTTATTATTGCAGAAAGTGAAAGATACCATAGCTCAGGAAAGAAACATGCACTGCAAATCATTTTAGGAAAAACAGATTCCTACTACCATTGTAACCACTGCACTTCACTCCCGTGCAAGGCACCAAACATTACTGTTGGTTTTCTGCCGCAAATTCCTCCCTCAAGGCATCCCTAATCCTTTTAGCCCTGTGCTGGGCCTCTCTAGTAGCCCTGCTCTCTGGCTGTGCAAATTCAGCCTCCAGGCGTTGAAGCTCAGAGGTCCATTCTTGACTGAATGTTTCACCCTTCCCTTCACAAATATTACGGAGGGTACAGCACGCGGATATAACCACAGAGATACTGCTTTCCCCCAAGTCTAGCTTCCCATACAGAGATCTCCAGCTCCCTTTTAAATGGCCAAAAGCACACTCCACGGTCATTCTGCACTGGCTCAGCCTGTAGTTGAACCAGTCCTTGCTCCTGTCAAGCTTCCCTGTATACGATTTCATGAGCCAAGGCATTAATGGGTAAGCGGGGTCTCCAAGGATCACATGGGCATTTTGACGTCCCCTACTGTGATCTTCCGGTCTGGGAAAAAAGTCCCGGCCTGCATCTTCCTGAACAGGCCACTGTTCCGAAAGATGCGTGCATCATGCACCTTTCCAGGCCAGCCTGTGTTAATGTCAATGAAATGCCCACGGTGATCCACAAGCGCCTGGAGAACCATAGAGAAATACCCCTTCCAATTAATGTACTCGGATGCCAGGTGGGGTGGTGCCAGAATAGGAATATGCATCCCATCTATCGCCCCTCCACAGTTAGGAAAACCCATTTGTGCAAAGCCATCCACAATGTCCTGCACGTTCCCCAGAGTCACGGTTCTTCTTAGCAGGATGCGATTAATGGTCCTGCAAACTTGCATCAACACGATTCCAACGGTCGACTTTCCTACTCCAAACTGGTTCACGACCGATAGATAGCTGTCTGGAGTTGCCAGCTTCCAGATTGCAATAGCCACCCGCTTCTCCACCGGCAAGGCAGCTCTCAATCTCATGTCCTTGCGCCGCAGGGTGGGGGGGCGAGCTCCTCACACAGTCCCATGAAAGTGGCTTTTCTCATCCGAAAGTTCTGCAGCCACTGCTCGTCATCCCAGACTTCCATGACTATGTGATCCCACCACTCAGTGCTTGTTTCCCGAGCCCAAAAGCGGCGTTCCACGGTGCTGAGCATTTCTGTGAATGCCACAAGCAATTTAGTGTCACATGCGTCTGGCGACTTGATATCATCGTCAGACTCCTCACTGTCACTTTGGAGCTGAAGGAATAGCTCAATTGTCAAACGTGATGTGCTGGCGACACTCATCAGCAAGGTCCTCAGCAGCTCGGGCTCCATTTCCCACAGAAATCGCGCTGCACAGAAACCGTTGGGAGACTCACAATGGCGCCAAACGTGGACGGAAAAACAGTGACTGCTGGGATCTGAAGCAATGCACCACGGGGCGTTGGGACAGGAAGCGGAATGACCTGCACCCTTCCGTCCCCTTCCCACAACCCACGGCGCCAAAATGGGATGAGGTGCTCTGTGGGATAGCTGCCCACAATCCACCACTCCCAACAGCACTGCAAATGCTGCAAATGTGGCCACATTGCAGCGCTGGTAGCTGTCAGTGTGGCCACACTGCAGCGCTTCCCCTACACAGCTGTATGAAGACAGCTGTAACTCCCAGCACTGTACAGCTGTAAGTGTAGCCATGGTCTGAGAGGTAGTAGGGTGCTAAAGGGATAATGGAAATGTCTTCCCCAAAGGGTATGGCTACATTTGGAATTTCAAAGCGCTGCCCCGGCAGCGCTGCGGGAGCGCTGCCGCGGCAGCGCTTTGAAGTGTGAGTGTAGTCAGAGTGGCAGCGCTGGGAGACAGCTCTCCCAGCGCTGCATGTAAACCACATCCCTTACGGGTGTAGCGTGCAGCGCTGGGAGCCGCGCTTCCAGCGCTGCCGCCCTGATTACACTGAGGCTTTACAGCGCTGTATCTTGCAGCGCTCAGGGGGGTGTTTTTTCACACCCCTGAGTGCGAAAGTTGCAGCGCTGTAAAGTGTGAATGTAGCCATGGCCCAAAAGAATAACATATTGGACTGCCTTTTTTTCTATGATTTTATTGATATTTCTCTTATATGGCTTCACCTTATTGCTATGATTTTTTGCTGTATAGGTAGATATATAGAGAGAGGGATTAAAGACATAGGAGTAAATCCTTCTCTCTGGTGCAGTGGGGTAAACTCAGAGTAACTCCATTGACTTCATCTGGGTAACAGAGCAAAATTTTCTCCTTGAAGCCCAGTACTGCAGCCTTTTCTTATGCAGGTTGTGACAAAGCAGGAATGGTCTTAATGCTTTATCTGAATACTGTGTGGGTGCCTCAGTTTCCCCTATGCATTTCTTAAGTATCTAGGTCAGTGTTTCTCAAACTGGGGTCACTGCTTATGTAGGGAAAGCCCCTGGCAGGCTGGGCCGGCTTGTTTACCTGTCCCATCCGCAGGTCCGGCCGATCGCGGCTCCCACTGGCCACAGTTTGATGCTCCAGGCCAATGGGGGCTGCGGGAAGTGGCGCAGGCAGAGGGACTTACTGGCCACCACTTCCAGCAGCTCCCATTGGCCTGCAGCGGCAAACCGTGGCCAGTGGGAGCCGCGATCAGCCAGACCAGTGGACAGGGCAGGTAAACAAACCGATCTGGCCCACCAGGGGCTTTCCCTACATGCAGCGACCCCAGTTTGAGAAACACTGATCTAGGTGGTGGGATAAGGGTGTGTGATTGTTGCAGAGCCCTAGAGGGAAAGTGTGATGCTATCTGCACAGAGAATGACATGCTGACACCCTGTCTCCTGGCAACTGATGGCCTGAGCCCCTCCCCTGCAAGGTGCCAACTGGAGTTGTTGGAGAACAAAGAGATCAGGTAGCCTCCTTGCCTAGGAAAGAGACAAAGGTGAGGAGAGAAGCTGGGGGGAGTTTCAATTTGGAGCTGGCTGGGGAAATGGAGGGAGGCCCAGAACTGGGGTCTGGGCTCCCCACCACCCAAGATGGACCTGACTGAGGGGTCCTGTTCTCTGTATCTATAAGCTCTGTTTTAGACTGTGTTCCTGTCGTCTAATAAGCCTTCTGTTTTACTAGCTGGCTGAGAGTCACGGTGAATCACAGGAAGTGGGGTATGCAGGGCCCTGACTCCCCCACACTCTGTGACACAAGTATTGTCATTAACTTCGAGGACTGCTTCTGTCAGAAAGGGTTGTAAGATCAGGCACTGATTTATTGCCTGTATTTATACATTAGTAGAATCCTGAATGGACAGTCCAAATAGCTTCAATTTGAGTAGATCTGTGTTCAAACAGGAATCCATCACATCCCTAGTTCTCACACAATAAAATTCAGGTCACTAACAGAATTAAAAATGCATTAAACACAATTCTTTAGGCCATGTACTGTTTTCATACCTGTTACGGCCTTTGATTGAAAAACATATGCCTCTTGTTATCGGGAAAAAAGGGAGGTTGGAAGGTAATGGCTATTCTGTATCTGTCAGGTACTAATGAGGCACAGTCCAGAAAAGGTTTGGCAGGAAATGGACAGTGACTTACTTATTCTGTTTGGCTATGAGCAGGTTTATAAATATGGTTAAAATGCCAGAAATATTACCAGAAAATCTGAAATGGTGTCAGGTTCCTTTTTAAAATAAAAATCCCTGTGAGACCAGAAATTTACAAGCCAAACTCCTTGTACATTATCAGACTTTCATGCTGAGTTCACCAGTCACCAATCCCATTATTTTATATCTGTAGTGACATAGGAAAATGGAAGTGAAATGCTGTTGGTTTTTTTTAAAAAGCAAATCAACAAAAAGCCTGTTTAAGAGCCTAAAACTTGTATAGAATATGGGCCAAATTTTGATCTGTTGCAGCAGTATAAATCTGGAGTAACTTCATTGATTTGCATAGCATAATGAGAATTTTACACTGTCACACAGATGTAATTAAAATTAAAATATGGACTTTTTTGTGCAGGCTTAACATTTACAAATTAAAGCTTAAATAATTGCAGATTGCTCTTATATTTCTTATTTGCTCAAGATTCAGGGTCAAGGTTCTGGGAAAAATTCACACATGGCATAAGCAGGTGCATTTGCATTTACATAAATGGTGCTGGAGACGCTCACGCCATGTTTATATTTGTCCCCCTGGTATTATTAGTATCATAATTACTAATAACTAAAATTGTATAAGGAAAGTGGCTTCCTGCTCTGATTTTGGTATTCACGATTTAATCAGTCCATTAATGAGCCTCACTGTGAAACATCTAAGCACCATATAGTAATCACCCCAAGCCCTCAAAACATTAGAAAATGTAAAAAGAAATAAATGTGGGTGTCAGCGGTTAGAAGTGAAACACAGAACTCTAAATTCAGGTCTTGTCAGAGAAAAGGCTTTTATGGTTCGTGAATTTTTAAAAAAGTTTCTCTACCCACAGTATTATAAAACAGATTTGTCATTTTGCTTGTGGCCTATGGGTTCTATGAGACGTCATCAGTATTCCAGAATCTGTCTAAGCATCAGATTCTGAGATGATCAAATAAAGAACATTTGAAGATCTGAAACGTGCTACCAAAGCTGGAGACAATCGTTTTTTAAAGAATGGTCCATTACTTTCATTGTGTAATAATAGTTTGTTTGAGAGAAGGACTGATAAACATCACTTAGTGCGTAGGATTGATGGCCAGAGGTTAGATTGGTGAAAATAGTGATGGTATTAAACTCTTACTATAGTATCGAATGTTTTGGTAAAATGATCATCTGTCTAATGGTTGATGTTGATTTTTAAATTGCCATCATTGTGTACCAGAGTTAACTCATCACCGTGATGAATAGGCTAGTTCATGTCTCTCAGAGTTCCTATTTCTGTTAATCTGCTGAGTCAGTGGGCCTAATTCTGCTCTACGTAGACTTCAAAGCGTTTCTCTGGATTTGCACTAGTCTAAGAGAGCAAATTTGATTCAGAAAGACTGCAGTACACTGGTTCATATCTGGTATGTGCTCTTCACAACCATAAAAGGTAAAAATCTTATTTTAAAGAAATTAGGCCTTGGATTCTGATGGGGCCACCAAAAAGTGCAAGGAGGTACCACACTCTGTATATTACTATATATGGGGACATTATCTGACATTATCCCATGATGTGCAGATACAAGGCTTCTGAAATACTTCACAATGATAACATCAGTTTAGGAGACTGAGAAATGCAAGTGTATGTAACCCACATACCATGAGTCAAATTCTGTCCTCAAATGCTTGCACAGGACTCCTGAACACAGAATTTGAGCCCATGCACCTAGAGATTAACATGAAGAATCAGCCCAACAGCTTTCAGGTTAGCTGTGCAGTTACATGCTTGGAGAGTTATTTTGGAACACTCTCTCAAAAGATTCTGGTTTAAGTTTTACTGTAGATTGTACACCGAGAAACAAGTGACCAATATACATTAGTTTTCAGTAATGTCCTTATGTATTCATTATTCCCCTCTATTAGTAATAGTCACTATGAAATCAATGCTCAATTATTATTGGCATATACTTTTGGAAATATCATCATAGAGAATGTATTATTCAGATTTCATCATGTTCAAAGCCGACAGTAATTGCCTTTAAATCATGGTCAGAAAATCCAATACTAAGTATACATTGAAACACACAAGAGCTTTAACTGCACTACCAGCTCATTCCAAACCTGAAATAATATCTTTCTGCCAAGTGCATTACTTAGCAGGGCCGAGGAGCACCACTTATTTAATAATATTCACATTTTTAAAAAATATTTGCTTTGACAATTGCTAATATTGGCCAAGTTTGGTGAGATTTTCACCTGAAAAGCAAAAGGTATGTCCCGGACACAAGAGCCTCCCCCTGCCAAAGTTCGAGTCCCTGCTCCAAAGACTGAGAGCACTAGAATTTCTCAAAGAAAAGGTTGCCAGAATTTTTACACATGAGCACAACAATGTATTTTTCACTAGTTACTTCCTTGGAAACAACTGTACCATTTTGGTTGAAGTTTTCTGAAAACAATTCAGCCTGAGGCAGGGCATGGAAAATTTCAACCCAAATGGTTAAAATCTGGCAAAGATATAAGCAACTGAATGGGAAGTGCCAGGCAGCCTTACTGATAGGCTGGTCTACTATCTGTGTCTATAACATAGATCAGTCGTATTATAACTCAGTGGTTCTCAACTAGTGGGCTGCGAGCAGGTTTCAGGAGATCCACCAAGCAGAGCCAGAGTTAGACTTGCTGGGGCCCCACTGCATGGAGCTGAAGCCCAGGGCCCTGAGCCTTGCCACTCAGACCTGAAGCTGAAGCCTGAGCAACTTAGCTTTGCAGGGGCTCCTGTGGTGTGGGGCTCTGGGCAATTGCTCTACTTGCTACCCCCTAACGCTAGCTTTTATATGCAGAAGCCAGTTGTTGTGGCAGAGGTGATCTGTGGAGTTTTTATAGCATATTGGTGGGGGGGTCAGAAAGAAAAAGGTTGAGAACCCCTGTTATAACTGACATACCTGTGATAAAGTTATTGCTTTTGTGACACTCTGTGCCTCAAAGCACAACCCTGGCACCCCCATATTCACCATGGTGATATAATTCTGATAGGTTTTGTACAAAGTATGCCTTGTTAGGTATCATTTTAGAAGTCTTGAGCTGCTGAACATTAATATCCTGTTGGATTGTATGTGCTGTCATTGTATGTGAAACTATGAGGTTTTGCTATGTATGTGTTACAACCAGCCTTACAGGTGCAACAAAGGATCAGCCAGACAGTGTGGATGGCCCATTAAGGGGAATCCACACTACCAAGGACTACCACAGGATCTGTATACAATGAAGGCTTCTCAGAGGGAGCACGTAGACAATGGACACTGTTTGGCTCACGTCATAACAAAAGATCTTTCCAGCAAGCTGGAGGAACCTGTACAGGAGGGGAAGTAACATCATCATTTGGCCTCACTCTCCCCACAACTCCACACCTGTAAACATGTCTGGAGGACAAAGACTGAACTGGAGAGATGGTCCCAGGCTGAAAAGGAGAATCCCAGCTTGTGTCTGAAGGAACTATACTATCAGGGTGAGACACTGCTTGATTCAAATCCTGTCTAATTTATAGAACTCAGACTGTGATTTTACTTTTATTTCTTAGGTAATCAACTTTGATCTGTACGCGTACTACTTATAGTAACTTAAAATCTATTTTTCTATAGTTAATAAGTCTGTTTTATATTTTACCTTAAGAAGTGTGTTCTGGCTGAAGTAGGGTGACCAGACAGTACATGTGAAAAATAGGAACAGCGGGTGGGGGGTAATTGGAACCTATATACAAAAAAGACCCAAAAATTGGAACTGTCCCTATAAAATAGGCACATCTGGTCACCCTAGGCTGAAGTGCCTGGGAAATCTGCTCAGGAAAAAAACTGGTGCTTGTTCTCTCCACATTGAGGGAGGGGAGGACTGGGTAATAAACATACATGAGTGGCTGGCAAAAGCATTCATGTAACTTAGTTGAGTGTGTCCCTGCCTGTGGAAGTCTGTGTTAAGTGCAGTACCTGGAGAGATTTGGTTGGTAAGCCAGAGGGCTCAGCGGTACCCCAGTTCCAGGTTGCATCCTGGGGAACCTTATCAAAATGTCACTAATAGTAATAACAGATGTACTTTTATATATTTCAATTACTTTGCCTTCTCTGATTGCTTTGGAGGGTTTAAGGGTTATTTTATTCTTATACAAAAAGTGCCTCACTTTTATGATGTCTTCATTCATTAGGAACCTGGTCCATTACTCACTGAAGTCAATGGAAAGTTTCCCATTGACTTGAATGGGTGCAGGAGAGAAAAGCATTGCTGCCTCACAAATGTACATCAGTGCATCTATCAGACTAACAGGATTCCAGTTTTGTTCCAGTTGTCTGAGTTTACATGAGCACATGACATTCACAGTGTAAGTTAGCATCTCTGTTGTTTTTGAAAACATGGTTTGAAAAATACAGTTCCCAGGTTCTGTCTGTAGTTCTAATTTCAGCCTGAAGCAAAATGTTGTAAACTGATTTACTGCCATTAACTGATGAAAACAGGCATGCCAAGCCACACAAAGCCTAATTTCTATTATGACATTTATGTTCAGGACTGAGAAGAAGAAACTCTCCAATTGTCACAACCCGCCCCAAGAGCAAACATTAACACAAGAGAGCTGATCCTTCAGTATACCTACATTTATCCAGGAGGAAGAATGCAGAACTCATGTATTCTCTATCATTCCTGAAAGGCTCATGTGATAAATGTAAGTTAGTCATCATGCATGTGTGCAAGAATGGCTGTATATAGCCTGTGTTGTTCAATGCCATCAGTTAAAGCACAGATCTGTCAAAAACCTGGACGGATGTTACAGAACTATGTTAGGGGCAACCAGCTCCTCAGTATGAATCAGCATACTGCCATTGAAGTCAATAGAGCTACACCAATTTACAGCAGCTGAGGAGCTAGGCCTGTATTTTTAATACTACATTGTACCTAAATCATGATTCAAGATCCCTAATATCATCAACGGGTCAAAGAGAAAAAGGCAAATGTTTTATGCAGTCAATACTGTTTTATTTCAATTTTCACTAGCATCAAAAGTAGATAAATAAGGAATACGTATGCTGTTTATAAATCTAATGCTTCTCCATTATTGCTATAATGAATCCAGGTAGATGGGATATGGCAGACCTATGCCACACATCAGAAATGGGATTTTATCTTGGAAATGAGACATTCGAATTATGGTGTAATGATCCATATTGTGTTGTGCAGATGGCATTTAGCCTTTGGCCTTGTGTTTAAAAATGCAATGAGGAGGACTCCTTGCAAGCTGTGCATCAATAGAAGGATTCTGAATCAGTGGCAGGACAGAAAAATTAAATGTGATCCTTGCACATGTGATGAATCTTTATTGACCCCTGTGCGTGTATCCAGTCTCAGCACTCTTTTCCACATAGACCACTCACCATTATGTGCCCTCAGAAAAGTATTCATGTCTCCACTCCCCAGAGGAACATTACTACAAAGTCTGGGAAAGCAGTAGCACAGATTTTTCAAATCCTTACAAGGTGAAACAAAAAAATACATTATTGATATCTTTCTTTCTTTCTTTCTCTTCTAATCGAATAAGAGAACTTCCCATGGCATCGGGGCATATTTGCAATGAACGGCTTTTCTGCTTATCAAACATTTCACAGTTTACTTTGGCATTCAGTCACCCGCAAAAGCCATTTATTGCCTCATAGATTCCTCTGCTGTGAGCATTATCCCTTAAATAATTCACATTCGGTAGTGCCTTATTGCTTAAGCTGCAAAGGGCATGCCAGATATTTACAAATGCTCTTTACATAAAACTCACATATTTTAATATAAATAAAGTTGAACCCTCTTCTGGAGTCAGGTTTGTTCAAGAAAACTTCGGTAGGCAGGAAATTTAGTGTATCTGGTGAGAACAGTTTTCCTTCTGATTTGTGTCTGAATCACGAGAAAGAACATCTTTGGCGCAGGCTGCATTTTTGGAGGGACATATACAGGCAGTTAAATCATTTTTATTTTCTAGATGTTCCTGTGATTTGTTCTTTTTGCATTTAGAATTAGGAGGCAGAGCAGATGGCAAAGGCTCAGCTTGATGTAACATGTCCATAAAATAACGGAAGCTGTCAGTGATCTGTCTCTCCAGAGGGAGTTTATTTCACGTCCAGTAGCATTTTTTCTTCGCTGGCAGGTGACTGTGACTTCAAAGAGAAAAATAACTGTCTTGTGACCTAGGGCAGTTCAGTCTCATCGAGTTCACAAGATTAGGGTTTAGCTATCCTAGAAATCAAATAAAATTCCTAAATATATCCTGGAATTATAACTGTGGTCTAGGGAAGGTGGAAGATTATTATTTATTATCAATATTACAGTAGTGCTTCGAGGGGCCAGCCAAGACTAGACACTGTAAAAAGACACAGGAAGAGACAGTCGCTGCCCCAAAATGCTGACCCTCTAAATAGACAGGGCAGAGAAAGGGTGATAGAAAGAAAATATTATGATGTGCATTTTACAGATGGGGAACTGACGCACTAGGAGATTAAGTCTATGTTCACAAAAGTACTTAGGTGCATAAGCTCCTGATTTAGGTGCCTACATTTGGGTTTAGGGACCTAAATACCAGTCCTAGCTCCACTGCGATTCACAAAAATCTTACCAAAACCTGTAGATGCCTAAACTCACTCAGTGCCTAAGTTTTCACAGTAAAAATTTCCTTTGGCTCCTACACTGCTGATTCTGAACAAGTGCACAATTGCCTTCTTCTAAGTATCTGGCCGCCTATCTCCTGCCTAAGCCTCCAGGTGATTCATCAATCAAGGAAGATAGTCATTCGTCCACCTAACTCATATCTGCAACCTGATCCAGCAGGCTCACTTTGATCAGGCCCTGCATGCGACTTCACACAAAACAGCTGGGAGGGAGGGGCTCCCTCATTACTGTGAGCCCAGTGGTTAGGGTACTCATTTGGGATGTGGGGGCCCCCCAGTTCAGGTCTCCCTTCCACCTGAAGGGGAGAACGGATTTGAACAGGGATCTACCACCTCTCAGATATGTGCCCTGATTGCTGGGTTGTGGGATGTTCTGATGGGGGGCTCCCTCAGTCCCTCCTCTTGAAGCCGTGCCACTGTGGTTAAGTAGTGAATGAGTCACTGGAGCAGAGGAACTAGATGGTGGGTTGCAGCAAAGAATCCTGTGGCACCTTATAGACTAACAGACGTTTTGGAGCATGAGCTTTCGTGGGTGAATACCCACTTCCTCAGATGCATGTAATGGAAATATCCAGGGGCAGGTATATATATGTGTGCTAGCAAGCAAGCTAGAGATAACGAGGTCAGTTCAATCAGGGAGGATGAGGCCCTGTTGTAGCAGTTGAGGTGTGAAAACCAAGAGAGGAGAAACTGGTTCTGTAATTGGCAAGCCATTCACAGTCTTTGTTCAATCCTGAACTGATGGTGTCAAATTTGCAGATGAACTGAAGCTCAGCAGTTTCTCTTTGAAGTCTGGTCCTGAAGTTTTTTTGCTGCAGGATGGCCACCTTAAGGTCTGCTATAGTGTGGCCAGGGAGGTTGAAGTGCTCTCCTACAGGTTTTTGTATATTGCCATTCCTAATGTCTGATTTGTGTCCATTTATCCTTTTCCGTAGAGACTGTCCAGTTTGGCCGATGTACATAGCAGAGGGGCATTGCTGGCATATGATGGCGTATATTACATTGATGGATGTGCAGGTGAATGAACCAGTGATGGTGTGGCTGATCTGGTTAGGTCCTGTGATGGTGTCGCTGGTGTAGATATGTGGGCAGAGTTGGCATCGAGGTTTGTTGCATGGATTGGTTCCTGAGCTAGAGTTATTATGGTGTGGTGTGCAGTTACTGGTGAGAATTTGTTTCAGGTTGGCAGGTTGTCTGTGGGCAAGGATTGGCCTGCCACCCAAGGCCTGTGAAAGTGTGGGATCATTGTCCAGGATGGGTTGTAGATCCTTGATGATGCGTTGGAGGGGTTTTAGCTGGGTGCTGTATGTGATGGCCAGTGGAGTCCTGTTGGTTTCTCTCTTGGGTTTGTCTTGCAGTAGGAGGCTTCTGGGTACACGTCTGGCTCTGTTGATCTGTTTCCTTATTTCCTCGTGTGGGTATTGTAGTTTTGAGAATGCTTGGTGGAGATTTTGTAGGTGTTGGTCTCTGTCTGAGGGGTCAGAGCAGATGCGGTTGTACCTCAGTGCTTGGCTGTAGACAATGGATCGTGTGATGTGTCCGGGATGGAAGCTGGAGGCATGAAGGTAGGCATAGCGGTCGGTGGGTTTTCGATATAGGGTGGTGTTAATGTGACCATCACTTATTTGCACCGTGGTGTCAAGAAAGTGGACCTCCCGTGTAGATTGGTCCAGGCTGAGGTTGATGGTGGGGTGGAAGCTGTTGAAATCATGGTGGAATTTTTCCAGAGTCTCCTTCCCATGGGTCCAGATGATGAAGATGTCATCAATGTAGCGTAGGTAGAGAAGGGGTGTGAGTGGACGAGAGCTGAGGAAGCGTTGTTCCAGGTTGGCCATGAAGATATTGGCATATTGTGGGGCCATGCGGGTGCCCATAGCAGTGCCACTGATCTGGAGATATATATTGTCATCAAATTTGAAATAGTTGTGTGTAAGTATAAAGGCACAGAGCTCAGCAGCCAGTTGCGCTGTGGCATCATCAGGGATAGTGTTCCTGACAGCTTGTATTCCATCCTGTTGGCCGTGGCTGCTGGACAATCAGAGCTGCGGAGCCGGCACTGGGGGTGGGGTAGCATGTAGAGCTTCCCTGATCACCCCTCTGTCTAGGGGCCGCAGGGACATGCCGGCCACTTCCAGGAGCTGAGCGGGAACCAGGGCAGGCAGGGAGCCTGCCTTAGACTCACTGTGCCACCGATTGGACTTTTAACAGCCCGGTCAGTAGTGCTGACCAGAGCCGCCAGGAGTCCTTTTCGACTGAGTGTTCTGGTCAAAAACTGGATGCCTGGCCACCCTAGTACCAAGCCTAAGGTTCTTACTTAAATGTACACTGCTAAAATCACTAGAAGTCACTCTAGTTAAATATATATTTCTTTGTTTTAAGGTTTAGCAAGTAAGAGACAGGATTCACTGCTAAAATCACTAGAAGTCACTCTCTTACTCATGTTAGGAGTTACCCTCCAAGGCTCTGCGATGAACCTTGGAATGAATCTTGCAATGAACTCGGCATAGGCAGATCCCGATGCCTTCATGGAGCTCATTGTAGAGTATTAAAGATGAAAGAGATGTAAATATCTGACAGTCTTCAACACTTACATTGTTTGTTTGCTTTCTGCATTTCCCAACCACATGGCCAATTTCACTAGCCAGGATAATGGTGCTCAGATACCATAGTGATGAGCAGGGCATAAAAGTCTAGCTAGGCCAGATTCACTTTCTGTTTATAGTCACCTTCTGGCACTAGCGCCACATTGCACTGCAAGGCAATGTTTAAATCCACTCTACGAGGATTTGCACTGAAATTTAAAAAGGAGAGAAATCATGAGAACATTTTTGTTCAGCTCAGGGTTTGCAAATCGTCATCCCTCTTTTATTTTATTGTGTTCTAATTTTTACAGAAGCTACATTTTGGACCTAAATGCCTCGGAAATCCAAGGGACTGTCAGATCCAAGCCACCATTCTATCTTTAATCCACACTGTAATGCTTGTTCAGAGGCCTCAGAACAGAGATGGATCTTACACCGTGGCTGTGCACAGAAATGGTCCCAAACCAAAAACCCTGGATCCAACCACCCCAAATTTGGGGAAGGGGTATAACGGTGGGTATACACAAAAGAACAGGAGTACATGTGGCACCTTAGAGACTAACAAATTTACACAGCCGCTGCACCCCTGTGACCTCTGAGTGCTTTTCTGCTTCCCTAGAGCAGGATGCTCCCCAATGCTTCATGTGGTGGGATGACTCTGCACTGCTCACAGCTTAAGGCTGGTGCTGACATGACCTATGGAGATGAAAGGCGCCCAAAGGGGCAGAAGCAGGGATGCAGCATGACACAATTTACAATTATCTCTCTGTGTGTTTAACATCTACCTACTTGGCCATATGTTCTTCTCAGCAAATTGCTTTTTAGATAGTTCTTTAACCCTTGCCTCTTTTTCTATGTTTACAACAGAGGGGTCATCATGGAGAACTGTGATCTTTCATTTGTTTTGCAAATGTTTTATTGCCCCAGTCTCTCTTGTCCCATCTGTCAGTGCATGACCATTTGAAGTCTCTTGTGGTCTTGCTCTCCCAACTGATCAGACTGTACCTTCAATGTAATTACCATTTGTAAATGAGAGAGAGAAAAACCAGAAACATGTGACTGTTTCATTTGCAGCTAGCACTCCACAATGTTTGAGTATACATACATTTCAATGCTGATTACCAGTAATGGCAATAAAGATAATTCCTCTCCCTTCCCATTCTACTCAAGTCTGGTGCTAATATCTCATGGTTTATTACTGTACAGAACAGAAACACTCAGGGTTGGAGAAAATGAAGAGAAGGTCCCGTTCTCCCAAATATCTTCCTCAGAAGCGATGATCAGGTGCTGTCCCCAAGCCCGTCTGCTAGAAAGACTCTTCCTCTCCCAACTGCATCTCTTTCTTCTACTACCAGTGCCACCAGTTTTCTTTTTCTCCCTTCCCTTTCAGTTTCCTCCACCCCTAGGTTGCCCTCTGCCCAGATCCTCCTCCTCCACTATTCCTGCCAATGTGGCTCCGACACTCTTGCACTCTTGCACTCCCACCAGGGCAGCACTTGTTTTTTTGTTTTGTTTTATTTATTTTTCTCCCAGCTGTTCAGCCTTGCAGGGATTACAGGCACTATCCTTTTAGCAAGGCCTGCTTGATATGCTCATACAAAGCACACGGGATCTTTATAGAGGAAGGTAAATACACAGCATTTATTGAGAATACAACAGTTAGCATATGCTTTTTAGTCACACACACATACACACACAGTCCTGCCTTGATGTTTACAGTTACCAGTCCAGGGCCTGCCTGATATGCTCATACAAAGCACATGGGATCTTTATAGAGGAAGGTAAATACACAGCATTTATTGAGAATACAACAGTTAGCATATGCTTTTTAGTCACACAAACATACACACACAGTCCTGCCTTGATGTTTACAGTTACCAGTCCAGAGTCTGGATCAATCTAGTGGCCAGCCAGATTGGTCACAGAGGCGAGCAGGGCTCTATCAGTTGCGATCCGATGCTCCTGGAGTGTGGCAAGATGAACCCAAAGTCCCATGGCCAAGCACCCTGGTTCTTAAGGTTTTTTTCCTTTGTTGAAGTCTATGGACTGTTACTTCTTAATTGGTGTAAACATTACAATACACCTCCGAGAGGGTCATCCTGTCCTTTGTTCTGATTTAATCAATTGTCCTCAGGGGTGCCAGCTTTTACCTCAGGGTTGTCAATCTGCCCTTCATTATGGATGATTCTTTGATGTCCTTTAAGTCTCTTTACATCTTCTTCCTTGACTCTGGCTATAACAATGGCCTTCACACCTTATCTTTTCCTGATGCATACATTCCTCATTCACACAAACAGATTGAGAATACAAACAGTAGTATTTTATATGGAGCAAAAAGGCATGGCAAATTAAACCTTGCCTTTAATGTTTCTCTAATCTACTTAACATAGACACAATAGAGAATCCTGTCTCTTACTTGCTAAACCTTAAAACAAAGAAATATATATTTAACTAGAGTGCCTAATTTGTAATGCATATAGGAAACCATAGTAGACATTATAACACATCCTAAAACAAAAAGAACAGGAATCCTTGTGGCACTTTAGAGACTAACAAATTTATTTCAGCATAAGCTTTCGTGGGCTACAGCTCACTTCTTCGAATACATAGAATGGAACACACAGACAGGAGATAATATCTGTGTGTTCCATTCTATGCATCCGAAGAAGTGAGCTGTAGCCCACAAAAGCTTATGCTGAAATAAATTTGTTAGTCTCTAAGGTGCCACAAGTACTCCTGTTCTTTTTGCGTATACAGACTAACATGGCTGCTACTCTGAAACCTAAAACAAAAGGTGACTATAATCAGTTGGAAGGATTGTTCTGGTCTGTTATTCCTTTCTGCTATTCAAAAAGGGAGGCTGACAGGATGAAATCAAATCATACATTAATTTTCATGGTACATTATAAAATCCATCTCCTACACACTGAGCTCTCTCTGTCCTCTTGCTGCACCTAGTAGAAAACAAAGCTAATTTTCTTCCAATAAACTAGTTTTTCCCCAAGATATTTGAAAACTTTCCCGTCCATTAGTAACTGAGGAGAATGTTAGAGAACATCTACTAGGGATAAATATTTATAAATCAGCAGATGTGGATAACTGGTAAACAAAAGTTCAAAAACAGATGGTGGGGAGATCTCTCACCTGCTGATGTTAATTTTTAATACATTTTGAAATACTAGGGAAATTCTAGAAGATGGAAGAGTGCTAATGATCAAAAAGGGCAAAGTGGAAGCACGCAGCAGGACATTGATCCTAAGCAAATTAACAGAAAATCTGATACAGGATTCAGTTGATTAAGAATGAAAGGATTGGAAAATAATTAATGGCAGTCAACATGGTTTTATGAAAAACAGGTCTTGTCAAACAAACTGGATTTCATTCTTTGATGAAACTGCAAGGTAACTGCATAGATGTAATATACTTACACACAGATCCACAAAGGGACTCAGGTGTTTCAATGCTAAGTGTCGTGAAACCTCACTTTTAGGTGCCTAAAAAATCACAGACTCATAGTGTGATCCACAAAGCTGAGTTCAATGCCTAGGCTCCTACAAATGAATAGGGAGAGGTAGGTGCCTTATAACCCAGGCCACAAAAGCCAACATGCTGGGGTGGAGACACCTAAGGTAGCCAGTGGGAGATGTCGAGGAGAGGGGTGTGTGCTAAGTCCCATTCTTCTCACTGAGCTAGGCAGCTATGTCTGGGCTGCAGGGAGGTGTCAGCTCTGCTTGTGACCCATGAATGGGAACCCACCACCTGCTGTGAGGTGGCTTAGGCATTTGATCTACTTCTCTTGGCAATAAGTTAGGCACCTGCCTCACTCCACACAAAACAGCATAAGGAGGCAGCATACTCCACTTCATAATTTTTAGTCCACTGGTTAGAACCCTTGCCCGGGACATGGGAGATCCAGGTTCAACTCCCCCCACCCTCTGCCCACCAGGGAGAAAGGATTTGAACAGGGGTTGTCTACCTCTCAGGAATGGGCAGGGCTCCAATTGCTGGGCTACGGCATATTCTGATGTTGGGGTTCCCTCACTCTTTCCTTTTGCTAATGAAAGAATAACTGGAGCCAGGGGACTGGACCCAGTGTCTCCCACCTCCCATGCGAGTGCCCTAGCCACTGGACTACAAAGTCAGTCTCACTATCTTGTCCTTTCTCTCTCTGGCCCAATTGTTACTTAAGAATTTATCCACAGTGGAACAGTCATTTGGGTCAGAGAGAAAGAGAGACCAACACCTTACAATATCAATAAAGCACACGTTACATGTATTAAGAAAGAACTGGCTAACTGACCGATCTCCGAAAGTAGTTGTCAATGGAGTATTATCACTGCACGTGGGCGTTTCTATAGAGTTCTGCAGGGATCAGTACCAGGCCTCCATGAAACACTTTCATCGATGATCTGCAAGTAATATAAAATCACTGCTGATAGAATTTGCAGATGACATAACGATTGGCAGAGTGGAAAATAATTATGAGGACAGGGCAGTCATACAGAGTGAAGTGGATCACTTGGTAAACTGCACCCATTCAAACAATATGTATTTTAATACAGTCCAACACAGGCCAGATCTAAAAAATGGGGGGCTGTATCCTGAAAAACAATGATTCTGAAAAGGATTTAGTGGTCAAAGTAGACAAACAAATCAACCCAAGCTCCCACTGCGATGCCATAGCAATAGGGGCTAATGCAATCCTTCGATGTATAAACAGAAGAGTCGTGATTAGGAAGTCATGATATATGCCATCATGTGCCAGCAATGCCCCTCTGCCATGCACATTGGCCAAACTGGACAGTCTCTTCGCAAAAGAATGAATGGACACAAATCTGACATCAGGAACCATAACATTCAAAAACCAGTGGGAGAACACTTCAACCTCTCTAACTACTCAGTGACAGACTTGAAGGTGGCAGTTTTGCAACAAAAAAACTTCAAAAACAGACTCCAAAGAGAGACTGCTGAACTCGAATTAATATGCAAATTTGACACAATTAACTCAGGCCTTAACAGAGACTGGGAATGGCTGGGTCATTACACTAATTGAATCTATTTCCCTATGTTAAGTTCTCCTCACACCTTCTATGGGTCATCTTAATTATCACTTCAAAAGTTTTTTTCCCCCTGCTGACGACAGCTCATCTCAATTGATTAGACTCTTCCTGCTGGTATGCATACTTCCATCTTTTCATGTTCTCTGTATGTATAAATATCTCCTGTCTGTGTGTTCCATTCTGTGCATCTGAAGAAGTGAGCTGCAGCTCACGAAAGCTCATTCTGAAATAAATTTGTTAGTCTCTAAGGTGCCACAAGTACTCTTGTTCTTTTTGAGGGTACTAAAAGGTTCTTTAATCTAATGGAGAACATGAACAAATGGCTGGAAGCCAAAGCCAGACTAATTCAAATCAGAAATTAGGCACACATTTTTAAAAATTAGAGTAATTAACCATTGGCTCAAAAGACTGGAAGATCTGCTTTAGCCTAACACAATGCACTGGGCACAATACAGGGGTAAGTGAGTAAAACTGAATGGCCTGTGTTATGCAGGAGGTCAGACTTAATGATCTAATGGTCCTTTCTGGTCTTCAAATCTATTAGTCTATTAATGTCTTTTTGTGAAAATTAATTTTAAAATCTTTTCTAACATTAATATTCTTAAAATATTTTTCTCAAAAACATTTTCTTAAAAAATAGACTGCTTGTTTCATTTTTAATAAATATTTCTGCTCTCTCCTGTGTGTTTTCAGGGCTGGGTTGATCTTTTCTCAGGTCTCAGCTGGATGTGATTTTTTCCTTGATGATTCTTAGGCTGAACTGAGTTTAGAGAAGTTGAAGTGGCCCAGACACACCTAAGCCCTGGTACAGCAAAGACTTAAATACCTGGGTGACATGTGGCACATGCAGAACCTAAAGTGCCCCCATTGAACTAAATGAGGCAACTCTTATGCATAAGTGTTTTTAGGATCAAGGTTTTAGAAAGGCATTAGCTCACTCGGGTGCCAGGGACCCACACAAGGACCCGCACACTGGGGTGCTGGAACAATCCTTATAGTGGGGCTACTGAGAAACATTGACCCAAACTGTAAATCCTGTTTATGATGGAAACCACTTCAAGCCAGGGGGTGCATCCCTAGTTCCCATACCTATGCTTGCACAGGATGAATTTCACCGCAGGGCACTGCCAAAGCAGAGTAGCAACATTTGCCCATACATAGATCTCAAAATTCCTTAACATTTTTTAATGTCTTCTGCCCTCTAGTGGTAACATATGGCAGCCTTTCTTGTATCTCCTAGGAATGAAAATCCATTGGAACATCAAAGGAGAATGGCTATTAGTTATTATTAATAGTAGTAAAGAAGTAGCACTTAGGACCAGGGCTCTGCTGTGCTAGACAGTGTATAAATAGAAAAAAAAAGCCTACATGCATCAGCTGTCATAGCTGTCTTCAAAATAATACAGTAATAGAGGTACCTTAATTCTGAATAATATGCAGCTTTGATTCTGAATTCAGCCTTGACAATTGACTATGGCAGTGATTCTCAACCTGAGGCCTGCAGGCCACTTGTCGCCCAATCAGCACACAGCTGAAGCCCGTGTGACATCCTCAGGGCCATACAGGTAATATATATATATGTGTGAATGCAACCTACATAACATAGAGAACTGCATATGCAGCCCACAATGGTAAATAGGTTGAGAACCACTTGGGCTATGGAGATTCTCACGATTAACGTTGGTCTCCAGTTGTTATCAGGATTGTATCAAGCAATATTAGCAAATTATTCCCTCTGAATCAGGTTGGGTTGTAAGATTCTGACACCTAAACTTTGCATCCCCCACTTCTATTCATCCCTTACATTCCATAAACCATAAACACTCCAAAATTAGCATCTTCCCCCAGTTAATGCACATGAAGGTGAAAATGCCATTTTGAAAAAACAATTAAGCTGCTCTACAGACAAGGCGGGTGCAGGGATGTTTCGCGCCCTAGCAAAACTTCCACCTTGAGTCCCTCCCCACACCCCCACCCTGAGGCAACTACCCCCCTCTGCCCTGAGGCACCCCCCTTGTGGCAGCTCCCCGCCACCCACCCTCCGCCCCGAGATGCCCCCCCCACCCCAGCTCACCCCTGCTCCACACACGAGCACGAGCACCCCGAGCACATCATCGTTGCTTCACTTCTCCCGCCTCCCAGGCTTGCGGCGCCAATCAGCTTAGGCGCCACAAGCCTGGGAGGCAGGAGAAGTGAAGCAGCCATGGCGTGCTCGGGGAGGAGGTGGGGCAGGGGTGAGCTGGGGCGGGGAGTTCCCCTGCATGCTGCGCCCCCCGCCCTTAATTGCTGCAGGCGGTCCTCCCCGCACTCCTCTGCCCCAGCTCCCTCTGCCTAAACGCCAGTGGTGACCGGGGCGGCCGAAGATGGCGCCTCCCAAATTCCAGCGCCCTAGGCAACCACCTAGGCCGCCTAAATGGTTGCACCGGCCCTGTTTACAGAAATTCTTCAGCTTCTTCTAGCCATTTGTGAGGGAACAGAAGCAAAAATGTAAACACATCTTCTATGTACAAATCTACTACACTAAATGATGGGCTTTGCTTTGGGCATATTAGCATTTTTAAAAAGAAAAACAAAACATTTAAAACTGTAGGAAATAATGTCCAACTTCTTGTGCTGTGGTACCATTCCTGGACATGAGGTTTTCTATGTAATCCAGACAAATCCTAGCTCTTATTACACTCCCTTGGGGTCTTACAGACCTATTTTAGCAACCTGCAGAAGAAAAATCTCTAGATAAAAAGATCTTTAAGATGGAGGTTAAGGTTGTAATTAGTTTTTCTGTTTGCTTGTTTTTTTCCTTCTTTACATCTTGGTAGGGAAAGAAGATGGCCAAAGAACTTCCTGAAAAGGGGAGGAGAGGCTGCAGTGACACTTTCCTGACCCTCAGTCATGGGCCCCTAGCTTGTGCTAGGCCCTGGACACTGTGTGAGCCCCATCAAGCTACATGTGCTGTACCAGAGTCCTCAAATGAGCCCTGGAGTGAAATCCTGGCTCCTGTGAGGTCAGTGGTAGTTTTGCCACTGATTTCAATGAGGCCAGGACTTCACTTGATATATCTGTGGCATCAGAGAGGCCTGTATGCTGACATACAGAAGCTAGAAATGCAGAGCCTCTAGTCTCAGAATCCTGTGCCTTGGCATCTACACAGCAAGCAGATGAACAGCACATGCAATTAGAGGGTGTTCTACCTACTATCCCTTTTGAGTTTTAAGGATGCGGGCAATCTTTGTTGAGCTGGCTCCAGGTGGCTTTGTACCAGTCCAATAAAATGCAGGCTGCTGACTAGAGGTGGTCAGAAAATGGCTTTTTTATGTCCTGCAGAAATTGTCACCTTTTCAGCAAAAAATCAAGAACCAACATTTGATTCAGGCATGCCACAGCAGTGCCTCGTGTGAGTTATAGCTAAGGTGCCTCAGGTCCTATTCTCCTTTGTAGGCTGGGCTACCTGGTCAGAGTACAAATCCATGATGCATGGGTTGCCCCTCTTGGTGAGTGGAGGTGATACATCACATAGGATTGCCGGTTTTGGTTGGACGTATTCCTGGAGGTTTCATCACATGACATAATCTTTAATTAAATATGAGTCTTTAATTCCTGGAGACTCCAGGATAATCCTGGGGGGTGGCAACCCTAATGTAAGATTTCCATGGTTCTGGTGTGTCAACAGAGATTAAGTCTGGCTGGGAAGCCTGCTGAGAGAGGAGACTAGGTACAAGATGCAACTTGCAGGAGGCATTGAGGTGGTATAGCCAAGTAAAAATATTTTGTTTTTTTCAGGTGTTTGGTTTTTCTTTTATCCAAAATTTCCATGGAAAGCAGACACTTATCATGAAAAAAAATCTGTTTAGGCAAAAACACAATTTGCTGTTGAAAAACAGTTTTGATAGAACATTGCTGACCACCCTCAGAGACAGATAATGAGAGTGACAGTAGAGTAAGCTTCTGATATGTGCTGGTGGAGTGGAAATAGATTTCAAAATCTATGCAGCTCAGTGAAAATGGATTATAATCACAAAGAATAAAAATATCTTAAGTAGAGATATTTTCTTACTGGAAACCAGATGTGAAACAAATTTTGCACTCCCACTTGTTCAACTCCACTGAGTCACTAAAGCTCAGTGGAAGTAGCTGAGGTCAGAGTACAGCCCATCACTCCTGTTTACATTGGACTTGTTTAACTTAATGATTCATAGAAGTTGAAATGTGCCAGACAGTAGCTTAAAGCCACGAGTCACTACAAAGAATGTTCAGCCTCAACAGGATCCAGTAGGGGGCACTGTAAATCCAACTAAACATCCATTCCTGTAGTTGTGTGTTGGTGGCCATCTCTTTTAAAATGAGATCAAAACAAATAAGAAAGAAACTTGCATAGACTTAAAAGTTTGTAACAGAAATACTTCAGAGTACTAGCATTTAACCTTTAGCCTTGTAAGGAGTTGTATTCCAGCTTTATGAGGCTGATGTTCCTGCTCTCTAAAAATACTTGATCCAAAGCCCAATGAAATTAATGGGAGGACTCTCTTTCACTTGGATGGGCTTTGGATCAGGCTCTAGGCTCTTTGAAAAAATAGACTAGAAGTGATTATTAAATGGAAATTTTGCTTTGTAGCTCAGGGCAGCATATGGTTTTGCCGACACATATTACACCACATATCAAATAGCCAAATGCAGGCAGAGCCCCAGCTATGTAGCACAGAAAAAATATTGCTACAAAATAAAAAAGATGATGGAATTACCTGATTTGAAACAAAGGCTATACAACCCTTTTATATTCAATAATTAAGGGTGGGAAGAGGAACAACTTATGGTTTCCCTGGTTTATGGTTCTCTCCATAAAGGTACCATTCAGGAAGAAGGGTCTAGATTCACTCTAATTACAGCACACATGACTTTGTGTTGTAATTCAGGATCCTGCATGTCTGAGATAGCATCTTGTTCCAGAATGTTTTGTGCCCAAGTGAGTCACATGCCCAAGACATTTGAGCAGGTTAGCTAAGCAAAGGCTGCTTCACTTCCTTAGAGGTTTTGGCATCCTTTTCCTGTGATCACATGGATCACTAAGGTTTGGGTTTGTTTCTTTGCAGCCTCAGGGCTTGTCTACATCAGAAAGTTGCAGCGCTGGTGAGGGAGTTACAGCGCTGCAACTTAGGAGGTGTACACATCTGCAGGGCACCACCAGCGCTGCAACTCCCTGTTTGCAGCGCTGGCCGTACTCCCGTTTTGTCTCGGGTGTAGAGGATCCAGCGCTGGTGATCCAGCGCTGGTAATCAAGTATAGTCACTTACCAGCGCTTTTCTTGACCTCCGTGGAATAAGCAGGTATCCCAGCATACCTGAGGAAGCTCGGTAATCAAGCTGGTCTCCTTCCCCGGTTTGCTCTCGCGTTCCCCGAACCCCGAGCAAGCAGGTCTCCTTCCCTGAGGTTTGCTGGGTGGTTCCGGGAAGGCGAGAGCAAACCGGGGAAGGAGACCAGCTTCGCCGCGGTTTGCTCTCGCGTTCCGCGAACCCCCCTGCAAACCGCAGGGAAGGAGACCTGCTTGTTCGGGGAACGCGAGAGCAAACCGCGGCGAAGCTGGTCTCCTTCCCCGGTTTGCTCTCGCGTTCGCCGAACCCCCGAGCAAGCAGGTCTCCTTCCCTGCGGTTTGCAGGGTGGTTCCGGGAACGCGAGAGCAAACCGGGAAAGGAGACCAGCTTCGCCGCGGTTTGCTCTCGCGTTCCCCGAACAAGCAGGTCTCCTTCCCTGCGGTTTGCACGGTGGTTCGCGGAACGCGAGAGCAAACCGCGGCGAAGCTGGTCTCCTTCCCCGGTTTGCTCTCGCGTTCCCCGAACCGCCGAGCAAGCAGGTCTCCTTCCCTGCGGTTTGCAGGGTGGTTCGCGGAACGCGAGAGCAAACCGCGGCGAAGCTGGTCTCCTTCCCCGGTTTGCTCTCGCGTTCCCCGAACCCGAGCAAGCAGGTCTCCTTCCCTGCGGTTTGCAGGGTGGTTCGCGGAACGCGAGAGCAAACCGCGGCGAAGCTGGTCTCCTTTCCCGGTTTGCTCTCGCGTTCCCCGAAACCCCTTGAAGCCGCCCAACAGCGCTGCAGTGTGGCCACATCTAACACCACTTGCAGCGCTGGTTGCTGTAAGTGTGGCCACTCTGCAGCGCTGGCCCTATACAGCTGTACTAATACAGCTGTAACAACCAGCGCTGCAAAATTTTAGATGTAGACATGGCCTCAGAGTTGATAGCTACCCTCTGCTCCCCGGGCATAAGCAGTCAACGTACCTTTGACAGGAGAGACGCACCATACCCACATGGAACTTCCTGCTCTGCTAAGGCTGCCGTATTGGTTTGTTAGATTTTTCAGTGCTAGATAACAGGAACATTACCACTAAGGGCAGGTAAAGGTCAATAATATGTCACTGAACACTTGGCCACAGATAATATACAGTAGATGTTAGTTTATCTTTGGATTTATTTTGATTTCCCGACAGGCTTCCCTTCAGCTGGATTGTCACAGGTATTTCTTCTACACAGCTGCGTGAGGCAGCTCCTTTCCACAGCTCAGTGAATAGAGTAGAGTCCAGAAAGCAATGCAAAACATAAGGGGAATTCTTTTTGGGTAAATTTGTCTACTCTGTGCCACCCAAAAAAGTATCAGTTTTAGGGTGATTAAGGGTATTCCTAGTGTGCAAAGGATAGTACTGCTGAGGAGTGGGAAGCGTGGCTTGAGGGCAGTGACAGGAGAAATATATGCTGGACTTCAATGATGGTCATTCATTTAAAAATGAAGGGAAAACTTACATGTACCTCTGTGTGGTTGCACTGGGGAGGGAGGGAGGAGAAGCCCAGTTTAGCGCTGATGGCAGTGTTATGAAACAAGAAGGGGCATGGTTGGGTGAGGTAGGGGAGTGACCAAGTCTCCAGCAATACACTGAACAGCACTATGATGGCTGCACCGAAGTGATTATTAAATGGAAATTTTGCTTTGTAGCTCAGGGCAGCATATGGTTTTGCCGACACATATTACACCACATATCAAATAGCCAAATGCAGGCAGAGCCCCAGCTATGTAGCACAGAAAAAATATTGCTACAAAATAAAAAAGATGATGGAATTACCTGATTTGAAACAAAGGCTATACAACCCTTTTATATTCAATAATTAAGGGTGGGAAGAGGAACAACTTATGGTTTCCCTGGTTTATGGTTCTCTCCATAAAGGTACCATTCAGGAAGAAGGGTCTAGATTCACTCTAATTACAGCACACATGACTTTGTGTTGTAATTCAGGATCCTGCATGTCTGAGATAGCATCTTGTTCCAGAATGTTTTGTGCCCAAGTGAGTCACATGCCCAAGACATTTGAGCAGGTTAGCTAAGCAAAGGCTGCTTCACTTCCTTAGAGGTTTTGGCATCCTTTTCCTGTGATCACATGGATCACTAAGGTTTGGGTTTGTTTCTTTGCAGCCTCAGGGCTTGTCTACATCAGAAAGTTGCAGCGCTGGTGAGGGAGTTACAGCGCTGCAACTTAGGAGGTGTACACATCTGCAGGGCACCACCAGCGCTGCAACTCCCTGTTTGCAGCGCTGGCCGTACTCCCGTTTTGTCTCGGGTGTAGAGGATCCAGCGCTGGTGATCCAGCGCTGGTAATCAAGTATAGTCACTTACCAGCGCTTTTCTTGACCTCCGTGGAATAAGCAGGTATCCCAGCATACCTGAGGAAGCTCGGTAATCAAGCTGGTCTCCTTCCCCGGTTTGCTCTCGCGTTCCCCGAACCCCGAGCAAGCAGGTCTCCTTCCCTGAGGTTTGCTGGGTGGTTCCGGGAAGGCGAGAGCAAACCGGGGAAGGAGACCAGCTTCGCCGCGGTTTGCTCTCGCGTTCCACGAACCCCCCTGCAAACCGCAGGGAAGGAGACCTGCTTGTTCGGGGAACGCGAGAGCAAACCGCGGCGAAGCTGGTCTCCTTCCCCGGTTTGCTCTCGCGTTCGCCGAACCCCCGAGCAAGCAGGTCTCCTTCCCTGCGGTTTGCAGGGTGGTTCCGGGAACGCGAGAGCAAACCGGGAAAGGAGACCAGCTTCGCCGCGGTTTGCTCTCGCGTTCCCCGAACAAGCAGGTCTCCTTCCCTGCGGTTTGCACGGTGGTTCGCGGAACGCGAGAGCAAACCGCGGCGAAGCTGGTCTCCTTCCCCGGTTTGCTCTCGCGTTCCCCGAACCGCCGAGCAAGCAGGTCTCCTTCCCTGCGGTTTGCAGGGTGGTTCGCGGAACGCGAGAGCAAACCGCGGCGAAGCTGGTCTCCTTCCCCGGTTTGCTCTCGCGTTCCCCGAACCCGAGCAAGCAGGTCTCCTTCCCTGCGGTTTGCAGGGTGGTTCGCGGAACGCGAGAGCAAACCGCGGCGAAGCTGGTCTCCTTTCCCGGTTTGCTCTCGCGTTCCCCGAAACCCCTTGAAGCCGCCCAACAGCGCTGCAGTGTGGCCACATCTAACACCACTTGCAGCGCTGGTTGCTGTAAGTGTGGCCACTCTGCAGCGCTGGCCCTATACAGCTGTACTAATACAGCTGTAACAACCAGCGCTGCAAAATTTTAGATGTAGACATGGCCTCAGAGTTGATAGCTACCCTCTGCTCCCCGGGCATAAGCAGTCAACGTACCTTTGACAGGAGAGACGCACCATACCCACATGGAACTTCCTGCTCTGCTAAGGCTGCCGTATTGGTTTGTTAGATTTTTCAGTGCTAGATAACAGGAACATTACCACTAAGGGCAGGTAAAGGTCAATAATATGTCACTGAACACTTGGCCACAGATAATATACAGTAGATGTTAGTTTATCTTTGGATTTATTTTGATTTCCCGACAGGCTTCCCTTCAGCTGGATTGTCACAGGTATTTCTTCTACACAGCTGCGTGAGGCAGCTCCTTTCCACAGCTCAGTGAATAGAGTAGAGTCCAGAAAGCAATGCAAAACATAAGGGGAATTCTTTTTGGGTAAATTTGTCTACTCTGTGCCACCCAAAAAAGTATCAGTTTTAGGGTGATTAAGGGTATTCCTAGTGTGCAAAGGATAGTACTGCTGAGGAGTGGGAAGCGTGGCTTGAGGGCAGTGACAGGAGAAATATATGCTGGACTTCAATGATGGTCATTCATTTAAAAATGAAGGGAAAACTTACATGTACCTCTGTGTGGTTGCACTGGGGAGGGAGGGAGGAGAAGCCCAGTTTAGCGCTGATGGCAGTGTTATGAAACAAGAAGGGGCATGGTTGGGTGAGGTAGGGGAGTGACCAAGTCTCCAGCAATACACTGAACAGCACTATGATGGCTGCACCGAGCAGTCGGGGAGGGACATAGATTACATGGTCTTAAGAGATGTAGGAAGGGTTGCCTCTCCCCATACTCCCTTTAGACCCCAATACAGTAAGCTACTTAAAGCATGTTCCTAACTTTATATACGTGAATTATCCCTTCATTGAATTAATTGACTTCATGGGACTATGCACATGCTTAAAGTTAGGCACACGTTTAAAATACCTTCCTGAATTGGGGGTTAGAGTCTCTAACCTTAGATAGCATAAGAATCCAGCTACCTCTGCCTGTATGGCACACTTTCCCTGCAACACATCTGTGACTCTTACAAAGCATATTTTAATCTTAACATAATTCTCCCTTCTTCCCGTACCATTATTGTATTGCACTCAATACAATCTCTTTTTAGTCTTGAAGAAACTACATTTCCACTTCTGAAGTTATTCGTTTGAGTGATGAGGGTGGGTGGTTTGGGAAATCTCACCACTGAACAAACCAAGCACTTCTAAACTGGCACTGGTTACAATTTTTACAGAACTCTCCCCAAAACAAAACAAAACAAAACAAAACAAAACAAAACAAAACAAAACAAAACAAAACAAAACAGAATAACAGGTACTCACAAGGCTTTATTCTACCCTTATGTATATCTTATGCAATCCCCAATGAGGAGTTACATGTACATTCAATTTAGGCCCTATATTTTATTGTTTATGTGAAAACGGGATGGAATCTGAACAACAGGAAAGACCTGAAGGTAAGAAGAATTTGAGAGCGTCACTTTGGATGAAATTGCAGGGACACGGTAGCAGTAGTCAAGGCTGAAGAAGAGAAAATTAAAGTAGTCAAGATGCAATATGACAAGGGCCTGGATGAGAGCTTTAGCAGCCTGGAGCAGACAGAAAACAGGGTATGTTATAAAGGAATAAGTAGCAATATTTGGATGTAGCCTTGATGTGAGAGAGAGATCATTCAAAAATATGGGCATGATACATGACATATGGCATCAAACGTACATTTGTTAAGAAATTTTCAATTAATCACTTACTCATCTTACATTTCTTGCCGTTGTTTGTATCTCAGTTGACTTAGCTAAGAATTCTCATAAGTTTATACATTTTATTAACCAAAATAATATTTATAGTAATATTAGAAATTACAGAATGAAAAATAAAGTTGATTAGATAAGTGTTCATAATTTCTAAACAAATGATTTTGACATCAAATACTAAAAGTTTATACAAAAATCTATGTCAAATCAACAAACCAATATATTTGCACAATAAATCTTAACCATAGTGGTAAATATACTGCATTTTTTCTGGATAGGTATTTTCAATACCAGTATAGAACAATGGACCTTAAAACAAATCCTTTATTAATTTGCCAATCAAACTTGACATGCCAATTATAAGTTTTATGTGTTAATTAAATGGTGGGACTGTCCATCAATTCAACCCAATACAATTTCAAATTTAAGAATTTATTTACTAATTTAAAGTATCAATTTAGTTCAAAAGTACCTTCAAGTTAACAATAATTCATAGCTACACCTTGTCATTTATACACTAACAAATATGTCACATACTACGCATTAAATATGCAGATAATGACTTAGAGTTATTTTTAAGAACAAATTACATACATTATGGGAAGCAAACTTAATAACTTTATTAACTGAGCCACCTCTTTCATTCAGGTTTCATTGAAATTGGTATGAACAGCTGTATTTTCTTTCCAGAGTTTGCCAATGGAGTCCTTTAAAAAAGGACTTAAGGAAAAAGAGTGATACTTTATAAGCTGTTTGGTGTTACCACGTCACAAGTCCTTGCAGATTCTAAAAATTCTGGGGCCAGATGCCGATTTAATTTTCCTGGCCATAAATTCCAATAAATAATTTAGTTAATGTCAGTCAACATACAGGCACCTGGCATAATGCTGACTGTAATAGCAGGTAAGCTATAGTTAAAACAAACAGATTTCCTAGTCAATAATTTCTCACTTCCATTCTAAAGACAGTTTTTGCCTCTAATTTGCATTTTTGCCATCTCAAAATTGGGTGAGAAGTCACATGTTTTAATTCAATAACAACAGGTTTTAAGCCTTCAATACATGAGATGATTAACATATTAATAATATCAGTTTTTGGTAGCTCATAATTAATTCCATCAATTTTTGATAACTGACTTGTTTTCAGTGCTCACACTCTGTGTGTGAGCAACAGAAGGGATAATAAATGATCAAGAATGAGGGAAGAGAGAAAAGCATGCGAGATAAAATGAGGATCTTAGTTTTAGCCATGTTTAGTTGCAACTGCTAACAGGACAGCCACAAGGAGGTGTTGAAGGGTATGTCTACACTATGAAATTAGGTTGAATTTATAGAAGTCGTTTTTTCAGAAATCGCTTTTATACAATCGATTGTGTGTGTCCCCACAAAAAATGCTCTAAGTGCATTAAGTCGGTAGACTGCATCCACAACACCGAGGCTAGCGTCGACTTCCGGAGTGTTGCACTGTGGGTAGCTATCCCACAGTTCCTGCAGTCTCCGCCACCCATTGGAATTCTGGGTTGAGATCTCAATGCCTGACGGGGCAAAAACAGTGTCATGGGTGATTCTGGGTACAAGTTATCAGCCTTCTCCCCTCCCCCCCCATGAAAGCAATGGCAGACAATTGTTTCACGCCTTTTTTCCTGGGTTACCTGTGCAGATGCCATACCACGGCAAGCATGGAGTCCACACAGCTGACCATCACCGTAAGTCTCCTGGGTGCTGGCAGATGTGGGACTGCATTGCTACACAGCAGCAGCTCATTGCCTTTTGGCACCAGACGGTGCGTTATGACTAGTAGCCATCGTCATCATACTCCTGCGTGCTCTTTTAGCCAACCTCGGTGAGGTTGGTCGGGGCGCCTGGGCAGACATGAGAGTGACTCAGCAAGGTCATTCCCATCTTCTGCTGAGCACCCAGGATATGATGATGGCTAGCAGTCAAACTGCACCATCTGCCGTCACCCTAAAGATGTAAAAGATAGATGGAGTGGATCAAAACAAGAAATAGACCCGATTTGTTTTGTATTCATTTGCTTCCTCCTTCCCTCCCTCCATGAAATCAACAGCCTGCTAAACCCAGGGTTTTGAGTTTGATCCTTGAGGGGGCCATTCTGTGTGACAGTTGTTTATGTTTCTCCTGGATGCAAAGCCACCCCCTTTGTGGACTGTAATTCCCTGTAAGCCATGTTGTCAGTCGCCCCTCCCTCCGTCAGAGCAGACAATTGTTTCGTGCCTTTTTTCAGCCCAGACGCCATAGCACTGGGATCATGGAGCCCGCTCAGATCACCGCAGCAATTATGAGCACGGTAAATACTATGCGCATTATCCTGGAGTATATGCAGAACCAGAACCTGCCAAAGCAAAACCAGGCGAGGAGGCGATGGCAGCGCAGTGATGAGAGTGATGAGGACATAGACATGGACATAGACTTCTTGCAAAGTACGGACCCCAGCAATGTGCACATCATGGTGTTAATGGGGCAGGTACATGCTGTGGAATGCCACTTCTGAGCCTGGGAAACAAGCACAGACTCGTGGGACCGCATAGTGTTGCAGGTCTAGGAGAATTCCCAGTGGCTGCGAAACTTTCGCATGCGAAAGGACACTTTCATGGAACTTTGTGACTTGCTTTCCCCTGCCCTGAAGCACCAGAATACCAAGATGAGAGTAGCCCTCACAGTTCGCAAGTGAGCGGCGATAGCCCTGTGGAAGCTTGCAATGCCAGACAGCTACTGGTCAGTTGGGCATCAGTTTGGAGTGGGCAAATCTGCTATGGGGACTGCTGTGATCCAAGTAGCCAAGGCAATCAAAGAGCTGCTGATATCAAGGGTAGTGACTCTGGGAAATGTGCAGGTCATAGTGAATGGCTTTGCTGTAATGGGATTCCCTAACTGTGGTGGGGCAATAGACGGAATCCATATCCCTGTCTTGGCACCGGCACACCAAGCCAGCGAGTACATAAACTGAAAGAGGTACTTTTCAATGCTGCTGCAAACACTGGTGGATCATAAGGGATGTTTCACTAACATCAACGTGGGATGGCCGGGAAAGGTACATGACACTTGCGTCTTCAGGAACTCTGGTCTGTTTCAAAAGCTGCAGGAAGGGACTTTCTTCCCAGACCAGAAAATAATCATTGGGGATGTTGAAATGCCATCCTTGGGGACCCAGCCTACCCCTTAATGCCATGGCTCATGAAGCCATACACAGGCAGCCTAGACAGTAGTCAGGAGCTGTTCAACTATAGGCGGAGCAAGCGCAGAATGGTGGTAGAATGTGCATTTGGACGTTTAAAAGCGCACTGGTGCAGTTTCCTGACTCAGATAGACCTCAGTGAAACCAATATTCCCATTGTTATTACTGCGTGCTGTGCGCTCCACAATATCTGTGACAGTAAGGGGGAGACATTTATGGAGGGGTGGGAGGTTGAGGCAAATCACCTGGCCGCTGATTACGCGCAGCCAGACACCAGGGCAGTTAGAAGAGTACAGGAGGGCATGGTGCACATCAGAGAAGCTTTGAAAACCAGTTTCATGACTGGCCAGGCTACGATGTGAAAGTTCTGTTTGTTTCTCCTTGATGAACCCCCCTCTCCCGGTTCACTCTACTTCCCTGTAAGTTAGCCACCTTTCCCTCCCACCTTCGATCACTGCTTACAGAGGCAATAAAGTCATTGTTGCTTCACATTCATGCATTCTTTATTAATTCATCACATAAATAGGGAGGAAACTGCCAAAGTAGCCCAGGAGGGGTGGGGAGGAGGGAAGCACCTGGTGGGGTGGGGTGGGGTGGGGTGGTGAATGAGGGGAGGAGGGAAGGATAAGGACACACTACACTTCAAAACTTTAAAACTTAAAAACTTATTGAAGGCCAGTCTTCTGTTGCTTGGGCAATCCTCTGGGGTGGAGTGGTTGGGTGGTTGGATGCCCCCGCCACTGCATTCTCGGGTGTCTGGGTGAGGAAGCAATGGAACTTGGGGAGGAGAGCGGTTGGTTACATAGGGGCTGTAGCAGTGGTCTGTGCTCCTGCTGCCTGTCATGCAGCTCAGCCATATGCTGGAGCATATGAGTTTGATCTTCCAGAAGCCTGAGCATTGACTCTTGCCTTCTGTCAGCAAGCTGACGCCACCTATCATCTTCAGCCCGCCACTTACTCTCTTCAGCCTGCCACCTCTCCTTGCATTCATATTGTGCTTTCCTGCACTCTGACATTGTCTGCCTCCATGCATTCTGCTGTGCTCTGTCAGTGTGGGAGGACAGCATGAGCTCAGAGAACATTTCATCCCAAGTGCATTTTTTTCACTTTCTAATCTTCAATAGCCTCTGCGAAGGAGAAACATTTGTAGCTGGTGGAGGAAAAGGAAGAGTGGTTAAAAAAACACATTTTAGAGTAAAATGGGTACACTTCCACGTTAAACCTTGGTGTTCACATTACACAGCACATGTGCTTTCGTTACAAGGTCGCATTTTGCCTCTTGTATTGAGGGCTTGCCGGTTTGATGTGAGAGATCACTCCTGCTTCACCCCTCCCACTACTGCATGGCTAACAGCGGGGAACATTTCTGTTCAGCGACAGTCAAACAGCCGAGCAGGAACGGGCACCTCTGAATGTCCCCTTAGTAAAAGTACCCCATTTCAACCAGGTGACCATGAATGATATCACTCTCCTGAAGATAACACAGAGAGACAAAGAACGGAAGTTTTTTGAATGGCAGAAAACACCAGGACCATACGCTGCCATGCTTTGTTATGCAATGATTCCCGACTACGTGCTACTGGCCTGTATAATACTTATGGAGATGTCCCTGGAGGATTTCCGCTCCACCACCATATACGTTAACAGACTTTTCCAGTAGCTGTACTGGCCATGAATGCCAAGGCAAATTGATCATTAAACACGCTTGCTTTTAAACCATGTGTAATATTTATAAAGGTACACTCACCAGAGGTCTCTTCTCTGCCTTCAGGGTCCGGGAGCTCGCCTTGGATGGGTTAAGGGGTTACTGGCTACAGGTCCAGGGTGAAAATCATATCTTGGCTGTTGGGGAAACCAGTTTCTCTGCTTCCTTGCTGTGAACTATCTTGACTCTCTTCATCATCATCTTTCTCATCCCCAAAACCCTCTTCCATGTTGCGTGATTCTCCAATGATGGAGTCAAAGCACAGGGTTGGGATAGTGGTGGTTGCACTCCCTAGCATGGCATGCAGCTCATCATACAAGCGGCATGTTCGGGGCTCTGATCCGGAGCAGCTCTTTGCCTCTCTGGTTTTGTGGTAGGCTTGCCTTAGTTCCTTAATTTTCACACGGCACTGCTGTGCATCCCTGTTATATCTTCTGTCTTTCATGCCGTTTGAGACTTTTTCTAATGTTTTGGCATTTCGTTTACTGGAACGGAGTTCAGCTAGCATGGATTCGTCTCCCCATAGGGCGAGCAGATCCCGTACCTCCCATTTGGTACATGCTAGAGCTCTTTTGTGATCCTGGGACTCCATCATTGTCACCTCTGCTGATGAGATCTGATGAGGTCTGCACTCACCTGCACCTTGCCAAGCTGGCCAAACAGGAAATGAGATTCAAAAGTTCGTGGGCCTTTTCCTGTCTACCTGGCCAGTGCATCTGAGTTGAGAGCGCTGTCCAGAGCGGTCACAATGGAGCACTCTGGGATAGCTCCTGGAGGCCAATACCATTGAATTGCATCCACACTACCCTAAATTTAACCCAGCAAGGCCGATTTCAGTGCTAATCCCCTCGTCAGAGGTGGAGTAAAGAAACCGATTTAAAGAGCCTGTTAAGTCAAAAAAAAGGGCTTCGTCGTGTGGATGGGTCCAGGCTTAAATTGAGGTAACACTGCTAAATTCAACCTAAAATCATAGTGTAGACTAGGTGAAAGAGACAGCTTGATATGTGGGCACTGAATGAGATCTGTTGGACTTAAGTAACCAGCTACAAGCTACAACATAGGCCTGGTCCACACTACACAGTTAAATCTATTTAAACAGCGTTAAATCGATTTAACTCTGTACCCGTCCACACTACAAGGCACTTTAAATCGATTTTAAGGGCTCTTAAAATCGATTTCTGTACTCCTCCCCAACGACAGGAGTAACCCTAAAATCGATATTACTATATCGATTTAGCGTTAGTGTGGACGGAAATCGAAGTTATTGGTCTCATTCTTTTACTGAGCTACCCAGAGTGCACCGCTCCGCAAATCGATGGTAGCCTAGGACCATGGACGCACACCACCGAATTAATGTGCCCTAGTGTGGACGCGTAAAATCGATTTTATAAAACCAGTTTTATAAAACCGGTTTTAATAATTTCGATTTGATGCTGTAGTGTAGACGTGGCCATAGTATGAATACAGTGAAGAGTTAAAGTGATCAGTTCATGATCCAATTTATAGGTTGGAAACTAATACTTGAAATAATTATGGGAAATAATTATGAATAATGACAGTGTTAAAAGAAATTCAGGATCAGTTTGGGGCTGATTCACTGGCCAAAAATAAAGGCTGATTTTATAGTAAATATTTTTTACATCAAACATTTTGATCAGCACCACTACAGAATGCTTTTTGTAGTGCCTTTTAATGAGATTTTAAATATCGCATATTTTATGAAATTTCACTTTCTCACAGCCTAGGACAGCCCCAAATCTTCATGTACTGAAAAAAGGACTTGTGAATGTGTGAGCTGCATTTTACGCTGGGAAGTGCCAGCTAGGAAAGGGTTAAGTGCCTAGACTAGGGAGTGTAACTGGAACCATGATTTGTTTTTGCAGCCAGGGAAAAGGAACAGAGCAGCAAGGCAGCTTTTAGCCCAGCCCTGCAGCTCCTCTCTGGCTCAACAGGTTACTGCTGCTGCTGCTCTTAGTCACTGGAATCTAGGTGGGGCTTTCTCCTCCCTTAGTGCCTTTCTGCTGATTAAAAAGCAGCTCTCTCTCTCACACACACTCTCTCTCACAACACCTCCCCCTGCAGAATCCAGAAAGAGCTCTCAGGCTTGTGCACTCATTCTCTGCTGAAGGCCCTGACTGCTGCATGAGATGGCGACGTGTACCCTTGCCTGCTGGAGATGCAGGTGGCTCCTGCCCCTTCTCCTGGGCTTAGCTATCATCTTGGGCATCATTGCGCTGTCCGGCCGGGGCTGGCTGGAATCGGAGTCAGCGCCCTACGAGCACCAAGCGTCATTATGGGAGACCTGCACCCGATGGGAAAATGACCTCAACTGGCAATGCCAGTCCCTCATGGATTACTGTAAGTGTTTGCAGTGGGGCGTCAGAGTCCAGGCCACATGCCTGAGCTCAACCTACTCCAACCACCCCAGTTATCCCTGCCAATATTTGACAGCTGTAAATTTGTGCCATCTTTATTAGCAAAATAACTTTGCCTCCTACCATCGCCGTTAGCAAAATGACCTCTTTCCTCACTTAGGAAGGGTCCAATTGTCCCCCTCATGTGGCTGGTTAATGAGGGGTTCAGGACAGGTTGGTGTTTGCAGGACTAGCATTAACAGCGTTTCCTGGTTAATAGTTACACAGAAAACCAGGCCTTATCTGCCTCTGGTGGCTTTTGAACAGGCTTCCCTGTCAGTCCAACATTAAGCAACTGGATGGGGTCTTTTAAAATCAAGTGAACAGATCTGGCTCTTTGCATGCCTTCTCTCCTTTATTGCTGGCTCCCTGCAAGCACTATTTGTGACCTACATGAGACTCCTTGAAGTCATCAACCTCTTTGCCCTCTGATGAGTGTGTTGATAAATGCTGGCCATTGCTAGCACAGCACACATGCCCAGCCTCTGGAGTGCCATTCCTGCACTAGATCTTAACTACCCTCCTCATTGTACTCTGGAGGGAGTGAGGGAAATAGGAGTCTACCCCTTCTGGACTAGAGAAATTCTGCTGCTTTTGTGCCTCTCAACCTGTGATTTCAAATAGAGTGAAATGTGTTTTGAGCATGGAAAGAAAATGGTATTTAATTGATAAACATATGTATATTATAGAAAAGGAAGTCACTATATGAAGCAGCTGAAAAATCAGAAACTAAATCAGGAGGCTAATGTATACATATTTTCAAAGTGGCTAAAAATGTGAGTAAATTATGTTCGGTTCTGCTGCCTCCTCTTAATACTCTCACCACATATTCTCAGGGTATGGCCTTTGCTAATAGTAGCTGCCAAAGTACTTGCTGATTACATTTGTTGTTTTATATAATGAAACATTTAGGGTCAAATATAGAGACACACCTTCAAAACTTAATTGAAATGCACTGGACTGGGGAAGCTTGGGAGGATGAGAATAGGAAAAATGGAATATATTTTTTGTCCATAAAAGGCAGAGGCTGTTCTTTGTACATATTGGTTCTTTTACAGCTACTTAGTGGAGGAGGAACAGATACAGTGATCGTATCAAGCTGATAAACATCCAAAATGATCTGGAAACTCAGAAACCTTGGATTATACTGGATTTAAAATGGGTATCAGAAGTGAGGACACAGAGGATAAACCATTTGGGATACTGTATGTGTTGTGTGGATGGAAGCATTAATGTCTGTTAGTAGTTTTCCATTATGGCACTTGCCTGCAAGCAAAATGCAGAACTCACTGTGAGAGCAACAGCATAATTTTTACCTTGATGATGTTTCTAGGTTTTATTCTCATGTGGGAGGAATTTGGCTATCATCAGAAAGTAACTCCATGTTCCCAGACCCTCCCGACAAAGGGAAGAAAGGCTAACACAGCACGTTTACTGCACATAGGTTTCTCTCAATAGACGCTGTGTAGATTAAGTGCTATATGACATATTGATAAACTGTTTCATATTTCACCCCAGAAAACCAGGTGTTTGGGGGAAGGGCCACATTCTGCTGTTTTGCTAAAGAACAGTTGTTCCTACAGCTGTTATAAATGAAGAATAGCCTTAATTACCGACAGGTTATTTTAACCAATTTAACTTTGTTTGTTGAATAATCTTGATGAGGTTAATGCTTTACTGTCAAAATTATTCTGTTCAAATAGTATCTACATCTGGTCAAAGGACATAACATGTCAGGCCATGGTTTGATTTGCTTAACATACCAATATACAACATGTTATTTTATTTTTAATAAAAAATGCTAAGAAACTTAACTCAAAATAGGCATGCACAGGGCTGCTGCAGTTTAAAAATAAACCTGTTAATCTAGATGCATAACTCTATAATCTAATTACTCCACCCTATTCTGTTCCTTTCCCAGTGATAAGAAAAAAAGCTTCAAGGTGGATCCCCTCGTTAATATAAAGCTACATTGGAATCAGCTTCTTAATCAAGTATCTGCATGTCCATTGCATGCTGATTAGAGGAGATTAAACTAAACCATGCTCTCTAGGTGGGGGAAGGGGGAATCTTCATGTTGGAATAGTTCCTAAATTGAACTGCTTCTTAATAGATGTCTGAAACCTGGGGATCTGATGTCCCACAATGGCCAAAGGGTGGAAAGACAAAAAGAAGAGCAGGGGTCAGCTTGTAACTGGAAAGAGAGTTTGTTTTAACTGAGAACTATTCTGATTTGAGGCCAGGAAGCTCCTGAGTGCCAGCATGTGCATGTTACCAATATACTACATACAAAAACTGATGCATTGCACTGCATTTTTAATTTTGGTTATTTAGCCCAGAATGCTGCTGGATTAACAATCCTCCTTTTGTGTCTAGTGGTCTGTGCTATTCAGATATAATGTGTTTGATATATTACTGGTAAGGGCTTATAGGTTTAGACCCAATATTTGTGGGTGGGAATGTCCTCTTGATTCTAGATAAATGTTTTTGTTTTTTTAAGGTTCTTAGCCTCACATTATTTTAGATAGGAATTACCATCCTCTAACAGAAAGTATATACTGTCAAGTACCTAACAGGATAGTTAATTATGCTGGTTATGTTTCAATAATCCATTGGCATTTATTAAATTCACAGTAATTGATTTGAAAAAAATACATACAGTACATGGAAACATTAATTTGATTAACTTCACAACTTCAGAAAATCAGAAAAAAAAGAAAAGGCTAGAAGTTTATGAGCATGAGCCAAGTTCCGTGAGTCATTTGTCAAGTCCATCCGGGGATGTGTAGCAGTAACAGTGTAGCTGGGAGACTGAGTGGACTTTGATTCACCAGGCTCTCAGTCAAGTGTGTTGGTAGATTTATTGGGGAGCTCAGATGAGTTACGTAGGAATGTTATAGATATATTACGTTCTCCTGACCTTACCCCTTTGTGCATATTTCTATCAGATTTATGATACAAGGGTTGCTTTAGGGAAAGTTGAATGGAGTTTGCAGTGTGTGCTCAGCAAAGGTAAATGACAGTAAAAGAGACACTATCAAGGTTGCTGTGTCCAACTCCACCCAAATCAAGTACTATAGCTTTACCGAAACTAGGAAGTATTATATGAGATTCCTGCCAGTTACCAGACTAAGCATCCTAATGGAGATGGGTACTGCCAAACCAGTTTACTACCTGCTTTTCAGCATGTTTAACTACCGTACAATGGTTATATAGACTCTGGAAGCTGCCAGCATTTTGTCTACAATAGGACCTCTACCCAGTGTCAACCCATTGTTGTACTAGTGGGCATTGTTTTGTACAATTTCCAGATGTAGCCATGGCTTATTCAAAACTCATACCAATAAAATAAATGGTGCAACTGACTATCCTAGTTCCCCCAAAACAATCTCTGAATCCTGCATTTCTTGCACTCATGATGTGAACATTCCCACCTTAATCTGCCATGTGTGCAAGAAAATCCCCTTTACCTTGGATTCCTGTTCAAAATGAACCAAAAGAGAGCTTAGAGTTCCTTATTTGGTCAACAAGATCCCATTTCATACCAGCTGCCCTGTTGCTGAACCAAACAACCTGCAGCCATTTATGATAATATAAAATAAATATCTCAAACATCACTATCAGCAATTCCCAGCCTTCAGCCATTAGACCAGCAATTATTCACAACCTCACCAACTGATCATTGCAATGAGATTTATAAAATCAGAAGTTATAGATGGAAAAGTCCTGATACTTTAAATGATCTAGTCCATGTACCTTCTGCTGTAGGATTGTTCTCTACAGAATGTTCTTTTAGGGTTTTTGTTCAGTCTAGTTTTAAATGTCCTACACAATAGAGTTTTCACCACTTCCCTTGGGAACACATTTCACTGTCAAAAAGATTTCCTGACATTCAGGCTAATTTCTCCTCCTTTTTAAATTTCATTCTATTTCTGGTAAGGAAACCCTAAATAACTCCTCTCCTTCCTTGGTGCTTGCAGTCCTCTAATATCTGTAGAATTATGTTCTTCTCTAAATAATCACTTTGCTAAGATGTGGGTATATGGGTCTAACTCTTCTAATCTTTCCTAGTAATTATATTCTTTCAGCCCTGAATAATTTTAGTTGCTTTTCTGTGAACTCTGTTCAATATGTAAATGTATTTCTGGTGATGAGATGTCCAGAATTAAACACAGTATTTCAGGTGAAGCTGGTCCAGAGCACATAAAAATAGACTATTACTTCACTTCTGCATGATCTGATGCTTCTATATATGCAGCCCAAAATTGCATTGGTGGTTTTGCGACCATATCATGAGTACCTATTTGCCAGTGCTGAATAAGAAAAACTCTGGCTAAAAGGGGATCAAATACATCAGTTTCTCCAGAATTGAGGCTTTAACAAATAAACACCTCTCACTTACGATTGCAAAACTAGCCTTACAAACATGAACAAATGGAAACTGGTGCAGAGCTTTCTCTCTCTCTGTTAGCAAGCATAGAGCTTCAAGTTGCCCAAGCAATAACAGCATGAAAATGATGAGACAAGCTATAGCTAAGCAGGGGTTGGCAACCTTTCAGAAGTGCTGTGCTGAGTTTTCATTTATTCATTCTAATTTAAGGTTTCGCGTACCAGTAATACATTTTAACCTTTTTAGAAGGTCTCTTTCTATAAGTCTATAATACATAACTAACTATTGTATGTAAAGTAAATAAGGTTTTTAAAATGTTTAAAAAACTTAATTTAAAATTAAATTATAATGCAGAGCCCCCCGGAATGGTGGCCAGGACCCGGGCAGTGTGAGTGCCACTAAAAATCAGCTCACGTGCCGCCTTTGGCATGCCTGTCATAGGTTGCCTACCTCTGCTGTAGAGCAACTGAGATAGACAGAGGACCCCACAAACAGAGGCTGGGAGCTGGGGACCAGCTGAAGCCCAGTCAACAGTCAGAAGGCTCTGGGGTGGAAAGAGAGCAAAAATCTGTCATCTCTTTTAGCAAGCTCACGGACAGGGGGAGTCTTTCACGAGGGTATGGCTACATCTGGAATTTCAAAGCGCTGCCCCGGCAGCGCTGCGGGAGCGCTGCCGCGGCAGCGCTTTGAAGTGTGAGTGTAGTCAGAGCAGCAGCGCTGGGAGAGAGCTCTCCCAGCGCTGCATGTAAACCACATCCCTTACGGGTGTAGCGTGCAGCGCTGGGAGCCGCGCTCCCAGCGCTGCTGCCCTGATTACACTGACGCTTTACAGCGCTGTATCTTGCAGCGCCCAGGGGGGTGTTTTTTCACACCCCAGTTGCAGCGCTGTAAAGTGTGAGGCCATGTCTACATCTAAAGTTTTGCAGCGCTGGTTGTTACAGCTGTATTAGTACAGCTGTATAGGGCCAGCGCTGCAGAGTGGCCACACTTACAGCAACCAGCGCTGCAAGTGGTGTTAGATGTGGCCACACTGCAGCGCTGTTGGGCGGCTTCAACGGGGGTTCCGGGAACGCGAGAGCAAACCGGGAAAGGAGACCCGCTTCGCCGCGGTTTGCTCTCTCGTTCCCGGAGCCACCCAGCAAACCGCAGGGAAGGAGACCTGCTTGCTCTGGGCTCCGGGAACGAGAGAGCAAACCGAGAAAGGAGACCCGCTTCGCCGCGGTTTGCTCTCTCGTTCCCGGAGCCACCCAGCAAACCGCAGGGAAGGAGACCTGCTTGCTCTGGGCTCCGGGAACGAGAGAGCAAACCGGGAAAGGAGACCCGCTTCGCCGCGGTTTGCTCTCTCGTTCCCGGAGCCACCCAGCAAACCGCAGGGAAGGAGACCTGCTTGCTCGGGGCTCCGGGAACGAGAGAGCAAACCGGGAAAGGAGACCAGCTTGATTACCAGAGGCTTCCTCCTTCCACGGAGGTCAAGAAAAGCGCTGGTAAGTGTCTACATTGGATTACCAGCGCTGGATCACCAGCGCTGGATCCTCTACACCCGAGACAAAACGGGAGTACGGCCAGCGCTGCAAACAGGGAGTTGCAGCGCTGGTGGTGCCCTGCAGATGTGTACACCTTCAAAGTTGCAGCGCTGTAACTCCCTCACCAGCGCTGCAACTTTCTGATGTAGACAAGCCCTGAGTGTAGCCAACCGTGAGGCAGAAGCCAATAGGAAAGAAGGACCTCCAGCTAGTGTCCAGGGAAGCACCCTAAAGGAATCCTAGCACTCTCTCTCAGATCTGGAAGGTGTGTGTGTGTGTGTGTGTGTGTGTGTGTGTGTGTGTGTGTGTGTGTGTGTGTGTGTGTGTGTGTGTGTGTGTGTGAAAATGGCATTCACCAGGTGCTCTGTGGTGAACTTTCCTACCCTAATTTTTATATTGACCCTTCACACACAGCTGGTACATTTTTCAAGCCCTATACTCCTTGGTATTGTCAAATGCTCTCATTTAGGGCATAGCTACACTGGGGGTTTTTTGGTTTGTTTTGCCAAACATTTCCCACTATTACTTCCACCAGTGTTAGAAACAGTAGCAGTGTTAGTGTAAACAGGGCTGTACGACTCTGTTTCAAGCATGATATTGTCTAATCCTGCTCAGAGCAAGTCCACATGACACAATGGCAAAAAACACCAACAGCTATCTTCAATCCTAGTTATACTAATATGCCAACTCTTGCTGCCACTAGTGGTGATGAAATGGTGGAAGCAATCATAGAAAAAATTTGGCCAGATTAGACAAGGCCACGATATCATTTGTAAATTTCACGATCATGTTGTTTACTCGCTCTTTATTTATGAAGAGCAGGGCCGTCCTTAGGATTTATGGGTCCCTATGCAGTATTATTAAACCAGTGCCCCTATGCTCCACTGAAGGTGGTCCCTAGCCGGCGCCGCTGAACCCAGTGTGTCAAGGAGGCACAGCCACCCCCTGCAATTGCTGACACCCACCGAGCTTTGTATGCAGCAGACGCTGCAGCGGTGGCTTAAGGTAGGCTTTGTGCTGTCACATGGGGGCTGCATCTTGCCAGAGCCCACAGCCCTCCTAAATAATAATAATAATATTAGCCCCTTGCCACTCCTGGCTCACCACGAGCATTTTGACAGGAAGTACCAAGCAGTAATAAGAACAACAATAATACATGTGTGTGTGTGTGTGAGAGAGAGCCAGTGAGAAAGCCTGTGTGTGCGTGTAGGATTGTGTATTGGGGGACTGTGTGACAGTGTCACACACACAGAGTCTCACAATCTATATTGGGGGACTGTGACTCATGAGAGGCAGAGTGTATCTGACTGGTGTGAGAGCCAGTCTCACTCTCTCTCTTTCTCTCTGTGTGTGCTGTTACTTTAAGTCCCCCCTCCCCTGACTGGCTCGGCTCCGTCCCGTCCCCCCCTCCTCCGCTGACTCACGTGGACGTTTCGCTCCTCCTGTCCTGGCCCCGGCCCATCCCGCGCCGGAGACCAAGCGGCCCAGGCAGGCAGGCAGGCTCCAGGGAGGGTCTCTGCTCTAGGCAGCAGTGGGCCAGGCCGCAACAGACGTGCTGTGCAGCTCTGGGCTCCCCGAGGCTGGAGCGGCAGAGCCCTCGGCTGGCTGAGGAGGAAGGAGGCAGGGTTGGGGGTGGGGGTGAGGAGAAGCCCACCAGTCCACCACGAGGAAGGGGCCGGATAAGAGAGGGGTGCAGCTGCAGCCAGCGAGGGGAATGCTACCGGGTATGCAGCTTGTGCCTAAGGGCGGCCATGATGAAGAAAGTAAATAAAACTGGACTTGATACTAATCTTTGCAGTTTTGTCACTAGACATCTCCCAAAGCTAAATACGTTGCTGGTTTATTATTACCAGAGCTGAGCAAATAATTCACAGCAAATGGGTTCCAGGCTGAGCTTACACAGCAGGCATTTTACTTGTAAAGTATGTGTATTTGATAAGGAGATCCCCAAGACTCAATACATGTGTAACCCCTACAATGCCATTTTTTTTAGAGTCAGCTGTTCAGAGTCCATCCAAATTATAAACTGAGTCTTTGGAATGTTTGTACTTGACATTCCAAGCTCCCCTTGGACAGGGAGTGTACAGATCTGGCTTTCTACTGAACTTTTATAATTACCAGTTTTGTGAATTATTCGTAATGACAAATCCCAATAAATAGTTTAAATAGATGGTTTAATCCATGAAGCATTTTTTCTTGAGCTGATTCCATCATATGTTTAAGCATATTTAGACAGTAATGATTTGTAAATGAATCCTTTGGCTGTGGCAGCTTTGAACAGTAGCCATTGGGAGCTTCAGTGAACAACATCTGGTATGAAAGAATTAGTGCAGGTTTCAGACCAAAAATTCCAACCAAGCTGTTCCCCTCCTCCATTCCTAATTCTGCATCAGTTCCACAGGGGAGGGAAGGGATAGGACTGGAGTCAGCAACCTTTCAGAAGTGGTGTGCCGAGTCTTCATTTGTTCACTCTAATTCAAGGTTTCACGTGCCAGTAATACATTTTAACGTTTTTAGAAGGACCCGGGCAGTGTGAGTTCCACTGAAAATCAGTGTGCATGCCGCCTTCAGCACCTGTGCCATAGGGATAGGCAACCTGGGATAGAATATACTAGGGGTAGTTGAGGAGGAATGCAGACAGGCAGAAGCTCATTTGCACAAACTCCCTCCTTTCTTCAGCAGCAATGTGGGTCCAGTTTGCAGGGCTGCTGTGGAGTTTCTCCACATCCTGGCTGACTGCCTTCAGGACTGGGTCATGCCCATGTGGAACCCTCCTGTGTATTCTGCTATGCCCCTTAGTCCTATACAAGACAGGCTCAGGATTTGGGCCTACATGAGTTCCTTGTTTTAATACCCTGTGTAAACGCAGGCAACCAGCCTTTAGAGTAGGTGGAGGGTGATGCATGACGACTGTCTACCTATAAAATCAGAACTCTTGGATTAGTATCTTTGGGCTCTTCAGAGTCAAAATAGTCAGCTACTTGGCCTGGTGGTTAAGAAATGGCCTGTTGTTTGCATGATGCTTGCCTATGCTTGTGTCTACTGTTTGGAAAGATAACGGGATTTGAATGTTCAGAAGCCAGCATTTATTTTAAAAAGGAGAACTGTAGGTTGCTTTTCAGGGAGGGATGTAATTTTTCTGGTGCTCAGACATTGATGCCCATTGTTGCCATGATGGGATTTCTTACTTAGCAGTGGCAAATGGAGAAGAACATTATGAAATAAGGTTACTGGAATAAGGTTACTTTCTGAATGTCTTTTTCGTCCTCTTCTTCTGCCTCTGAGTGACTTGAAGTTATACTTGAGACCTATCCTGGTCCCATGAACCTGTCTACTTTGAACGCATCCTCTTATCCCACATGGTATTATCAAAATAATTAAAATTGGAAGTTTGGGTAACTCCACCAGTCATTAGACTGCTCACTTTCCTTCTCCCTACACATCTAAGCTGGTTCCAAGTCCTTTTGGCACTATATCTACATCATCTTTAAGAGCCTCCTATTCCCTTCTATTTCTACTGGTACAACCCACGTCCAAATCTTTGTAATCTCTTCCTTTAACTATTCCAAATCTACCCAGTTCTGTTCTTAATTCTCACTTCATTCCCTCCAGTTCAGAATAAAGCTACCAAAATCCAATTCCTTGAATGTGGTTTTTTCCACTCCCTTTATGACTACTCACAACTTTCTGCATTGGTTGCTTCACATCTCTCATTCCCTCTATGTGGGCATAGGGTCCTTTATCTTGAACACCAGTCACCCTTTCCTTATTCAGATCTCACATTAATCCTAACTTCTTCTGATAAGCCTTCCAGACAGTGCTAGTTCTCCATTACAGCATTACTCATTTCTTCATCAATTAAAAAAGTAATTACAAATTCATGATGTCAAACAGCTTCTATCTCTTGCTTCCAGCAGAAAACTGCATTGCCCAGGAAGATAGCCCTTAATTTTTCTGCTTTTGTCCTCCCCACATCGTTCTTGTCTGTTTGCTCATGGACCATGAATGGAATTTTCAAAAGTGGGCTAACTCTCCTCCCACTAACTTCAGTGAGAGCTTTACGTTGATTTCAATGGGAGTAGAGCTAGGCCAGTGCTAAGTGCTCTTGAAAATCCCAACCTTTTGTCTTTTTTCTTGTGCTTATAAAGCATCATGCATACTTATGGCACCCTATAAATAGTGATAATAAACAATTAGTCTTTGCTCAGACCTCTATGGTTCCCTAAAAGCCACATTTACATTTCTGATACTATGAGTATGTCTACACTGGAAACTTCAAAGCGCTGCCGTGGGAGCGGTCCCGCAGCAGCGCTTTGAAGTGCAAGTGTGGTTGCGCATGAGTGCTGGGAAAGAGCTCTCCCAGTGCTCCTGGTAATCCACCTCCATGAAAGGATTAGTGCTGGGAGCCTGTCTACACTAGCATTTTAAAGCGCTCAGACTTGCTGTGCTCAGGGGGGTGATTTTTCACATCCTTGAACCAGCAAGTTAGAGCGCTATAAGATGTAAGTCCTAAGTCAAAGCAATATTGCATGCCAGGGGTAGGCAGCCTACAGCAGGCGTGCCAAAGGCGGCACACGAGCTAATTTTCAGTGGCACTCACAGTGCCTGGGTCCTGGCCACCAGTCCAGGGGGCTCTGCATTTTAATTTAATTTTTAATGAAGTTTCTTAAACATTTTAAAAATCTTATTTACTTTACATACAACAATAGTTTAGTTATATAATATAGACTTACAGTGAGAGACCTTCTAAAAACATTAAAATGTATTACTGTCACGCGAAACCTTAAATTAGAGTGAATAAATGAAGACTTGGCACAGCACTTTTGAAAGGTTGCTGACCCCTGTTGTATGCTTTTAAGGGACAGAATCTCCATAATGAAAGAATTAAAGCAAACAAAAGACCTAAGAATGACACCCTCTTGACTTCCATGTACTGTTTTGTATAACATGTTTCCCTCTTTCCTTTCAAGCCTGGGGAAGAGCAGCAGCTGCCACCTACCTTGTCGGCTTCGTGATCCTAGTCATTTGTTTCGCCCTAGCAGTTATTGCGTTCTCCGTTGATATACTTCGTTTCAACTTTGTGCGAGGAATCGGTGGCTTGCTGTTTGTCGTTGGTAAGACTGATGATTGCTTCTTAAACTGATATTTGTTCTAAATCTGATACTTGCTAGCTGGAGTAAAGCCTCCCTCCCTCTCCTAAAAATATCCACCGCACACATATTTCTAATTGGGTTTGTGGTTCATTTTCATGAATGAGAAAAACTTGTTTTAATTTTGAAGTGATACTTGGTTTGCATCCTCAGAGGTTAGGGATGTTATAATGGTCAGTGTCTGAGGATGCAAGTTTCACTTTAAAATTAAAACAGAATGTGGGTGTTGTGACATTGTGGGGGAGACATAAAGCAAACAGGTAAACTAGAATGCTTGGCTTTGAACTCTTTCTGATGGTTCTGTGGCAGTAACTAAACAGCAAAACAATCCCAGCAGCAATGTTGCTAACACACAAGTATGTTTTGCCATGGAAACTGCTATGCAAATACTAAAGTAAATGATTTTTAACTACTACATTTGATTCTTTTAGTCCAGATTGTTCCTTCTCTGCATCTATGCTTGGTTAAAGAAATTTACATTCCTCTTATTAAGCATCATTGCCATTGTGTTAGTTTGAATTCTTCTCAAGCATAGGGTCAAGGACGCAATTCTTTAGTCACTTTGCATCCAAAACATCCTTTTGAAGTCAGTGAGAGATCTGTGTGTAGAATGGTTCCAGAATGAGGCCCTGATCCTGAAATCAGATCTGTGTGGGCAGGCCCTCATACCTGCGCTGAATTCCATTGAAGTCAATGGACCTCTGTAAGAATGCAAGAGTACACCTGCACTGAGCTGACTGTAGGATTGCAGCTAAGTCCTTAAATATCTGAGAGAGGAATGCACCTACCTGCCAATAAAGTCAGAATAGGAAATGTGATGAGATTAATTGTCACTTATTTTCAATTTGTTTATTTTTACTTTCTTGTAGCGGTATTCCAGATCATATGCCTGGTCATCTATCCAGTGAAGTTCACAGAAGACATCCCTATGAGGGGATCAAATATGTTCAGCTGGGCATACGGCTTTGGTTGGGCCAGCACTATTATTGTAATAGGCTGTGCTTTCTTCTTCTGCTGTCTCCCCAACTGGGAGGATGAGGTGCTGGGTAACATCAAGCCAGCATATTAGTACTCTTCCCCAGAGAGGAGTTGAAAAGCACATTGTATAAAATGAAAGAATAAATTAAAGTATAAACACACTAAAAATTACAGCACAGGAACTTTGATAATTGGATGTTACAGGCTGAAAAAAAAATCTTATTTTTCCAGAATGTTTTGAACTTGTGCCGATGCTCAGTTAGCAGAAAGGCTTGGCAACCTGAAGCAAACATTTGAGAAATTTTAGGTAAAAGATCAGAAAGTTTGTATTTTCATATTCATATCCGATATGGATTGATTTTGGGTTAGTCACTTTGTTGCCTTTCTCTACATGCAAAAGTTCCTGATAATTAAGTCACTCTCTTCCACACATTTGTTTAGACATCCATATATAAAAAGAATTTAGTACTTAAAGTACAGAGGAAGAGAAACAGAAGTGCATTCTGATTTTAACCAGAAACACTGTAGAGCCCTTTTATTCCCTTCAAGGTAACTTTGCTTTTATGTTTTATTTGCAAATTTGTCAGTAGTGAAATAGAATTTAAAAAAAAATCTTTCAGAGAATGTTTTTTTCTTCCAGCATAATTAATCCTAAAAGAAGAATTTTTTGCTATGAAAGTTCATTGCAATCCTAAGTCTCCTAAGAATTTCTTCTCCCCTCCATATTATTGGGCTGATATCTAATACTAAGTAGTAGAAATTGGATCTAGAGAAATTAGAAACCTAAAATATTTTTCCACTGACCATTGCAGTTAGATGGCATGTTCCTCAAAAGCATAAAGTGAATGTCTGTGTGTACAATATTAATGCTGTGTGCTGGTATAACATTTATTGGCATTCGTTTGTGAAGACTGCAGTACTCAAATGTGATGAAACCATGAGTGAATAACACTAATCATTCCAAGAGTACCAATAAAACCTTCAAACCATCAAACACCATCATGTATTTTTTATGCTTCATTTTAGAGATGTTAGTTTAGAAAGTATTGTAGAGTTATATTTTGTTTTTAAATTGGTACTATTTTTCACATCCCTCCACCTTTAAAACCAGGTTGCCTTAGCTACCAGACAAACTTTGGAGGAAAATTTTAAAATACAATTTTAAAGTTTTCAAAAGTGATTTAAAATAGATTTTCTGTATTTCAGAGTACAGCAAATTTAAGGTCTCATATGATGTGAACCACTGGTTCGCACCACAGGTCTCTGTGTGAGTGTGCATATATTTACACACACTTCACTAGTTAATCTGAAATCCCAGCTGAGTGGGATAACACGTTTTTCTAAACTTAATAGACATATTAGAAAGTAGAGACTTATCACCTTAATATCTCAACACCATTGACATCAACCCTCTAAACTGTGGATCCCTCATTGATGCAGCAAATGTAATTTTAGGTCCATATTTTTTACCTTATCTTCATTTGAGGAGAAAGAAGAAAACTTTTTTTGTGGCAGGTTATTTTTTTTTTTTAAGGGGTGACCATTTGAAACTGCTCAGAGGTTGCAAATCCTGAAAGTAGCTCTGGCACAGCTATATTACTGGGTATGGTACAGGTGAAGTGGTGAAAAGTGCAAAGCAAATGCACGTGGTCACATCCTTCCATTGTTTGTCAAGTGATCTGGGGTTTATATCACATGGCTGCAGAAATAAAATAACTTACTCCAAGTTATCATGACACCATACTGTAGGTGGTGTGTGTGTGCATACATATAACGTACAAAACACGTACAAAAATATAAGCTATAAGACATAACCAGAACACAGCAGAACTAAAATACATTAAAACTAAGTTTTCTCAATGCTCAATCTATTTTGTATTATATTTTGTATTATATTGTAGTTTTGTAATACACCTTTTGCTTTTGGTGAAAATGTATAATTGTACATGTTATAATCTCAGTCATGGCTAGCCAATCAACTACATTTATGATTCTTGCTGAGAAGGAGCAAATTTGCCTCTATTTCTGTACAGTACTAGAGCTGGTGGGGACTGCCTTACAAATTAACCTGTACCATTAATATGATAATATATAGTTGTACATCGAGCACAAAACACAACAAGGAATAGTGATGCTGTCTGGCAAATACCTTGCACAGCTAAAGATCTGAAGCAAAACAAGACCTAAAGGTGGATGTGCACACTTGGAGAGAGGTTGAGTAGAAGTATGTTGCTCAGAATTACGGAGTGTTTTGTACGTTTTTGTAATCATTGTCATACTTGACAAAAAATAAAGTTAAATATAAACCAAGTTGAGTTCCAGAAGTATTTTGAAAGGAAACAAAAGCAAAATGTTATGGCTTGTTATGTTAAATTCAGCTGTTCAGGAAAAAGCAATTGCAAATGTTTTAATAATAAACTACTTTCAATAAATGATGGTAATATATTTTGGTAATTTCAAATATAGTGGTTTCACTTATTCTGTTTAAGGAGGTTATTTAAAAAATGTAGACAGGTTAGTCTGTAGAGTGGTAGCCGTGTTAGTCTGTATCAGCAAAAGTCACAATTCTTCTACAAAAAAAACTTCAAAAACAGGCTCCAACGAGAAACTGCAGAACTGGAATTAATTTGTAAACTGGACACCATTAAATTAGGCTTGAATAAAGACTGGGAGTGGATGGGTCATTACACAAAGTAAAAACTATTTCCCCATGCTAATTTTTCCCTACAGTTACTCACACCTTCTTGTCAGCTGTTTGAAATGGGCCATCCTGATTATCACTAAAAAATTTTTTTTCTCTCCTGCTGATAATAGCCCACCTTAATTGATTAGTCACGTTACAGTTGGTATGGCAACCCCTATTTTTTCATGTTCTCTCTGTATACATATATATATATCTTTCTACTGTATTTTCCACTGCATACATCTGATGAAGTGGGCTGTAGCGCACGAAAACTTATGCTCAAATACATTTGTTAGTCTCTAAGATGCCATAAGTACTCCTATTCTTTTTGATTGGATGATGTTGTTCCAGACCCCAAGACTGTTGATCTCTGAAGTAGGTAAACAAGAGACATCTAACAACTGTTTCCAGCTAATAAGCCAAGATTTTCTTCTTTGTTTGCATTAATTAACCATCCTCCTTCTTCATCCCCAATGAATTTTAGAGACGTGCTAATGCAGAGGTTGTCAAACTGGGGGTCTGGACTCCTCAGGGGGTCTCAAGGTTATTACATGGTGGGGTCACGAGCTGTCAACTTCCACCCCAAACCCTTCTTTGCCACCAGCATTTATAATGGTGTTAAATATATAAAAACACTATTCTTAATTTATAAAAAGGGGTCATACTCAGAGGCTTGCTGTGTGAAAGCGGTCACCAGTAAAAAAGTTTGAGAGGCACTGTGCTAGTACAATTGTAGGGAACATGTGACTTCTTTCTTCCATCCTTCACCTCACTTTGTTTCTGATTATAGGTTTATTTATTTATTTATTTATTAAAGATTTTTTAAAATATTCAAGATTTTAAGTACACAACTAGGTCAGTTTGGTTGATTTTTAGATTTCCCCAAATGGCTTGAAGAGAATGTAAGTTTGTTTTGGGTGTTTTCCTCAAACACACTTATACATTAAAAGTCCTCTCCTACAATCCTTGCTCACATGAATGCTCTGTATTCATAGACCAGAGCCTGCTCTCAAGGAAGTCAATAGAAAATCTCCCACAGGCTTCAATGGTGCAGGATCAGCTCAGTCCTGGGAGACAATAATCATTCCTGGGGTGTGAGCACCTGCTATTCCTAGCTATTTCTGGATGAATCAAGGGCACTCGCTATCTTGTAGAAGTGGACGCTTAAGAAGGCCCATTCACTTGAACAGGACAACTAGTGAGTATGCCCATGAGTAAGCATGGCAGCGTTAGGCCCACATTGAGATTTTCTTTTTCTTCATATTTAGTAAAATTAGGGACAAATTCAAAAACAATTCATTAATAAGAGAGTTCATTAAAATATCTGGCTGAGTTTAAAAACCTGTGGTTAATTTACATAAAGTAAAGCACTGGAGTCCAGTCCAGATAACTAAAGATGTTTTGGTGGGGGTGGAGTGGAGGAGGGAGTAGTAGTATGGTGATGAGCACTATAGAAACACTCATACATATAAACAATTAAATGAACTGTAAAAAGGAACCTCTGAGCTCAAGTGTTTAAGTAAAACAATGAGTTCCAAATACACTGTGTAAGAGTATACTGCAATTTATTAAAAAAATGGTTTATGGAACTTGTGTAGTAAGTTATTTTTTCTTCTGCGCTTGATTCATCCAAGAAAGTCTGCCATGGTGTCAGCTGGTGCAGTGGTTTCCCAGGGGCAATGAAGGCTGCTGCAACACAGAGAAGCCCCCAAGAAGCACACCTTCTAAAGACTATAGGCTACATTCACAAAAGGACTTAGGATCCTAACTACCAGTTAGGTGCCTAAATTCCAGAATCAAGCCCCATTTAGATTCACAAAACTCCTGCTCAACTGCTGCTGAAGACTGTAGGCACATAAACTCACTCAGCACCTATTTGTTTGTAGTAAAAGTTCCCTGGGCACCTGTGTTTCTGCCTCTGGGCATGTGCACACCACGCACCAAGATACCTAAGCTCCAGGAGTTAGCATATGCCCCATGGCTTGGCATCTCTCATTAACTGCCTTAGGTGAGGAAAGCTGCCTAGCATGCTGGCTGTATGTGAGTGTGTGAATTCCATTCTGAGGTGTCTCTCTCTCCCCATTCATTAGACAGTGGTGATTAGTGGTCTAAGGACCAGACTTCAGAGAGAAACTGCTGAGCTTCAATTCATCTGCAAATTTGACACCATCAGCTCAGGATTAAACAAAGACTGTGAATGGCTTGCCAACTACAAAACCAGTTTCTCCTCCCTTGGTTTTCACACCTCAACTGCTAGAACAGGGCCTCATCCTCCCTGATTAAACTAACCTCATTATCTCTAGCTTGCTTGCATATATATACCTGCCCCTGGAAATTTCCACTACATGCATCTGACGAAGTGGGTATTCACCCGCGAAAGCTCATGCTCCAAAACGTCTGTTAGTCTATAAGGTGCCACAGGATTCTTTGCTGCTTTCACAGATCCAGACTAACACGGCTACCCCTCTGATACAGGCTGATTTTCTAGGCACCAAAAAATTAGGCATGGCAATGCATAGTGTCACCTATGTATCTACATATCTTTGTGAATCTAGCCCTATGCTTTCTGTGCAAATAACTGGAGCCACAAAGAAATAAAGACAATGAAAAGTAACAAAATAAACAACCAAAGAGTTAGATACTGAAGTTAGACCTGGAGGAGATGACCCACACTAAATTATGCAAAGGGATGCCTAATGTCACATGGCAAATAAGCATCAGAGCCAGGATTTCCATCTATAAAGCTCCCAGTCAAGACTTCTGCCTTACTGAATTAGTGCTGATCTATACACTAGGAGTAATAAATATCAGAAGGGCAAGCATGTTAGTCTGTATCCACAAAAATGAGGAGTCCAGTGGCACCTTAAAGACTAACAGATTGATTTGGGCATAAGCTTTCTAAGAAGTGGGTTTTTTTACTCACTAAAGCTTATGTCCAAATCAATCTGTTAGTCTTTAAGGTGCCACCGGACTCCTTCTTGTTTTTTTAGGAGTAATAAAGTTCTTGGCACTGTCATGTTCTGTGGCTCTCAGAGGTCTTTACAAGGGTAGGTAGCTCCAATTTATAGATATAGTGACTGAAGCACAGATAACTTAAGACTGAAACCACTGAATCCCGTTCACAGAGGCAGCTTAAGAGTCTGACAAAGTTGGAACTAGAACTTAGATCTGTGGGCTGAACAGCCAGGCAAGTCACTAAAACATAGTGCCTCAAGGTCAAATTACTTATATTGGGGATCTATTCTGAAAAGTGACCAAAACCGGTACTACTGGCTTCCAAATTTGATGTCATCATGATTTCCAGATGCAACTGACTTAATTTACAAATAAAATGTTTTTCCAGCTGCAAATTAATTCAGAGATCTGAAAGTTAAGCAGACTTATTTCCTTTGCATGCATCCTGCTAGTATTAAAGACTGCAGCCAGTTGTGCCAATAATTGCACTTGCTTTGAACAATGAGACTAAAGAGGTGTAACTAATGGTCTTAAATTCAGTTACACTGATGTGAATGCGGGCACTATTTGGCCCTGCAGTTGGAATTTCTGTTGATGATGCATAGAGAGGAATAGAATTCAGCTCACTCCCTTTTAGCTGTGTTGGCTCTGGAAAACTATTAAGAATAAAAGGGAATTAGTCAGTAGATTTGACTCCTGATATACATAGGGAGCAGTCATGTTGGGCAAGAGGTACATTTTTTTAATGCAGTCTCTTTTCAGAGTAAAACCACTCTTTGAACTCTCTCTGTGTCAGTTAACCCATCTGTACAATTGATTAATAAATAGAGCTGTTTGGAAAACAAAATTTTTACCTTGAAAATAGTTTCTATTTTGAATCAGAATGAAAAGGTAAAAAAAAATTGCACAAAACACAAAATGCTGAAAAGATTTTGACATTTTATATCATACCAGACCAAATGGTAATTTTGATGCAGAATGCAGATTCAAAACAAACATTTTTCATTTCAACATTTATTGAAAAAAAAAATCAAGATTTTCTGCAGTGTTATTGTAGCCATGCCAATCCCAGGATTTTAGAGAGACAAGGTGGATGATGTAATGTTTTTTATTGGACCAGCTTCTGTTGGTGAGAGAGACAAGAGTTACAGGTTTACAGAGGCACAGCTGCATTGGTGCAGATATGCCACTGTAGGCTCTCTAATGTAGCTGCTCTAAGACGTTGGCTTAATTATTCCAGCCCCTGTGAGTGGCGGTAGCCATAGGCACTGAGTTTTTCTTTTCCCTGGGGGTACTCTACCCCTGCTCAGCCCTGAGGCCCTGCCCCCACTCCATTCCTCCCCCAAGGCCTCCACCCAACCACTGCTCGCTGTTCTCTGCCCTCCACCAAGCCCCTTCCCACAGCTGTTTGGTGGCATCCCCCATCAGCTAATTGGGGGCGCTGCCAAACAGCTGTGGCTGGTGGGTGCTAGACACTCACTATTTTTTTTTCCGTGTGTGCTCTGCAGAGTCAGCGCCTATGGCACTAGCTATGTTGGTGGGAGAGCTCTCCCGCCGACATAGCACTGTCCACACTCACGCTTATGCCAGTGTAACTTACGTTGCTCAAGGGGTGTTTATGCACCCCCCCTGAGCGACATAAATTATGCTGACATAAACTGCAGTGTAGACAAAGCCAGGCTCTCCAGATACACAGTGCTTTTCCTCAGATCTGGGAAAGGTACTTCAAACATCCCAGCAAAATGCAAGGTGGAACAGATTATTTAGCACAAGTAGTTAGTATATATTGTAATGTAAGGGACCATTCAAGGTAGAGTGGCATGTTAACACCTCGGCCCCTTTCCTCTGAGGATGAGGACACTCCACTTGACAAGCAGATCTTGTCAAGAAACAGGCCACCCAAATACCCCAAGAGAACCTACTTTAATACAGAATTAAAACTCCTTCTGACTGCACACCCCTAATTGTTACCTACAACCTCATCAGAACACTACAACCCATGGGACCCCATCCTGAAAAAAATCTTTCCTGAACCCCCAGTTCTGGCCTTTCAACAACCCCCCAGCCTCTCCAAACTCATCAGCAGAAGCAAGCTCCCAACAGACCAGGACATGCCAACTCAAAATGGCACCAGTCCCTTCCAGAACAACAGATGCAAAACCTGCAGACATATCTCCAATGCTATAATGATCAACATCCCCCATAACACACCTTTCAAAATCCATGGGTCCTATACTTGTGTATCACAACATGCGGTGTACTTCCTCCAGTGCACTAAATGCCTCAACAACTATGTGGGTGAAAGCAGACAATCACTACGCTGTTGAATGAACTCACACAGGAAAATGATAAAAGACAAAAACACCCTATCACCTGTGGATGAGCACTTTTCACAACGTGATCACTCCATATCTGACCAATCAGTCCTCATCCTCAAAGGAAGCCTGCACAACACCTTCAAAAGATGAACCTGTGAGCTTCAATTAATTGCTCTGCTAGACACTAAAAATCAAGGCCTGAACTGATGGCTTGTCTACACTGGCACTTTACAGCGCTGCAACTTTCTAGCTCAGGGTGTGAAAAAACACCCCCCTGAGTGCAGCAAGTTTCAGCGCTAAATGTGCCAGTGTAAACAGTGCACCAGTGCTGGGAGCTGCGCTGGTAGCTATGCCCCTCGTGGAGATGGGTTTTTAGAGTGCTGGGAGAGAGTGTCGCAACCACACAAGCCACGTTAGAGGGGGCTATTTGGGGATTGGCCCTGCTTTGAGCAGGGGGTTGGACTAGATGTTTTCCTGAGGTCCCTTCCAACACTAATAATCTATGATACCCACTGCACTCAACACCCATCCCTCTGCAGTTTGGCTCTGCTGAAATACAGCACCTACTGCATCGTACTCCAAAGGAGAAGGTTGGGTATGATCCCTGGACTTACACAAATCTGTAGCCTTCCTGGGACCCCTCCTCTTCTTGAGACCTTCCCTTCTCGCATCCTCCCCCTGCTGATGAGTTTTTTCTTTTGATGTTTTTAAATAAAAGAATTGTGTTTGTTTGAAAACAATCTTTATTCTATTAAGTGAAAGCAAAAAGAGTACTGCAAAGCAACATGCAATTATGCTAAGCCCCCTTCTTTCATCCTATGCACCAATCACCTCATAGCATTAGAAGCAGTGCAATCCCAAGCATAGCAACAAATATTAGTGACTTTCAGCTTCAAATTGCTGCCTCAGGGCATCCCTGATCCTTATGGCCCTGAGCTGTGCCCCTCTAATAGCCCTGGTCTCTGGCTGTTCAAACTCAGCCTCCAGGTGCTGAGCCTCTGGGATCCAGCCCTGAGTAAAAGTTTCACCCTTCCCTTCACAAATATTATGGAGTGTACAGCACGCAGCTATAAGCATAGGAGTATTGTCATTGGCCATGTCCAGCTTCCCATAAAGGCATTGCAGCAGGCTTTTAACTGGCCAAATGCACACTCAACAGTCATTCTGCACTTGCTCAGCCTGTTGTTGAACCACTCCCTGCTGCTGTCAAGTTGCCTCGTGTATGGCTTCATAAGCCATGGCATTAAGGGATAGGCGGGGTCTCCCAGGATCGCAGTGAGCATTACAATTTAAATAAAATAAATAAATGGAGATATCCTATCTTCTAGAACTGGAAGGGACCTTAAAAAGCCATTGAGTCCAGCCCCCTGCCTTCACTAGCAGGACCAAGTACTGATTTTGCCTTAGATCCCTAAGTGGCCCCCTCTAGGATTAAACTCACAATGCTGGGTTTAGCAGACCAATGCTCAAACCACTGAGCTATCCCTCCCCCCTTCCCCTACGGTGGTCTTCTGGTCTGAGAAGAAAGTCCCTGCTTGCAGCTTCTTGAACAGGTCAATGTTGTGCGTGCATCGTGCACCTTTCTGGACCAGCCTGCGTTAATGTCTGTGAAATGCCCACAGTGATCCACAAGTGCCTGGAGAACCACTGAGAAATATCCCTTGTGATTAAGGTACTCGGTGACTAAGTGGTCTGGTGTCAGAATGTGTGTGCCATCTACTGCCCCTCCGCAGTTAGGGAAGCCCATTTGTGCAATGTCACATATGTTGCCCAGAGTCATGGTCTTTCGGTGCAGGAGGCGATTAATGGCCCTACACACTTGCATCAACATGACTCCCATGGTGGACTTTCCCACGCCGAACTGGTTAGTGACTGATTGGTAGCAGTCTGGAGTAGCCAGCTTCCACAGTGCAATCACCACGCACTTCTCATTGTAACAGGGCAGCTCTCGTTCTCATGTCCTTGTGCTGCAGGGCTGGGGTGAGCTCATCACACAGTCCCATGAATGTGACTTTCCTCATGCGAAAGTTCTACAGCTACTGCTCGTCATCCTAAACGTGCATCATGATGTGACCCCACCACTCAGTGCTTGTTTCCCGAGCCCAAAAGTGGTGTCCCGCTGTGATCAGCACCTCTGTGAATGCCACAAGCGATTGCGTGTTGGAGCTACTATGTGTGGTGAGATCACTGTCATACTCCTCTTACCTTTGTAATTTAAGGAATGCCACTGCCACTCATGATGTGTTAGTCAGAGCGAGCAGCATACTGGTCAGCAGTTCGGGATCCATTCCTGCAGCCCGAAAGAGGCAGGGTGTACAGTAAACAAACCATTGAAAGATGGTGCCAAATGCAGACGAAAGCACAGGGATTGCTGGGATGCAAAGCAATGCATCATGGGGCATTGGGACAGGACTCAGGATGCCCCGCGACCCCTTCCACCTTCCCACAAGTCTTAGCAGTGAAAGAGAAAGAGGTGCTCTGTGGGGTAGCTGCCCAGAGCACACCACTCCGAATAGCATTGCAAGTGCCGCAAGTGTGAATACGCTATTGCGCAGGCAGTTGTTAGTGTGAATGTGCCCACATTCCCCCAGTTCTCCTGGGTGTGAGAGCTCTGGTTTCTCGATTAATCCCGTCAGAGACAATTTGCCAGGAAAGCAAGGCATACAGAGGCAGCCAAATATTTTCTGATCCTCAGGGCTTGGCTACACTGGAGAGTTGCAGCACTGGTGGTGGGTTTACAGCGCTGCAACTTAGTAACTGTCCACACCTGCAAGGCACATCCAGTGCTGCAACTCCCTGGCTGCAGCGCTGGCTGTACACCTGGTCTGCTTGGGGTGTAACGATTGCAGAGCTGGTGATGCAGCGCTGCTCATCAAGTGTGGCCACCAAAAGCGCTGTTATTGGCCTCCAGGGTATTAGGAGGTATCCCAGAATGCCTGCTCACAACAAACCGGAAGAATGGCTGAACTCCGAGCTCCCCCGAGCTGCTTATCTAAAAAACAAACACAGCTCCTGTTTGCTGGAGCGAGCGGAGGCAGGCAGGGGAATTGCTTTGGAAGGTTCACAGCTGTTTGCTTGAAGAGAGAAGTCACATGGCAGAGGGGGAGGGGGGAGTCCGTGTTGAGCAGCTGCTTATGTGGTCTGAAGGCTATTTAGGAGTGCATAATTTGCATTTAGTGAATAAGAGAGGGGTGTGGGAAGGGCTCGAAACTTTTAAATTGATTGCAGGTTGGTGCTGTGTATCTTCCAGTCCTTAGAACTTGCAAGGCAGGGAGCTGACACAGTATCACCTCCAAAAATCCACTCTCTCTCTCCCCCACGCTCCCTGTCACACTCAACCCCACCGCCCTCTTTTGAAAAGCACGTTGCAGCCACTTGAACGCTGGGATAGCTGCCCATAATGCACCACTCCCAACAGCGCTGCAAATGCTGCAAATGTGGCCACACTGCAGCACTCGTAGCTGTCAGTGTGGCCACACTCCAGCGCTTTCCCTACACAGCTGTACGAAGACAGCTGTAACTCCCAGCTCCGTACAACTGTAAGTGTAGCCATACCCTCAGACACTTTATTGTTAACAATGCACACTAGAGAGTTAAGTGTCTTTGAAAAACAACAAGCAGTCCTAAATGCAGGCCCCACCCACCCAGTCTGATTTCACCCTTCCTGTTAGTCATGGGTTTGGCCTTAATGGTAGAAAGCCCATTTTTCCAGTAGAAAGCAACATTCAACACTGGTGGTCCTTGATGCTTCTGTCACAGCCTCATAGCCCCAATCATTCAAGTAGGTGTCAAGACCACAGTATAAAATAGATGCTCTAATCTACAATGAAGGTTGCAATACATTAAGAGATCACACTCCAACATGAAAATTACAGTACAAAGTGCAGCCCCTGAAATGGGGCACACAAATACAAGGTGAAGTTCACAATCTGACACACACATATTCCTGATCTGTCATGGGGCTAATGATATCTACCTCCCTCATAGACCCGCCCTGTGTAGTCTGCAAAATACCAGCTCTAACATCTACAACAAGGTCCCTGGGCTCTGCAGCAGACTGGAATTTTTGTGACAATTCCATTTAAATGAAAAAGTTGAAGAGCTTAATGAATACAAAATAAACAATACAATTAGTACAGTTATCCTGTCATATTTATTTTTATATTAAACTCAGTGTAGTTTGTGCCATCCCTGCAATTCCACATTTCAATATGATGCAGTTTTTTGTTCTGATAATACATAACCATGCTGCAGAAATTGTCACCAGTGAAGCTGCAGGTTTTGGCAGTGGAAAGAGTAGGAACAGACTTTAGGATTGCTGACCTCCCAGCCACCTGCCCACTTCTCTCAGCCAGAGGAACATTTTGATGAGGTGTGGAGCGTGGAAGTAGGTGGAGGCCTTTTACTAGTTGATCAATTGCCCAAAAGGTTTTTCTAGCTTAAACTGGGAGACCGCTGTGGATCTATTTCAATATGCATCAGTTATGAGAGTGGCTCTCAACCTTTCCAGACTACTGTACCCCTTTCAGGAGTCTGATTTGTCTTGTGCACCCCAAGTTTCACCTCGCTTAAAAACTACGTGCTTACAGAATCTGACATAAAAATGCAAAAGGACGCATACCCCTGGTAGAGAACCACTGAGTTATGGCATCTAGCCATACACATGTGTATCTTACTGGAGGCTGTATGGTGTTCAGTGCTTAAGGTGGTTGCAGAAGATCTGCTTTATTCTGTGTCCAACTGGTGGTGCATAATATAACATCAGCTTCACAGCACACTGCCCAGAGTCTTTCTCTGGGACGGTCAGCAGTTAAAGGCACAGTCCCCAAACCCAGAGGGGCCCAATTCTCCACTACATTATATAGTCTTACTTCCGTGCAAAATGGAAGCAAAGGTTATCACTAGTGCGAATGGAGTAATCTGTTTTAGTAGCATTTACATTCGGGCAATGGAGACTTAGGCCCAAATATTGTACTGTGCCTGCTGAGAATATTTGTAGAGCATAGTCAAGTCAAGCCTATTTTCTCCCCATAGAAACATGCACTGCTCCTCAATACTTGCAAGCCATGCCTTACTGTAACTGTCAAATTTCAGCTGTTGATTTTTGCCATAGATCTTCCAAGAAAGAGTCAGAAATTTTCTTCACTGTCCTAACTTAGTAGTGGCTGAGGAAACATGCTTAAAAGATTTCCCCTTGGAGCAGAGGCCCAACACGGAACATTTCAGCCTTAAAGGGGAAAGTTTCAGGCAACTATGACAAAAGAGCTTACAATGCAAAATGGTTTTTAGCTTTTAGTGTAATTGTGCTACCTGCACCCACTGTAGTGCAAAAGCGCCTTGTTTAATCCAAGTTGCTCCTTAGTGGGAAGTGACAGCCAGGAAAGGGTTAAAAGCCCAGAGCCAGGGAGTGTAATGGTGCCTGATGTGTTTACGAATCAGCGGAGAGGAAAGAGAAGCCAGGCAGATGAACCAGCCCAGCCCTGCAACTTCAGTGCAGCTCAACAGGTTTCTGGTGCCACCGCTACAGCTCTTAGTCATTGGAATTTAGGTGGAGCTTCCTCCTTCAGTGTCTATTCCGATTAAAAAGCTGCTCTCACTCACACATTCATACATATACACACACTCTTCAGGAGCCTTCATAAAACCCCTTTGTCCCACGCTGCTGAGTCAGTAGCAGAAAAAGCTCATCAGTTTGTGCACCTGGCCTCTAGAGAAGCCACTGACCATTCCACAAGATGGTGCAGTATGGCCTTGACTACACAAGGTGCAGATGGATCTTGCCTCTGATGTTAGGCATAGCGGTCATCTTTGGCCTTATTGCGCTGGCCGGCAGGGGCTGGCTGGAGTCAGAGACGTTGCCCTATCAGCATCAAGCCTCGTTATGGGAAAGCTGTACAAAGTTCAACGGTGAGCCTGACTGGACATGCATCTCCCTGATGGACTATGGTAAGTGACTGCAATGGGGGTGGCAGCCCTAGTGAGTGTAGGTCACATGACTGAGCTTACCCCACTGAACTCATGTCTCATCAGTTTGGTGGGATAAAATAGGGCTCACCATTCAAATACATGGAACATTTTTTGGAGAAAGACTGGAACAAAGGGTAATCTTTTTAGAAAAAAAAGAGGGATATTGCTATTTTCATAGGGCTAGAGGTTATGTATCTTCATGGTACAAAGACACATATGGAAACATAGTGCGGGGAACATTTGAATCACGTGAGATTAATTTATTTAGAAATAACTACAATCTCTGCTTTCCAGAAGTGAATAATTATTGCAGGCCAAGTCCACAAAGCAATAAATAGCAAGCTGTATGCGTAAACTTGGGTTTAGCAAGATGGATCATTCTTCACTGGCAAGGAACTGTTGGGACGTAAAAAAGGAGCTGTGAAGCAGAGATGTCCACAATAAATATCAGGTTGCAGAATGTGCCTCTAAAATTATATCAGGGGCACACCACACCACTTGTGATGTGGTTATGAAACAAAATGTTGAAAGGAGAAAGTGTTTTATTCTTTGAGAAGGGTCTGAATTAAGGTTTTCATATTTGGAGAAGTTTTGATAAAAGTTTGGACTCTGATGAAGTCCAAATAGATAATGTTAATTCAAGTCATAAGGGCACTTTGGCTAATTGCCTGATTCTCAACTGTTGTGCAGCTTGTATACTTATTTACACCTGTCTAAAGTGAGTGTATAAATACTATCAAATCAGAATAGTAGCATGTTACACTCACCTTCTACATATAAATGTCTGTGCAAGATGCACAGCAGTAGAGACACAGACTGTTAGTGTCCATTTGGTTCAGCCTTCCAAAACTGTCATGAAAACGTACCATCCATGCACAGACTGTGCTCGCTGGCCCTGTTCTGCATTGACTGATAGTAATGAAAAGATAATGGTGATTTGTTCACTAGTCAGAAAGAAGTTATTCACTCTGGGCTAGTGGAATTTTTCAGGCATGTTTGCTTTGCTCTATTTGGGGACTCTGTTTCTACCCCTGATGCCCTTTGGCATCCTTCCCCTCCCCAATCCCACATTAATGTTATATTAATCAGTTCCACAATGGTATTGTTTCTCCCTAGGTGCCAGGGACCTGATCCACAAAGGTACTTAGGCACCTAGCCCACAGACTCAGGAATCTATGTCCCTTTTTTTAGGTACTACTATGAGCCACAAAACTCCCACTGCTGCCTAATCCTGTAGGCGCCTAAATTCACTTGGCACCCATGTTTTTTCCTCTGAATGTGTGCACTGCAGCCTCACTGTAGGTGAGCGGGTGCCTATCTCCTGTCTGAGCATGCACACTTTGGCAGCACTGCACTCTGAATGCCTGTCTCCCAGAGTAATTCACCGAAGAACATCAACAAGATGACTACAAGAAAGACAGGCAACAAGATGGCTAAGTTGTGTGCCTGATCTGGTAGGTGGCCTCTGATCACACCTATCAGATCCAACCCCTCAGGTGAGTTCACACAAAGCAGATGGGAGGAAAGGAGGCAGTCCTCCCTAGTTCAGTGGTTAAGGAACACACCTAGGATGTTTCTCCCCACCCCAGAGGGGGTAGAAGGGATTTGAATAGGGATCTGTTATCTCTTTCAGGTCAGTGGCCTAGAAGATAGTAGGTTATGAAATATTCTGATGTGGGGCTCCCTCAATCTCTCCTCTCAAAGTTGTTCGACTTTAATTAAGTGAATAATTATATATTAATTGGGCCAGTAAAAGATTTAGAATAACTCTACTATAGCCTGGTTGTTAGAGCACTTGCTGGGGAGATGGCTGAGCCCTATTCAAATCCCTTCTCCCCTTCAAGTGGAGGGGGGACTGAAATCAGGGACCTCCTGCATCCTGGGTGAATACTTGTCTAGTAAGCTAAAGGTTGTAAGGCAGGTCCTCCCCCAGCCAATTTGCTTTGGGCCTGGCCTGCATTTAGGCAGCTCAATGCTTATCTTCCCCCAGTTTGTGGATCATTAGCAGAGCTAGGCACCTCCTTGCAGCTGGACTTGGGTGCCTTTCTCCAAGAGACTTAGCACATCTCCATTGGCTAGTGTAGGCAGCTCCCTGCCTTTGTGGATCACCGTCTAAGGCACTTGTATATCCCTGCTCATTGTACAGAGAGCCCAGGTGCCCCACTCAGGCTTTGTGGATTGTGGTGATGTTCCTGTGATTTTTCTAGGCACCTAAAAGTTCAGCTCAGCATTGCAACACCCAAATTCCTTTGTGGATCTGGACTCATGTCCCTCGCAGACAAAGGGTTGGAATTTAGGATCCAAGCTGGCCCTGGGCTTTTCATGACAGTCTTTCTTCCCTGCGTTTGTATTTTTCTCAGACAAATGCATTGGAGTTCTATAGCACCTTCCAACTGAGGATTTCAAGTCAATTAAAAAACATCTGTGAATTAATCCTCAAAACACAATAGGCAACTATGATCTCCTATTTATAGATGGGGAAACTGAGGCACAGAAAGGTGAATGTCCACATTTTAAAAAATGTTTACTAATTTTGGGTGTCCAACTTTCCACTCCCATTGACTTCATCTGTTGCTCTGCATGCTCAGTGTCTCTGAAAACTAGTCCATAGGTACATCAAATGGGGCACCCCAGATTAATGGACACTTTTGAAAATTTGGGACTAAATGAATTGCCCAAGGTTGAACAGGAAGTCTTTGGCAAAATTTGGATAGTGAATTCAGAATTCCTGGCTGCTCTTAATCCTGTGTTTTAATCACAAGCTCATGCTTCTGCCCTCTGTACTAGGACATGCTTTGGATCTGGAGAGAATGGGCAAACTGAGCCCTTTGGATTAAGTTAATGCCATTTTTCATTGACCAGCTCTGAGCTGGAAATCAAAACTGCCTTCCACTGATCCTTTTTGGCTAGAGTGGGAATGCAAATTTTTGTCTCTATAGCCCTCTACCTGAATGTATCATGGTAGGTTTCCTGTACCTGTAATAAACTTCTGTAATAAAATTTAAAAGTTGTCTTTACTATTGGTATAGACTGAAAACTAAAGCAAAAGGTGCACCTATAATCAGATTTTTAATAAAAGATGCATTTTATTTGAGTGTTTCTTTTTATCTACACTAATATAAAAATGTTAAGGAGGACAAGTGTCCAGTATCCAGAGGTGTAGCGAGCGCCCTCCATACCCTCCGACCAGAGGGGGCCCTGCAAGGAAGGGGACCCCTAAAAATGGCAAAAAAAAAATGTAAGGTATAACTAGGTAAGTGACATTTATTGACGCTATTGCACAATCCATGTCGGTTTTACTGACAAAACCGTGAAGTCATTATGATACATCATAATGCTATTGGCTACATCAGTTGTCTGTCGGTCAGTTTCGAATTTTAGTTGGACCCATTCAAAGAATGTGTATTTGCGTTCATAATGGCGGTCAGCGGATAAATGTTATTAATTTAGTTGTTTAGTTTTTTATCGTTTCCAACGCAGAAGCGTGCTTTGTGATGTCTAAGAGAATGTATAAGAGCAGAGCTAGTAAACGAAAGGCAGCAAAAGATGCCAAGAAGGAACTTGAGAAAATTCCAAAGTTGTCAACATATTTTGCGCTGCAATCCAACGTACAGGTACAGGCACACGAAATGGACAACGCTAGCAGCGATGAATTGTATCCAGAAGTATCCAGAAGTGCTTCAAGTGAGGTTGAAGGTGAAGCCAGTTGTTCTACCAAACAAACTGTGACAGATATTCCAGCTACTGCCGGGAAAGAAGTATCTGAATCTGAACCACTGACTGATGATCCAGGAGATTGGCAGTTTATAATATCAGACAGGCAAGTGTGTGACATTGTTGCACGTGGCCCACCGCAGCAGAATGAAAGTTACGAATTTCCATTTAACGAGGAAAGACGGAGGTTCACAAGTACTCATTTCTATTGAACCATGGCAAATGGCGAGAAAATAAGACATTCATGGTTAATGTACTCAGTTCAGAAAGATGCCATTTTTTGTTTTTGTTGTAAATTATTCGGCACTGGCGACATACCGCAATGTCGTGGAACATCTGCTTGGAAAGCACTGTCAAAAAGACTTCAGCAGCATGAAACAGGCAAAGGTCATCAAGACTGTATGGTGAAATGGTTTGACCTTCGGTCAGGCATAGTAAACAGTACATCTATTGACCAACTTGAATTGCAGGCTTTTCTGAAAGAAAGAGATTTCTGGAGAAATGTTGTCAAACGCATGGTTGATGTCATTATTTTCTTGTCCGAAAGAAACTTGGCATTTCGAGGAAGTAATGAAAAGCTCAACGATCCTTCGAATGGCAACTTTTTGGGACTGTTTGAATTGCTTGCAAAGTATGATACTGTCCTCAACGAACTTTTACAGAGGATTAAGAAGGCAGAGACACATGTTCAGTACCTCAGTCCACAGATCCAAAACGAGCTGATTCAACTTGTTGCCAGTAACATTCAAGAGGCCAACATAGCGCAGCTTAAAAAAGCAAAATATTATTAAGTTATTTTGGACTGTACTCCCGACGTGTCACATGAAGAACAGATGTCTGTGGTGTTACGCTTTGTTGAATGCAACAGTGAAGATGGTGTCAATATTCATGAAGTGTTTGTTGGTTTTCTTAATGTTCATGATACAACTGGCGAGGGCTTATTGGAAGCATTTCTTGAAAAGGCAAACAACTTAGGAATAGACATTGCTGACACGAGAGGCCAAGCTTATGATAACGGCTCAAATATGAGAGGAAAGAATAAAGGAGTTCAAGCCCGCATGCTAGAAATAAATGACCGTGCCTTGTATGTACCATGTGGAGCTTACACTTGGAATCTTGTGTTCTCAGACGCGGCAAAGTCATCGAAATATGCCGTTGACTTTTTCGGTCTGATTAACAGAATATACGTTATCTTTTCTTCTTCACCTTCATGTTGGGATATACTTCAAGAACATATGCCAATATCTGTTAAAGGGTTATCGGACACTCGTTGGGAGTAGAGAATTGATGCTGTGAAGCCATTGCATTATCACCTTGAAGAATTGTGCAATGCTTTGTCATCTTTGCAAGAATATGCACTTGAAAAGAAAGATGGCAATACAGCAACAGAAGCCGGTGCACTTTTAGACCATGTTACTACGTGGCCTTTTGTTCTGACTGTGTACACGTGGTACGATATACTATTTCACGTCAATAAAACCAGCAAATTAATTCAGTCACCAGATGTGTCAATTGACATACTGCAGGGAGAAGTCAGTGCTACAATGAAGTTTTTGGAAGACTATCGAAATACAGGATATAACTCTGTGGTCACAAATGCACGTGAAATAGCAGAGCATATGGGTATTTAGCAGGTGTTTCCAGAAACCAGGGTGCGACGTAAGAAGAGAATGTTTGATTACAAATGTGCTGATGATTCAAGTCGTCTTTCTGCCGAAGAAAAATTCAAATCGCAGTTCTTTCTTGTTCTCACTGATCAGGCCATATCTTCTGTTTTGTCGCGATTTGACCAACTCGTGGAGTGGTATAAGTTGTTTGGATTTCTGAACAACGCTAACAGCCTGAAGCAGTGTCACAGAGAAAATGAACTGGAGAATCACTGCAAAAATTTTGAAAGAAAAATGGGAGACATTGATGCCAACGAACTCATAATGGAATTGAATCATTTTATTTATGTCATCGAGAAAGAGAGAGGACTTGTCACGGGAAACAATTTTTTAACGTACATATACAAGAATAGCCTTCAGGAGATATATCCGAATCTTTGCATTTGCATCAGAATTCTTCTGACCACACCAGTTACTGTTGCTGGTGCTGAAAGGAGCTTCAGCAGAATGAAACTGATCAAGAATATCCTGCGCTCAACCGTGACAGATGACAGGCTTTCTGCGCTTGCAGTTATCTCAATGGAAAACAAGATTGCCAGATCTCTGGACTATGACGCATTGATTAACCAATTTTCGGAGAACAAGTCTCGAAAGAAGCGCTTTGCATAAATACGGAATACATGTACACTGTAGGCCTATGTATACATAATATGAACGCTGTATATTGTATAAAATAAATACCGCATTCCAGTTTCTGCATTGTAAGGGGCCCCGGACATATGTTCGGAGGGGGCCATGTTCTTTGTTGCTACGGCCCTGCCAGTATCACAAACCATATCACAAGTATGATTACGTTTTCCCCTTTCATAAGCATGGAGACATGAAGAAAGACAATATAGCTATAAGGGGGCAGAAGTGACTTAACATTTTTTGTGAGGAGTGAACTCCTTGTTTCTTACCTATTCCCCTCCTATTGGCTTGATTTCCAGCTTCTCTGCTCTACCCATAATTTAGTGCAGGCCCAAAAGGTGGCACAACAAATTTTTATTTTCTTGACTCTTGGCTACATGAGCTCTCCAGAACAAGGTATGCCTCCGAAAGCCTTAGCCAAAGCCTTTTAAATATTTAATGTATTGTGCTGCAGGCTTTTGACGTGTTTGAACATGCTTGTTGCCTGTTGCTAGAAAATGATTGCTCCTGTTTTGCTAAGTTGAATGTGGTGCACAATAAGATGAAAGAATCTTTAATCCATGCAATCTTTCTATTTTCTCATATTATGCCTGATTCTGCAGTCCTTTGGCATGCAGAACTTTATATCAATTTCAACGAAAAATGCCACGCATAGGACAAATGCAGGTTTAAGTCCTTCAGATTTAGTGTCAAATGTTAGGCTTATTTGCAGATCTTGAAAAATCCACACAGTGTTTGTGCACATGCTAAGTGGAATTTCAATATTTGCAGTGACTTGCAAATACCATCCAAGACTAGATTCTAGTCATTATACAGAGCAGGGGTCGGCAACCTTCGGCACGTGGCCCATCAGGAACCACTGGCGGACCATGAAACATTTTGTTTACATTGATCATCTGCAGGCACGGCGCCCCGCAGCTCCCAGTGGCTGCGGATCACCATTCCCTGCCAATGGGAGATGTGGGAAGTGGCGGCCAGTACATCACCTATTTCCTGCCTAAGCCTCAGTGATTCACAAATCAGGAGGGCTGCCTAAGTCACGTGTGAAGCCTGAGTCTGTAGACATGCTCAGAGGTCACCTGCCAGATCAGGCCCCTCAAACATGAGGGTGGAGGGCAGCAAAGAAAGACCTCCCTTACACCTTTAGCTAGGGGTGAAAGTAGGTCTGTACGGTGTACTGGTAAGAAACTGGTACCGGCCCGTACACAGCTGATGTTAAAGTGCTGGCGTGGCAGCGCTTTAACATAGTGGCCCCTTTTGCCCCCCCCCCCAGCCGCTGACTCGGGGGCAGCTTCCCCGAGGCTGGTGATTTAAAAGGGCCCGGGGCTCCCAGCCACTGCCGCTACCGACCCCAGCCCCATTTGGGGAGAAGGGATTTGAACAAGGACCCATCATCTCTCTCAGATGAGAGCCTTAATCTTTAGGCTATGGAATACTTTGACATGCCTCTCCCCAATCTCTCTATTGAACATGTTCAACTCTAAACAACTGACTAATTCCGTATTAATTGGGACCATGAAAGAGTTACAAATCTCTATAACCTGGTGCGTGGGGCACTCACCTGGGAGATGGCAAATCCTTTCTTCCATTCAGGAGGAAGGGGAGCTTGAAAGGAAGGTCTCCCACAACCTGGGTGAGTAACCCTGGGCTAATGGTGGTAAGGGAGGTCATCCATTCCCCTGACCATTTTGGTTTAGGCTCTGTTTGCAACTAAGGTGGCCGAACACCTATCACCACCAGAGCGAAGTGCCTTTCCACAGTCTAGACTTTGGTGCTTATCTCCAAAAGATTGGTGGGACTTTTCTCACCCCTCTCTGGTTGGCATCTCCCATTGGCTAGCTCCATCTCCACATCTCCCCACAGTGCATGAGCAGCCAGAATCTGATCCCAAATTAACACACAGGAGACTTCATTTCTACTTAGTTCAATAAATCACCACGAGCAGAACATTATAGAGCTTTTCATATTGCCAGATTGAGAGAACAGCCTTTCTCAGCACTGAGTGGCATGAGAACCAGGTTTTCTATCTGTCAGTGGAGTACATTGACCACAGCATATATTATGTACTTCTTTGAAGGAGTGAGGTTGAAATAAAACTCTAACAAAGAGCAACATATTTGAAACTGATAGTCTTGAGCCATAAAGTTATTATCCAGATCTGAATCTAAACTTTCCCTACATTCCAGGATGTTCATATGGCTTTGCTTCAAGCCAACCTCTGAACCTAGGTACGACACTGTGGGGCTACTGCTCCTTTAGTGATTCCACTGTCAACATACAAGGCCTGTTAATACCAGTCAAATTTTTGTATCAATAAGAACAAATGCTATTTGCAGCACAGAGGTCAATTTTAGTAGCTCATGTGTTTATATGAAACAACACAGTGGGATAATTTAGCAGCTTTCTTTGTACAACATCTCTTTCTCTTAGTAAGTCAGGGACTGTCTTCTTTTTACATCTTTGTACAATGCCTAGTATGATGATGCCCTGATCCATGATCCCTAAGTACTACAGTAATACAAATAATAATAATGTGTGCAAAATTCTCCACTTTCATCCTCCTTGCAAATCTCTCACAGACTCTTTATTGAATTGTTCTGTTCTAGAAAGACAAGGTGGGTGAGCTAATATCTTTTATTAGACAAACTTGCATTAGTGAGATTAGTGAGTAGGGTGACCGATTTTATAGGGACAGTTCTGATATTTGGGGCTTTTTTATATATGGGCTCCTATTATCCCCCACCCTCTGTCCCGATTTTTCACATTTGCTGTCTGGTCATCCTATTAGTGAAAGAGACAAGCTTTTGAGCTACACAGAGCTCTTCTTCAGGTCACTCTCTAATATCCTGGGACCGACCCAGCTACAACAAAACTGCATGCATGTTCTAGTCTAGTTATTTCCATGATCATCACCACAGTAGTAAGTGGAAACCTACTAACATTCATGAATTAATCCTCTCAGTCCATCTGAGAGGTAGGGTAGCATTAGTACCTCCATTTTATGGGGGACCTGTGGCAGAGTGATTGTGTCTTGGCCAGATTTACAGAGGGATTCTGTGGTAGAGCTGGAAATGGAATGCCCCTCTGAGTCCTAGTTCACTTGCTTAACCACGGTACAATCTTTCCGACCCTTCTTTGCAGAGCAAATTGAAGATAAGAACTTTGTCCTGTCCATACTACAGTCAAAACCTGAAACAAACTGGTTCAGTGTGGTTTTTTCAGGTAGTTTCAATTGCAGAGTGGACAGGTTCTTAGCCACATACTACTTTCTAAATCATCTCTCAAAAAAGCCTTACGTGATTTAAGGTCAAGCCTTAATACAAAACATGCACAGAATTTACTATTCACACAGTAGTTAGACTTTAAAATGCTAGAAAAAATGGGCTCCTAGTTAAATGTAATAGTTACAATACTGAAAATGTTTCAGTTATATTGTTCTTAAGGAACTCTGATAAGAAGGGAAGAAAAGAACAGACATGACTTGATTTTCCTCTTGCTTACAGGAGTAACTTCACTGGAGTAAGTGAGAGGGGAATCAGGCCCACAGCATGGCAGTTCATATTCCTCATTTGCAAATACTGATATACTTTTCTTTATCATTTCACAGTTAACCCTTTTACACATTTATTGCCAGGTGCATTTCATCAGAACCTTTGCTAAATACATTATTTCCTTAGTTGGGTAACTAACTCTACAAAGAGCCTCTCAGAGGGCAACAAATACTCTATATAATCAAATCACTTCCCTAATAATTACAGTCAAATTGGCTAAAACACTGCTTATGGTGTGAGATACTGAGGGCTCTCAGCTACCATATGAAAATAGAGGCAGTTAAGGACAATCAAGACCTTGCAGAGATCCCAGCACTTTGCAGGCTCAAACAATGAATTCTCTTAAGCATGCACCATTCAGTTACTTTTCCTAACCTTTCACACAGGAGGTAACTGTGCTGAGGATTTATGAATGGATGTGGGTAAAGACGGTACTGCGTTGTCATTTTTCTTTAGTTGGGTCATTTCTTCAGAGAGTCTGACAGGATGGAGTGATGATGATTCCTCCATAGTAAGAGCTGGATATAAGTCCCATTATAAGGTTGACTTCGAATGACTTTGGGAGGATAAACAAGCAAACAAGAAAATCTCTCAGGCTATGTCTACACTACAGATCTTCCAGCAGCACAACTGCACTGCTGTAAGGTCTCCCATGTAGTTGCTCAATGCTGATGGGAGAGAGCATGCCCATTGGCATAGCACTGTCCACATTGGTGCTTTTGTCGGTGAAACTTATGTAGGTCAGAGGGGTGATTTTTCACACCCCGACCAACAACAGTTATACTGACAGCAGTGCTAGTGTAGACATGGCCTCATGCTTTCACATTTTTCATGGCAAGTCTTGTTGACAGCTGGTATCTATTCTGAACAATTTTGAACAAGATTGTAGGAGAATATTATAGTATTCCCAAGCTCCTCCTGGGAACTTTTGCGAAGAGTCTTTAGAAATTTCTTGATCAGTCAAAAATCCCAATGGTTTCAAACTAGTCAGCTTTGACTGAGTAAGAACTGCAGGATTTAGCCCAATGATGCTAAAGGAGGAGAACTTGGACCACAACTAGACATTTACTAGAGGAGAAATGACTCTACACTATCATGGTAAATAAGGTCCAAGCTGATCTGGAAACTCTCATACCATTTAATGCACTGGATTTTAAATCAGTTTAAGGGGAGTTAGGAAGGTGTGTGTGTGTGCTCGGGGGAGCTATGACTCTTTGAGGCACTGTACATGTTATATGGGTGAAAGCATTAATATGTGCAGACATATATGTGACACATATATGTGTTGCAAATAACATTTAATTTTGATCTAAGCGCTGCTTGATGATAACTTGGGCCAGATTCTGAAGCTTTTACTGACACTGAATAGACCCGTCCTCCACAAACAATTCCACTGAAGTCTCTGGAGCTAGCTACAGAGGAAGCTGCTATTCAATAAGAGTAATAATAATTAGTTCTTATGCAGTGCTTTTCACTAATATATTGCAAAGAAGGTCAGCATCAATTATCCCATTTTACAATAGGTAAAACTGAGGCACGGAGCAGCAAAGTGGCTTGCCCAAAGTCACCAACAGGCCAGAGACAGGAATAGAACTGTTAGCTTCCTAAAACCAAGTCCAGTGCTTTGTCTGCTAGACCATGATGCCTCTATATTGAGTAAAAGTATCAGAATCTGTCACTAAATATACAACTATAGCGTAGACTCTTTCTGTAATTCCCAATCACATGCTAATCAACCTATCAACAGCCAATAACAGTGCAGCAGCAACAATTGTTAATATTGCCTTCTTGTTCAGTCACAGGGAGAAGAAATGAGCAAACAGTATCATGTCTCTCCCTGTAGGCTTTTTTGTTTCTTGGGTGGGAAGGATTTAGTTTCTATTAGAAAGTTAGCTCCAGATTCACAGCCACTCCCTACCCAGGGAAACTCCTTCACTGCAATTAAAGCTAGCCACAGCAAGATTTCTGAACACAGTTTGCTCATATTCTGCTGCAAACTATAGACTAAGAGTTAGCTGATTAAAAATTCTTGGTTTTGGAAATGAGATGTAAATCCATTGTGCTTCAGCCAGATGTAAGAGTGCAAGCAAGCTTTGGGAAAAGGATACACTGCTATTTTGCTGAATAGTCATTGTTTGTAAGGCTGAGTTATAAAAGAAGAAGATCCCTTTTAGGTTATTTTAATCAACTCATCTTTAATCCTTGACAAGGTCTTCTGTCCAAATAGCAGTAACAGCTAGAAAACAGATATAACATGCTACATTGGGATTAATAGACATAATTTACCTGGACTGGCTTATTAGTACGCTACACATTTTTTCCAAACCCCCCTAGTTAAAATTTAGCTCAAAATAGACTGAAAGAGGCAAACCATGTATCAAACCAAGCATCAGAACATGTAAAATTAAGGACTGATCCTGAGGATGCCCATAATTCCTGTTGAAATTGGTGTGAACTGTGAGTACTTGGTGCCTCTCTCCTGATTAAGCCAATTTTGAAGCATTGGCATGCATGTTACTTTTAATACCTAGCTCATTCCTCTGCTGCTCCCTTTGATGATTCTTCTACACCCTGTGTTGTTCCCTTCCTAGCACTAAGCATCAGGGAGGATCTCTCATTAGCACAAAGCTTTGTTGGACTCCCTTCTAAATCAAGCTCCTACATGTCAAGTGTGTTTATGGGGAGGAGAGTAGCTGAAACTGAACCACTCCCTCTAGACAGTGGGGGAAAAATATCCTGGTCAAACAAAAAACTCTTCAAGTTGAAATGTTTTCTAAACTGAGCTGCTTCCCTCAAAAGGGGGAGAATCTTCAGGCATGTCAAAACTGTGAACTCTGGATTTTTTAACAAATATGTTGATGAGTGTGTAGATGATGCTGTCTGGAAATAGAAAGTATCAGAGGGGTAGCCGTGTTAGTCTGGATCTGTAAAAGCAGCAAAGAGTCCTGTGGCACCTTATAGACTAACAGACATTTTGGAGCATGAGCTTTCGTGGGTGAATACCCACTTCGTCAGATGCATGTCTGACATCTGACGAAGTGGGTATTCACCCAGGAAAGCTCATGCTCCAAAACGTCTGTTAGTCTATAAGGTGCCACAGGACTCTTTGCTGCTTTTAGAAATAGAAAGATGATGAGAAGGTGAAGGTCTGTTTGCTTTTAATGAGAAACAGTCTGTTTTGAGTTTGAGAAGCCCGATTACCAGGAGTTAGGACATGTTTGAAGTACCACTCAAGTTGGCAAAACTTATGTTGCTCAGGGGTGTGAAAAAAACACCTTCCTGAGCGACACAAGCACTGGTGTGGACAGCGCTTTGTTGGCTGTCTCGTCCCCTCACCTCATTGGGATAGTTAAGTGGCTGTCTCTCCCACTCACTAGTTTGATGGCTTTGTAGGTAAATGTATTTCTATGGTATCTCCTTGCTCAGTTTACAATGAAGACACATTTGAGCAGGCGGAATCACACTCCTTGATCTAGGGTGGAGTCCCTTAAGCCTTACCTGCCAAACATATTTTAAGACCATAGTTCTAGCACATTTATAGTTTTTCATATATCACAGGGCAACACTATTAATGACCAGCATGTAACCAGTTAGTGTATGATACCTTACATCTGTTAGATACAGATTATGACAACAGTGAATTGGAGGACAGTCCACTGCTCAGGCCAGCTGAGACTCATTGCTAGATCCCCTTGCCCTCTGATATTGGGATGCTCTTAGGATCAAAGTATTATTCCATTTTCAGTGCAGGTCTGGCATTTCATATTGTCTTCTGTTTTTTTAAATTAAAGCTTCTCTTGTTTAACACAGCTGTGTCACTCACCACAATGTCACACAGGAACTGCAGAGGTTGTTGACTGAACAACGCCTATTAAAATGATAATTTGATGATAATATAAATAATTGTGGAGCTATATGAACAGCTGATGATAGATTTATTTTTCTTTTAAATGCTGGTTATGTCTTCAGCTTCAGGGCAGAAGGAATTAAAAGTTGAGGAATTGTGCTCTTATTAATCAGATAAGGAGATAGATATTGGAGCTGTCCATGATTTCATCCTGTTGAGCCAGGCCTAGGGTACTTGGTAGTTCACATGAAGTGGAGTACCCATGCCATGAATAAACACAGCGAGGGGATGGAATGGTGTGGATGGGAATACTTGTACACAATGTGGGCTAGTACACAAGAATCCAGAATCTTTGGTTTGTTTTGTATAAGGCAATTAGGTTATGAGGTGTATTTTCAATGTGTTGTGACCCTTGTGTTATCACAGAAAATCTGGAACAGCAAACATGTAAAAAAAAAATTCAGGGTGGGTTTCAAGGTTTTGAATATAAGACATCACTGGGAAGATATTACCCCAAATTAAATTTACATCCTTTTGTGTAGAAAACAGCCCTTCAGTTATATGTAAAACTGGAATACATGAGGAGGTAAGTCAGGAAAATCAGAAAGCAACATTCCTAGTAGCTCTGAATCTAGGGTGACCAGATATCCTGATTTTATAGGGACAGTCCTGGTTTTTGGGTCTTTTTCTTATATAGGCTCCTATTATCCCCCACCCCCTGTCCCAATTTTTCACATTTGCTGTTTGGTCGCCCTATCTGAATCCCTAATAAAACTCTTAAATCTACATTTGACTGAAGACTTGCCTTATCAAAGAATACTCGGATTCCCGGTTACACTGTTGCTACAACATTTCCTTTGGATAGCCTAACCATCCACAAATCAAACAAATATAGCTAGAAGGACCATTCCTCACTCTGCTTATATGAAAATAAAGATTTGGGTTCCCTTCTACTTGTCCTAATACAAGGCCTTCCCCATTTCCAAAGACAAAAACTTAAAAACATTGACAGTTGTAATGAGATTTTAAGACTGGAAAGTGTATAGTTTCCTAGCATTTAATAACTATCGTACACATTCTTTGATTTGGTGGTAAAGAGAAACAAGAAGGAACCAGCAGACATGCCATTCAAATGATGATGATATCATTTTAGAATGCTGGTGTACATTGGAAAATGCCAATACACCAAAACTTTTTGAAGGAAAGGATCAGTTTAGACAAATTTCCACTTTTGAAAAAAGTTTCAAAATATTTAATTTCAAATTTTTTTTCATTTTTTGTTTGAAAATTCTTTTTGTTTCAAAATGTACATTACTTATAGTAAAATACACATATATTGCATATATAAAAGTCAAAATTGAAACAACCCATTCCAAAATTTTTCTTGGATTTTCAGTTGGGTGACAATCTAAGATTTTGATTTTTTGTCCTGATTTAGGGTGGAAAAACTCAAAATTTTGAAAATTCTCACAGGACAGGAAAATCATTTCCTGTCCAGCTCTAGCGTTTAGGGATTCACTGAGATAAATTTCTGTTTTTTTTTTCTCTGCTGACCACCTTTAAACAAAAATTATTCTGCAGTTCTCTCAGCTGCTTGATTGATCTCAGGCAAATAATTGTGTGTTTTTATGGACTTAGCTTGACATCGTGAAAGCTAAGTAAACTGCTACTCTCTTTGTGTTTTGTTGAGTTTCAGTTTTAAATGGGCTGGACTAGAACTTGTGACTTGTCTCATCTATACTGAGTCTGTGTATATTTGTGAAAAATTGTTGACCTGATTGGTTTCCACACTTCCATGAAATATGTTAACATTCTCATAGGTGTTTATACTTTACCCACATGTTAAAGCAAAACATAAAAACACAGTGGATAATAAATAATGTGAGAGACTTAGGACCAATTTCTGCCCTCATTTACACTAGTGCAACCTCATCATTTTCAACCCCACTAAATTGTCGTGTTACATGTGAGATGGATTTGGCCCAATGAGTTTTAAACTATATTGAGCCTTTGCTCTGTGTCTTCTGCAAGGCGACCAGGGAGTCAACATTCTTTCTTTACTCCCTCCTTTTTCAGAGGGGAATAAATTTTATTGGTTCTTTTCCCATACCCTCCTGGCCTACCTGCTCATGGCCCATCCCTCAGGCTTCAGCCACAATGCAGGAAGCACTAAAGTGGCTGTGCAGGGGGCCATGTGGTATTACTGCCTGTAACTCCCCTGTGTTGTTACTTAAAACCAAATAGCAATTGCTACACTAGATCAGACACATGGTCCATCTAATCCAGTATCCCGTCTGTGACAGTGGCCAGTGCCAGGTGCCTCAGAAAAAGGTGTAAGAAACCCATAGTAAGGAAGTACAGGATATTTGGGCCCCATCTTAGGTATCCTCCTGCTCTCTAATAGGTAGAGATTGGCTGAAGGCCTGAAGCACAAGTTTTAATATTCCTTCTAAAATTGTTGTTATAATTAGTTATTATAACTCTTGATATTCTTTATCCTAAATATTCAATTCTTTTATGAATCTTACTAAGTTCTTAATCCCAGTGACTTTCCGTGGCAGAGAATTAATCTCACAGTTGGTGAACAAGTTTTTCCTTTTATCAGTTTTGAATTTCCCACCTTTAAATTTCATTGTTCTTGTTATGAGACAGGAGAACAGAGAGAGAGAGAGAGAGAGGGAGAGAGAGAACAGAAGATCCTGATCTACCTTTTCTAAACCTTGCATCATTGTAATATACCTTTATCATGTTCTCTCTTATTCATCTTCTTTCTGAGGAAAACTTCCCAGTGTTTTCAATCTCTTTTCAGAGGAGAGTTTTTTCCATTCCCTCAGTCATTCCTGTTACTCTTTTTGGAATCCCCGCCAGTTCTGCAGACAGGGTGGCCAGTGTTGCACACAGCATTCTGAAGGATTTATATCAAGGCATGTTAGTTTTTCTGACTGCAGCTGCAGGTTGACCAGAGATCTTCACTGAGCTGTTGACAGTGACATCCAGGTCCCTGTCACAATCTGGCCCTGAGTTAATCTAAATCATCATGACCCTACTGAAACACAAAATTAGGAGATATATCAAAATTGTTAATAGAGTTAATCAACAAAAAGTCTGTTTTTAGACTAAATTTCTGATGTAGCATTCTGCAGCTTAGATTTAGTTTGAACACACAGCATCTTAAAGTCTTTACATCTTCAAAACTGAATCTTTAAAACTTTGATTTAAAATTGTCCTCTGCTGCAGAAGATGGAGTTAGAAACCTGCAATGGTTAGGTGACTAAGCAATGCAGAAGATGTAAGAATCCTGCAGTGAGCATGTTTGTTCTTGCCATATAGCCAACTCCCTTAAGGCTCTCCCAACGTGCCTTCCTACAGAGTTATGCCATTTGCAATACTACTGGGAGGAAAAAACTGGTTAGTGGCATGAAGAGGTGGGGAGCAGGGTGGATGAGAGAGTCCCATCCCCACCCCTCCCCAGCCAAATGGCAGGGGCCCTTCAGGGCACTTGGTTCAGCTGGCACTGGGGGTGGGAAGGAAGAAAAAAGTTTTATAATGGTGAGGGGAATTAGTGAAATGTAATGAACAGAAATGGAACATGGGTCATAAAGCAATGGGAGATGGTCAAAACCTTCATGAACTGTTGAGAGAAAGAGGGATAGACTAGAGGATTGGGTCAGAATTTTCTCCCCCTATTTGTGCTATACTTGGTCTGGAAGCTGAGTGAGGAGAATGGCTTACTGCCACCTCCGCATGCTCCCAGTCACCAGCGTTGCTGGGGGTTGGTTTGGCCCACTGTGCAAGTTAGAGCGACTTAAAAGCCCAAAGGGCCATTACACCATCTGGTGCTTGGTGAAGCACAGCAACGCAGTGGCAATGTCCCCCTCACCTGGCCATAAGTTGACAGACTTCCTATGCTGGGTGAGATGATGTAGAGCTGGCGTACCCTAAGACAGGGGTGGGCAAACTCTTTGGCCTGAGGGCCACATTGGGGTTGCACAACTGTATGGAGGGCTGGGTAGGGAAGGCTGTGCCTCCCCAAACAACCTGCCCCCTGCTCCCTATCTGCCCTCAATCTGCCTCCTCTCACTTCCTGACTGCCCCCCTCAGAACCCTCAACCCATCCAACTCCCTCTGCTCCTTGTCCCCTGATATTCCCCTCCTGGGACTCCTGCCCCCTATCCAACTCCTCTGCTCCCTATCCCCTGACTGCCCCAACCCCTATCCACATCCCTGCCCCCTGACAGGCCCCCCGGGACTCCCACTTCCAACCCTCCCTTTTTCTCATCCCCTTACACCCCCCTAGAACCTCCACCCCATCCAACCGCCCCCTCCTCCGACTGCCGCCCAGGACCCTCCTCTCCGTTACTCAACCCACCTGCTCCCTGCCCCCTTACCAGCAGCAGAAGCTCTCAGTTGCACTCCCCATGCTGCCCAGCGGGAGCAGCGGGCCAGAGCGCGGCCCATGTGGCAGAGTGGCTGCAGGGGAAGGGGCACAGCGGGGGAAGGGCCAGGGATTAGAATCCCCGGCCGGGAGCTCAGGGGCTGGGCAAGACGGTCCCGTGGGCTCTACGTGGCCGGCGGGCCATAGTTTGCCCACATCTGCCCTAAGGTGTGTGAAGCTTGGTATGTCTACAGTGCAATTAAACACTCATGGCTGGTTCATGTCAGCTGACTAAGGCTCACAGGGCAGGGGCTACAGGGTTGTTTATTTGCAGTGCAGACATTTGAGCTCTGGCTGGAGCTTGGGCTATGGGACCCTTCTTTCTTGTGGGGTCCTAGATCTGTGGCTCCACAATTAAATGGTCCCTTGGTCTGAGCCCCATGAGGCCAAGTCATCAGAGACAGGCCAGCCATGGGTGATTAATTGCAGAGTAGACATGTCCTTAGGGATTCCCTCATGCTGGGAAGAATCCTTACCTACCTGGTTAAAACAGCTTTACAGACTTTTTGCTCTGAATTAGTTCTATTGCTGATACAGTTCCTGGTATTGGTTAGTTATTATATCACCTCAGAAATAGCTGCATTGATTGAGATTCTATAAATTTAAATTCAAAAGTTTGCATTAATGCAACCTTCTGGATGCACATTTGACTGCCACAGGAATCATTGTTAACTCTACCATATTGCACATCCTGTAGGTTATATGGCATACTTTAACAAAACATAAAGTAAAGTGGAAATACTTGCTGCGAGAAACACAGACAATGTAACAATGTTATGGGAACCTTAACTTCTGCATATCCTTGTACTGTGTGATTCTTGAACTGCATCATGTTGTATTGTATTAACAGCTGCATGTAATTTGTTTGTTTTTTTTAAGGAGAAAAAGAATGCAGCCCATATGAGCACAGGTCCATTTCTTGTACTCTAGTGCTGCTTTTATGTAGTGTGCACTCCTTTCTTTGTGCCAATATTACAAATGCATTTCAAGAAGTGAACACATAATAAAGTCATCAGTGTCATATTTAACAGAACATCACAGGAAAGAAGAAAAAAATCCAAGATAATCAGAGAACATTTGGGACTTGCTATCCAATGGAACAAGGAATTCAAGGATTGGCCTTGATTTTCCCTAATAACATAAGAATGGCCATACTCGGTCAAACCAAAGGTCCATCTAGCCCAGTATCCTGTCTTCCAACATTGACCCAGAGGTCCCAGAGGGAATGCTCTCAATGCCAGGGTCCTAGAGGGAATGAACAGAACAGGCAATCATCAAGTGATCCATCCTCTGTCGCCATTTCCAGCTTCTGGCAAACAGAAGCTAGGGACACCATCCCTGCCCATTCTGGCTAATAGCCACTGATGGACCTGTCCTCCATGAATTTATCTAGTTCTTTTTTTGAACCCTGATATATTCTTGGTCTTCACAACATCCTCTGGCAAAGTGCTCCACAGGTTGACTCTGTGTTGTACAATAGTGAAGAACTACTTCCTTTTGTTTGTTTTAAACCTGCTGTCTATTAATTTCATTTGGTGACCCCCTAGTTCATGTGTTATCAGCAGGAGTAAATAACATTTTCTTATTTACTTTCTCCACACCAGTCATGATTTTATAGACTTCAATCATATCTCCCCTTAGTCATCTCTTTTTCAAGCTGAAAAGTTCCAGTCTTATTAATCTCTCCTCATATGGAAGCTGTTCCATACCCCTAATCATTGTTGTTGCCTTTTTCTTACTCTTTCCAATTCCAATATATCATTTTTGAGATGAGGTGACCACATCTGCACACAGTATTCAAGATGTGGATGTACCATGAATTCATATAGAAGCAATATGATATTTTCTGTCTCGTAATCTATTCCTTTCTTAATGATGCCCAACATTCTGTTTGCTTTTTTGACTGCCACTGCACATTGAGAGGATGTTTTCAGAGAACTAACCACAGTGACTCCAAGATCTCTTTCTTCAGTGGTGACGGCTAATTTAGACCCCATCATTTTATATGTGTAGTTGAGATTATGTTTTCCAATGTGCATTACTTTGCATTTATCAACATTTAATTTCATCTGCCATTTTGTTGCCCAGTCACTCAGTTCTGTGAAATCTCTTTGTTGGTCTTCATGGTCTGCTTTGGACTTAATGATCTTGAGTAGTTTTGTATCATCTGCAACTATATTCGCTTCCCCAACCAAGGCTCACTGAGCCCAAAGATCATCTCACTACTTATGTATTTCAAACATCTTGAGCTCTGGAGGCCTTAGTTCATTCTGGAGTGCAAAGTGTAAGGGCCTGGGAGATCTGAAATCATCTTGACATCTAATGATCATTGTCTGCACTTGTGTAGTGCTTTATATATGTAGTGTGGGCTCAAGTGGTTGAGGAGCACAAGCCCCAGTGAAAGTCAATGAGTCACTTAGGTTCTTTTGAAAAAAAGAACAGGAGTACTTGTGGCACCTTAGGCCTTGGCTACACTCACACTTTACAGAGCTGCAACTGGGGTGTGAAAAAACACCCCCCTGAGCGCTGCAAGATACAGCGCTGTAAAGCGTCAATGTAATCAGGGCAGCAGCGCTGGGAGTGCGGCTCCCAGCGCTGCACGCTACACCCGTAAGGGATGTGGTTTACATGCAGCGCTGGGAGAGCTCTCTCCCAGCGCTGCCGCTCTGACTACACTCACACTGCAAAGCGCTGCCGTGGCAGCGCTCCCGCAGCGCTGCCGGGGCAGCGCTTTGAAATTCCAAATGTAGTCATACCCTTAGAGACTAACAAATTTATTTCAGCATAAGCTTTTGTGGGCTACAGCCCCACTTCATCGGATGCATATAGTGGAAAATACAGTAGGCGCATATATATATACACACAGAGAACATGAAACAATGGGTGTTACCATACACACTATAAGGAGAGTGAACAGTTGAGGGGAGCTATTATCAGCAGGAGAGAAAAAGAATTGTTTGTAGTGGTAATGAAAATGGCCCATTTCCAGCAATTGACAAGGAGATGTAAGGAACTGGAGGAGGGCGGGGGGATTAGCATGGGTAAATAGTTTTACTTTGTGTAATGGCCCATCCACTCCCAGTCTTTACTCAAGGCTAGTTTGATGGTGTCCAATTTGCAAATGAATTCCAATTCAGCAGTCTCTAGTTGAAGTCTGTTTTTGAAGGTTTTTTGTTGTAATATTGCAACTTTTAGGTTTGTAATTGAGTGGCCAGGGAGATTGAAGTGTTCTCTAACTGGTTTTTGAATGTTATTATTCTTGACATCTGATTTGTGTCCATTTATTCCTTTACGTAGAGACTGTCCAGTTTGGCCAGACATATATGAAAGGTGCCCTCCACATACAAACCTTAGGGTCATGATCTATCCCTGATTGTTTGTGTCTGATGTATAGATTTGCCAAATAATGCCAAACTTTTATGTTCACATACCAGCATGATATGCTAATACAGACAGTTTTTTAAAATGGAAGATTTTAAGTTGCCTTTGAGGAAGAGCCTCCTCTTCATTTGATGCCTACGCATAATACCCATTGGTGCCATGATAGACATATACAACAGAGCCATGACTGCCATTCGTTGAACAAATGCCCTGTATTAGTGAAATAAGATAAGGTTGTTATCTGGTTATTCTTACATTCTGCTTTTTCTGCCTCAGTGCTTAATACTTAATATTGAAATTCCTTGACATTCCAATAACATACAGTTAAGAAGTAATGTTTGTTTAAACATCCGACATTGTGCATTAACTCTCTGCTGGATCAGAACCATTTTGTACATTCTAAACCAGTCAAAGGAGAGTAGGTGGCTGTGTTCTCTCCTTGAGAGTTTATCCTCTTCTCACATTTGTCTGAAATGAAAACACTTCATTTTTAAGGCAGGCATGAATCTATCTTAATGTGTTGTTGCCTTCATAATATGTTTTCTTTCCGATTTCAGCCTGGGGGAGAGCAGCTGCTGCCACGTTCCTTGTTGGCTATATCATTCTGGTCATTTGTTTTGCCCTGGCCATCATAGCATTCGCCATTGATACGCTTCGGTTCAACTTCATACGAGGAATTGGAGGCTTGCTCTTTGTTGCTGGTAAGACTGTGTATGAGGAAAAGGTTGCCTTTTAAAATGGTACCTGTTGTAAAATTGATACATGCCTTATTTGACTCTTCAAACAAGGGAGTCTATGCCCAGTTCTATAGCCACTTGGCACTTGGAAACATCAATTAAAATCAGTGGAAAGTCTACTCAAGTAGTAAATCCTCAAACCTCTAAAATAAAGGTGGATTTGGCTAGAGATAACATCAAGGCAGAAACTTGAATGGATACCAGTTTAATTACTCATTCTGACTTCTTCTTGTTGTTGTCTTTTCTCTTTTTTCAGCTGTGTTCTCGGTCATGGGCCTGGTCATTTATCCAGTGAAGTTCACAAATGAAATTGACATGGAAGGAGTCAATATGTTCAGCTGGGCCTATGGCTTTGCTTGGACCACCACCATTATGGAAATAGGCCTGGGGTTCTTCTTCTGCTGCCTCCCGAATTACGAAGATGAGATCCTGGGCAACGTCAAGCCCACATATTTTTATACTTCCCCATAAATACTAGAAACAACAGGAGAGGTGCCTTACTGTTGTTTTGATATTTAGATTCCAGAGATACATACAGACTATCTTATTTTTACAGAGTATTATGACCAGGAATTAGTAGAAAGGCATGGAAACTTTTTTATGCAAGTAGAAATATAGTGTTGGAGTTATAGAATAGAAGATCTAAATGGTTCTGAATTTTCCTCTTTGATGTAGGTTTGTTAGGGTTAATTATTCTACCATTTTGTATTGCTCCATTACTTCCCATTAGTAGTGGTGTGAGGTGGTTCTGGTATTGGTGTTTCAAGCATTTGTGTTTTTATTTAATTTCAAACAAGCCTTTTAATTCCTCAGGGAATCAGTTATGGGACCAGACAACACAAACCCTGGTTCCCTGAGGCAAAGCAGCTCAGGAAAACCAGATACCATGATATGTGGGTTTATTTGTATAGCTTAACCTGAAAACTGAAATTTGGTTGCTTACAAAACCTGCCTACCCTCTTTGTGCCACCATTGCCAATAATTCAGTCACCACTTTGTAACTTTGTTTCCTCTTTTATTCCTAAAAAATATAGCACTTAGAGTCAGAGACGAGATAGAGAAAACTACTTCCTTGTTTTTAACAAGCCATTTTCATGTCTCTCAATGCTTTTGTTGCAAAGTTAGTTGCTAAATGGTCAAAGGTCAGGAGAAGAAAAATAAACTGTCTTCAAATACCACTAAACATAATCAAGTATTATCACTCTGTAGTGTGCACTGCAATCCAAGCAGTCTGAAAAATCCTGGGTGAGATTCTGGGCTGCTACTCAGTGGAGTAGCACAGGATTAGCACACTGAGGGAGGGGGACAAAAGTGGCTTTAAGACATCCTTTCACCCTTCAGATTCTGGGCTGCTCTGAGGGCTGGAGAGACCCCTGCTGTAACATAGAGAGTTCTGAGGAACTGTTTAAGTTATGTCAGTCTCACCAGGTTGCCCTATGGGCAGCAGCACTGTCCAGACCTCCATAGATCTATGTGCTATGGCTCCACCCATGACCCGCCTCCTCTGCTCCTAACCCCATCCTTGGCACGGGGCCTATGCCAACGCCTCAGGAATCCTTGAAGGACAGCCTGTTTCTGTCTTCTTCAATTTCTGCACCAGGGCTTTTAGAGCCCCTTTATGCCATTCAAGCCCTTTTACCTGGTAGCAGAGGGCCAGAGCTGGCAGGGGAATTTCACCTCTATTTACCCCTATGACCCTCATCCCTATAGTATTCAATTGTATCTATACTTTGAACTGCTGGAATTTGAATTTAGAGTTATTAAACAAGTTAAAACAAAATCCCTTCCTTATTGGGCTCTTTCATTTAGATATATTATTTTTTGAGTCGAAAGTGTGTGTGTGTGTGCGCGCGTGTGTGTATGTTGCATATATAATATGCACACACACAAATACACTCTCACAACCTCCCACCGTAAGACTTGTATAACAAGACACAACCACATTTTATGAAACATTTTCAGATATATTTCACATTCCACAGCACTAAAAATATGAGAAAAGTAATGAAGTTTGCTTGCTGTTTTCTGTGTCATATATCCTGGATTTGTAATATTCCATTTTTTGCTTTAGGTGAAAAAATTATAGACCAAATCCTATTATCCTTATTAAACAAGAACGCTCATTGAAGTCATTATATCATTTTCTAAGATGAATATTACCTTGTCATAAATTTGCCTCTCTCTTTATATACTGCAGATGATGAAAACTGCCACACTGAGTATTCCACACTATAAAATATGAAATGCAGGAAGGAAACCTTGTCTTCCTTGATAAAAGTCTTGGACAGTTAAAAAAAGTTAAGCTAAACAACCAGACTCTTATATTGCACTAGTTTTGTAGCAGTGTCACTCCATTTACTGCTCTGAAGTTACGCCTAACTTAGACCAATAAAAGAGAGAGGAGAATCACACCCAAAGCATATATATAAACCCTTGAGAATGGTTAGACAGAAGAGTTTTGTAATTAATTATTATGGTTCTTCCTGGCCAGAAAGTTTAGAAAATATTTTGTATGAAAAAGTGACAGTGTGCAGTTGATTCACATGCAGTCCATCTGTTTAGGAATAAGCTGTTGCAGATATTTTCATGATGCTCACCACTCTCAGTAAATGATGGTCATCTGTGTCTTGTTTCAGACATGATGATTGTATTTAATTCTATTTGGGGATAGGAAGGAAAGAGAGGGATAAAATACCTCAAACTACACTCCATTGCAGTAGAATTTTGAAGCAAGTAGAGGGTGAGAAAGTAACTTGCAAATTTATTATTTAATATTAATGAGACTTTTATTATTCTTCATTTATATTCTGGTAACACAATAATTCACGGTCGACACACACAGGAAGACACTGAACCTGCCCAGGAGAGCCTACAAATAATGAAGAGCTACAGCATATAATGGTTAGGGTAGAGGGATACAATTACCACATGTACAATGTTATATACTTTCTTATTAAAGGCACATCAACTGTTGGGGTGAACACCACAGTTTGTTGATGAGAAGGAGAAGTATTGACAGAGGCTGTTTCAAGGCTAATATTTACAATGAGGAACAATGAATTTTGATGTTCACCAAACTATGAAGTTGAAATGGGCCTGATCCTTTCTTTCCACTCCCCAAAATTCAACAGACTTCTGATGAGCCAATCCATTTAGGGAGCAAAAGGAGAATCTAGTCAATAATTTGTTCACTTTTAATAGTTTGTAGTTTTTGGGGTGCAAGAGGAGGTGCTTAAAACACAGGTGGCAGGGATACAGTCCCCTTAAAGGAACTGTGTAAGAGATCATGTGGGACCGAGGCCCTTGAAATCTGAACAGAGTCTTAGATTTTTGGCAAACAAGGTTTCATTGCCCATGGACTCTGGTTCTGGCCCCCTATTCAACACGCTGGACTGACCAACTTGCAGATGTAAGAAACATGAGATCAGACAAGAGACAGCAAGAGTTAACAGGTCAGCAGTGATTGATTTTGCTTTTCATTGAGTAAAGCATTCTAGGTACAGATTAACTTTACCTAGCTTAACATTTATCATCATTGCACTTGGCATTACCTGGGAGCTGCAAGCACCTTGAAACATATCCTGAATATTTATCTCCTTTTACTGTAGCTTCTGTATACATTTCTTTTGAACACTTGCTTTAGCTTGTGCTGACACAGGGCATGGCTACACTTGCAGATGTAGAGTGCTTTTTGAGTTAAACCAGCCTTCGGAGAGTGCAGTAGGGAAAGTGCTGAAGTCTGTCCACACTGACAGCTTCAAGCGCGCTGGTGTGGCCACATTTGCAGCACTTGCAGTGGCATTGGGAGCGGTGCATTATTGGCAGCTATCCCAGCATGCAAGTGACTGCAACGTGCTTGTGAAATGGGGGTGGGATGGGGTGGAGTATGACAGGGAGTGTGTTGTGTGTATGTGGGGGGAGAGAGAGTGGGTTTTTGGGGGGTTGAGAGCATGTCAGCATGCTGTCTTGTAAGTTCAGACAGCAACAGACCTTCCCTGACCCCACCCCCTGCCTCTTACACACATAGCATTCCACAGTAATGGTTGATTTGTCTCGGAGCAGATAAGCATGCCGGCTGTCAGAAATGGAGCTTCAAAGGGCATATCCGCATTCCTGCAGGTATTACAAAACAATGACAAGAGTGACCACTTGACTTAAGGGGATTATGGGACTTTTCCAGAGGCCGATCAGAGCGCAATAATGCAACACCTTGTTGACACTGGCTCCACAGCGCTCCAGCGGGGGTGCAGCAAACGTTATTCCTCTTACCAAGGTGGAGTATCAGGAGCACTCTAGCTGCGGAGTCAGAGCCAGTGTGGACGGGGAGTGCATGGGGCTCCTTTATTGCGCATTAACTCACAAGTGTTGCCAAGCCCAAAGACTGCATTGGTTTCAGCACAGAAAAGGGAATCAGGAACTCCTAACTCTTCTCCGGTAAGAAAGAACATATCACTTCATTACCTTAGACTATTGTGAGGATGATTTAGAAAACACTGAAACAGAATTCATTAGATAGAATTATTTTGTAGCTTCCTACAGCAATAATCCTCAGTGAATAATAACAGATGATACCTATACAAACAATATGAGAGATCGTGTTTTTTATACTTTCACTAGCTATCACAAAAGCTTTAAGAAACAAGGACATTTGATCTGCAACCCACAGAAAATCCTATAAATACAAATGATACAGTAACTTGGAGGGAGGAGGGTTTGTGATACTTCAGCATTTCTACACACTGGCTATGTAACTAACTAGTTCTGGGGAAGTTTGTGTCAACAGCCAGTGCAGCACATTCCCAAGTGAGAGTCTTACAGAGTTACATTGGCTATTTGAGCTGTGTAAGAACTAGTGCAAAAGTGCGATTGAATAATCAATAAACTAATGCCTGATAGTGCCCAGTTCAAGAAAAGACTTCTTAAAACAAAGGGTGGGAGAAGGGTGTGGTCTGCCCATTGAGAAGATGAAAAATACTAGAGTGCTGCAGCAAATACTTTGGATAATTAATCCCCAGAAAATAAAGATTATCACAGACCCCTGGAAAGGAAGAACAAACTTTCTAAGCCCCAGCGATGTGGGGAAAGGTGAGAGAGAGGAGAAAAAATGGCGGAAAGCCATGTTTCCCAACCTTTGTTCTATAGATCCTTTTGGTGCCTCCTCTTTCTCTGACACCCAGATTAGAGGAGCCAACCAGCTGGGAGCTACCCGGAATCCTAAAATGACAGACAAAACACAATCGTCTTTGGGAGAAAAATGTCTTGAAATGAAGTTGAATCCCTTGCATGCTGATCTTTTGGAAACAACAGGTAGGAGATTGAGGCAGACAGGAATGATCAAAGAAAAATTGGTGGCAGTGATTCCATTGCTACAAAAAACACCCCAACCCATTGTTAGAAAAATCAGGTCTGAGCCAAATCAACTTTAGGATGTTGGAATTTCCAGTCAGAGGAGAAATTAAAGACATATGGAATGGGGGGAGTAAGGGGAGAGACAAAACATCTCTCAGCTTCTGTGTTTGAGGCCATGGCTACACTTACAGTTCTGCAGCGCTGGTAGTTACAGCTGTGTTCGTACAGCTGTGTAGGGCCAGCGCTGCAGTGTGGCCACACTGACAGCTACCAGTGCTGCAGTGTGGCCGCATTTGCAGCATTTACAGCGCTGTTGGGAGTGGTGCATTGTGGGCAGCTATCCCAGCATTCAAGTGGCTGCAACGTGCTCTTCAAAAGAGGGGGGTTGGGTGGAATGTGACAGAGAGCGTGGGAGAGACAGAGAGATTGGATTTTTGGAGCTGACACTGTTCTCAGCTCCCTGCCTTGCAAGTTCTAAGGACTGGAAGACACACAGTGCCTACCTTCAATCATTTTAAAAGTTCTGACCCCTTCCCCCACCACTCTCTCATTCACTAAATGCAAATTATATACTCCTAAATAGCCGTCAGACCAGATAAGCATCTGCTCAACATGGACTTCCCCCTCCCCCTCTGCCGTGTGAGCATGCTGTTTCTCTCTTCAAGCAAACAGCTGTGAACATTCCAAAGTAATTCCCCTGCCTGCCTCCGCTCGCTCAGCAAACAGGAGCTGTGTTTTTTTTTTAAATAAGCAGTTTGGCTGAACTCCGAGCTCCCCCTTTCTTCCGGTTTGTTATGGAGAGGAATTCTGGGATACCTCCTTATACCCCGGAGGTCAATAAAAGCGCTGGTGGGGTCCACACTTGCTGACCAGCGCTGGATCACCAGCGCTGGAATCGCTACACCCGAGGCTCGACCGGGTGTACAGCCAGCGCTGCAACCAGGGAGTTGCAGCGCTGGCCGTGCTTTGCAAGTGTGGCCACATCCTAAGTTGCAGCACTGTAACCCCCTCACCAGCGCTGCAACTCTCTAGTGTAGCCATGGCCTCAGTGTGAAGAGGACCTAGTTTCTAAATGAGACACTTACAGGGAAAGGGCAGTGAACTATGATGGGCAGCACAGTAGAAGTCTCTGTATATCTCTTTGGGGACCGGGTGAGACTTTTAATGACAGTGCAGAAAAGATATAAAAAATAAACTGATGGTTAAAGCTTTTGCTATTTTCAGAGCCTTAGTGCTGCTGCAACAACAAAGAAGGAAAGCACTGACCAGCACTCAAAAGATTTTGCTGCTGAAGTCATTCCTGCCCATTCCCAGTAGGGTGACCAGACAGCAAGTGTGAAAAATCAGAACAGTGGGTGGGGGATAATAGGAACCCATATAAAAAAAAGCCCCAAATATCAGCACTGTCTCTATAAAATTGGGACATCTGGTCACCCTAGTTCCTGGCAAGGATCCAAATGATTTACTGAGAAAAACTGCAAGAGGAGGGGAATGTATGTAGCTAATATCAAAGATCAAATTACAAAATGTGCTGAAAACAGGCAGTTCTTCAAATGGACTTTCAGGTGGACACAAAAGCAAAAGAACTGAAGAGAAGTACAAAACTTTCAACCTGTAACTTAATAAAATACCTTCTAAATCAGTTTGTAATGGCTTCTAGTAGTTAGTAGAATTTGTACAGCAAATTTTAGGTCTTGAACTTTTCAAATATTTGCAGAGGAAATACCCCTTTCACTGTGTTTTCTTTGGGCTTTTCCCATTTGCCATCCAGAAGAAATAGCTTGCCTGATAAACCCTTAAAAATGTCTAAACTTAAGTAATCTTAAGGTTGTACTAAATCTGTGCATATTTCATTGCACAAACGGGCACAATGGGTGAAATCTTGGCCCTATTGAAGTCAAAGGCAAAACATCCATTGACTTCTATGGGGCCAGGATTTCTCATTATAAGCATAAAAACCCTTTAGGGCCATATTATGCCATCCTTATTCAAGCTGAGTAGTATCTTACTCCACAAATAATCCCCCTCATTTTAAATGAGACTGCTCCAGGAGTAAAATAATACTCAGCATGAGTAAGGATACCAGAATCTGGCCCAATGGGACTATTCACAGAGTAAGATACTACTCAGACTGTGTAAGATTGACAGAATTTGGCCATTAATAAAACTAGGTTTTAATAGGGACACCACTACCACCTCCCTCACAAAAGGACAGTGGATTCTTATCATTAGATACAATTCTAAACAGTTTTTTTCTGCTCAAATCCAGTTACTTCTTCTCAGAAATGAAAGACACGCATTTAAACAAACCCTTCTTTTTTTTGGAATTGCTTAGATATGGGCTAGCTCATCAAAACTGACACGGGCAACTCATCAAAACTGTTAGAAGAATTACCAGGTTATTCCACAACAATGAATGCTTTCCTGTTATTTAGACCAGCTACTGCACAGTAACTGAACACATAACCCCAGCCCTCCTACATTATTCTAGCATTGCATTGGGCACTTCCTAATTGAATTTGCATGTTTAAACTGATATTGTATGAAAGCAATTAATAAATACTTGCCTATTATTGCACTATAAAAAATCTGCATAGGACCTGTCTGCCAGGCTCCTTAATGATGAGGACCACAGTCCAACAAAGCATAGGCACTGGCTTCCTTCAGACCCAGGGGATGCTCAACCCCCCACTTTGCCCCAGACCCCACCCCCACCTGAACTCTTTCCCCAAGTCCCCACCCTGCCTCTTCCCGCCCTGCCCCCTCCCCTGAGCGTGCCCCATCCCTGCTCCTCCCAAGTCTCCTGCACACCAGGAAATAGCTGATTGAGGCAGGCAGGCGGTAGGTGCTGGGAGGGAGGGGGAGCTGGCTCCCAGTGGGTGCTAAGCACCTGCTAATTTTTTTTCCATTTTGTGCTCCAGCTCAGGTGCACCCACAGAGTTGGCGCCTATGCAACAAAGCATTCAAGGTCATGGGTAATTTTGGAACTATTTGCATGCTTAATGAAGTCATTGGGACTACTCACATGCTTAACGTTGCCTTTGTATTTAAGTGCTTGCAGGTCAGGGCCCAGATGTCTCTATATCCCTTGCTTATTGCATAGAAGTCCTCGTGCTCCTGTCTATCAAGGTAGTTATAAACCCTCTCCTCCTCCTCATCATATTTTAAAGCCTCCAAAATATTAAACTCTCTCTCTCTCACTGTCTCTCTTCCTTCCTTAACAGAAGAAGGTGTCCCTAGCCTTTGTTTGCCAGAAGCTGGGAATGGGCAACCGGGGATGAATCATTTGATGATTACCTGTTCTGTTCATTCCCTTTGAAGCACCTGGTATTGGCCACTGTTGGAAGACAGGATACTGGGCTAGATGGACCTTTGGTCTGACCCAGTATGGCCATTCTTATGTTCTAATAAAAACTTGAGTAGACTATAGAAATGTTGCGTGCGTGTGAGAGTGTTGTGTGTGTGATGAACATAAGGGAAAACCAAGTCAAACTAATTTCACATTTATCTAGGAATGTGGTGAGGTCAATAGTTATACCTTATATTCCGTATGCCTTTCTTTTTACAGTCACTGCACAATTATTCACCTAAGCAACTGTTCACCTACACCACCTGTTTCTTTGTAAAACCTTTCTTTTCAAGAGCACATTTGTATTTTCAGAACAATGCTAGTAGCACACAGTCATCTTAGGAGCTTCATAAAGGTATTATATCTCTGGAATACACCGTGGATCATTTAAAATACCTTCTCTGGAGAATTATTCATATTACATCTCAAGTGATGGGGCAGAGATAGTGACACCACAGATAGGATTATAAATGTCAGGTACAGCATAAGCAAACTCTTAATTAATGATTGTGGGCCAAATTCTGTGCACATTACAAGATGCAACTCAAGCTTATTACAATGGAGGTTGCACTATATAATGGAGGGTAAATTTGGCCTCACTTTCATGCAAAACCTTTCCATAGGTCTTTAACTGTGCAGTGGCCAAGACCAAGATGATATCAAAAATATATTTTGGATCCTGAGACTTCCATTGACTTCAGTGGGAGCAAAACTGGGCCCAGATGATGTAAACCACATTTGACACAGGTTTTTCAAGTTTCCCCATTCTGTTCTCCTTTTGTGTAGCAGTACTAGAAGTTCCCACTTCTGTTCTTTAAAATTGCTATTGCCATTTGGAAGGCTGCTTCTTTAATGCTTACACTGGAGTTTTCACCACACCCAACCGTGACAAGGAAAGTAACCAAAAAAAAAAAAATCAGACGCTCACACCTACTGTTAGTATTGATGCTCATAGTGTTTTCCTCTTTACCTGCCCTCCAGGTCTGTACTTAACCTGAGCATTTCACAACAAAGATTTGAAGTACAAGTAGTGAAAAGCTTAATGACCTTAAGTGGACATTAAGTGGACTAGGAGAAGGGCCTGGGGAGGATTTTCCCAGGCTGGCATGCTTAGAAAGAACCAATCAAATCAAAATGAAAAGAAAACAAAATTGACTAGGAGTCAGGAGCAAACTGCACTACAAAACTAAGTTACATCAGCATACAGCTGCTACAGTAATTACATCGCTTGCGTGTGTCTGCACTTTGTTCCTTGTATCAGTGCTGTACGTCCTCATCAGGTGCACTTGCACTGATTGAACTGTCAATCTGGGGGCACCATGGGATGGTTTCTGAAAGCCAGCAACGGTCAATGTAAACAATGCAATGTCTACACTGACACTGTGTCGACGTAACTCCATCGACATTGACACTATGCTGCTTGTGGTGGTGGAGTTATTAAGTCAGTGTAGTGGGCAAGTTACATCGGAGGGAGCGAAATTGTAGTGTAGACACTTACAGAGTTAGGTTGACATAAGCTGTCTTGCAGCAACCTAACTCCGTAGGGTAGACTAGAGCTTAGTTTAACATGAAAATAACCTTTGAAAGCTTAAGAGGTATGTCTTCACTGCAGAATTATCTCAGGTGATTGGCGTCTGAGCATCCAGGTTAGCCTAGCTTGGATGTGAGCAGCCACATTGTAAAGCCATACCTGAGTTACAGTTACTGTGTCCTCATTGGTGCTGCACTCACCCTGTGTGTCGCTGGAACTTCTTGGGGCACATTCGCTGGTTCATTGTGCTGCAGTAAGCTAAGCTGCTACAGTGAATTGTGGGGAAACTTGTCTAGGGCGACCAGACAGCAAGTGTGAAAAATCGGGATGGGGCTGGGAGGTAATAGGAGCCTATATGAGAAAAAGACCCAAAAATCAGGACTGTCCAAATAAAATTGGGACATCTGGTCACCCTAAACTTGTCTGCCCTTCTGGGCGGAGGCGGGGATTTGTGGGAAGGCATGGGATGGACTTGAGTGGTTTAGCATGTGTCCTTACCGCAAAGTGGGCCGGTTTCCAGCCCAAGTAAAAGCTTGACTTGGATTTTAGTCACAGCCCTAGACAGCCCAGCTAATCTGGGTTGAAAGCACTGCTAAACTCAGGTGAGAGAGCTTTGTGTGTGGAAAGAAGCAGAGTTAAAGGCAACATTGGAATAAGAACCTGCATTAAATGCAATGAAGACGTACTTAATGGTTTTTGAAGAACCTTACTGAAGTACAATCGGGGGTCCACTCTGCTAGGAGCTACTCTCTTCTTTAAAACAAATTTCCATGAGTATTAAATGGAAAAGAGAAGAAACAAGACCCTCCAATTTAAATGATCTTTAATTATTCTTACAGCTGGTTCTTAGGTGTTATGAAATGCTCATTAATAATGGAGAAAGCACAATCTGCCTTGAGTATAGGGAGACACATAGCTGCATTACCCCATGAGGAAACCAGAGAATGCAGGGAGTTGCCATTCAGTCCTTGCGTTTGCCCTTCTTCTGGGCATGTGTAAGTTATTCTGCTCCTTTTCATGGAGCTGCTTACTCCTTCTGTGTACCCATTGGCTACTGTGGACAGCAAGTAGTGGAGATGGAAACTCGGCTCCTTTGGTTTCCCACTTCTATCTACACCTCCCCATCCTCTTGCTTACAAAGGGAGTACTGGATGAGCACCTCTTCCTTCCCTGTCCCCAACCCCCGCTCAGCTGGAGTTGGAACCTGAGCAGGGCAGTCCGCAGAACAAGAGGCAGCTTTATTCCCCTGCATGGCTGGGTAACAGCTGTGACAATCTAGCCCCAAATGAGGTGGTGTATGCAGAAAAATTGAAGGAATTTGATAAAACAAACAAGCTCCTCCCCTTCACAAAAGCTTATAGTCATGACGATGGCAGACATGGAATAAAGTTAGATTATTTGATTATGAAATAGTTTGTTTAAGGGGGCTATGGTTGATCTGAGCTGAAATGTTCTAGCTTTGCCATCTAAGCCTCTTATCCCATTCCTGAACTTGAATGCCATCAAGAGTGGTCTCCAGTAAAGGTTCAGAAGAGCACCAGGGGTCTCAAAAGAGGGAGCTGATTTGTGTGGCTGGCCAGACTGAGCCCTTGTTCTGGGATCTCAGCCTTGAGCACAGGTAGCTGACTTAGGAAATGTGAGCCAAGATAATAAATAATATATTTAATTTAAATATGCTCCAGGGACTGCTTTGGGTATCAAGAAGAGTTTCTTCTTCCATGTAACATTACACAGATCATCTAAGTGCACAATTGGAAGGGAAAATGATGTTCTAACATATTAGGCATTGCTGGAGGTAGTGTACTGGACTAATGGTTTGATCTGGTATGCTAAATTCAAGTCTCAGGGGGTAGCTGTGTTAGTCTGTATCCACAAAAACAATGAGGAGTCCAGTGGTACCTTAAAGACTAACAGATTTATTTGGGCATAAGCTTTCGTGGGTAAAAAACCCACTTCTGCATCCCTGACACAGTTCTGTTAAGAACATAACAGTTCTGAGCTGCTAACAGACTGTAGCAATGTAAAAAGAGAAGTGTTAGTGTGGCATGAATGAGTCTAAAACAATGAAAGGAACACATTTGCAGAGGAGGGCAGTTTTTTAATGTTATCATAGCCGAGATCACAGAAGGCTAAGCTCTGTTACATATGACAGGCCTTGTACGGGAACTCCTTCTCACGTACTCTCCTGGTGTTGCTTATTATTCCTTTAATTTGCATGACAAATCAAACACAAACATACACCAACTGCCAACAACACTGTTGTGAACAATGAATGAATGTTTATAAAGCATTGTGACCCTATTGAGCACTATAGACATTCTAAGCAGTATTATTATAGTGCTGCTGACTTACATACTTGCCCTAAGAGTTTGACTTAAATCTCTCTCTCAGTCCTGTGGATGCTTTAGTTTTTATATGTGGGTGGATCATTTGGTTTGCACCAGAATGCTGAAAATGTAAGTCAATCTAGGAATGAAAGAGTAGAATGCAAGTTCCAGGATAAACTCATATGCACAGGCATTTCAAACGTAGGTGTTCCTATTCTTGTAGTAGTGTTTTATCATTTTGCTTTTTGTTTACATTAGGCAATTAAATATTAGGAGTAAATACTGTAATCCACCCTCAGTAAGCAAAATTATGAATTAGACACACGTCAAATAACCAGTGGCTATATCAGGTATACACAAGAATGTCAAGATACTAGAAAGGTGCAGATCCTAGCTTACACAGATAGTTATAGTCCATACCCAAATAAAAATGTACTCTGACATGAATTATTTAACTCTGCCATCTCTGTGGAAAAGCAACAATTAAAAATAAGATGGTTCCTCTTAAACTTTGAAGCAGTCAAATGATTCTACTGACAGTTTCAACAGATTTAGAACAATATGACCAAACAGCCCCGAAAAGCTGAATCAGGAGAAAAACCCTAACTAGAAACCCCAGAGATGACACATTCACCATCCTCTCTTCAGCTGAAACTTTTTTCCTTTCTTTGCCCCAGGCTAGGGCTGGGTTCCTCCACACCTCCTTGGATAAGACTCACAAGCTGTAAAGCTTTAACATTACTTACTGAGGAGCAGCCCTCCTGAGATTGCTTGAGGGCAATGAGACACTTGGCAGGGAAGCCAACTCAACGCTGAAATCAAAGTTACAGGCAGCTTTCCCATGGCAAAGCAGTCAGAGAGTTTGGAACTTTATAATTACATTCAGTAGTCTCCACCCTGTATTTTCAATTAACAATTGTACTCTATCAAATAGTCAATTACAAACTCATACTGCAAATGATTCAAGCAAGCCAAATGTGAGCATTTTGTGAAGGCCATAACGAGGTGTAATATGACAAAGATTGTTGTGTAATAACACTGTGGAGTTCCTCAGCTCTGTGGCCTAATTAAACTTCTCTTTAACCCTATTGAGGATATATTTGGAACAACACGAGAAAATGGAAAAGTGTCAAAAAGGGAAAAGTGGAGGTGGGATGGAAGTAAAAGGGATCTGGATCCTATTGGTGATGCACTGCTGCAGCAGTACATGAATGCCGCAACAATTCAGGCTGCGGGTTATTTTAATTAAATGGTCTGCATTCTGTAACTGCAGTGAACTATTATGTTAGAAGGCAATGGGGAACACTGTGAACATCAAGACTAGAGCAAACACCATAGTTATTCAAAGTGGCCTCATAACATTAAGCTTTTGGTAGGTAGTGGCAGGTGTAAGAGATGCTCGCTTTGGGTTTCACCATTGACATCAATGTGGTGGTTTGCTTGAACAAGGATCACAAGACTTGATTGTTCATTCTTTGTATTAACTGCGAAATGCCTTACATCACATCTAAACCCACATTTATAGTGTTGCCAGTAGCAACCCTACCCCTTCCTCCTTTGATTTGTTAACCAAATCAGTAATTTACATTATGATTTTGGATTCAATATGCCCCTCCCCCTTGCTTTTGGTTTTAATTTTATAATGTTGCTTTATGGGGCGCCTTCTTCTGAGACAACTGTTTTTTGTTAAAGCCCGTCGTAAGGGACAGTAACCATACTACCAGGCTGCTAGCAAGCTGCAAAAGACTGAGATAATGGGAGCATTTTTTAGCAAATTTGTGGCTCAAAGAGTGAAAAGGGTTGAAAACCACTGGTCTATACTATGGTTTGGCTACTGTGATTTTCAGGAAAATAAACATTCTGCTAAAGAAAGTGTGCTTGAACTGTGTTCTTTTATGATAGAAGCTGTTCTCTGTATGAACCTGATGAAATACTTAGACCCCTTGGTAAGACTGGAATTCATCTCCCCTTCAGTTACAATATGTTAGCCACTCTGGAACACATTTATGAATTCAATTGTATGTAACTTGAGAGTTATTAAGAATCACAAATTTATGAAGGACAAGTTCACCTACTCCATCTGCAGGACTCCTCTGCATCTCAGTAGATGTAGCATCATGTAATTCTTAATGTTCTTGTTGCATTCCAGGCTTATATTCCCTCCAGCCACGTCACAGGGTACATCACATGGATAAAAAGTCCTGTCTGATATGTAAATTACTTTCAAATACAACTCTCTGCACCAAACCCATGCCACCCCTCCCCCCCACAAAATGTTCCTACACCCCTTTCTTTACTCCTATCCACCAGCTGAGGTATCTGCACACTTTTAATAAGATCATCACCTCTAAGTCTCTTTTTAAACAAAGATGTTTAGTTCTTTAAACTTCTTGTGTAGAAGCTTCTTTCCATGTGCTTCTGGTGATAAATATCACTTTCATTGTTAATGACTGAGGTCAACATCAACTTGGAGTGTTTTTAATTATTCAGGACCCAACATACTTGGGACTAACCAGAAACCATTAGCTACCAGAAATGAGCCATTTGCTCATGTAAAAGTATGTAAAACTTCAGGCCTAAATACCTTGAGAGTTGAGCTGGTCAAAGTATTAATTGTCAATACTCTTTTTTCCTGGTCCTGAATCCCATTTACACATGGATCTGATCTGATGGAAGTATTTGTTGTCTGTAAGGGCATGTCCATATGCACACTCACTGTGCGGCACGGTGGGGTGTAAATCTACAGTGCTCCAGTGTGTCATGCACTAACTATCTGTGTGGACCCCACAGCTACATACTAAAATTTCCCTAATGCACTCTGGTGTGAATTTCGGTGAGCATCAGCAGATGCCACAACGCTCGGCCATGCACCACTTAAGTCCCTTTGTGGTAGGGTTGCCAACTTTTTGATCACACAAAACCAAACACTCCTGCCCTGCCACTTCCCTGAGGACCCGCTCCTTCTCTGAGGCCCCTCCCCCACTTGCTGCATTCCTCCCTCCATCCTTCGCTCACTCTCCCCCACCCTCACTCGCTTTCACCAGGCTGGGGCTGGGGATTGGGGTCAGGAGGGATGTGAGGGCTCTGGCTGGGGGTGTGGCTTTGGGGTGGGGCCAGGGATGAGGGGTTTGGGATGTGGGAGAGGGCTCTGGACTGGGACAGAGGGCTGGGGTGCAGATGGGGGATGGGCTCTGGGCTGGGGGTGTAGGCTGCAGGTGGGGCTGGAAAGGAGAGGTTCAGGGTGCAGGAGAGGGCTCCGGGCTGGGTCAGAGGGTTGGGAAGCGGGGGTGGGGGTGAGGGCTCTGGCTGGGAGTGTGGACTCTGGGATGGGGCCAGGGATGTGGGGTTTGGGGTGCAGGAGGGGGCTTAGGGCTGGGTCAGGGTGTTGGAGTGTTGGAGTGGGTGCCGGATGTGGGCTCCAGGATGGAGGGGACTCCGGGCTAGGGCAGGGGGTTGGGTGCAGGATGGGGGTAGGGGAGCAGGATCATGGCAGGGCTTACCGCAGCTCCCAAGAAGTGGCTGCCAGGTCCCTGCAGCCCCTAGGTGCATGAGTGGCCAGGAAGACTCCTCATGCTGCCCTTGCACCCATAGGCGCTGTACCCGCACTTCCCCTTGGCCGCAGTTCCTGGCCAATGAGAGCTGCGGAGCCAGTACTATGGGTGGGGGCAGTGCGGGGAGCCTCCCTGGCCACCTATAGGTGCCAGCTTCTCCTGATGCCACCCCTCCCACCCCTGCCCTGATTCCACCTCTGCCTGGCCCCCATTCCAACCCCTTCCCCAAAGTCCCTGCCCCAACTCTGCCCCCTCCCTGCCCCTATTGGACTCCTGTTGGAATCCCTGCCCTGGCACTTCCTCTTCCCTGCCTTCTCCCTGAGCGCACCGTGTTCCTGCTCCTCCTCCCTCACCCCCAGAGCTTGTCATGCCATGAAACAGCTGTTTCGCGGCGGAAAGTGCTGGCAGGAGAAGCGGGGATACGGCGCACTCAGGAGTCTGATTTGTTTTGTGTATGCGCAAGTTACACCTCACTTAAAAACTACTCATAAAATCAGACATGAAAATACAAAAGTGTCCCAGCACTATTACTGAAAAATTGCTGACTTTCTCATTTTTACCATATAATTATAAAATAAATCAATTGGAATATAGACATTGTACTTACATTTCAGTGTATAGTATATAGAGCAGTATAAACAAGTCATTGTCTGTATAAAATTTTAGTTTGTACTGACTTCGCTAGTGCTGTTTATGTAGCCTGTTATAAAACTAGGTAAATATGTAGATGAGCTGATGTACTCCCTGGAAGACCTCTGCATACCCAGGGGTACGGATATCCCTGGTTGAGAACCACTGCTCTAGGTAATCCACCTCCTTGAGAAGTGGCAACGAGGTTGATGGAGGAATTCTTCTATTGACCTAGCTCTGTCTACACTGGGGGTTAGATTGGCTTAACCATATCATTCTGTGGGGTGGGTTTTTCACATACCTGAGTGACGTAGCTGGGTTGCCCCCTAATTTTTTAGTGTAGACCAGGCCGCACAAAGCATATGGAGTAGCTAAGGATTTGTTAATGTGCATTAATGAATTTCATTTATCTGTTAATATAAATATCTTTTTGTTAATACCATGTAAGCAGTCTAGTAGATGTCACTTGCTCCAGCACACAGATTCCACTTTTGATACTGTCTCCTCTTCCTATTATACTAGTTGTTCAGAGAAGAATTGTGGTTATACAGTGGCAGAAACCTACTGTGTACCAATCTATTCCTTCCTTGCAGCCCCACAAAGCCAGGGAAGTCTTTCTGCTCCCCTCTGCGCTACATAAGTTAAGGAGCGCATATGACCTTATACGAGGATATTCTTAACCTACAACCTTGCCCATCATGTGATTAAACAACTCCTTTATGACCGTGAAAAGGAAGCTTCTCCCTTCAAATGTGGTATGAAGAAGTTCCTCTTTAACTTTAATAGTCCCTTATCCTATCATTTGTACTCAATGGAATGTATTCATAGCAACAAATAACATTTGTATAATTTAAGGTTTCGTACGTTTGTATTAATTTAAATTCTTTTGTTGACTGCCTGTTTCTAGTCTAAATACAGTGAATTTCTTGCTTGTTTTCATAGCTGGTAATATCATGAGCAAACAGCAAAAGTAGAGCTGGTCAAAAGTTTTTTAACAGGACATTCTAGAAAATGCGGAGTCAATTAAATTGTATCATTTTATCAAAATATGACAAAAAAATTATCAAAACATTTTGTTTACATAAGGTTAAAAAACATTTCATTTCAATAAGGTGGAAGCACTTTATTTCAGCAAATAAATAAATATAATAAAATAGTTGAAACATTAAAGCCCAAATGAAGTATTTGAAACCTTATTCAGATTCTTATATTCCAAAGCCAGAAGGAACCATTGTGATCACCTAGTCTGACCTCCTGTATAACACAGACCACAGAATGCCCCCAAAATAATTCTTAAAGTCGATCTCTTAGAAAAACATCTAATCTTGATCTAGAAATTGTGAGAGATGGAGACTTCACCACGACCTTTGCAAATTATTCCAATGGTTAACAATTACACATTATTTCTAGTCTGAATTTGTCTAGCTTCAATTTCCAGCCTTTGGATCACATTATACCTTTCTCTGCTAAATTGAAGAACCCATTATCAAATATTTGTTCACCATGTAGGTACTTATAAACTGTAATCAAGTCACCACAACCTTTTCTTTGTTAAGATAAATAGATTGAGGTCCTTGAATCTATCACTACAAGGCACATTTTCTAATCCTTTAATCATTCTCATGGCTCTTCTCTGACCCCTCTCCAATTTATAAACAGCTTTCTTGAACTGTGGGCATCAGAACTGGACACAGTATCCCAGCAGTGGTCACACCAGTGCCAAATATAGAGGCAAGATAACCTCTCTACTCCTACTCGAGATTCCCTGGTTTATGCATCGCAAAATTGCATTAGCCTTTTGACCACAGCATCACGTGGGAACTCACGTTCAGCTGGTCATCCACTATGGCCACCAAATCTTTTTCAGTCACTTCTTCCCAGGATACAGTCTCCATCCTGGAGGTATGGCCTACATTCTTTGTTTCTAGATGTACACATTTAGCCATCTTAAAATGTATACTGTTTGCTTGTGACTAGTTTACCAAGCGATCCAGATCGCTCTAAATCAGTGACCTGTCCTCTTCATTATTTACAGCTCCCCAATTTTTGCATCATTTGCAAACTTTATCAGTGATCATTTTATGTTTTCTTCCAGGTCATTGATAAATATGTTAAATAGCATATGGCCAAGAACTGATCCCTGCAAGATCCCACTGGAAACATGCCTGCTTGATGATTATTCGTTGTTTACAGTTACATTTTGAGACCTATCAGTTTGCCAGTTTTTAATCTATGTAATGTGTGCCATGTTAATTTTATATTGTTCTCATTTTTTAATCAAAATATCGTCAAATCCCTTACAGAAGTCTAAGTGTATTTCATAAACACTATTACCTTCAACACTCAAACTTGTACTCTTATACAAAAACAGATATCAGGTTAGTTTGGCAGGATCTATTTTCCATAAACCTGTGTTGATTTGCAATAATTACATTACCCTCCTTTAATTCTTTATTAAATGAGTCCCACATCAACCGCTCCATTATCTTGTCTGGGATTCATGTCAGGCTGACACCTACAACTATGCAGGTAATCCCATTTACTGTTTTTAAAAATTAGTACATCATTAGCTTTCTTCTAGTCTTCTGGGGCTTCCCCAGTGCTCCAAGACTTATTGAAAAGTCAATATTAACAGTCCAGTGAGCTCCTCAGCCAGCTTTTTTAAAACTCTTGGAAGCAAGTTATCTGGATCTGCTGATTAATAACTTACTTTAATAGCTCCTGTTTAAATATCCTCCTGAGATACCAGTGGAAAGAGAAGAGTGTTATCATGACCATATGATGAGATATCATCTGTTTTTCCCCAAAATATAGAACAGAAATATTAATTGAACACTTCTGCCTTTTCTGCATTAATATTGATAATTCTACTGTTTCCATTTAGTAATGGACCAATACCATTACCAGGATATTTTTTCCCTAATATATTTTTTAAAAAACCTCCTTCTAAATATCCTTAATTCTGATGGCCATAGAGGTCTTCTTGTGTCCTTTGGCTTCCCTTATCAATTTTCTACAACTCCTAACTTCTGATTTATATTCGTTACTATCAACTTACCTTTCTTCCAATTGTTTTATTTATTTTTATAGATGCCTTCACTCCCCTTCTAAACCAGGTTGTTTTTTCAGCCACTATGGTTTTCTTCTTGTGGCTTTTTGGGTATCTAGTAAGGTGTTCTTAAATGGTTTCCTGTTGTCATTCACTTTTTTCTGATTAAGTTCTTCCTCCCAGCTGATTTGGCTCATAACTGTTTTCAGTTTTGAAATTGACCCTATTAAAGCACCAGGTATATATATTATTGGTTTGGACTTCACTCTGCTTGACATTCTGAGAAGTAAGATGAAGAAATGTGGGCTCAGCAGAATTACCATTAAGTGGGTATCTAATTGGTTAAATAACCGCAAACAAAGAGTAACTAATAATGGAATGATGTCAGATTGAAGGGAGGTATCAAGTGGTGTTCCACAGGGATCTGTTCTGGGTCTGGTGTTGTTTAACATCTTTATTAATGACCTGGACAAAGATATAGAGAGCATACTGATCAAGTTTGCAGATGACATAAATGAAGGGTGGGTGTCAATACTTTGGAGGATAGAGCTAAAATTCAGAGGGATCTTGATACTTTGGACAACAGGGCTATAGACAAAATGAAATTCAACAAAGACAAATGTAAGGTGCACAAATACAGAAGGGGGAAAATTGGCTTGGAAGCAACACTGATGAGAAGGATCTGGGACTGGAGTTGTGGTGGATCACAACCTCAACATGAGTCAACAATATGATGCTGTTGCAATAAAAGCAAAGGCAATAAAAGGTTGCAATAATAGAGGCACAGCGTTCAAGTCACGGGAGCACTGCAATACTTGGCTAGTTAGGCCTCAGATGGAGTACTGTTTTAGTCACCAATTTTAGTCACGAATGTATAAAAAGGATGTAGACAAACTGGAAAGGATCCAGAGTGACAAAGATGATCAGAAGAATTGAATACAAGCCATATGAGCAAAGGCTGAAGAAACTGGGTATGTTTAGTTTGGAAAAGAGGAGATTAAGGGGGATATGATTGTGGTCTTCAGATACTTGAAAGACTGCCATTAAAAAAAACGAGAAAAGTTGTTTTCTTTTGCCACAGAGGGCAGGACAAGAGGCAATCAGTTCAAACTATAGCATAGCAGATTTAAATTAAATCTCAGGAAAAACTAAACAGTAAGAATAGTAGGACAATGGAATGGACTGTGTAGGGAGGTTGTGGAAGCTCCTTCATTGGAGGTTTTCAAAAGGAGGCTGAATAGCCACCTGTCTTGTATGGTTTTAATACAACAAATCCTGCATCTTGGCAGAGGGGTAGACTAGATGACTCTTGTGGTCCCTCCTAACCCTATGATTCTATGATTATAAATGTGATAAGGTCATGATCACTTGTACATAAGATCCCATAAACTCTTAGTTCTGTGATTAGTTCCTATTTATCTGTTAGGACAAGGTCCAATAAAAAATCCCCCTGTGTTCACTGCATTACATTTTGAGTTGGGAAATTGTCATTCATAATGTTTAGAAATTCCAAAGATGTTTGTAGCCTAGGGTCCTCCACATTCCAGGTGAGGGCTTGTTGTGGGGTAGTTATCCCACTCCTGCCCTGAGCTGCTGAAAACAGACCTGGGAGAGGGCTGTGGCAGGGAAAAAGCTGGGCTGATTGGGAAAGCAGCCACCGCTGCAGCCAGTGCAATCAGGGTCCAGCTTGCCCTTATAACAGAGTGGTGGGCCAGAAGGAAAAAGAGATTCTCTCTTTAGCCTCTTGAGAGAGAAAGACCTGGTTACCTGGGAAGCTGAGGGTACCTAGGGTGGAGCAGTGCTGGGGAAGGGCAGAGGGAGCTGGGGAGCTCCAGCCTAGCTAAGCCGCAGGCTGAGTTAAGGGCCCACAAAAAGGGTACTAGGACTGCAGAGAGGCAGGCCAGGAATAGGCAGAGGCAGCTGGTCCAACCGCCCTTGCTGATGATGAGTAGTTTACAGACTGCCATCTGCCCAAGTGACAGGGGGCTAAATGGAGACTGGCAGTAGCCACTGAGGTGAGGTGAGGATAGGAGGTTGGCGGTTCCCCTGGGAGGGGAGACCCAGAGTGTGGGGGCACTGCACTGGACAGAACCCCTGGGCAAAGGGCACTGGGGACTAAGAAGCACACGGGGCTAGTGGCAGGTGAGACACTGGCCTGCAGATGGCACTCTGGACTCGAAGAGCTAATTCCCAGGATGACCAGCAGGAGCGCCGCACTGGTAAATCATCCCCCCGCCACAGTGCTCTAACCACTGGGCTAAAAATTTAGGTCTGATGCATCACATGATTCACTGTCATGTGACCTTCATTTTCCTCACATGGGGAGGAGAACTGGCTATGTCACAGGTAGGGCTGAGACCCATCTCCCTTTAAAGGGGCAACTACTCTGTGACACTTGCCAACACTGAACTGATTAGCCACCAACTGGTAGCAGTCTGGGGAACCCAGCTTCCAGATGGCAATAGTAACCCATTTCTGGACTGGTTTGGCCTCCCTTATGTGCATGTCTTATAATAATTGGAGATATACCAATCTCCTAGAACTGGAAGAGACCTTGAAAGGTTATTGAGTCCAGCCCCTTACCTTCACTAGCAGGACCAAGAACTGATTTTTGCCCCAGATCCCTAAGTGGCCCCCTCAAGGATTGAATTCACAATGCTGGGTTTAGCAGGCCAATGCTCAAACTACTGAGCTATCCCTCCCCCCTTGGGGCTGGAAGGTTGGGGCAAGCTCCTCACATAGCTCTATGGTGGTTGGCTTCCTCATGCAGCAGTTCTGGAGCCACTACCGGTTATCTCAGATCTGCATGGTGATGCAGTCCCATACCTCTGTGCTTTTACCTCTGGGGCAAAAATCTGTCTGGGGATTGGTCCTGCTTTGAGCAGGGGGTTGGACTAGATGACTTCCTGAGGTCCCTTCCAAACCTAATATTCTATGATTCTATTATTATAGCTCTGCACTAGAACCGCTAGTCCACATAGCCAGGAATTCACAGCTACTGCAAACAGCATCAGCTGTCTCCACTTAGCCATGCATGGTCTCTTTACCAAGACCCGCTGCTATCAAAATGCCCTTCACCTGCATCAACAGTGCCAAAAGCAGACATGGGTCATCATCCTGAGCTGGATCCATGCCTTGGCACCAGCTGGAAAGGACAACAGTGAGGAACATGCAGACTCAGAATTGCTGTATGTTACTATGTTGACAAGTGTCACAGTTTCAGGATAACTGCACATGATCCTCTCCTTCCAGGGCCTGCTCCAGGCATTCCCAGTCAGGTGTCAGGTTCCCCTGCTGTCACCTGTCTTTGGGAGGGATTCCTGTCCCACTCCCTTCTGACCAGAGTGCGTGGAGGCTGCATAGCTTCCGACCTCACACTGTGATATCCCCAGCAAGTCAAACTGTCTAAAGGTCAATGTCTAAGCTTTGGTTTCTTTCCAAGGGCTTGAACTATGCATTGCCAGCAGTTACAAGTTACCACACAGCTCTTTCTAAGCAAGCACATTTATTCTTAAGGTGCAAACATTACAGAGAAAAAAACATCATAAAACTCAACAAAGAGAGATAAAACATACACTCTCTGGAAAGACAGACATGTTCTCCTATGATATAACTCCAAACAATTTTTACAGCAGCTTAGTTTATTGCATTGCTAAGATTATGTGGCACCTCTCATTGTCTGTTGGAATGGACTAATATAAGCAAGAAGCTAATGAGTTTTCTTAATGTAGACAGATTTTGATGGAGTTATGTTCACAAGGTGAGCATCAGACAGAGTCTATTTTTGAAAAGTCAGTTTTTGTCAGAGGTGAAAGTAAGCCGGTATGGGCCAGTACGGAGGACCGGTAAGAAAAGGAGACTGGCTGAGGGTGGGAGAAGCCTGCCCCCTGCATAAGAATAGTTTAAACTCAGCTGTTCTCTGAGTGGTTCAGCCCTCGGGGTTAGGAGTGGTTTCTGGCATCCTTGTTAATTTCACTCTAAGTAGCTGTGGGGGAGTAGGGAGGGTGTGTTTGACCATGGCAGGGGCAGTCCTTGTCTGCCCCCGGGATGAGGGGATCTTGTCTCCAATACTAATATACACAACAAATACAAGCATTTGGCTCCACCGCTTAAATCCAGAGCTAATAAAAGCAGGTGGAAGGGGAAAACTCACTGTTACATTGGTTTCTCGTCTCCTTCCTCCCCCTCGTCCAGCCAGGCTGCAGACAAGGCTCTGCATTCCTTCCACCCCACCCCCAGCAGAGGTTCTCCTCTAGGCTCTAGCTTGCAGTAGGGACACTGGCTGAGATGCCTGCTGCTGCTGCCTGCATAAGAACAGTGTGTGACCATGGCAGGGGTAGTTCTTTTCTGCCCCCGGGATGAGGGGATCTCCTATATACAAAAAACACAATCAAAAACAGGAACCATTTCCAAGTTCAAATCTATCCCATTCTCTCCCCAGCAGAGGATCATGGTTGTGATGTCCAAACTGCTTGCAGATCCTCTTTGAAATGTTACTGAACCACACAGGGAACAGCTGAGTTTAAACTGTTCTCATGCAGGAGGCAGGCTTCTCCCTCCCTCAGCCAGTCTCCCTGCTCCCTGCTGCAAGCTAGAGGGAAGCCCCTGCAGCTGCTGCTCAGTGCCAGGCAGGGAGAAAGCATGGAGCCTAGTGTCCACAGCCTGGCTGGAGGAGGAGGGAAGACACGGTGAAAAATGTGACAGTGAGTTTTCTCTTTTTCAGGCTTATTCCAATAGTAAAGTTTTATTACAGACAGTACTGGTAGTAGTAATAGAAACTTTATTTTCTCTATCCATGTCATGCAATGGGAGGGATCCATGAAGTACATAGGAGAGGTGGGTTGCTTGTGATTGGACCATATCGGTAAGAAATGTAAATTACTTTCACTCCCGCCCAAACCCCAGGGCTCCCAGCCGCCTCCGCAGCTGGTAGCTCCGGGGGTGATTTAAAGGGTCCAGCTCCTAGCTTCAGCTGAATCCCTGAGACCTTTAAATCCTGATTTAAACCCCCTTGAATTTAAAGGCCCCACCTCTTCCAATAGAGGCCACGCCTCTTCCAGTTGAGGCCCCACCCCTTGCCCTCCGGGAGTACCGGCAAGTCCTTTAAATTACTTTCATCCTTGGTTTTTGTACATGTTTAGTGGAGGTGGTGTAAAGGAGAGTGAGCACAAGTTGTGATTTCAATGAATAAGACTCAAAGTTGTGCCCAGACGTGTGTGCTAGAGTGCAAAAGGTTGACAGGAAAGCACGTGCAATCACTGACTGAGCACAGAACTGGGAACTAGGAACTCTTGAGTTATAATCCTGACCCTGCCAATGATTCATTGTGTGACCTTGAGAAGCCACTTATCCTCTCTGTGCATCTGTTTTCCCATAAAATGGGGACAACTTCAATAATATAAGCTTGCCTAGCTCACAGGGTTGTTGCCAGGCTTAATGTTTGTAAAGCACTTTGAAGATGTAGAGTTGTTAAGTTGTAATCAGTAGTTAGTTATAATTGGTGTCTAACGCTGGCAAACAATCACTGAGACTGTTGTTCTTCATGATGCCACCACACCCTCTTTCCAAAGACAACACCCAATTAGCACCAGGCATTTACCAAAGACACCACCAGCCTCTCCTGGAGAAGAATTCATTAGTTGTTTCTATTCCCTTGTGCCTCAAAATCCCAATCTGCTCACCTCATCAGACATCCAGGTGACCGGAAGATGTAAACTCAGCCTTTCCTTGTTTAAAATACCCCAGCCCTCTAATGTTTTACAGAAACAGTGACACCAGAGATATTGAAAACAACAAAGAGCAATAGGGCTACCTTATCACTATGCAGGATGTTTGCAATTTATTTTGCAGCTGGTTCAGACGAGCAGGTGCATTGCCAGGGAGAAACTGTACACAGAGTCGTAGCAGATAAACTGTGCTTTCTTACCTGGGTGATTTTTTATATTTTTTGCAGGCTAAGTTTAAAGTTTCGAAGATCTGTACATTAAAGTATTTAAATTAAAGTCTACTGCAGTAGACTTTGTATCAGTCAAACTCCCTTTCCTTCCCTCAGTTGAATATAGAGAGGTCATTGAACTAAGGGAAGAGATCTTAATTATTAACATCTCTGTAATATCAAACTGTAACTCTCCCCACTTGCAGTACAGCAGTGACTAACTCTAGTTTTTGGCTGAGAACTTTGCTGCACCACTCTGTATATGTACAGATCCATTTGTTTTGGTAACTGGGCAACACAATCTCTCATTGTCACAATAAGAGAGGGTGAGTCATGAGGGTGTTGGTTTGGGATCAGCAGTACAGCTCAAAGAGATTTCATTCTCCCATTAAACACCTGGGAAAATGTAGAAAGCCCAAGCACTAAGCTATGAAAGTAGTAATATAATAATGTATGTGCATTTTTAGAAAGGAGGAAGTATTCAAACAGTGAACAATGTACACAATACTGGAGAAATGAGAGCAAGGCTAAGAGTATGGCTACATTTGTAGCTATACAGAGCTGGCAGTTAAACCTGTCTTCGTACAGCTGACTAGGGAAAGTGCTGCAGTCTGTCCACACTGACAGCTACCAGTGCACTGTCGTGGCCACATTTGCAGCATCTGCAGCGGCACTGGGAGCGGTGCATTATGGGCAGTTATCCCAGCGTTCAAGTGGCTGCAGCGTGCTTTTCAAAAGGTGGGGGTGGGGTGGAGTGTGATAGGGAGCGTGGGGGAGAGAGAGAGTGGATTTTTGGAGCGGACATTGTGTCAGCAGCTGCCTTGCAAGTTCCAACCCCCTCCCCCACCCCCTCTTACTCACTGAAACAGCAAGCAGCAGCTGTTTTTTTCCCTCACAGACCAGATAAGCAGGATCCCCCTCACCCCCCGCTGCTCTGATTCTCTCCTCAAGCCATCTCCCTCCCCCTCTCTTCAAGCAAACAGTAGCTGTGGGAGTTCCAAAGGGAGCCACCCTACCTCTGCCCATTCACAGCAAACACTAGCTGTATTTGTTTTTTTGATAACCAGTTCCGGACCCTGGAGTTCACAACAAAACAAAGAGAGTAATCTTCACTTAAAAGGATTATGGGAAGCTTCGGGAGGTCAGTTACAGCGTACTAAGATTATCCCCTGTTTACACTGGCACCACAGCACTGCAGCAGCAGTGCTATACTCTTTATTCCTCTCGTGGAGGTGGAGTACAAGCAGCGCTGTAGCCAGGGAGATACAGCACTGTATGTGCCTTGCCAGTGTGGATGGGAGTGAGTTATAGTGCTATAAAGCCACTAACAGTGCTGCAACTCTCAAGTGTAGCCAAGGCCTTAGTGTTGAAAGGATTTTTGTGACTAGCCGAAGGTGCAAGATTTAGTCTTTGAACAACACCTATTGAATACATGCCATGCAAGTTATAATTACCTCTGGCACCTTTGTCAAAATGAATCTATTCTGTATTACACAAAAGCAGATTTTGGGGGCATAATAGGGGCAAGAGAACAGTCCCTTGATGAACAGATGGTTTAAATGCCTTTTAATGCTTTCGACAGTATTAGCAGTTTTGAAAACTGGAACTAGTTTTGGAGGCAGTAGTAAACATACCCAAGTAAAAGATTAATTTTTATCCTGATGCAGAATGGTTTGGTGTTTTACAACAGATGTAAAGAAAAGTATGTTTCCCATAGCTAATATCGATACAGCTCTTCCTATTCTCTATGACTAAAATCTGAAAATCAAGAATGGCCAGTGCTATGTTATTTTTTATATTACTGTATCACGTTGAGTCCCATTTTGCTAGGCTATGTAAAAATCACATAATAAGTTAATCCTGGCCCCAAAATAATTTACTATCTAAGGCCCTGATCCTGCAAAGACCTACACATTTACTTAATTTCATGCACTGTGTGTAATCACATTGAAGTTAATAGGACTACTTACAGGACATGAAGTAGTGTACTGCAAATGGGGGAAATCCTGCTCAAATTCTTTCAGTCTTGACTTTTAAGAGACTATTTGGAGCTACTGACACAAGCTTCCTTAAAAAAACATTCTTTGCCCAAGACAGTTATTAGGGAAATTCCAAGCTGGAATTTTGTTACATAAAAAGAATTGATTTAAAATTGGCCTCTGCCCCAGTGAATCACGAGTTGTAACCTGACCAGTTTAAAAAGTAAAAATATTAAAAAAAGAAAACAAGATGAAGTGGGTAGGTGTTGGCACCGAACTCTAACTAGGAGTTTAATTTTTGACTACAAAGGTTTTCTTTACATTAGATATTATCCAATTTGGGCAAAGTGACAAAAACTTGTGAGCTCTAGTGTCAGAGCTGGAGTCTGTGATGTCCCTTTTACTATTACTTTTAATTTAATATGCAAAACAAAAATCTTTCCATAACACAGAAGGTGAGTTGGAGCCAAGACCACAAGAATTGGTGAAGAAAATTACTCTGGGAACCAGGATTCACTCTCACTATCTTGTGATAGATTAGTGGGGGGAGAGAAGCTTTCAAGACCATTTCCTGAACAAAGTCCAAAGGAGGTCTTTCCCAATAAAAGCATAAACTCAGAACAACCCAGGAAGGTTTGCCTGTAGCAAAGGCAAATCCTTGAAATAGAAAGAGAGCTTTGCCAACTTGCATGGTTTAATCATGAGTCCAATAGCTGGTGTTTTTCTTCATGTCCCAGCATTTGAAGTCATATGATTACGTGAGACTCTCATCTGTCATTTAAAAACACGTTTCTAGACCTCACAGTTGTAGAGAAAAACTTTAAAATATGAACACCAGAGGCTCAACAACTGGAAGCCAAATAAAGAGATCCCAACATTATTGCTGGTTAAAATGCTCATTTTTAATCCAGTCATTATTTTTGTGGCCTGACTCATGGTTTTTGAATGCTTGGGGTGGGCAATATTGGAAAGATCAGCTTTGCCTTGTCAGAATGAACCATGAAAAGGGCTTTTACTGCCACAGAGTCTCCAGATCCTAGAACCGATTGAGGCAGGCTGCTGGATTCCCCAGGGTATGCAATTTTTGGTAGTTTCTTGGGGGTTTAGGTAATTCTCACCAGCTGGGCCCAGCCACTTTCTCATCATGGCCCCAGTCTCTGGTAAGTCCTGCTTTGAGGGCAGGAAGTTGTAGTGTCCTTCTGGCCTGGTCTACACTTGGGGGGGGGGTAATCGATCTAAGTTACGCAACTTCAGCTACGTGAATAACGTAGCTGAAGTTGTTGTACTTAGACCTACTCACCGTGGTGTCTTCACTGCGGTGAGTCGACTGCTGCCAATCCCCCATCAACTCTGCCTGCACCTTTCACCGAGCTGGAGTACAGGAATCGACGGGAGAGCGCTCGGGGGTTGATTTATCGTGTCTAGATTAGATGCAATAAATCGACTCCCGCTGGATAGATCGCTGCCCACCGATCTGGCGGGTAGTGTAGACATACCCAAATTAGAGGTAAGCCTGGGGTCTGCAAGCCCTGTCATACCTTCTAAGAAGGCTACTGACTACTGTATAAGTGCCAATATATCACCCTCCCACACTGTCTGTAATAAATATCCATCTCCAGTTTCAATGCAAACAAAATCTTTTATACTAGGGAAAATAAAAGTATATAGCCCAATATTTAAAAAAATCACAATCTTTCCGAATGATGTATAAATATGTATCTGTAGGGGCTCAAAATCTGCTGGTTTCCATCCTCCCTTTCCCTGCCCACACTAAACAATAAGCAGAAACCCAAACAGCCACATTATCAGTTTTACTAGATTTACATTCAGTGTAATGTATGGGGTTTTTAAATTATTTAAACGTTGGGAACTGTATTCTCTTTAACAAATAAATTCTCTTCTCAAGCAGCTTAACAGAAGGCAAAATTATTATTTCTTTCTCTTAAAACAAACCCTGCATTAGTTGATTTGCATCTTTGGTGATAGACTCAGCAGAGAGGCCAAGGATTGGCTGACCCCTGGAAACTGAAGTAACCTTTCACCCAGAGGGGCGGTCCCTCCACATCAGGGCTAAAGTACAGTCAGTACGTTACAGTGGCAGGGAAGCTTGCACTCTCATTTCCCATGCGATACCCACTGTGTGAATAAAGAGAGGATTTCATCATTTGGCAAAAAAACTGGGAGTCCAGTGGCACCTTAAAGACGACAGATATATTATGGCATAAGCTTTCATGGGTAAAAAACACCCAAATAAATCTGTTAGTCTTTAAGGTGCCACCTGACTCCCTGTTGTTTTTGTGGATACAGACTAACCCCGCTACCCCGTGATACTTGACATCATTTGGCACGGTTCATGAGAAATGAATTCACAAAATAAAACAAGGAGCGGTAACAATGGATCCTAGTGTCTGTCTTATGTTTGATCATTTTACTTGGTGGTGGCCTGTGTCACACTTTCAGCACAGATTCACAGAGTTTAAGGCCAGAATGGACGGTTATGATCCTATAGTCTAGCCTCCTGCATAATACAGGCCATAAACATAGTATGAGTAGGTTTGGTTTTTTCCCCCCCTATTAAATAGCATGTCTGTCCTGACATATTTAGCTCTGTCCCCTCTTTCTCCAGGACAGTCTCTGACTGGCACTCCATCTTCACTCCCCCTGGCTACTCATCTGGGCAGTGAAGTGGGCCAGGAACAGTGCCAGGCAGCAGAGAGACTGATTGAAAGCTTGCAGAGCAGGCACGTGTCCCCCATTGGCAGTGGGAGGTACTGCAACTTTGCAAGACTTCCAGGAGGCATGACAGGGCTTGCACACAGGTGTGTGTCAGTGAGACTTGTTTTATTTGGGAGCCCTGCATCTACTTTTATGAGCAAGCCTGCTGCTCCCACTGATGTCATATTGTCAGTGATAAACCTCTGGTTGACTAAGTTCAAGGGGAGCAGGATCAAGCCCCTGACTTTCACCCAATTTCCCAGATGGGTTGACCAGCATGAAGAGGTCCATTAAGTTGTGCACAGTCACACGAGGCCTGGTCTTGTCCCCATTGAAAATAAATAAGTAGTACAGGGTCAAGCCCACATTGAGTCATTGTCTCAGCTCAGTTTGGAATCTATGATCCTCGTAGTTTCCTCTCCTTTGTTCTAACCACCAGGCAGTTCAACCTCCCTTATGATGCAGCATCAGTCCTTTCCTCTATACATTTGATTATGTGTCAGTGGTTGTTCATCCTAAAATTGTCATCTATAAGCACATACATATACATTGTTTTATTTTTACCTATAAAGCTCAGTCATACTGCCATCACTTAAGGAGTAGCTAAAACATGATGCTCACTAATTATATGTCACTATTAAGGATAACACATATTCTGAATTCTTAGTTCACTAATTAAATACTAGCTGACATCTGTAATTAGAACATACAGCATGCATATGCTTGTCATTAAACTGGTATATAAATGAACCTGCTATAAAGATGAGCCAATTGGAAAACTGGTTCTCTGAAAATATTGTAACAAATTTAAAAACTACTATATATCATTCCAAGAACTTCCTTGAATCTGAGCCTTCACAAAACGTACTTCAATAAACACCAGTTAGCTGCAAGGGCATCTGTTTTAATCTGAAGGTACATGGGAGTTACACATATTAATCCTTGATGATTCTAGGCAAATCTAACTCTGAGACAGTGCTGTAGTGCCCGGCACTTATTTATCATTAAAATGTCTTAAAGATTATGAGTTTAATTAATGTATTCATTTCAGAAAAGGAAAGGCAGCATAGTTTGGCAGATTTAGCATGGAAATTGATAATAGGAACTCCCAAATTCTAATCCTAGCTCTGCCAGTGATTTACTGCATGGCCTTGGCTAAGTTACTTGACCTCTTTGCATCTCAATTTCTATGTTTGGAAAATGGGGATAGGAATGCATACCTACATATCCCACTGAGATGTTGCTACGATTAATTTTTTAATGTTTATAAAGCACCCTGAATGTGTGAACTACTATATACTTACACAGCATTATTATTATAATACATACATGTCAAGTTACTCAATTAGCAGCCAGTATAAAATCCAATCACTTTGGCCAGGATCCACAAAAGGGAGTTAAGTGTTACGACTAACTTTTAGGCAGATGGAAGATCACAGGAATAACACGGTGATCTACAAAGCCTGAGTTAGTTGTCTAGGTTCTTTAAAAAATGAATGTGGGGACAGAGGCATGTTAGAAGATGAGCCCCAAAACCAGAACACTAGGCTTCTGATTAGGCTTCTGGCCTAATCAAATCAATGGCAGATGCTGATGAGGGGTGTGTATGCCAAGCCTTGTCCCTCGCATAGACATAGGTGCCTAAGTCTGTTTCTGATCCACGAGCCTCATGTGTAGGGCCTGATCCTGTAGGTGTGCTCAAAGGTTGCCACACAAAACAGCTGGCAGAGGAAGAGGAGGAGGACTTACCTTATAACCAGGGCCGGCTCTACAGTTTTAGTTGCCCCAAGCAGCTCACCGAATTGCAGCTGCGGGTGGTGGGGTCAGTCCCTGTGCCCTTAGGGTGGCAGGCGCGTTTCCGCGGAGGCGGCAATTCGGTGGCGGCTTCTATGTTTAGCTGAAGCTGCCACGGACAGCTACACATAGAAGCTGCTGCCGAATTGCTGCCGCCACGGAAATGCACCTGCCGCCCTAAGGGCACACGGACTGCCCCCGCCCTCCGCAGTGGCAATTCGGCGCGCTGCTGGGGGCAAAACAACAGGGATTGCCACCCCTTGCAGAATGCCGCCCCAAGCACCGGCTTGGAATGCTGGTGCCTGGAGCAGGCCCTGCTTATAACCTTTAGTCCAACGGTTAGGTCATTTCCTCAAGATGTGGGAGAACATAAGAACAGCCATACTGGGTCAGACCAAAGGTCCATCTAGCCCAGTATCCTGTGTTCTAACAGTGGCTAGTGCCAGGTGCCCCAGAGGGAATGAACAGAACAGGCAATCATCAAGTGATTCTGTCACTCTCTGTACCAGCTTCTGGCAAACAGAAGCTAGGGACACCATCCCTGCCCCTCCTGGTTAATAGCCATTGATGGACCTATTCTCAGTAAACTTATCTAGTTCTTTTTTTGAACCCTGTTATAGTCTTGGCCTTCACAACATTCTCTGGCAGAGTTCCACAGACTGACCATGCATTGTGTGAAGAAATACTTTCTTTTGTTTGTTTTAAACCTGCTGCCTTTTAGTGTTATTCGCTTACCCTCAGTTCTTGTGTTGTGAGAAGGAGTAAATAACAATTCCCTGTTTACTTTCTCCACAGCAGTCATGATTTTATAGACCTCTATCATATCCTCCGTTAGTCGTCTCATTTCCAAGCTGAAAAGTCCCAGTCTTATTAATTTCTCCTCATACAGAAGCTGTTTCATATCCCTAATCATTGTTGTTGCCCTTTTCTGAACCTTTTCCAATTCCAATATACTGTATCTTTTTTGAGAAGGGGCGACTACATCTGCGCGCAGTTTTCAAGATGTGAGTGTACCATGGATTTATATAGGGGCAATGTATTTTCTTATTATCTATCCCTTTCTTAATGATTCCCAGCATTCTGTTAGCTTTTTTTGACTGCCGCTGCAGTGGATGTTTTCAGAGAACTATCCACAATGATGCCAAGATCTCTCTCTTGAGCGGTAACGGCTAATTTAGACCCCATCATTTTATATGTATAGTTGGGATTATGTTTTCCAAGACCACCCATTCAAGTTCCCCATCTGCCCGTTGAAGAGTAGGTATCTGAACATAGCTCTGCCACCTGTCAGGTGAGTGCTCTAACCACGGGGATAAGGGATATTTTGATGTGGGGCTTCCTCAGTCTTTCCTATTGCAATTGTTCCACTTTAATTAAATATTCATTGGGACAAAGAAATAGCAAGACACTATTTTTCACTAGACACGCATGGGAAATGGAGAACCTCCGTTCAAATACTCTTTCCTCATCAGCCAGAGGGAGGACTTGAAGTGGTGGTCTCCCACATCACAGCTGAGCATGCTAACCAATGGGCTAAAGGTTACAAGGGACTACCTCTTCTCCCAACATTTTTGTGTTGAGTTGGGAAGCCTCTGAGCATGTCTGTTTCATTCACAAAAGTGCAAAACTGAGTGTAGGTTGAGTTGAACAAATGAAACTTTATTAAACCCTGTGGACTGCTCTATCCATATGGCTGAGTTCCACTAGTGTCTGCCTGTCAATAACAGCCCCTCTATGGAACATTGACCCTCTGACTCCAGTTCCACTGATCATGATACAACTCCTACCAGATCAAGCCCTGCACATGAGTTAGTCGGAAGAGACAGCTAAGCAGGAGTTTTGGTGATCACAGTGGCATCTAAAACCATACTGAGACACCTATGTCTGGGGGAAGGTACCTAAGTACCTTTGGGAATCTGAGCCTTTGTTTTTTCAATTATCAAGGAAGGGACGGAATGGGATCCTCAGTCATTAGTGGTTATATCCCTTTCTGCTGTTTGGCCTACATAGTAACCATAACTATTTCTACTGTTAATATCTCAGGGAGGCCCTTCTTTAGCTCCAGGGCTAGGACTTGTATCTTTAGAGTCCGGGGCTGGCAGAGCTCTGTTCTACATGCTGCTCCATATGGATTAACTGGTAACTATACATATGTTTCATAAATCTATTCCATCATCTGAGAGAATTTAATGCCATTCTGGAGTTGAGGATATTATGGTATGCTTGCTATGCAGGTGTGTGTATGTGTGTGCAGAATATAAAGTATGCATGTATATAGATGAGATGGTGAATTCATTAAATATCCCTTTACCTCTGTCCTAACACTATTAAATTGAATTAGAAGCTATGGGAAAGCTTCCAGTGGGCTGGACATTGCAACGTGTTGAGCACTTTCAGCACTCATTAACGTCAATGCAAAGTTAGGTCATTCTGGGCTAGAGTCACAAAGAAGCCATTGGTGTTGCAATGCTCAGCATTGCAACCTCTAGCTTTTAGGCACCCTCCTGCCTAATGGAATTCACAGCTCTGAGTTAGGCCCTGTACAGGAATTAGGAGCCCAAAAAAGGATTTACAGATGGCGGTTACTTTCACCAGGGAGTAACCTAAACTAGTGTCAAAGTTAGAATCAGGACTCACAATTTGTCAGACCACTTTGTTTATTAGCGCAGCGCTCCACCAATAACATTCAGAATATGTGAGTGACCATGCAAGGCCCAAACAGTCTTATTTATACAGATAAAAGAGCGGGAATTAGACAAAGGGACAAAGAAAGCAAAACAGTAAAATTCACCTGGGGCACAGCATGCATATCCTATTTCCTTACTAACTGTTATTGATCTAAGGCTAATGCTTCACCAATTGCCCTTAAATGGTGCAATTGTTCTATGTTAATGTCTGTATTCCTGACACTTGGTTGCAACATTCCAACAATTTTGCTTAAAGGTACAGACAACATTTCTTTAATCCTTTCTATTCTTACAATATAATTCATTCTACTTTCACAATCCCTCCTTTTGGTCAGGCGTACGCCATGACCAATCCTTACTGGGTTCCACAAATTAACCTTTCCTTATCTCTTTGTTCATCAGTGATATTCAAAATCATCATATTAGCACTCTGTTTTGGGGCAGTCATCTGGGTGACACAATTCTGGATACAACAGGAGATTAACTGAAAGCATACAAAAATCACTAAGATTCCAAACAGAATAGTTAGGATTCCCTGAAACAACCAGTTTCCTATGCCAGAGAAATTGAACAGGTTACTTAGCCACTTCCATAAAGAACTCAGCTCTTCATGAGGAAGATATGCGATTTGTTCTAAGTGGCTAGCGCGATCTATTACCTCATTGGTATTGTCAGGTATAAACACACAACATTCTTTCCCAATGAGAGCACAGGTCCCTTCTTTGGCCACCAGGACTATGTCTAATACTTGACAGTTTTGGAGGGCCACCTGTCTGATCACCCCTGTTTCTTTGGCCAGGGTTTTTAAACGTTCTCTGGTTTCATTTGCCATTATTTCAACCACTGCTTGTAACCTTAGGAGTATTTTTGCGTGGTGTATTACTCCCCCAAGTGGGATAAAGGAAGTGCCAATGGCCTCTTCCCAAGTTAAGGGGCTTATGTTATGTATATATCATTGGGCATCTAGTAAGTCCCTTCTTTTTCGCCTGAAATTACGGAGGCGTTCTCGTGGGAGGGACTCTAGTACCCGGAATTGTGGGAAGAGTTGAGCAGGATAACAGATACCTGACCAGTTAGCTGGTAATACAGTATAAGCTTTGGTTTCACGAACCCAATGATGGCCTATTAAGGCTGGGAAGGGTCGATTGCATCCATTTGTTACATAGGTATCTGCAAATGAGGAGTAATATCCTCCAAAGGGCACAGGGTAATCCTCCTTACGAGGAGTGGTAGTATTTGTATGGCATTGGAAGATTGTATTATTTTTACTAAGATTACTGTAGGGGGAACATGAGATTGATTTTTCTGTTTGATCCCAGATTGAGAAAAAATTCATATCCCCATACCCAGCCCACCAGTCTTTAGTTTTGTTTGAATAATCCCATACACCATTTGCCACAATATGCTGAAGGCAATGGCTTTTTCCCAGATCCAGCCCTGTCCCATTACACACCCAACACCAATGACCTTTCCCCCCCCCACACTTATCCATTTAGATACATTTATTCCCACTGCTTCCCAAGTGTCATTGCTGTTCTATGTTTTGTTAAATGGACGAGGTCCTCCAGTAAGGTCTGGGGAATTCAGTGGGATAGCCAGGATAGGAACACCAGCTTGAGAGTGGGCTGGGATGTGGCTGCAGACCTAGCATTTAGAAATATTAAGGGTCTGAGCTATCCACACTTGCTGCTGGATAAAAGAATTGTCATTGTGGGCTCCCCAGACCTTAAGATACCAGCAGCCAAGGAACAGGTGCCACCAGAGGTGCATGTTGGAGGCAGGGCCCTTCTGGTTCTGACAACCTCAACTGAGGGAACTGCAGTGACAGTTTTATGTCCACCAGGCAGCAGGCACTAGGCTCACTACTGCTTCTTCTTGGGCCTTGCTTTAGGTCGTCGTCTGCTTCTGGCAACCCTTACGAGAGCATAGATTGTAAGGTATTGCAGGCTGTTCCTCTACGTCTTCTTCTGGAGTCAAAACTGACTCTGTGCAGTCCTGAGGTGTTGAATGGTTTGCCAGGGAGGGTGTCTTCTTACACAGTGAAGCATGTATCCATGCTGCGATGCCAGATAGCTTAACAGCTGTCTGAGTAGTAAGCAGTACCTGATGAGGTCCCTTCCACCGAGGTTCCAAGGCGTGTTTTCGATGGTGATGCCGTACGTAGACCCAGTCACCTGGCTCAAGGTTGTGGCAGGTGTCAGAGGTGGGTTCCGTCGGCCAGGCGACTCGAACCTGTGAATGGAAGTGACTTACAGCTTGCATTAATCCCTTGCAATATTAAAGGAGCGTACTGTGAGTCAAGTTTAATTCTGGGACTGGAGTAATGGTAGCCACAGTTCGCATAGGGCGTCCCATAACGATTTCAAAAGGACTCAGTTTATGCCTTTGGGATGGAGTGGATCGCATTTCCATAAGGGCTAGTGGTAAAGCTGCTGGCCAGCTTAACCCTGTGGAGTCACAAATCTTAGCAAGTTTATTCTTAAATACACCATTTCGCCTTTCCATAGCACCTGCACTTTGTGGGTGGTAGGGACAGTGCAGCAGGTGCGTGACATGTAATATACGATCCAGGTGTTGAACAATTTGTCCAGTAAAGTGTGTACCCCGGTCACTGGACAGAGTGGCAGAAATTCCCTTGGCAGGCATAATATGGTTTAACAAACATTTAGCAACGGAAAGTGGGTCAGCCTTGCGACAAGGAAAGGCTTCAATCCACCCAGAAAATAAACATACCATAACCAAAATAAATTCAAATTGTTGACACTTGGGCATTTGTACAAAATCAAGTTGCCAGTGCAAGAAGGGAGCTTGGGGCAATCCCCGGAATCCCTGAGCCACTTTTACAGGTTTACCAATATTGTGGCTTTGGCAAGTGGTGCAGGCGGCACAGTGGCGGGCTGCAAAAGAGCTGAAATGGGGAGCCAACCATCCCGCCTTAGTTAGAGCAGAGACCATTCCCTCCTTTCCGACATGCGAAACACCGTTTAGCAGGGCGGCCAGCGATGGGTAGAATGAAAAGGGGGCTACAAAGGTACCAGTGGGAGAATGCCAAAGGGAATCAGGATGTAGAGAGCAACGCTGGGCAACCCAGGAGTCTTTTTCGGTTTCTGGGGCAGAGTCCTGGAGCAGGGTGAGGTCAGTGAGGGACGGTGGTGGTATAGAAACAGAGAGGGAAACTAGAAATGCATCTGAGGAAGGTTCTATGGCAGCAGCATGTTTAGCAGAGGCATCAGCAAATGCGTTACCCTTAGCAACATCAGTGTCTGCCATCGAGTGGCCAGGGCACTTAACAATAGCCAGGGCAGAGGGAAGTAAAACTGCATACAGGAGAGCAGCGATATAGGGGCCGTTCTTAACAGGGGTACCGGCAGATATAAGGAAACCTCGAGCTTGCCAGAGGGTACCAAAGTCATGTACAACCCCAAAAGCATAGCGGGAGTCAGTGTAAATGGTGGCGGAGCGTCCCTCCGCCAAACAAGAAGGCACGGGTGAGGGCAACTAATTCAGCAACTTGTGCTGAGGTTACAGAAGGTAAAGGTGCAGCTTCTAGGGTTTCAGAGAGTGACACTACAGCATATCCTGTGTCAGAGAAAAACTCAGTTCTCGCTTTTTGTTTGGGTGCAGCAAAATCAAATACTTTATTCTAACTCCAGCAATTGCAATAGAGGGAGGGAGTGCTCTAGGACACTGGGTCGCCCCAGTCCCGGACAGGTCTCTCAACAAGTAAACAATTACAGCAAGCATTTATACCTTTGTTACAGACAATAACAAGCAATAATACAGACAATAATGAGCAACAGCTGCATTTTGTTTATACATAGGCTATCCTGCTATCTTATTTTCCTCACGTTGGGCGCCAGTCTATGTATTTAATTATCAGTGCAAGGTCGTGATAACTTCTCACACAGTTCTTTCCTACTCGCCTCACACTAACCTGGTTCTACAAATCTCACGTCATTAGGGTTACAGCTGGCCTAACTCTTGCTAACAGACTGACATGCATTAAGATCCCCTACAAATCCTTGTCAATTCTTTCCCTACTTCCACACTCCCCCCTTTTGTACTTCTAGTAGAACAGATATTTTCAAATCTCTATTTGCATTAAGCCATGGATTTCTGATTCTACATCAGATGTTTCAACCTTAGGGATTTTCACTGGATGTAATGACAATACATAATTAGCATGGTCATGAAAGGTATTACTATTATTATGTCTTTTACAACAGCAATGACATAAGTTTAAACTAACTAACAACAATGCAAGCAATAATATCCCCATAGCAATAATATGATGAGGTTGTTGTACAGTTTTGGTTACAAAGCATAATATATCATACTTAGTACACAAAGTAGACACTCTATAAGCTGTATGAAAGGCATTCTTTTCAGCTTGATATATATTCTGAAGCACGTGAATTTGCCCTTGCAATTCAGAGATTCTTTGAACCTCTGGTAACAATGAAAGCAAATTTTGAAATCGATCAGGTACTAAGCTGGTCCAATTAAACTAAGGGCTACTTGCAAAATTCTATCTGCAGGCCAATAAACAATATGATTGTCTGCAGTGGTGATGAGATTAAAATGTATATCTTGCAATGTGGTGGTTTTAACATACATACAGCTATCATTAGCTTGAAAAGTAATTGTTTTGTCAGGATAGTTCCTTGTCCTCTACCCTCACAGCAAATGTTATCATAAACAGTAACAACTTCCCTTGGCTTCAGTTTATGGATACACTGAAGCTGCAGGGGTTCTAACAGCCAAATGTCCATTGACTCCCTATTCCTATACAAAATATCAGGTGTTTTTTTAGAGGTACTGACTATAAATCAGTTAGGTATACCAGGTGGTCTAATTTCCCAGATGTCTCGGTGGATAATCCAGTCCCATATGCATCCTTCCCATGGACCCGTCAGGATTTGGTATGTGGGAGCCAAACCTCCCCATCCAGTTCAAATGCTTGGAAGGAACACTGTGAATGTCCACACTTCCACTCAGAAAGTGTCCAGATATGTCTCCATGACCACAGATCAGATGGTACTCCTGATATGTCTGTAAGGGCAGTGGGCCAAGTCTGGTGCTCAAAATCACTCCGAATGGCCATCAGCTGGTCATTCAGGAAATCCTGAATTTCCGAACGTGCTAGATCCCACTGCAGTGCCTTCCCAGCCTCAGTGATATTCAATACCATCTTTGTTAGTAACTTCTGGGTCATAGAACTAAGGGTGGAAATAACATGTAACTCACCAACTCTAGCCTGTACTTGGGTTAGCTGAGCTCCAGAAATAAGGCTAGTGGCCTTTTCTAGTTGGCCTGATTTCTCATCATGTTCTTGGCTTTTAAAAATATTCCAAATGGCTGCTGCACTATTGGCCCCATCCCACAGGGATCCAGCCAAGTCCCTCTTCTTCCAGAGGAAATAACCTAGGCCCTCTGTTATGCTAATCTAATGGCAGCCCCTAGTGTTGTATTAATCACAGTCCATTGATATCCTAATACATATCTTTTTGGTGTAGTACTATATTACATCTGTTGGTTATATACCTTTAACTAATCTCAGGTACTTTCAAGAGGCATTAACATTAATAGCATAGGAGGGGGTGTATTGCAATAAGGTACAGGTTACATTATTCGTCACTGGAATGGTTTCAATATAAGTAAAATTTCCAGTGGCAGAACAAACTCTTTGGGTATTCATTTGATTATTTACTAATTGGATAACCAAATAACAATAAGGGCTTCTTTCATGTAACACAGTACAAATATATGGCATTGTCTGTATTTGGATGTATTACAGGGGTAATAGTGTAATGGAGGAGGTGGCAGAGGCAGTGACAACAAAGTGCCTTTGGTACTTGTCATTTAAAAATCCAATTAGAGAGAGCAATACATGCTGAAGTATTTATCCAAAACACAGGGCACAGCCTGTAGAATAAACCCCAAAATCCAATCAATACCACATTCTCAAGCAGGGTCCCACAAATTTCTTCCTGCCAGTGTATAATTCTTTGTTTCTTCACCAGGATCAGTTCTTAATGTCCTTTCTAGTCAGGAATTCCTGGACTTTGGCAATTTCAGTGGAATGAGTGTTCTTTCTTCTTTCCCGAAACAGTTGTGGTTCAGCATCCTACTGTCCAGAAGGCACCGTGGAGCTAGAAGGAGAAATGGCTAATCATCAGTAGGAGAATTCTCCTGAGGTGGAGGGGTCTTTTTGCAGTGAAAATCATGGGTCCAGGCAGTCAGTCTTTGGCACTTCACAGTGGTGTTGGTAGTCAGCAGGACTTTCCAGCATGGAGCCAGAGCTGTCTTTCGTTGGAGGACCTTTACATTGATCCAGTCTCCTGATTCCAAGGAGTGGCAGGGCTGCTAGGGTCTTTGGGTAGCGCTTCTTTACCTGTGAGAAAAGAAACCTAACACATTTCATTAGTGCCTGGCAGTGTTTTGCAGATCTCATAGCTGCTTGGGCACATTCAAGCCCCTCTTCCTTTTCTTGGTTGTCAGCCAAGTCTTAGCTGTGAGCAGTGTCCTTGAATGGAGTCAGTGTCTTATCTTTAGCTTGAGCATACTAGCTATATTTTCCCAGTTAACTCATTCTGCTCTTTTTCCTTCTCCCCTTCTTGGCTTCTTTTAACCTACAAAGAAAACTTCTACTCTTCACTCATACACCTTTTTCCCAACCATGAACACATAAACATTACCGTTATACAGTACATTAGTCTTAATATTCAACGTATGCCACATATACCCTACCACTACAATAACTTTATACAGAGCCTTGGAGCAACAAGCCAGGACAAGCACACCCACTTTGAGGAATTCACTCAATACAACCTCTAGTCCAATAGCTTCCCACCATCTCCAGCCCTCTGGCTAGAAATCTGAAGTAGCCAGAAGGATCCCATGTACAATATGGGGAGTGGGTAAACTTTTCATGTCCTTGCTTCCAAAGACTGTTTGTAGGCAAATTTTAACAACAATTTTTTAATTAACAATCTGGCCAATGAAGTTTCTTTTTCTTACTTAAGGAAATGTATTAGACTTTAGTATATCACATTCTCCTGATTTATCCAAACACTTTATATTCCAAAATTGAATAAAAAAGTATCTGCATATAACCCTTCTATTTGATTTTAACTAGACTATCCTATGAAACTATTAAACACAACAATTTTGGCCACGAGACAAACACCACAAGACAGGACATAGAGCACAAAACATAATTCCTGTTGTGCCAGTAAATGCATGATACGTTGAATGCTGTTCAGCTGGCATCAGTTTTCTCTGATTATCTGAAAGACAAAAAAAACAGAGGTCTACCCCTTCTGGGCAGTCAATCATCACTTAAAATATACAAATACCCTTGTTGATTTCAGGCAAAACAGAGGAATTACCCCATATTTCCTTGTATTTGTTTCATAGGCAGCCCAGGTTTCAGTGGCTTCTACCTTACCAGTTAGATAATTTGCATTAATACAGATGCTTTCTGGCTTGCTTTTGGATCCAAAGCTATCCACAGCTTAAAGATTCTTACCTTAAAAGGGACATAATTAACTTTACCAGAATTTATTTACAAACATTTCAAAGACACCAAGAACTTTCTCTTTAGCATTTTACAAAGTTCAACTGCTGTTCCCTCCAGCAACTACAGAGTTAACTTCTCACTCTCCCTTAAATCACTTGCTTGTCTCCCAACAGCCACTTTTATCAACTCAAATCACCATTTCAAGTATTGTCCTGGGTATTTAAAATCCCCATGCTTACACTTACTTACTCCTTTCTTCCACTACACCCTCAAAATTCTCCAACCTGTTTTGCAATCTTTCTGTCTGTTGCCTGCCCACTTGGGCCCGATCCTGCTTTCCTTGCTGAACCGTCCCTTCCATGGGCACCAAATTGTTCCACTACCAGTTTAGCTAGGAGAGTGGGCTTCTCAACTAGCCTCCACCCCTCCTGGTCTCTTCCCTTAAACATTCTTACCCATAAGACTACCTGAGTCCTCCCTCGTGAGGCTTGCCACCTGGGCAGAAACGCGTGGCCCATTGGCGTTTAACTATTCAATTTCCTCTTGTAGCAAACACACTGCTGTTATGGCATATGCTGAGCACAAATGGTTACATTTTGACAAGTCCCTGTAGGACCGGTACTTGCTTAGCCAGGGCTTCTTTTTCTACCTGGAAGTCCTATCTCAAGGCCTGCAACTTGCCCTGGGCATAGGTTTGAGTTGCTGCCTGGTTCATGATCTATGCTCTTAATTGCTCAATTCTAGTTATCAAGTACACATCTCTTCCCTTTTCTCCAACTTCTCTATTGCCCAGTCCTGCTACAACTGGGGTAGATCCACCTGCCACCCTTCCCGGTCAACCAGAGTGGACAAAGGAATGCTAAACCCCTCTCCAGTTCTCAGACTTACTGCGGCTGAGAGTGGGCACTCCTTTAATCATGCAATCCTTAACATATAACATCAACAATACCAAGCAAAGCAAACATAAAAATAACAAGGGTAAAACAAATAGATGGTGTAAATTCTGCAGGGCTCCCCCCTTCTCAATTGCTCACCAAACTGTGACAAATTTCTGTTACCAATCTATCCCTTGTGTCAGGTGATCAGGCTGACACTGCAGGACGTTGGGGGAAGACAAAGAAAACACACCATATAACTGAATTTTAAAGCTTCATTAATAAAATAATAAAACAATAATGGAGAATGTTGGGAACGCTCCCACATCACTCAGGAAAAACATTAATGCCCCAAGCCCTATGCCATTTTCATACTGACATATGTCCAGACTGGCCACGTCTGTGTATAACGTTCAGAGAAGGGAGAGACGTGGACGGGAGATTATCCTGTATACAGCTTGTCCAGAATTTCCAACATCCTTTCGCTCTTGGGAGGGCTGTTCTTTTACACCCTGGAATCTCCTGCGGCGTTTCTTTCAGAGATTCCAGTCCAGGTCGGCTGCCTGTGGCTTCTTCGGTGTCACCAAGCCACACTGGCTCCGGGGTCACAAAGGCACTCTGTTGGATCTCACTGGACAGTTAAGCTTTGCAAATGTAATCTCAGTTCTGTAACTTGTATTGCCTTTGGTTTGCCTCTGTCTATATTTTTTCACAGTCAGCTGGGGCCGAAAGCAGTTTTTCTTTGTACTTAGCATAATCTGCGTTGATTCTTGACCTTGAACGCAGAGCAACTTTCTCTTTATCTCTGGGCCAAGCTGAATTTCTAATTAACCCGTTCCTTTCCTCAATAGACAAATTGCTCACACTGTCAGAGGCTTTTTGGTGATTAAAAGCTCCTCTTAGATGTATGATCTTATTTTGATTGAAGGTACCTTCTAGTGGGCATTGTTTAGATGGATTTTCATGCGTGTAAAGATTCCAATACTCTAAATACCTGCAGGTTGTTGGACCATAATGTGCGTACATGAAATAAGATGGGGTACCCTTAGGGGGTGAGCTGGAATGCTTAAACTGTCCCCTACCCATTTTCCAATCACACACACACTGAGGGGATGCCCTGTCCGCGCTAGCGGCACATAAACTAACAATCTCTCCCTACAGGGTACTCACACAGGAGAGGCTAACGAGGATGGCCACGACCCTCCTACATCTCCCTTCAGCAAAGATCGTCGGCTAGTCTCAGGGAGACGGCGCCGCTTACTCTGATTGCATCCAGTGAAATGATCAGACTGTCAGTAGCCCACACGGAAAGGAAAGGGGGAGGGAAGATGAGTTCACATGCTCCTAGACCCAGATAGCTTCCTCACCGGACGATGCCAGGCCGAGTCAGCCCACCATGGGTTGGATCTCCTAAAGATCCACTAGTTACCGGGCTTGCGTTAGAGTAGTCCTGGTCACGAGCTTTCGCTTCACAGGGTACAATGGGTGTCTTCCGGTAACAGTCACTCACACTAGTGTACACACACACACACCAAGGCCTTATTTCCAAATACCACGATGCATCTGTACCTTATGTCCGGACCCAATACCATGAGGCGGTATAACAACCCCTCTTGAGGTGGTAAAAACCCCTCAGCACCGGTGCATACCTAATGCATTTCACTATGCATTACCTAATGCATTTCACTATGCATTACCTTGTTGGCCAGTCCAGCAGTTTCCCAGTACTGCTATAAACTAACCTTATTGGGGCCTTTCCCTAATACTACTTTGCATCTGATCTTGCTGCACAGTCAATAAGTTCAGATGGCGTGAGCCCAACAGAGACAGAAGGCCCCACGGACAGTCCTCCGACGACACCCCAATAGAGATTTCAAAAGGTCTCATACCTCTCTTGTGGCGCCATGGGGTTCGAAGGGGAATGATCCGTAGCAGCTGCCTGTATCTCAGTAAATGTTGCCATCCCGGACGAGCCCCCAAATTGTCGGAGAAAAACTCAGTTCTCGCTTTTTGTTTGGGTGCAGCAAAATCAAATACTTTATTCTAACTCCAGCAATTGCAATAGAGGGAGGGAGTGCTCTAGGACACTGGGTCGCCCCAGTCCCGGACAGGTCTCTCAACAAGTAAACAATTACAGCAAGCATTTATACCTTTGTTACAGACAATAACAAGCAATAATACAGACAATAATGAGCAACAGCTGCATTTTGTTTATACATAGGCTATCCTGCTATCTTATTTTCCTCACGTTGGGCGCCAGTCTATGTATTTAATTATCAGTGCAAGGTCGTGATAACTTCTCACACAGTTCTTTCCTACTCGCCTCACACTAACCTGGCTTCTACAAATCTCACGTCATTAGGGTTACAGCTGGCCTAACTCTTGCTAACAGACTGACATGCATTAAGATCCCCTACAAATCCTTGTCAATTCTTTCCCTACTTCCACACCTGCAAGGAGACGACCTTGGTTGTCTCGAAAACAGGAACCATCAGTAAACAAAACAAGGTCAGAGTTAGGGAGAGGGACATCAGAAAGGTCAGAGCGCAGGACGGTGACAGCAGAGACAGTTGCAAGGCAGTCATGAGGATCACCGTCATTAGACAAAGGAAGGAGAGTGGCAGGATTTAATTGAGAACAGCGCTTTATAGTGATATATGAGGCCGACAGCAGTAGAAGTTCATACCTGGTAAGGCGAGTGGAGGAGAGGTGGCTTGTATTGCGTTGTAACAGCAGAGTTTCTACAGAGTGAGGGACCATGAGAGTAAGGGGGGAGCGAAGGACAAGGGATTCAGACATTTCGACTAAGCATGCTGCGGCAGCCACAGCATGCAGGCAGGGGGGCAGGCCTTGGGCCACAGGGTCCAAAGTGGCAGAGAAATAAGCTACTGGGCGGTTCTTGCCTCCGTGCACCTGAGTGAGAACTCCAAGTGCACATCCAGATTGTTCATGGCAGAAAAGGGTAAAAGGCTTAGAATAGTCTGGCAGCCCTGAAGCGGGGGCAGAAGCCAAACCTTGTTTGAGGGAAACAAAGGCAGAGTCTGCTTCAGGTGGCCATGGCATGGGATTAGGCACAGAGAGTCGAGTGAGTTCCTGTAGAGGTTTTGCAAGGGAGGCATATTGGGGAATCCATTGCCTGCAAAATGCAGCCATGTCCAAAAATTTTCGGACCTGGCGTGGAGTGCAGGGTCGGGGAAAGCTAAGGATAGCCTGGACACGGGTGGGAGAAAGCGTATGGGAACCCTGGGAGAGGAGAAAACCAAGGTATGTGACAGAGGTTTGACAGAGCTGTAGTTTAGAGTGAGAAGCCTTGTGACCTTTGTTTGCTAGGGCAGTAAGGAGCACTAAAGAATCAGTTTCTGAGGCAGATAACGAGGGGGAACAGAGGAGCAGATCATCTACATATTGGACTAGAGTGGACCCAGATGGGAAAACAAGGTCAGCTAGGTCTCGGGCTAATGCCTGGGAGAAATAAGATGGACTTTCTGTATACCCCTGAGGGAGCGTGGTCCATGTATATTGCTGTCCCCTGTAGGAAAAGGCAAAGAGGTACTGGGAGTCAGGGTGAACTGGAACAGAAAAGAAAGCATAACACAAATCAACAACAGTAAAATGAGTTGCAGCTGGTGGGATAGAAGCCAGGATCGTTGCTGGGTTTGGGACAACAGGAAAAATGGGTATGACAATACGATTAATGGCTCTAAGGTCCTGAACAAATCGCCATGATTTGCCATCAGCTTTTCGAACGGGGAGGATAGGAGTGTTACAGGGACTGGAACAGGGAACAATAATGCCTTGTTCCTGCAGGGCAGTTATGACCGGAGCAATGCCAGCCTCTGCCTCAGGGTTTAAAGGGTACTGGGATAGGCGAGGCAGGGGTTTGGAAGAGTCAACAGTAATGCAGACAGGATCAGTATTTAAGCGGACCACCTCAGAGGGATGGGTTGGCGACAGAGAGAATGGGACCTGCGAAATTAGGTGCTCAAAGGATGGGCCCAGTGGGCAACAAGGGACCGAAGTAGAAAGGGACGTTTCAGACAGCAGGAAGGCTACAGAATCACTCAGGGAAGACTGAGGAATTTGTAAATAGACCCCATCCAGGGAACAGTATATGGTGCAGCCAAGCTTACATAACAGATCCCGACCCAAAAGGTTTACCGGAGTGGAATCAGAGAGAAGGAAGGCATGATCCGCAGAAAGGGGACCAACCTGGACCAGTAGAGGTTTTGAAAGCGGATAAGGGATTGGGACTCCCGTAATGTCCACAGCGGACGCGGTTTTTCCTGAGAGGGGAACCTCAGGCAGGTCGGTAGTAAGAACTGCAGAGAGCGAAGCTCCCGTATTAACAAGGAAAGGGAGAGAAAGATCATTGATAGTTAACACACACTCACCCGTGGGAGTGAGAGGTAGTAAAGGGGCTAAAATTTCCTGAGGTTCCCCGGTGTCCCGTTATTGTTGTGGGGCAAAGTAAGGCTGGGGGCTGACTGGCTGTGCTGGCAGGGAGTTTAACTGGTTGTTCACAGAGTTGCCAGGCTGGCTTGGACACTCATTCTTCCAATGTCCCGGCTGTTTACAGTAATTACAAACATCCCCATAACCCGAAAATCCAGTTCCCTGTCTCCTCCCACGACCACGTCCCCGTCCCAGGTATTTTCCCCGTCCCCAGTACTGTTTGCCCTGCCCTGAATAATGCTGTATTTGCAAGGCCATTAACTGCTGAGCTGATTGCTCTTCCTTTCCTTTTAAAGTACGTTGGCAGTGCTCTGCCACTGTTTGCAATTTGTCCTTGGTTTCGGTCTCCCATCCAACACTTATTCATTTTAGCAGATTGCCAATAGCAGGTAGGAGGCCATTAACAAATGCACTAGCCAGGGCGCCCTGTCCATTTGTATCTGGTTGCTGTATACCAGAATGTTGCAGAAAAATGTCAGTTAGTCGGGTGCGATAGTCGCCCGGGTTTTCTCCCTGTCGTTGCTTACCGCTATTTATGGCCGTCCAGTTGGTTTTAGGAGTCCATACCCGAGGGATGGCTTCAAATAGATTTTTAGCTCATTCCTTACACTTTTTTCGGTATTCAGCAGTAGGACCAGTGTCTGGCAAAGTAGAGTGGCGGTCAGCAGCGAGCCAATCTGCTGCTGTGAGCCATTTTTCATGCTCACTAGGGGCTGTTACAAGTAGCTTGCACAGCTGCAGGAGGTCTGCCTCAGAGGGTTCATAGGTATCACACACTAACAAAAATTCCTCTGCAAATTTGGTAGGATTTTCTCGGGGCTTTGGAAAGCCTTTTATAATTGAAAGGAGCTCAGTGTGAGTCCAGGGTTTATAGCTCCAAGTGGGACCCCCGTCCTGGCCCCCAATATGCAGGATTTGGAGGGGAGCCTGGATATTTTTAAGGCCCAAGCACGAGCTTTTACGAGGCAGAGTGAGTCCAGAGGAATGGGCCTCGGCAGTACAGGATGATCCGGACGGGTCTGAACTGGAGATCTCTGGGAATTGTTCCTGATCTGGGAGATCTGGTAACAGTTGTTCCTGAGCTGGGGGCGTGGGTGGCCGTCTATTGATTCAACGCAAGGCTGCCAGGCCAATTAATGCGTCTTCTTCATCCTCGTCCCCGGAATCTAGCAAGGGGTTTTCTTCGTCTTTTCCCGCCCGGAGACAGGAGTATGAAGGGGGGTCTGCTTGGAGAACAGGGTAAAGGGGAGCACTTGGTCTAGTGGTGGGAGAGGAGGTTTCCAATAAAGATTTTAACTTATCATTTGAATCTTTGAGAGAGGCGAGTTTCGATTCTGTCCATCTACGATTTGCCTCTTCCCACCATTGCATGAAACAATCGACCTCTCCTTTTGCCAATTTAGTTTTAGATTGGCTGAGTTTGTCTTTTAAGACATCTACTTGATCCTTATCCCAAGACCCTAACAGTGGCCACTGAGTTTTGGGATCTCCCTGAGTTAGCCTAGACCATTTTTCCAGAAACTTACAGGAGTCCAGACCCTTCCTAAAATACATAAAATGAGCTGGAGTTCCTTTAGGGAACTGCCCCGGCTTAGACGTCTGGTTACCCATACAGGAGGACTTCACACACCAATCACACAAGAAGGAAGTTAGGGTTCGTCAGAGCGATGCCCAGTGCAACACACAAAAGGAGCCCAGAGGCTACTGCCTCAATCGCCCTTGCTTTCACACTAAGGGTTTTACCCAAGGTGCGGTGCGGCTGCGATTGTGCAGATTTCACTCACTCAGACCGCGGGGACAGGAACCCCTTGGTCGGCCGATCCCTGGACGGAGACGGCACCCAGACTCAAACACTCCACAGGGAGGACGGATAGACACAGAGACAGGACAGTCCTCAGTCTGGACAAAACACAGAATTAATTACCTGACCAGATTCCTGATGTCAGATCCTGGGATCCCTACCAGAACAGAGTGGGAACCAACAGGTTCAATGGCGTAGACTTCACTGTGGTCGTGCGCCTTTCTGCTCTAGTGGAGGACCGCTTGGGCCAAGTGCCCAGGTGCTGGCTGCCACGGTCGTCCTACAAAAACGGTCAGGAATCACACAGCCCCAGTGAAGACGGTTGCCATCTCAGTGGAACCTCCAAATTGTCAAAGTTAGAATCAGGACTCACAATTTGGCAGACCACTCTGTTTATTAGCACAGCGCTCCGCCAATAACATTCAGAATATGTGAATGGCCATGCAAGGCCCAAACAGTCTTATTTATACAGATAAAAGAGCAGGAATTAGACAAAGGGACAAAGAAAGCAAAACAGTAAAATTCACTGGGGCACAGCATGCATATCCTATTTCCTTACTAACTGTTATCGATCTAAGGCTAATGCTCCACCAGTTGCCCTTAAACGGTGCAATTGTTCTATGTTAATGTCTGTATTCCTGACACCTGGTTGCAACATTCCAACAATTTTGCTTAAAGGTACAGACAACATTTCTTTAATCCTTTCTATTCTTACAATATAATTCATTCTACTTTCACACTAGTCAATAGGAAATGCTGAGGAGAATGGAAAGCCTAAGCCCCACCCTTCATTGATAGTTAGTTGCCTATCTTTACTTGGGATTCTCAGCTGTGAACCCTTTCCAGGAGTTAGTTGCCTAAGCCAGCCCTCTCTCACATGAAAGAAGAGGAAAGAAGTGGGGTGCCTACAATAAGCCCCAAGCTAGTGCCTTTACCCTGGATGTAGACAAGGCAGGTTCAAATCCTTCTCCTGCCTGGCTCTCCTGTTGACTTAGCTTCTGCCTCTTGGGGAGATGGAGTACTGAAGTCAATGGGACTACTTACTCTGTGTTTTGTGCAGGTTCCAGTCAGGCAGGCAGTCTCTGAGCACACCAGGCTGGGGCAACAGGCAGGGAATGGCTAGTTTGTGAATCCTTCCAGGGGTGAGGCCTGGGCAGCTCAGCACTGTCAGGATTTCGACAGATTTGTTCATGCCCCTGGTAGAAAATTTTGGTTCCTAGGGGTTTTTACTGTCATAAACTTGGGTGCTTAGGTGACTACAGGGTTAAGCAGCAGCTGAGCAATAGTTTTGTGAATGCCTGTGGTGCCTAAACACAAAAGGGTAGTTAGATGCCTATGTCCCACTTGTCAATTTAGCTTTCAGTGCCTAGAGGTAAGAGCTCAGCATCTCACAGGATTAGGAATAAATGTGTGAGATTTGAGTGAATGGACATGTTAAGGATCTCTTCTTTGGAACAGGGCTAATTTAGAATGTAGCATAATAAGGGAAATATTTACTTTGGGAATGTAGCTTTAAGAAGAGGTGAAAGTAAGCTGGTACGGTCTGGTACGGCGTACTGGTAAGAGCCGGTACACAGCTGACCCTACTGGCAGGGCCGCTGATGAGGGGGGTCAAAAGGCACAGCTTCCCTGGGGTCCAGCCATTTAAAAGGGTCCAGGGTTCCTGTCAGCAGCTGGAGCTCCTGGTCTTTTAAATCGCTGTCAGAGCCCCGGGGCTCCTGGCTGCTGCTACCACTACCATGGGGCTCTGGTGGTGATTGAAAGGACCCGGGGCTCCCGACCGCTGTTACTGCGCCAGTAGCTGGAGTCCTAGGCACTTTAAATTGCTGCCGGAGACCCGGGGTAGTGGTAGCAGCGGCTAGGAGCCCTGTGGTTCCAGTGGCGATTTAAAGAGCCCAGGGCTCCAGCCCTTTAAATCACTGCCAAAGCCCCAGGGTAGCACTAGCGGCAGCCGGGAGTCCTAGCCCCTTTAAATCACTGCTGGAGGCCCGTCAGCACGGGCAGAGAGCACTGAAGGGCTGGCTGGGAGAGTCTGGTCCCACCCCTTCTGCAGGAGACCCCTTCTGATTGAGCCACTCCCACAACCTGGCTCAGGACCCCGACCGCCCTGCGTACCGGTAAGTCCCTGAAGTTATTTTCACTCCTGGCTTTAAGATAAAAGTATGATTTTAGGGTTATATTTTCAGGTGGGGCCCAGCTCTCAGTGACATTCAGTGGGAAGTGAGTGCCTAATTCCTTAGTCTTCTTTGAAAAAACCCAATTTTAATTTAGATATATGTAAAACCCTGCACTCAGGACCATCTCCAACAACTTATGATTTATCTCAAGCAATCACTTTAAGGTATGCTGGAAGCTTCCAGTATAAATATTCAGTTTATGCCTCAACTAAAGAGCAATTTTTCCTGGTCCCATGAGTGACAGCGTAAGTTAGGCTCCACTGTCTTTTATAGTCCTTTATAATTTTATGGAGGATCTGGAAGAATTTACAGTATAAGGAGGTTAGGGTGAAGGAGCAGATGCTAAAAATGGCTGAGATTTCATATTCGCTGCAAGATGGGCTTATATATAAGTGGGAATGAGATTTAAATGAGGTCACTCCTTTCCCATGGTAAGGAAGAGACAAGAAAACATGTTGTGCCAATAGCCTCATCTTCATGCTTTCCCATGCACTAAAATATTACATTGGTTCCTTATGCTTCCTATGCCCTTATTTAGAACTGGGTTACAAGTCCTGTTACCCAACACTGAGATTTATTTATGAAATTCCTGGGGTTGGAGGGCAGATACAACCCAAAGGTCTGAGAGATGTAAACAGCTGTACCATAAATAGTATGTCATAAATGGATCTGAACTTACTCACACTAAAGCCAATGGCAAAACTTCCATTGACTTTAATTGGAATAAGACTGCGTGCATATCTTTAGTTAGCAAATGACCAGTGGTGGGAATACATGCCCTGATTACATGTTATTTATTATTATTTGTATTGCAGTAGCACTTAGGAGCCCACTCATGGACCAGAACCATGCTGTGCGAGGTACTGAACGAGCACAGCACAAAAAGGCAGCGGCTACCCCAAAGGGTTTACAATCTAAGCATAACGCAAGAGACAATAGGTGGATAGAGAGAAACAGATATGAGAGCACAAGGAAACATTGGGACATTAATGATAGATTATTGAATATTTAGAGTCACAGAACAAATAGTTTGTATAGATACCTGCTTTACATCTAAAGGATGCGTGTGTTTGTTCATAACTTCCCTGGGAAGAGGCCTATCCTTCCCCCAATAAATCTCTACAGCCTGACATAAGTAATTGGAAAAGTAAAAAAAAATCTGATCTGGTTATCTGGTATCTTTGTGTCAGAATCAGAAAAAAAAATGGGACAGGTGTTCAGGTAGGTAAGATTGCAGATTGATTCCAAAGCTGTATGTCCTATATTTGCCGGTGGGTGCTAAGCACCTGCTAATTTTTTCCCCTGGGTGCTCCAAGGCTGAAGCACCCACAGAGTCTGCACTTATGCGAGCTTGAGTCAAGCTAGAACCCTGGATCTGAGCCCTATTGCTTTGCAATGTAGACACAGTCCAGCTTGACACAGGTCCCAGGAGTCATTCAGAAGTGATGTATCCCACAATTCCATGAGACAACTTCCTTAGTCTTCTCAATTTCAACAATCTGTAATCCACTCTATTGAAAATGGAAGCCCCCATTCCCCGCTTGGTGAACGGCAATGGCTCAGGTCAGCGTTAACCCATTCTCTTCTGATCACTCATCTGCAAGCACACTATCAGAGAGACTCTTGGGTTTACAGGGAAACTGCAACTGATTCAACTGATCAAAGCCTTTTGCAAGCAAGCTGCTTCTTGGTCATGGGAGCACAGCCAGATTTTGATTAATCTCTGGTGCAAGGCTAGTAAAACTGTGGACTTCAGCAAAAGCACCAGGAATGACCAGGTGTACCAGCAGATAGCTGAAAAGCTGGCATCTCTGAGATTTTCCAGACAGATGATCAGTGCAAAAGTTCTGGACTTCCTGCTGGTCATCCCAGGTCTGTATGAAAATGTGGTCCCACCAGTCTAATCAGCATGGAGTAGGGCAGAAGAATTACTTCTCGTGTCCTGCTTGCAACACTGCTGCTAATACATCCCAGAATGATGTTTGCTTTTTTTGCAACAGTGTTACACTGTGGACTCATATTTAGCTTGTGATCCACTGTGACCCCCAGATCCCTTTCTGCAGTACTGCTTCCTAACACTATTAAATTGAATTAGAAGCTATGGGAAAGCTTCCAGTGGGCTGGACACATCAACGTGTTGAGCACTCTCAGCACTCATCAACGTCAATGCAAAGTTAGGTCACTCTGGGCTAGAGTCACAAAGGAGGCATTGGTGTTGCAATGCTCAGCATTGCAACCTCTAGCTTTTAGGCACCCTCCTGCCTAGGCAGTCATTTCCCATTTCCATTTTGGGTCAGGTGACTTGAGTCCTACTAACTCTGGGCTTACATTGCAGTGTAGACATACCCAGAGAGAGAGAGAGAGAGATGTGGCAGCACAAGGGGAAAAAAATAAAAGAACATTCCACTCAGTGGAAAGTCATATGGAAAGTGACAAAGAGGAGGCCAGGAACAGAGTGAAGGGGTGGGAAAGCAGGTGATTATGGAGGTCATAGGAATAAGTGCATGAGGTGAATCTATGTAGACTGTTGGGAACCAAGACGTTGTTACTGAAGTGGATTCTGAGATGGATAGGAAGCTAGAGGTACTGAGCTCTCTTTGCTAGGTTTTACAGCTTTCCCTGACTCCTCTGAGCACATTGGTTTTTTACTGTAAGATATTTTCCCAGAGACTTACTCAAATGCAACATCTGTTTTTTAGGGGTAACCGTCACTTTCCTAATTACACAGCTGACTTGATAGAGAGACATAAGAAAAATCAAATGATTTGCCGAAGTTCCCTCAGTGAATCGGTGGCTCAGTAGAGTTCAAATACTCTCAGACCTTTACTCTAACATCCATATTAGTCTGGCGCTACTTTAAATCAAACAAACCGAACCTGAAATTCAAGTGCTCTATACTATAGAGTGTCAGGTTTTGTTTTTTTTTCTGCTTTGGGAACATTTCCCAGTTCTTAGCTCTGTTCAGACAGTTTCTTCTAATTGCAAACACCAATTTCTGTTCCAACTTGTAACCAGTGTATCGTTAACAAACCTGCCCAGCCATGCCCTCGCTCTCTTGTTAGTTGGCATCTGTAGCATGGGCGTGTATCAGATGACATTTTGAGATGTCTATCTTCAATGTGGCTGTTGCACAGATACCAATATCTGCAAATCTAGAGATAGGAAGCTCAGGAGAAAGAACTGTTGAGTCAGCCAGAGATTCCTTTTTATGTAGGGCATGAGAGAGCTGGAGGAAGGTCTACTTTCCCAAATTTGCTGATGTCACAAAATCTTACATAGAGTGGGTGGGTGGAGAGCAGCCAGCACTGTGTAAGAGAACAAAAACATTTACAATGTCTTGAATAGATCAATCTTAGGGCAAGTATACACTATAGCGCTACATTGGCGCAGCTGCACCCCTGTAGCATGTCTGGTGAAGACGCACTATGCTGATGGGAGAGAGTTCTCTCGCTGGCATAATTACTCCACCTGGGCAAAAAGCGGAAGATATGTCAGTGGGAGAGTGTGTCCCGCCAACATAGCGCCGATGTGGACAGTGCAAAACTTGTGTTGCTGGGGGTTGAGGGGGGGCTGGGAGGGGGCTTTTTCACACCCTGGAGTGACGTAAATTAGATTGACTTATGCGGTAGTGTAGACCTGCCCTTATTAATCAATATTGTACAGAGCTTGGCAGATGGAATGTGCTATAGAAGTGCTACATATTATTAGTTATTATTATTACCAGAGGAGAAGAGTGGCTCATGTAATTCAGTATAGCAAAGCTAAAACAAAATGGAAATACAAAGCAAAATAATCATTAGCACAATCAGAACAGACTAAGCAAGAAATCAGAAGACTGTAAGATGCACTTTAAGTCTATTTACATAATGTAGAATACCACATAAAATATAGTGGTTATGTAGCACACTGGCTAATTGCATGCGTGTTTTGTCTCCTTCTAGTTCTAGCTGGTTTGCTAGCTGATAACGGACCTAGTGCCTCACCTTACTTTATCCCAGGCAAAATCCTCCACAGTGCAGTGAGCAGAAACAAGTCTCAGTCCCCTGAAACACCTACTCCCTTGCTCTCAAGAGCTTGTGGATAGAGAGATGGGCTATTGCTGCAAGTGCAACACTCATCATGCAAAAGAAAAGCTTAGCTGTGTATTTATGTGTCCTCAGTCTGCTACTAGATTAGAGGAAGGATAATTTAGTGGTTTGGGGGCTAGTGTGTGAGACTCAGGTGATGTGGATTTGATTTATTGCTCTGTCACTGACTTCCTGGGTGACCTTAGCACGTCACTTAGTCTGTGCCTCAGTTCCCCATCTGTGAAAAATGGAAAGAATAACTACGGGGTGTTGTGATGGTCAATACATAAGAAGACTATGGGGCACTTAGATTCTATGGTATTAGAGGCCATATGAGCACATTCAGATAGGTTACATAGAGGAACTTGGTGGCCATGCAACATTGTTTTCATTAATACAGATCAGTGTGCAATACAATTCACTCTTTGTCCTGCTCACCACTTTTTACTTTGGCCCAGATCCACAAAGATACTTTGGCTCCTATTTAGGTGCCTAAGTCCCAGTTTTAGGCTACACTGAGATCCACAAAAACTATTGCTTCACCCAGGAGGCACTTAAACTCACTCAACAGGTACATTTTCAGGGTAAAAGTTCTCTAGATGCCTATGTTTCTGCCTCTGGGTATGCCTGTCTCTGACCTCATCCCTAGAGTGATTCATGAACTGGAAGAAGATAGGTGTTCACTCACCTACCTTACATGCAGTGCCCAAGCTGGTAGGTATGCTCAAAGGCCACCTATTGAATCAGGTCCCATTCAAAATCTGGCCAAAGATAGACTGGATGCCTACTTTAAAACTTTTAGCCTACTGGTTAGAGCATTCACCTGGGAGGTGGGAGACCCAGGTTCAATTCTCCCTGTCAAGCAGAGGGTGGGGGGAAAAGGATTTGAATGGGAGTGCGCTAAGCACTGGGCTCTGGGATATTCTGATACGGGGCTCCTCAGTCTCTCCTGCTGAAGCTGTTTCACTTTGAATTAAACAATTAAAGAGTCACTGAGCCAGAGAGAGCAAATGACTGTAGTCTGATGGTTAGGGCAACCATGTGGCAGATCCAGAATCTAGTTTCCCTGCTCCAGTGACTATTATATTACTTATACACTGCGGAACAGCTTCATATAAGCTTTGTGCTTATATGTGCAACACTCCACATCTATGCTTTCCAGCATCAATCCCTTGAATGGGGAACAGACTTTTTATAATTTTGAACAAAAATCCTAACCACATAGAGACCATTGAGTTTAGGGATAAAATAGTTACCTACATAACTTCTCTCTAGCCGATGTGAGACCAAACTTACCCAGACATTGCTGTATCACGTCAGATGGTCCCTCGCCAAACCCTGGGGTTCTAGCTAGTTACTGAAATGTTAATAAACAAACTAACTCATCTAACTGGGTTCTCAAACCAGCTGATGTTAGAGATCAAGACCAAAGTAGCTGATTCCATTATCCTCTGGAGGTTCAGAGGAAATACGAATAGTGTATGTAAGACAATACTGACACTTATGTTTCTTTCAGAAGCTCCTAAACCAAACTGTATCCCAAAAGTTTAGTGCCACTACTAGGTAATTTCTTTAAAAACTGTGTCTCAGCGCAGCCACTTTCTCAAGGCAATGATTGACACACGCCTGGCTGGTTGGTTTTATTACACTAGCCCCACAAGGTGGGACAGCAGTGTATAAAGAAGTCTTGCATACTCTCTTGCCTAAGGTGGGATAGTAGCGTATAAAGAAGTCCTGCATAGTCTCTTACCTTGATGTGTTACTTAAGCCTGTGCATTATGGCAGAGCAGTCATTGCTCAGCTGTTTATAGGCAGAACAGTAATCTGTTAAATATGCATGTTTATAGCTAGGTAGCATCTTGGCTGGAAAGCACTGGGACACTTGAAGAGTTAATCATCAGTGAGGCATGGACCAATTTCTTATTGTTAGTGACATTCTGTGTCATTTGCTTCCACTCTTTCATCAGTTGCAGAATGAAACTCTTGTAGCTGGATGTGATTTGTGTAAAGCATTACCCCACCCAACAATTTGGAGTGGAAGTCAGACTGGGTTTACTATATCCCAGGATGCGGGTAGAGTCAAAATTTTTTAAAACTCTCCAATTGCTTAGCTCTTTTGAACCACGCAGTTTATTCCTTGATTACACACTTGATGGTAAACTACTGAAACTTACGTGACTTCACATTGTTTGGACTCAAGAAAAGATAAAGTTGCCAAACTATTTATAAGATTAGGTCTGGTCCTTTTAATTCAAACCACACACATAGCTCTCAGCTTCAGCCTATGCAGAGGAAGGAGATCAAAAAGGGTTATTATGAAAAGTTCCAACTTTGCATTATCTCTCACTCTTTTCTATCATTCACATTCCATTTTGTTAAGCCTGGATTCACTTTAGATTCAGAGAAAGAGCAGTGTTGGCTACGATTCTGGCGCAGACCAAATTAACTCTGTACCTGCATATCGCTTGTGAAAGAAATAATATCTGAAATGTATGTATTGTAACAACTTTCATTCCAACGATTTACAAACCACTTTATACAAGAATCAGTGAAATGCAACCACCTGGGATTGGAATATGGCAGCTGATCAACTGCACGTATCAGCAATGCACAACCATTAAGGAGAATAAATATTTTGCTGTATGGGGTTATCCGAAATAACTGAAGTAGACAGGTGAAGATTACTGTATCTGATTGAAATTGTAGAGGGAGCTCAAGTAGGCAGAACATTGTCAACCAAGCTGGAAGTTGGGAAAGATATCAGGACTAGTGATCTACTTTTGTGGAGAACATGGGAATTTTAAGGGTATTAGGTTTGCATCACTTCATAAAGAATGGATACTTCAAAGCAGAATATTTCCTAAATCACTCAGTTGGAAGAGAGTGTCATTTAAATCACAAACACTACTTACTTCAGCAGCCAGTGCTTGACTTGGTGGTTTCCTATAGCAAACTCAGTCCTGCTTATTATGGTGTATGCTCTGAAGAGACTGAAGTTCTAGGTAGTATGGCTGCAGACCTGTAGTCCCCTGAATCCAAAGGCAAAGTATTAAGGGGTATATTATGCTCTGGAGTACACACAGTAAGGGCCAAGCAGGGAATGCTAGCTCAGCAGTCTCAATTTTCAGTGTGAGAAATTGAGTCAAGTGTCACTTTCTTTCTCTACAAAGCTAGCAACAAGATTCTGAAGGGTAGTAAAAACATCTGCTTTGCAAAATGCAAAACATCTGCCTTTTTCAAATTTGACGGGTTTGCTCTTCTTTTGTGAATGTTCCTATTTTCATATGGCTGAAAAAAAAGGAGGAGGTATTTCTCTAAGAAAAAGTGATAATCTCTGAATAGACATCGATAATTTCATTATGAAAACTTGGAATCACTTTCTCCACAAACCAGTTAAATGCCAGAATTCACTGGACACCTGGGGTTAAACCCTGACTGTACCAAATTCAATGGCAACACTCCTACTGACTTCAGTGGGGCCCTTCAGTTGCTCACTTAGCTCCAGTGACAGCCTGTAGATCTTTATTTCAAAATATAAAAAGATAGCAGTGCAGAAAGACCGGCTGGACGGGGCAGGCGGAGTGGAGAATTTGTTATGTAGACAATGAAGAGAACTGCATGAACAGCAATTCTGTCCTACTTGTCAGGAGCTAGTCAAGCACTGTAAGCTTTAATGAGTAATATTGCTCATTCTAAGTGGAAAGATCGCTTTCTTTAAACTCATATCTATACACCATAGCTCTTCAGCATTTGCCATGAATAATACAACCCAACTGGACTTCACATTAGATGGTACAACCCATTGCAGATGAAATGTTACTGCTCACCAGACACTGTCACCGTCCATCATTAGACAGTCACCACACTCCACTCCATTGCTAGTTGCATGTGAAGTGACTCCCCTGTCTAGGGCTACATATCATCCTTCCAAAGACAAACATGCAGAACAAAGAGATTACATCCGTTCTACTTTGAGAGGGAGAAGTTTGCAGGAAGAGACAAGGAGAAAGGAACACAACCTGCAAAGTCTGTGAACATGAGGATCAATGATGAATTTATAGCATAGCCCCTTAGATTCTGGGGCATTTATGGCACCTCCATGCTGCCTCTCCCACTGCAATAATTACTTTCTGGAGAGTCACTCATAACTGAGTGGAGCATGCCATGTATAATGCTTCCAACCGGACTGACCAGCTCCAATCCCCCATATAGGTTCAACTTTGCAGAACTGGTGCAGATGGCTCAATCATTTCTAAAGGCAGAAGCCAACATGTAACATACCCACTGGAAGAGATGGTGAAATATTTCCCATCCTGTCACTTGTTTAATATACAGAAAAGAAGTTTGTTGATTTACAGCGTCCCATGGAGGGCTCTCATCAGGGCCGGCGTTCTACCTTACGCGCCTGTAGGCACAGCATCTTCAGCACCCGTCCCCCTCAACCCCTGCCTACAGCTGACCTTCGTGTTTTCCTTTAAAAATGAAACTTTTAATCTACCTTTAACTTTTAGGCACCCCCAGACACGTGCCTACTGTGCTTAATGGAAATCTGGCCCTGGTCCTTGTACTGCCATTCCACAATGAGGTACAGTAGACCCATGTCCTTTGGAACAGATTTTCCCCTCAAAAGCACATACAGTTTCAATGAAGTCAATCCGGGCTATACGTATATATAAGGACAGAATTTTGCCTTTTAATTTCAAGTGCCTTTCACTCTACACGTGGTTAGTGTACACTGTGCTGGGAAGTGCTTTTGCTGTGAACTTTTAAAACAGTAAAATGAACAATATGGGTGCAGTTCAATATAGTGCGGGCAGCATCTTATCATCTAAACCAAAGGACATTGTATGTATATACAGTGTATTGTACATATGCGCCATCTGGAGGAAATCCATTACAGTGCTTGAGAAATCAAATTAAATTAAGCCAGTGAAGGTCCATCTGAATAGAAATTAGAGACAGAAAAGACCCATCAGTTCTCTAGATGATCTCTCTGCAAATAACAGGATTATTCTCTATGTTATATGAACGGGTTGTCCCCCTGAGTCCATCTATTCTATTCTATTCTGTATAGGTTTTTATGCTATGCTCATAGTATTGGAGCATCCATCCATATTGCCATCACTCTTCAGTTTCTGCATTGATCTGGCCAATGTCTATTACAGAAGGTGAAATCTTAGCTCTATTGAAGTCTATGAGAAAAACAGCCATTGACTTCATTAGGGCCAGAATTTCACTCAGAATTTCTGTCTTTGCATACAATCTTTGATAGACTGACAGTGAGACTAATATTTTTGTCTCTCATATCATAACACTAAACATAAGGTACTCTCTCCCTCAAACACAGACAACCCAAACCCCAGTTTTACTAAATACACTGATTTATGCTTCCAAAGTAATGCGTCTGTTGCAGAGTTCACAGTAATTTCTTGTTTTATTACCCTAGCATCTCCTATATCACTTCTCATTTGGTGAGTTCTAAAATTTGCCATTTCGGTGCAATGTTTTGCACTGATATGACTCTCCAAAAACATTGAGCCATCATGGCTTAACTGACACCATCTTTTCTCTCTCATGCACTGTATACCCTGTAACAAAACAGGGAAATCTGCTGTTGCCAGAGGCCTACTGAAAAGATGCTACCCATTTTGCTGAATGCAGCACTCTGAAAGTTCACTCAATGAGAAGCACTGTTTGCTTGCTATTAATAAACTGTTGGTCATATTTAAAAGGAAAGGGAGGAATTTTGCAGTGTCCTGATAGTGGCCACCATACTGTCAGAAATGTCACAGAGAGATCGGGAAATCCACAGCTGTGCAAGATCTTTCCTATTCTTTATTGAGCAGAGCAGGAAAAAGAGCTCACATGATCTTTGGGATTTCCAAATACATGGCCCTCTGTCAGTGTATTCTAAATGTGAGCTCCATAGTGCCTTCTAAACTTGAAGGGTGCACATAATGGCAGAGTTCCTGGATCCTACTGCTCTAAAATTATAGTACTTAAGTGGCCTGAGAGGTTATAGGCTACCTAGGCAGCCCACTAAAAACATTGGGAGGCAAAAGAGGGAGACCACAGCTCTGGAGAGGAGAAGCAGAATATGGAGATTTACCCCAGGAGATTTGTCACCATATGAAAGAAGGGGAGAGAAGATGGAGGGAAGAGTGTAGAAGTCATATTGGGGCAATCTCTGGAAGGCACATGCAGGGAAATGCCCTTAAGCAAAATTTCACAGACCCTAAACAAAGGTTACAATAATCAAACCCTGTTCGAAGTTGGCATAGACATAGATTTTCTGGCATAGTCTAGCCATGAGGTGCTACTCAGGCTGGGCACAGTGGGTGGATTCTGTCCCTAAATGGGCAGCAGAGAATTCCCTTTGTGGAGGGAACTCCCTGCTGGAACAAACCTGGCAGAGGCAGTTCCTGTGCTAGGTGCTCTCCCCCAACTCTGCCATCAGGGACTTCCCAGGCAAGAGAGAAGCCATGTCAGGGGCAGCTGTAAGGGAGCAGAGCTCGGCTACATTGATCCTCCACTACCATTAGGTACCTCAGGCACAATCCCTTCTGGAGCTCCTTTGCCAGAGCAGGAGCATGCGCACTGCATCAGCCCTTTGGATGATGCAGCCTGGTCCTCCAGCCCCCTGCAGCTGGCCAGCTCTACAGTATGGAGTGATAGGCAGGGCCATGTCATCTCTTTTTTCTTGGGTGTTAGCAGTATTGCTATGGGGTATGGCCTTTGCACGGTGTGTGCGGTTGAGAGTGAGGGGTGAATATGTGCCTTTTTACTGCATGAGCCTACATTTCAACTGCTTGTCTGGTGCTAATCTGAGGAAGGAAAAAGGTCAAAGGGCTCCTTTCTCTGCCTCACGGGAGCTCTGAAGTAGCTGGTGCCTCTAGCAGCATGTCTCCAGCAGTGGCAGATTGTCCAATGGATCCACTGGGCCGTGCCCAAGGGCCTCAGCCAACTGGGGGGCCCTGGAAAAATGGGCGCTCCCTCAGAAATCCACCATGGGGCAGCAGAAGCCCAGAGCCCTGGCAGAAGCCATAGGATGGGCAGGGGAAGCCCCAGTGCCCTGACCCCGGTCCCGGCAAAAGCAGTGGGTGGGCTGGGGAAGCCCCAGTGCCCCAACCCTGGTGCCAGCAGAAGTGCTGGGTGGGGCAGGGGAAGCCCCAGTGCCTCAGTCCTGATCTCTGGCAAAAGCACCAGGCAGACGGGGAAAGCCCCAGCGCCTGGACCCTGGCTGCAGCCCTGGAACTGGAGGAGTCTAGCTCCCTGCCACAGCCTAGGGGTTGGAGGAGCTCTCACTCCCCGCTGTGGCCCTGGGACCATGGTGGGGGCACAGAGCTTCTCTGGTCTTGGGGCCGCAGTGTGTGCATGTGGGGGCAGATGTGGAAGGACTGTGAGTGAAATGAAGGCAGGGCCGCAGGGGAAAGGAGCGGAACGGGGGCAGGGCGGCAGGTGGAACAGGAGTGGGGCTGTGGGGGAAGGAGCAGAATGGGGTGTGGCTGTGGGTGGGGTGCAGGCAGAAGGGGCAGAGGGGCGAAACCACAGGTCGAAGCAGGGGCGGGGCCACTGTTCTGATGTTGGGGTCCCCCCACTTGCTCTGGTCCAGGGCCCGGGAGACCTTAATCTGCCTCTGGTCTCCAGCTGCTCAAGTCACCATATTGCTCTCCTACTTATTTCTTGGTTACACAGTAAAATTAGATCCTCCATGGCATGTATAGCTTTTAAGTTAGAGTAGATCTAACTTTTGGTATTAATTGCAAAGTTGAGTTCCTGTTAACAATTCCAACTTTCCTACTCTTTGTGTTTTTTAAAAAGAAAAGACTAAATTGAAAGTGGCTTGGCAATGGCACAAACTGCTTTATTGTATCACAAAACTATGAAATTACACATTCTGTTTCAATCCAGACAAGCTGCAGAAATTAAAAAATCTCATACATGATTAGGGCTGATGTTTAATTGAAAAATTAGACATCACTTGGATTTTAAAACCTGGATTGCTACAAACAGAATACTGAATAGTAGTATAAATTAGAGCTACATGGAAAATGCAAATGTAGTCTCAGAAAAAAAAAAGTGTTATTGAAAAATTTAACATTTGAGATTGGGACAAAAAGTCAAAACCATTACATTTTTCATAGGAAAAGATTCCCAGAAAGTCAGTTTCAGGAACTAAAACTGATTTTTTCTCCTTTGCTGGCTGCCTGTCTGGAAGGCTCTTGTTGATGAGGGCCTTCCAGGTAGGCAGCATGGAACAATCATTTCAATCTTCTTCCAGGAAAATCAATTGATTTTGCAAAAAGAGAATTTTCCATCAAAAAATATGCAGACAGAACATTCTTAATCAGTTCTAGTATAAGATAGTGCTGTGGACTGGGATTGGGACTGAGAGGGAGGACTTGCAACATTAGACTCCAGACTCCAATGGAAAGCCCAAGGTCAACATCATAATATTGATGTTGCATTGCAGGTTGTGGTGTAGTGCTGGTGTTGCATCTATCCAAAGCTATTTCAGGAGGAAACTCATGTGGATGATAGTATGGAGCCACCAAGTTTTTATACAATGCCTCTAGCATAAAGGGGTCTTGGTCTGTATCTGTGACTCGATGCTATGGTAATAAATAATAATGTTACATCCTCAGTGCAGGTGACTTGACAGGGTTTCTCTATTAGAGATACAAGGTGGGTGAGGTGATATCTTTTATTGGACCAACTTCTGTTGGTGACAGAGCCAAGTTTTTGAACTATCCCAAACTCTTCTTCAGGGTGGAGTTTTCCTCATACTTGGGATCATATTTTACACAAAGTCCTATTCTCATGAAATTATCAGTGTAATCCCCATTCACAGAAATATAATCAAAGCCACAAGCTACTGTACTTGATGCAGGAATTACTGGGTGAAATCTATGGCCTGTATTATGCAGGAGTTTGGATTGGATGATAATGATGGTATCTTCTGGCCTTAAAATATAAGAATCACTCTCAAAGCAATTTTTAACTATCCTTATTTTTAACACAAAGTATACAAGTGTATACAAAGTTATTACATCAGGTTTCTGTACATAGGACATGGCTTCATGGTAATAATGGAGTTATTTACAGTGAAGTTACACACCACCAGAGTGCAATTTGGCCGAAGGTATCCCTATTATAGTAGCATCCATATTTGTTTCTGTGGCAGATTGCTACATATTGTGAGGCAGTTTCTGCAGCCTCTCTCTCTCACTATACATGTATAATATGAATATAGGCATATAAATATTGACAGGAATTGATGTTCATACTGGAAAACTTTTCCTTTGCAAGTTAAAGTGCTAGACCATAGTCCGGCCTATACACCCACAGGAAAGGCACACTAGGTACGGGCCAGCTGAAGAGCAAGGGGGAGTAAGAAGGGCATCATGCCTCCTTGCCTGTTCTGCTCCTGGGGGTGCACAGCTACATACTGCTCCTTAAACATGACAAGTTCTACATGCGCAGTCTAGCCCTGAATGACCTACAGTAGGTTCAAAGCTGTTGTTCCTTTCTACTGATATCCTCCCATGTCCCTTCTCTCCCACAGTTTCTTCCCTATAAGCAACTATTTCCTAGATAAAATGTTCAGTACATTTGTGTGTTTTTCGATTGCCTATACCATGCCTTTGAGGAACAGGTTTTTTTTAAAGTACAGCATGCAGGTACAAGAAGTGGAGAATCACTCTGAATTCTAACAGTTTCTTTAACATTTAGAGTTTCTGCTGCTAAACTGCCAAAGAAAAACTAATCCAGCTCTATTCATATGGATCAGCAAGATTTCCTAGTGGTCAGTTAGTGGGCTCATAAATATTCCTCTGAGGGTATAAACTGGATGGAAAGACTAATGGCTATTTATTTTTCAGATTCTCTCTTTTATAGTTCCTTCCCCCTCGCCTAGCATTAGCAAGAGTTCATTTAGGGATATGTGCTCTGGTTCAGATCAAATACATTCTGATCTGAAATTTTGCCCCCAGTATGAGCTGAAATGAACCTTTTCTGAGGTTTGAAAATATAAGTGTCTTTTTTTCTCATTTTCATGCATTTCTAAAATTCTGAATCCAGTCAGGACTGGAAATGAAAATTCCAAAATAAAGAAACAAACCAAACCAAACCAACCTATTTAGGAAGTAAAATCTACATGTAGCTGTGTGGTATTTTTAAGTATATTTCTACAGAAAGGCCAATGATATGCTACAGAGTTATGAAAATCCCAAGCACAAACAGTTAACAGTTAAACCACCTAAACGGCTTTCTAAATTCTTAACCTAGTGTTTAATTGTCACCCAGCTTCCTCAGTATTTTTCACAAGGGTTACTGGGCCAAAGGTTTGGTTGGCCAAATGGAATTTTCAAATTACACATGAAGATATCTGAGAAGATTTAGGCACCATCAAATCAAAATGACCAGTGCATCTCTCATACATACCATGCAGTGGGTTCAGAATTAGATCCCCTTTGGTTGATACATAAACTGTCCACTAGATGGCTGTACACAATCACAGTTTCAACCCCTAAGGAGGCAGACCAGAATGGGGATAAATTATGATTAAACTGTCCCTAATTATGACTTTTCCCTGAGACGAGATTACCCTTTCCATAGAGGGACTCACAGGAAGAGTCCGGAAAGGCAGGAAAATGGAACTCTGAAAGGTTGTACATATATGTACTGTATTGTACCTGTAAGGGGAGATTGGAGGGGAAATAAATATGCATATCCAGAAATGGTCGCTTTAGTCAAAAACAGTATACAGTTGTACACTGTGCCAGAGAGGACCCAACCTACATAAGGGACTCAAGGGTTTTGGAAAGGAAATCCTGTACAAATTATAAACAAGGAAGGAAACACAGAGAGCAGTACTTGATGGACACAGATTTCAGATGCTCGGAAGCTGGAGGAAAATACAAGTCAGCAAGGGCAGAAGATACAGAACTATTGAAAATGCAACCTTTTATCTAGCTCTTTCTCTTTGGGTTGTATACTGCTGTTCATTGCTGTAGTATCAGAACACCTTCCACATAAAATCAATAGCAAGGTGGAAGTTCTTAGTGGACTTCATGGGGTCTCTGTCACTTCTCCCTTTATAGGATAAAAACTGGCTGGGGTATGGTTTGTGTTTATTGTACTTTATTTTTAGATTTTATTAATGTATTGTGTTCATTTTAGGTTAATTTGTTTCCCATTTTTTATTTATTAGGTTGATTGGCTGGCTGTGGCTTTTTGGATAGAAGAGGGATGGCAGTGTTGAGAATGTCATTCTTATGGTGGAATGGTCTTTTCAAAGAGGAAGTTTTTGCCATGTTTCCTAAACAAGGTAGCTCTAGGGACTCTCCTTATCTCCTTGGAAGTTTGTTCCATAGCTGGATCCCCTTGACGAAGATCCCCTTTAACCTGTCTAACAAGGGTGTTATTTTAGACCACTGGATCCATACTTTTTATATTGTTTACTTTTGATTGTTTTGGTTTCCTCTTAGTTTTCTAATGAATATTGTTTTCTTTGAGATACTTTTGGATTTAAGATTTTACTAGGGGTGGCCAGCCAAGCTAAAGAAAGAAAGCCACGCCCAGAAAAATATCAGCTCTCCCAAGTTTTCGTCCCAGTCTGTTTTAAACATACTCAGCCCCTTCCCAGAAGGGTTTGTCTTTTTTTTTTTTAAGAACCAAAACAATTGCATAAAGTAAAATAAGGAATAAAAAGGTAAGTTGCTTACTCAACAGATGGAGAGAGCCTTCCACTCCTTCCAGGTTACTTCCCAGTCTGCTGAAGGATCTCCTTACATAGCTAGGACTATTTCCCAGCAGGCATTGCCAGAACTCTTGAACTACAATCCCATCCTCCAGCGACAACTCCAAGTCTGCCCCACAGTCCGGGTTCCAGCCCCACAGAGATTGGCTGGCAGCCAGAAAGGGTCAGCTTGATTTCTCACCACTTAGGGAAGAGGAAAGTTTCACCTCATCTTGCTCTTGAAACTGGTCTCAGACCCTAAAACAGTGCACCACATAAACTGCCTCCTTCCCTTCACTGACCATGTCTCTATCCTGCTCTTCCTGGAATCCGGTAATGCTAGCCAAGGAGGGCTTCTTCTAAGTCTAAAAGGGCTGATACTCCTGTTACACAGAAAAATCCCTATGGCATGTTCTCAGAGACAAACACAACAAACTTCTGTTCTCAGAGATGGGCAGCATAAATGGTACCTGCCCAATAGGGGCCATCAAGACACTATCTGCTATGAGCTGGGCCAGGCATGATAAAAGCCTGGTGACTTCAAGGAATGAAAGAAATAGAGGACCTCAGGTTGCAAGAACTTTAAAAAAAATCCAGATACTTCCTTATGAATTGTATTTCCCTGTTCAGCCATTAACCCATGTTATCTATATTTTGAAAGCATCTACTGCAAGTCTATGAAATGCTCTTGAAACATTACTTACTATTGTTAATCTGTATTGAGATATCTTAGGGGAAGTCCTAATCAGGCCCATGGTGCTAGGTGCTGTAAAACACACTGGTAAACATGGTCTGAAGCCCTTTCACTTTTTCAATGGCTGAGCTCTTCTAGAAAGCACAGAGTAATTAAAAACAATAGAAGCTATTCAACAGTTTGCTAACCATTTAAAATATGTCTGAAGGTTTATTAGGGATTTACTCCAGTATCAGTCTGAGAAATCAGCAGCGGTTCACGTCCAGTCCTTATGTCATCTGAAGTATTTCTACCATCCTAAGCATAATTATATTTCATTGTTCGAAGACATGAAGTCTTTGCTACCGTCTCTGCTTCCACTAAAACATCTTAAATATTGAGTCACATGAATCCGTTCCTGTTTCTGTGTGCTGTTATATCTAATTCTCTTACCAGATCCTTTTGCTGATTTACCCTGAAAGAGTTATTTGTCTTGTATGACAAAATCTAAATGAAATGAACAACTAATTATATGCTATTATAAAGTACCTGCTTATGCTGAAATATATTGTGGCACCCCTAACCTTGTCTAGTCAGTTGTTGGTAGAGACAAGTGAGGGCCTGGCCCTGCACTGATGGTTATTGTTGCTATGGGTTCTCTAAAAAGAAGGAAATGGAGAGATGGGGTATGGGATGGTCCGGCAAAATAATCTACAGTAAGTGATTAATGCAATTGACCAACCACAACAAAGTCTTCAAAGCCTTGTGCCACCTCCCACAGAAAGTTTATAGACAGGTCTGAAAGCTAGACAGGTGTGTCAAATAAGTTTGGCGTTTAGGAAATGGATAGATAGTGTATTCAAAATGAAACCATTTGGTCAGCTGACAGTGTTAGTGCATGCTAAAGTGCAGCTTGGTCAAACTTCTAGTTTCATCTCAGTCTTTCAGTAAAAGAAAGACCTTCAGTTCAGAGTACAGATTGTGAAACTGGTGACAGCATATAATATTACAGCACTTCTTACCATTTTCTTGGTCAGAGCAATTGAAATCAGTATACATTTCAGATGATGCAAATGAGGAGTTACACTAGTGCACCCTAGAGACCTCTCTTGCAGAGTAGTGATTTTGTTATTAATATTTTGTCCCTTTATGCCGACTGCCGGTAAATCTGAAAAGGTTCATTACTAGAAAATGAATAGGAATGGCAAGGCATTCCCCTCGGCCTGTTGCTTCTAATAATAGGAATGGGACTTATGAAAATGCGGGGAAAACATGCAGCTATAGGTTTCTTTGACGGGAAATAAGAGATTTCTTCTAGGAGTGTGAATTCACTTCTGTGTCCCTGCCTAATCAATCCCTGATCTAACTGACCAGCATGCCACAAAGCATGCCAGTTAGAAAGTCAGTTGTGATTGAGGGTGTCTTTTTATTTTAAATGTGGACAGGTCTACTAGGAAATGGCTTTGACCATCAACTCCTTTCACAAAAGCCACCAAACAGATATCAGATGATAATGTCTTTCATTAACAACCCCTAGAACTTAAAGACTGGGCTATTAACTCAATGCATTAGGTATTTATGTGTATACAGTATGTCTTCCATCGCCATAGGATCTGAGCATCTCAAAGAGGGACAATATCATTAACTTCATTTAAAAAGGGAAAAAGCGAGGCACAGGTCAGGTGATTTGACCAAGGTCATGTAGGATGTCTGTGACAGTCAGTAATTGAACCCAGATCTCTGAAGTTCCATATAATTATGAGATATTTCTTCCTGTCCACCAACCTGTCTCTATAGAGGATGTATATTCTGTCCAAACATTTTTTATAAAAAGAGTGCCTTTTAAAAACTCATCACCCTCTCTCCATGTAAGACTTTGTCCATCTTCTCTTGCTGCAATTCATGCAAAAGTAGTATATTTAACACACTTTCAGTGTGCTGTATTAATGATGGTATAAGAATGGCCATACTGGGTCAGACCAATGGCCTATCTAACTCAGTTGCTCTCAACCTTTCCAGACTACTATACCCGTTTCAGGAGTGTGATTTGTCTTGTGTACCCAAGTTACACCTCACTTAAAAACTACTTACTCATAAAATCAGACATGAAAATACAAAAGTGTCCTAGCACACTATTACTGAAAAATTGCTGACTTTCTCATTTTTACCATATAATTATAAAATAAATCAATTGGAATAGAAATATTGTACTTACATTTCAGTGTATAGTATATAGAGCAGTATAAATAAGTCATTGTCTGTATGAAATTTTAGTTTGTATTGACTTCGCTAGTGCTTTTTATGTAGCCTGTTGTAAAACTAGGAAAATAGCTAGATGAATTGACGTACCCATGGAAGACCTCTGTGTACCCCCAGGGGTACACGTACCCCAGATTGAGAACCACTGATCTAGCCCAAAATATAATGGCCTGAGCCAGATGCTTCAGAAGGAATGAACAGAACAGGGCAATCACTGAGTGATCCAGCTCCTGTCATGCAGTCCCAACTTCTGGCAGTCAAGGTTTAGGGACACTCAGAGCATGGGATTGCATCCCCGAGCACCTTGGCTAATAGCCAATGGTGGACCTATCCTCCATTAATTTACCTAATCCTTTTCTGAACACAGTTAAAGCTTTGGCCTTCACCACTTCCCCTAGCAATGAGCTCCATGGGTTGACTATATGTTTGTGAAGAAATACTTCCTTATGTTTCTTCTGAATCTGCTGCCTATTAATGTCATTGGATGGCCCTTGGTTCTTGTTTTATGTGAAGGGGTAAATCACACTTCCGTATTCTCTTTCTCCACTGTCTCATAATTTTATAGACCTCTCTCATATCCCTCCTTCATTATCTCTTTTCTAAGCAGAAAAATTCCAGTTTTTTTAATTTCTTTTCATATGGAAGCTAATCGTTATGGAAACTAATCATACACCTAATAATTTCTGTAGCCCTTCTCTGTACCTTTTCCAATTCTAATATATCTTTTTTGAGGTGGAAAGACCAGAACTGCAAACAGTATTCAAAATGTGGGTATATCCTGGATTTATATAATGGCATTATAATATTTTGTGTCTTATTATCTAACCCTTTTCTAATGGTTCCTAACATTCTGTTCGCTTTTTTGACTGCTGCTGCATATTGAGCAGATGTTTGCAGAGAACCATTGACAATGATTCCAAGATCACTTTCTTGAGTGGTAACAGCTACTTTAGACCCCAACATTGTATATGTATAGTGGGGATTTGGTTTTCTTATGTCCGTTACCTTGCACTTATCAATATTGAATTTCATCCGCCATTTTGTTGCCCAGTCACCCAGTTTTATGAGATCCCTTTGTAACTCTTTGCAGTCAGTTTTGGACTTAATTATCTTGAGTAATTTATTATCATCTGCAAATTTTGCCACCTTGTTATTCACCCTCTTTTCCAGATCATCCATGAATATGTTGAACAGCACTTGTTCAAGTACAGAGTCTTGGGGGACCCTGCTATTTACCTCTCCGTTGTGAAAACTTATCATTTATTTCCACTCTTTATTTCCTCTTTTAACCAGTTGTGGATCCATGAGAGGACCTTCCTTCTAATTCCATGATTGCTCACTTTGCTTAAGAGCCTTTGATGTGGGTCCTTGTCCAAGTATGCTATATCAACTGGATCACCCTTGTCCACATACTTGTTGACATTCTCAAAACAATTCTAATAGTTTAGTAAAGTATAATTTTCCTGATAATTTTGTTTATTATACTTTCAGCCAATTTGCCTGGTACTGAAGTTGGGTTTACCAGCCTGTAATTGTCAGGATCACCTCTGGAGCCTTTAAAAAAACAAATGCTGCCTGCCTCTCCCTTTTCAGAAAAACAGCATTACATTAGCTATCCTCCAGTCATCAGGTACAAAGGCTGATTTAAGCAATAGGTTACATACCACAGTTGTTAGCTCTGCAATTTCACATTAATGTTCTTTCAAAACTCTTGGGTGAATACCACCTGGTCCTGGTGATTTTATTATTGTTTATCAGTTTATTCCAAAACCTCCTCTGACAATCTGGGACAATTCCTCAGATTTGTCCCCTAAAAAAAAATGGTTCAGGTGTGTGGATTTCCCATACACTCTATGCTGTGAAGACTGACATAAAAAATTCTTTTAGCTTCTCCACAATGGCCTTCTCTTCCTTGAGTGTTCCCTTGGCACCTTGATTGTACAGTGACCCCACTGATTGTTTGGCTGGCTTCCTGCTTCTGAAGGACTTAAAAATCAATTGCTGTTTATCTTTGTGTTTTTTGCTAGTTAGCATTCAAATTCTCTTTTGGCCTGCCTAATTATACTTTTAGACTTGACCTGCCAGAGTTTATGCTCCTTTCTATTTTCTGCAGTAGGAGTTGACTTCCACATATACATTACTATCTCAAGGGGGCTTCTTATTGAGTGTAACCATAAAAGCCATTGATTCCCATCAGTATATGTTGAAATAAAAAGTTTCCATACATTTTCATTAATTTTGTTGATGGCAGAGGAATGAGCACTGAAGAAAATGCAGCTAGTTAGTCACTGATTCAAAATTGTTCACCTAATGCTGACGGCATTTTAAGGTCAACTACTTCCCTTTGCTCCCTCACACATGATACCCCTGATTGTTTCGTATTATTAGCTGTAAGTGCTTCCCGTCATCAGTGCTGGGTTTTGTTCCCTCAAGAATCACAGTATAAGCAAGGTTTTAAAATGAATAACAGCCACGAGATCTTAGTGAAAGTTAAACTAAGCAGTATTAAACCAAGCTCCTGCCAGATTTAAATGGATAGCTGTGAAAGATGTCACATCACATGTGCCCGGAGCTGCTCTGCTTACCCAATGGACAGACAACGTGATACTTCTCTGGGGATGGTATCTTTAATATAAAACAGCTATATAATAGATATTTTAACATATTAAAGGTAGGGATGCCTCCCTCCTGGATAAGGGAAAGTGCAAGAGTTAAGCATTGTTGTTAAATTTGCATACCAACTTCTATTTAGATGCTAGTCTGCATTCCACCTTATCGACACAAGGTTGCAACAACTTCTCACACAGTTCTTCCCCACTTGCCTCACACAATCTTCGCTTCTACAAATCTTGCGTTATTAGGGTTACAGCTAGCCTGACTCTTGCTCTACTTCCACAGTATTAATAACTTCATAGTGGTGAAGCAGCAACAATTTGGTTACTAGATAATGGTGGAATGCTGTAGATCCCTGTTTAAGGGACAAATGGAATCTACTACTCATCAGCTTCTCTGTCCCGCAGATGACACTAGAGCCACTGGTGAGAGTAACACTTTAAAAGGATAGTGTCAGGTCAAATTTAGACCCAAATTTAAGTTTTGACAAAATTTAAGACCAAAGGAAGTACTTCCATGATATGTTTTTAAATTCAAAAAAGAAAAGGTATGTGCATTTAAAGAAACAGACATTCCTCCGCCATGCTGGCAACCCAAACATTGTAGCATTGAGTTAGAGCAGTGTTTCTTAATCTTTTTGTGCTGGTGATTGCTTCTGGACTTTAAAAAAATTGTGACCCCCCCCACTTTAGGCTTGGGGCTTTGGAATTCAGCAGCCACCATGGCTTGGGGCTTTAGCAGCCCCCCGCAATGTGAGGCTCAGGACATGGGGCTTCAGCCCTGCTTGGGGTGTGGGACTCCAGGCTACAACCCCGCTCGGGGCTGAAACATCTAAATTAGCTTTGCAGGTCCCCTGTGCTGTGGGGCCCCAGACAATTGCCCTGCTTCCTAGCCCCAAACTCCAGCCCTGCTTGTGACCTCTTAAACTGCTCCCATGAACCCCCAGGGGTCAGGACCCCAGGTTGAGAAACTCTGGATTAGAGCATGAGAACCTGAAAGTGAAACTGGCTGGTGTCAAAAAGTTACACTGACTGAGCTATTTTCCATTCTCTAAGTTGAGAGCAACACAGTCCTTAAATAAATAGCTCAACCAATTAGGAATTCAGGTAAGACAAGCAGCTTCCTTGATTCATTTTTAGAAAGAACTGTGAAGCAAGTCTTTTGCAAAGGTCTGAAGTGTTCAATATAGTGTAGGAATTTACACAACATTCATCATAGTGATTTCTGAATACCTTATTCAAAAGTATGATGCCAAAAACAGGGCCCAAGAAAAAAACCAGGAATTTGGTACCCCAAATGTGACAATTCGGTGTCTCTGAATGCTGGCATCCAGGGAGCCCACATTTATCACAGGAAGAAGTAACTGAAAAAGTGCAGGGAAGGAAAAAAGCATGGATCAGTGAGAAAGCACTAGCTTATGACCTGGGAGGTGCAGATTCAATTTGCTGCTCTGCTGTGTGATGCTGGGCAAGTCATGTAGTGCTAGTTTCACAAAGGGGACTTACGCATTGCAATTCATTGAGCCAGAGAGAAAAAAAAGCAAGAGATTGATGCTATAAGCTGCTGGTTAGCACACACACCTGGAAAGTGGGAGAGTCAAGACCCTATTCCAAGAAATATTTATTTATACACAGTGAAATAGCTTCAAAAGGAGAGTTCTGTCCCCGAATAACCAATAGCCTGGCTGTTAGCACACACTCCTTAGAGGTAGGTGTGATGGGTTGGACCCCTCTTCCGAGATACCACCTGATGTATTGAGGTCCCACTGAGCCTGTCCGTTCCACCAGCCTGGGCTCCCTCACCCTATCCTGCTGTGCGCGTGCACACACACACACACACACAGAGAGCTGTAAAATCACACAGAGTCTGCAATCAGCTCTGTGTTGGAAGACTCAGCTCAGGGAATTGTTCAGCACTCTGGTGCACACACTCTCTGGAGTGTAAACCCAAAATTCTATTGTCTTGTGCTGTATAGAGATCTACACAGCGTTAAGCACGCTCCCTCCCTCAATATGGAGGAAGATATGCACAGCTTTTTGTCCCTCCCCCCCAGTTATGAATTGCACAAACTGGGTTTTAGAATAAACAAAAATGAGTTTATTACCTACAAAAGGTAGACAGCTTTTAATACTGTCTCACATGACCTTCTCATGAACAAACTAGGGAAATACAACCTAGATGGAGCTACTATATGGTGGGTGCATAACTGGTTGGAAAATCATTCCTAGAGAGTAATTATCAGTGTTTCACAATCATGATGGAAGGACATAACGAGTGGGATCCCGCAGAGATCAGTTCTGGGTCGTTCAGTTCAATATCTTCATCAATTATTTAGATAATGGCATAGAGAGTACACTTATAAAGTTTGCTGACGATAACAAGCTGGGAGGGGTCACAAGTGCTTTGGAGGATAGGATTAAATTTGAAATGACCTGGACAAACTGGAGAAATGGTCTGAAGTAAATAGGAAGAAATTCAATAAGGAAAAATGCAAAGTATGCCATTTAGGAAGCAACAATCAGTTGCACATGTACAAAATGGGAAATGACTGCCTAGGAAGGAGTACTGCAGAAAGAGATCCGGGGGTCATCGTGGATCACAAGCTAAATATGAGTCAAGAGTGTAATGCTGTTGCAAAAAAAGCAAACATCATTCTGGGATGTATTAGCAGGAGTGTTGTAAGCAAGACACAAGAAGTAATTCTTCTGCTCTACTCCACACTGATTAGGCCTCAACTGGAGTATTGTGTTCAGTTCTAGGTGCCACATTTCAGGAAAGATGTGGACAAATTGGAGAAAGTCCAAAGAAGAACAACAAAAATGAATAAAGGTTTAGAAAACCTGACTTATGAGGGAAGATTGAAAAAACTGGGTTTGATTAGTCTGGAGAAGAGAAGACTGAGAGGGGACATGATAACCATTTTCAAGTACAAAAAAGGTTGCTACAAGGAGAAGGGAGAAAATTTTTTCTTAACCTGAGGATGCAATGGGCTTAAATTTCAGCAAGGGAGGTTTAGGTTGGACATTAGGAAAAACTTCCTAACTGTCAGAGTGGTTAAACACTGGAATAAATTGCCTAGGGAGGTGGTGGAACTTCCATCATTGGAGATTTTTAAGAGCAGGTTAGACAAACACGTGTCAGGAATGGTCTAGATAATACTTAGTCCTGCCTTGAGTGCAGGGGACTGGACTAGATTATCTGTCAAAGTTCCTTCCAGTTCTATGATTCTATGATTTTAAGTGATTATAAGGGATAGCAAACAGAACAAAGTGAATTACTGAGCAAATAAAACAAATACACAAACTAGGCTTAATACATTAAAGAAAATAGGCTACAAATAGTAATTTTTCACCCTTAATGTTGTTTATGCAGGTTGCAGAGTTTCTTGAAGGTAAACTGAACTGCTTGCAGCTTAAATCTCCAGATATACCCTGCACAGGCTGACCTTTCTCGCCTGGGCTCAGCTCCTGCTCCCCCCTCCCAGCTTAGTTCCTTTGTTTCTGCAGGTTTTTTCAACTGTTTTCATTCTTGGATGGGGAGGCAGTAGAGAAGAGCCAAGATTAACTCACTTCCCAGTCTTAAAGAGGATTTGCATATGGTCAGAATCCTCTGTTTCCCAATTGGACCCCCACCCCCTCTTTATGGAAAAACACTAGGTGTTCATGATAGGGTCTAGTACCAATCACCTGACTCTGCAGTGTCAAAGCAGCATCCCAGGAAACTTCTCAGGAAGGAGTGAGATTAGCATCTTCAGAGTCCTATTGTCCTTCCTAATGACTCATCAAGACTGATTGCATACTGTCTGGTGGGCATTCCCAAGGTGAAAACACAGTTGTAATTATTACATAGTCAATATTTCTAACTTGAGATACAGAAATGATACATGCATACAAATTGGATAATCACATGCAACAAAGCCTGTTGCCAACTCTGTCCACATATCTATTCAGGGGACACCATTACAGGACCTAATCACATCAGCCACACTATCAGAGGCTCGTTCAACTGCACATCTACCAATGTGATATAGGCCATCATGTGCCAGCAATGCCCCTCTACCATGTACATTGGCCAAACCGGACAGTCTCTACGCAAAAGAATAAATGGACACAAATCAGACATGAAGAATTATAACATTCAAAAACCAGTCAGAGAAAACTTCAACCTCCCTGGTCACTCAATTACAGACCTCAAAGTAGCAATACTCCAACAAAAAAACTTCAGAAACAGACTCTAATGAGAAACTGTGGAATTGGAATTAATTTGCAAATTGGACACCATTAAATTAGGCTTGAGTAAAGACTGGGAGTGGATGGATCATTACACAAAGTAAAAACTATTTCCCTATGCTAATTTTTCCCCTACTGTTATTCACTCCTTCCTGTCAGCTGTTGGAAATGGGCCATCTTGATTATCACTACTAAAGTTTTTCTTCTCCTGCTGATAATAGCCCACCTTAATTGATTACTCTCATTACAGTTGGTATGGCAACACCTATTTATTCATGTTCTCTGCGTATATATATCTTCCTACTATATTTTCCACTGCATGCATCTGATGAAGTGGGTTTTTTGCCCACGAAAGCTTATGCTCAAATAAATTTGTTAGTCTCTAAGGTGCCACAAGTACTCGTCGTTCTTTTAACCTTTCCAATGATACCTCACATGACTCATCTTGCATAAAATAGATCTTTGTTATGCCATATTCATATCATATCTCTATGAAGAATATGGGGTGTAACATCACAGTAGAAGACATGGATCAAAGTGCCTGCTTGAAGTCAGTAAGAGTGGGGATTCAAATCTGGTACTCTGACATTCCCAATGAGTGTGCTAAACATTGGATAAATTGTCATCCATAAGGAGTCAGATAATTTGTCCCAGATGGCTTTTGTGCAGGTTCAGGTCCCTGCCAAATCAGGCCCCATAGATGAGCTAGGCAGAGGAATGCCTAATTTGAGAATTCCAGTAGGACTTTAGCATGAATGAGGGTGCCCAGCAGTTTGGCACATGTATGCATACCTACAGGCAGAAATGTAGATGCCTACAAGGATAGGCAGCAGCTGAGCAGTGGTTTTGTGAAAGTCAGTGGTGCCTAACTGTTAGCCTTAGGCACTCAAAGAAGCAAATAGGTGCTATGTCCCTTTGTGAATCTAGCCCTCAGCCTCTGTGTTTCAATAGCAGAGTGAAGGTGAATGCAGGCTGAACAAGCAGAACTGTTCACCTTTCTGGAGCAGCCATTCAGGCAATGGCTACACTCACACTTTACAGCGCTGCAACTTTCGCGCTCAGGGGTGTGAAAAAACACCCCCCTGAACGCTGCAAGATACAGCACTGTAAAGCCTCAGTGTAATCAGGGCGGCAGCGCTGGGAGCGCGGTTCCCAGCGCTGCACGCTACACCCGTAAAGGATGTGGTTTACTTGCAGCGCTGGGAGAGCTCTCTCCCAGCGCTGCCGCTCCGACTACACTCACACTTCAAAGCGCTGCCGCGACAGCGCTCCCGCAGCGCTGCCAGGGCAGCGCTTTGAAATTCCAAATGTAGCCATACCCTGGTGATTGCAAGTGCCTCAGACTGTCCTGTTCTGAATTAGTAAATTTCTGAATCTGTAAAGTCCCCATAATTGCATGTAGCAGTCAGTGTACATAAGGCAGTAACACAGGAGTCTATCCCCTCCCCTTCAGACTAGTTTCTAGTGAAAAGCCTGCGTTGCTCCAGTTTTGTTTTGCTTTCGAGAGCAATAGTTCTCCAGAGCTCCTAGGACTCCTATGATGCGTGGAGCTGTGATGAGCTTCAAAGCGTACTCTGAGGGGAATTCTGCGACAAAAAATTGAAAATTCTGTGCACAATATTTTAAAATTTTATATATTTTATTTGCCAAAATAACGCTATATAATCACGCCAGTTTCAATTATCTGGTAATTTATTTCAAAATATCTGCCAGCAACTATGTCTGTGATAGTACAGACACACAAAAAATTCCCCCAGGAGTAGAGTTAAAGGAACACCTGTTTCTCTGGCCCCTCCCCCTCAGAGCCCAGAAAGGGGGCCAGACATCAGCACCCCCTACCTCCCAGAGACCAGCTGCAGAGTCTCTCCCACCCCCAAGACACTCACATACACCCCCTCCCAACCAGAGCCCAGCTATGGGGCCCACCTCAGTCCAGACACCTGTACCCCTTATCCCCCAAAGACCAGTCATGGGGACCCCAAGCACTGAGCTGTGGAGCCTTCCCCAGGCGAGACACCCACACCCTCTAACCCTCAGAGCCCAGCCATAGGGCCTCCCCAATGCCCAGCTGAGCCCCGCCTCCCCCAGCCCAGACACCCACAGCCCCAGAGCCCAGGGATCCAGAGGGAGAATTGATGCTGGGTCCTGGGCTTGTATGGAGTTTTCTGCATGCTGCCGCCAACCTTTAGGGCACGTGGAGAAGTGCAGCTGCCAGGAATCCTCCAGCTTCTCTCTCTTCCCCTGCCAGTGTCTTCTATTTATGAGCTGGGTTCTGCCAGGTCCAGTGGCCCCTAGTGGCAGATAGCATCTCTGCAACCCATTTCAGTGGGAGAAAAAGGAAATACTGCACACACAATATTAATTTTTTGTGCAAATACTGCATGTGCAGTGTTGCAGAATTCTCCCAGGAATAGAAGTGGCACAGCTCTCTCTGCTTCTTCGCAGATTAAGTAAAATAACAGTTTTATTCTCCTGTGGTGGTTGTCTTTCTGCATGGCCAGGTCTGGGTAGAGCTCCAACAACTTCTTCCACTGGGTCTATTGCTGGGTTGGGTTGGTGTCTGCAAAATCCAGGGCGCTGGAGGGCTTCAGATTCAACAGCTCCCGCTGCCAATTGCTGCACTGCAGTGAAGTCACAGCTCTGCCCCTGCCACCATGTTCCAACAGCGCACAGTGAAGCTGAGTACAGGTTAAATCAAACAAGTTGGTCTTTATTAAACCCGTGCACTGCTCTGTCCATGTGGCTATGTTGCTCCCAGCCTAACTCCCCACCTTCCCCGATGTCCTGTCAGTAATAAGCCCTCCAGGGAACATGGGCCGCCGACTTTAGTTCCACTGAAGATGAGAGACTCTGTGCCTCAGTACCCCATTTGTAAAATGGGGATAAAAGCACTTGCTTATCTCACAGGGGTGTTGCGAGGATATGACATTAAAGATTATGAGGCACTCAAATAGTATGCTGATAGAGGAGTGGATTAGTAGGGGTGGGTAGTGACTGCCAGAAAGGGAAGAATGCAAGCATGAGAGGAGGTGGCATGACAGGCAGTAAAGCAAGGAGAAGTGGGTGGGAGTGATTCCTAGGGGAAAGGGCATCCATGGTGTGAGGGAGCTGGGAACTGGTCACCTCAGGAATGAGGGGAACTGCAGAGTAGGAGCTTCTGGCTTGGGAAGGAACAGAGTTTCAGACAAAGAACTTGGGAAGGAGCAGAGTTTCAGACAAAGAACAGACAAAGACCTGGGGGAGAAGTTCTGATGCCTATTCTCATGTCAGCTCAGCTTCTGAACACTCACTTACCCACGCAGCATATAGGGGAAGTGGTGGGCAGTATTTGGATAGGCAGCTGACTGTCCTGGGGGTGGACAAATAATGCCCAACATTTTAAAACAAACACAAAACAGGCAGGGGAGAGGGAAAGGAGTCATACGACTGCCACACATTTGAGGTTTTCTGGGCTTATAATTGAAATAATTCTGAAGCGTATGGAAGTGCCCATGCTATAGCTGGTATAGAGATGACATTTTGAAGCAATATGATAATGTTTTCATGTGGCTTGGAGAAAAAGAGACAGGACTGAAAGGGGTGGAGGAGGGGAAAAGAGAGACAGGATATGACAGTAGGGTCTGAAATAGCACATCTTGAAACTGAGATAAAGGAAAACAAATCTATGAATAAGCATTTGAGGCTTCAGTGCTAAAAGGTGTCTGCAAGCAGGTCTAACAGGGGAATGGTCCCGTTATGGTGGGGAACTTTCCTGCCTTATACACTACCCCTGTGAAATGGGCTAGCGAAAGGATCTGAGTCCTCACTCCCACTTCCTTTACCCAGAGGCTTGCCTGACCTCAAGGGCTCCCCTTCCACTCTCCTGGGTGACAAAGTCCAAGTAACCCCAACAAGGCTGGGCCCAGGATTTCTGGGGGGCTTGACCCCCAACCTTGTTGTGGTCACTTAGGGCAGGGACTAGGGTGTCCCCACTCCAGGGTACTCTCTCTGCACTGGATGCTTCCCTGACCATATAGTTCAAAGCAAATACAATTTATTACACAGTAACCAATTTTAAAAAATAAGGAAAAACTGGGAAAGGTTAAGGAAAACTCATAACCCTGCTCTGTGGCACAGGGACGTCACACCCAACGTCTCTGGAATGTAAGGGAAGTTCAGTCTGTTCCTCACATGTCCCAGGCCTCCTTCTCAGCCCCTGGCTGTGCTGCAGGGATGCTGTGGGTCGGACACTTGCTCTGGTGCTGGCCATACGCCCTCGGGCTTTATGTAGCAGGACCCTTCTTCCCAGCGTCACCCCCACCCCATCAGGGTTACGATCCCCCTCCAAGTCTGGCCTGCCAGGCCTCTTGGCTGGGGCCATCTCCCTGTGCTGGGCCCGCTGCACAGGTCCCCCTTTGTCTCCCCAGCTGTTCACTGCACTCGGCTCTGGCCTGCTCCAGCTCCACTCTGCCTCAGCACAGCTGCTGCTGCTGCTCTGCCTCCAGCTCCCTTGGCTGCTTCTCCGGCCCCTTTGGCTCTGGTTGCTGCAGCTTTGCTTCCAGCACAGGTCTGCTCTGTGGGCTGCTTCTGTGACTCTGCTCCCAGCACTGACCTGCTTCCTGGTCTGCTTCTCTGGCCCCTCTGGATATGGCACGGCTCTGCTTCCCAGCTCAGCTTGGGCCCCTGCCCCCTCCTTAGCTCAGCCCCACTCTGTCTGACCCAGGCAATTCCAGCTCACACTGAGGACAGGACCCCCCAGGCGTCCTGACTCCCTCATTAGCCTGCCCGTCCTGTCAATCAGGCTGACCTAGAGCATTGGCCTCTCCCCATTGCCCCTGCAGACTGTCAGTCTCAGGGCCGTGATTTCCCATTGACCCTTCCCCTTTCTTTTGGTACTTGGAGCTAACCAACCAAACCCCCCACACACTGAGTTTTAGTAGGGGGACAACAGTCACCTTACACAGGGAAGATCAAATGCTTGAAGGACAGAAAGTAGTTCCTCTCCACATGAGAGAAGGGGAAAGAGATGGACTACACTAATTAAGAAATCTTTTCCAACCTTCTCATCTAGGATTTATTGATATTTTTGGAATGCCTGATCATTTTAATTTAAAAGATGGCTGGATTATATTTTACACACTCAACTCTACTAAGATGGAAATGCTGTAATATGTAGGGAAGATTTTAACTACAGGAAATTTGTAGAAACTACTTTATTTAGCAAAATAGCAGCATGACTTATGAGAAACAACTGTTTGATAACTATCCACCTGTGATTTGTGCAATGGCCTTGTGCCTGGCAAAAGGTCCCCATCCATTTCTTTGCTGGCAGAGTATCTACATAATTTATATCCAAAGGGAACACTGAAGGTTTATGTTGTCACACGGACACTGATATTTGTCTTCTGTTAATTCCGTCTGAAGCATCTGGCATTGGCCACTGTCAGATGATAGGATACTGGGTTAGATGGACCATGGGTTTGACTCAGTATGGCCGTTCTTGTGTTCTCATGTTAATCAGCAGGGGAAAACAAAGAGGAGAGTCAGCCCTATGGCCCTGAATCAAAGTCCATTGAAATTTAGTGACTTTGGTGAGTTTGGGATCAGGCCCCATATTGACCTCATAAGCCACAAGCAAGTATTCCATGGACCACAGGTTGGGACCACTGGCCTACAGTATTCTTACATTAGTTATATTTCTTTAGTAAAAAATGCTGGGGAAAAGTGGCTTGATCTGTTGGAAGGACTCTCCTCTCCCGTATTGTCTGATGGAAACAACGTTCCTGTAGAAATAACAGACTCTATCACCATTTATCTCAGTAAGTACATGTTTAGGAGTGGGTAGTTCTGCTTTGAACTGTGTCTCCATGGAACTTCTAAGAAGTATACATGATTGTTTCCTTTAACACTGGTGTCTTTCCACAAAGTTTTGATTGATTGGCTAGCAAACCCATAGCATATAGATGAGTATTGTATTAACTGCCCTATGCATATGGTTTTATTTGATTTTTGAAAAATTCTCTTATTCCACTTTGCTCGCTGCTAGTATAGTTATAACACAGCACAACAGTTGAAAATAGGTTAGGATGGAATGGAAAATCAAGTCCACGGCATTTTCTAAGTTTACATATCCTGTTCAGATTTCAGAGTGGTAGCTGTATTAGTCTGTTTCAGCAAAAACAACAAGCAGTACTTGTGGCATCTTAGAGACTAACAACTTTATTTGGGCATAAGCTTTTGTGGGCTAAAACCCACTTCATCAAATGCATGGAGTGGAAAATACAGTAGGCAGGTATGTATACACAGTACATGAAAAGATGGGAATTGCCTTACTAAGTGAGTGGGGGGCGGTCAGTGCTAACGAGACAATTCAGTTAAAGTGGAAGTGAGCTTTTCTCAACAGTAGAATACCAAGGGAGGAAAAATCACTTTTGTAGTGGTAATGAGGCCAATGTGATCAGGGTGGCCCATTTCAAATAGCTGACAAGAAGGTGTGAAGTATCAGAGGGGTAGCCGTGTTAGTCTGGATCTGTAAAAGCAGCAAAGAATCCTGTGGCACCTTATAGACTAACAGATGTTTTGTAGCATGAGGTGTGAGTAACAGTAGGGGGAAATTAGTATGAGGAAATTACTTTTTGTAGTGACCCATCTATTCCTAGTCTTTATTCAGGCCTAATTTGGTGGTGTCAAGTTTGCAAATCAATTCCAGTTCTGCAGTTTCTCATTGGAGTCTGTTTTTGACGTTCTTTTGTTGAAGAATTGCCACTTTTAAGTCTGTTATTGAGTGTCCAGGGAGATTGAAGTGTTCTCTGACTGGTTTTTGAATTTTATAATTCTTGACGTCTGATTTGTGTCCATTTATTCTTTTACGTAGAGACTGTCCAGTTTGACCAATGTACATGGCAGAGGGGCATTGCTGGCACATGATGGCCTATATCACATTGGTAGATGTGCAGGTGAACGAGGCCCTAATGGTGTGGCTGATGTGGTTAGGTCCTATGATGGTGTCCCTTGAATAGATATGCGGCTCATCTTTAGAGTCATGTGTTATTTTGCGAAGGAGTCTTTTCAAATTTAGTTGATCTTTGGAGTGTTCATTTTCCACTCCGAGAAGTGATTGAGCAGCTAACTATGGAGCCATGTCCCTGACCTGGGCCAGTGACTAAAATATAGGTCATAATGTTGACCAGAAAAGTCCCCTGCATCTGCATTTCTGGAAGCCTCTCTCTTAATCAAAACAGGAACCAAGACTTCTTTGACTATTGCCATGTGTGTACACACACACACACACACACACACACACACACACACACACACACACACACACACACGTACGTTTAAAGGTAAGAGATTAAGGGAGATCCTGGGAACTCCCAGCTCTTTTACGTCAGTAAGGTATTCTTCATCACTCTTCTCCAGCCAAACCAAAGGGATCTTTTCAACAGCCAAGCAACATATCCTGCCATTTGTTTTGTCTATCATTTGATTACAATTTAGCTATTAATATCACAAGGAGAAATGATGTACCACAGTAGACCTTTTTTTTAAATGAGAAAAAAAGGCATCCTGTTAACACTTAGTGGTTTGTAAGAGTGTGGACTCACTGCTGTTGTGCCCCCAGACGACTGCATATGGTGTAGCAGGGTCTCCTATGGCTGCTCCAGCCATGTGGTGGTCGGCCTCTTCTTGTGACTTAGCCCTATGGCAGGGTCTCTTATAGTTTCCTCTCTCCTCATTCCAGAGTAAACAGAGTCCAACTGCCATGGCCAGGGCCAGGGCCAGGGCATCGGCATCCCTTCCCAGGCTTTTCAGGGTTCTGAGGAGTGCTGCTTCCTAGGACTTTCTTCCTGAAGTAGGGTTGCCATCTTTCTAATGGCTGGTAACTGGACCCTTACAGCTCTGCCCCCACTTCACCTCTTCACCCCTAGACCCCATCGCCATTGCTTGCTCCTCTCCCCTTCTCGCCCCATCACTCTCTGGATTGTCTCCACCTTCCTCCTCCACCCCAGCGGGGCTCCCTCTGCTCTGGGGCTGAGGTCAGAGCTGCTACAGTGTGACAAGGAGCCTGCCTGCAGATAGGAGACAGCCCCAGCTGAGCAGAGGCTGGCTTGGTTTAATGACCCAGTGCCTCCCTCTGCCCTGCAGTAACTGTTCAGTGCATTTGACCAGACACTGCCAGGTCCCCCTTTTGACCAAACTTTCTGGTCAAAAACTGGGCACCTAGACACAGAAGCCAAAAACTGGACTGTCCAGGTAAAACACTATCCTGAAGGCCCAGCTACAAAGTGCATCTCCCCTTTGGACCAAGGTGTTTCCATGCAGCTCTTCATACTGGACAGGTAGAGGAAACCAGGCCTTCCCTCTCTTCTGGGTTCCAGTCCAGGGAACCTGTGGTGAGTAGCTAAGGTCTGTTCCCTCAGACTTCTTGCTGCCTCTCTGGATTTCTTCCTACCTCTGCCTTCCTTCAGGCCCTTTCCCACAGCCCCTCCCTCCACTTATTGTAAATCTGCTTCTCTGTAGTCCCTTCTACTCTTTAGCAACTAGAGAAACTGCAGGGTTCTTCTTTTCTCTTACTGTAGCCTTTTTTGTATCTGAGCTTCTTCCCTTGATGCTTACCACCCCCCAGCTCCTATGCCAGATGGGTTTCATCTTCAGATGGGCTTAGCCCACTCACCACAGGCCTAATTGAGCTCTCTAGTGCCAGTGTGGGGCACATTTGCCATCAAATGGTTCTTCGTAAGTGATGTACTTGTGCTGGGATCCAAGCTGCACTCTAACGCTCAGTGCTTTGGAGGGTTCCCTTCACATACAGCGTTGCTTAATTGGTTAAATGTATTATGTAGGTGACAACTTTTCTATATTATATAAGTAGTGACTGGAGGGCAACATACTATACTGATGGGATTACAAATGCCACAGGCAGACAGATATAGTATTAGTTATCACCAGAGGCAAAGTACTGGATTATTTGGACCAAATGATTAACCATACTGGATCAATTTAGGTTTATTGCACTGTTGGTAGATTTAGCAACTCTTTAATTCACTGTCTTGTCTAAGTGTGACTAGACTTGATTGAGCTCTGAAAAATAATCTGAGTGGGAGCAGTGTTCCCATTGGTGTGAAAAACATTCCCAAGATTTCTTTTAATTGCACTATGGAATATGTATACAATTCAGTATTTAGAGAGCATGCATGATACATAACACCCATAATTACTCAGTGATTTTCTGCTTTATTTCTTTTTTTCCAGTGAGCTGGACTTCAATGTGGCATGGATTTTAGCACGGAGCACACAAATTTTCATTGTAGAGAAAGCAGGTATCATTTACATTATTGTTCCTGATGTCTATCAGATATCAACTGTGAAAAAAACGGGATAGGGTGTGGAGGATAATAGGTGCCTATATAAGAAAAAGTCCCCAAAAATGGGACTGTCCCTTTAAAAACAGGACATCTGGTCACCCTACTCATGTCTGTTCTATGCACAATGTGATCCATATTCCTTTAAATCAGTATTGAGGATTTTCCCTGCAAGTTTTTGAACTAGTAATAAAAACAAACTTTTTTTCCTTTAAAAAAGCATGTTCAAAGAGACAGCTGTAGATTTTCTTCTTGGTTAAAGTAACTAAAATGCTATCACTGATGCCTATTGCTTTTATTTTAAAACTGAGTCTCTTTAAACAAACTTAGAGACTTGAAATGAAGGATTAGATGGCTAAGAGGGTTATTCACAGTTATAAGGAATCTTTTGCTGGCTGATCCTAACCAGATCAGCCACACCATCACCGGTTCATTCACCTGCATGTCCACCAATGTAATATACAACATCATATGCCAGCAATGCCCCTCTGCTATGTACATTGGCCAAACTGGACAGTCTCTACAGAAAAGGATAAATGGACACAAATCAGATATTAGGGGGCAATATACAAAAACTTGTAGGAGAACACTTCAACCTCCCTGGCCACACTATAGCAGACCTTAAGGTGGCCATCCTGCAGCAAAAAAACTTCAGGACCAGACTTCAAAGAGAAACTGCTGAGCTTCAGTTCATCTGCAGATTTAACACCATCAGCTCAGGATTAAACAAAGACTGAATGGCTTGCCAACTACAAAACCAGTTTCTCCTCCCTTGGTTTTCACATCTCAACTGCTAGAATAGGGCCTCATCCTCCCTGATTGAACTAACCTCGTTATCTCTAGCTTGCTTGCATATATATATCTGCCCCTGGAAATTTCCACTACATGCATCTGATGAAGTGGGTATTCACCCACGAAAGCTCATGCTCCAAAACGTGTGTTAGTCTATAAAGTGCCACAGGATTCTTTGACAGATCCAGACTAACATGGCTACCTCTCTGATACTTTTGCTGATAGTTCAGTTTTTGTTCAGGATGACAGTGCCTGAAACTCAGAGTATTTGATGACATATGTGAAATGACTTGATCTTTTCAGTCTAGTTTCACATAACAAAAATACACCATAAAAATGAGCATTCCTCGTGAAATGGGTCAACAGCTTATCTGTACATAGAGGATTAACTTCCTTCTCAGAACCTTGTGGTGGTCCTTCCAAGTCTAGGTTGCACAGACATCAGAAGAAAATCCAGTGCTGGCAGGTCTACGGACAAGAAGAAGGTGTTTTATAAAGTTTAAAACTAACAAAAGAAATCTTAGCAATATTATAGCTCTATAATTAATGCCAGGCAATGGATTTCCATCAAACAAACCTGATTTTATTCTCTGAGGAGATTATGAGTTTGGTTAATAAAGATAACTGTGTAGATGTTATATATTTAGATTTTTGTAAGGCATTTGATTTAGTACTGCATGACACTTCAGTTAAAAAAATAGCACTATACAATATCAATAAAGCATCTATTAAATGGATTAAGAAGTGGCTAACTGACAAATCTCAAAAGTACTTGTCAATGGGGAACCATCAGCGAATGATGGTATTTCTAGCGGGGCTCTGCAGGATCGGTACTAGGCCCAACGCTATTCCACATTTTCGTCAGTGATCTGGAAGTAAATATAAATCACTATTGACAAAATTTGCAAATGACACAAAGATTGGCGGAGTGGTGAATAATGAGGAGGATAGGACAGTGATATAGAGCAATCTGGATCACTCAGGGAGCTGGGCCCATTCAAATAAAATGCATTTTAAAAAAGCCAAGTGGCAAGTTATACATCTAGGAAGAAGGAATGCAGGCCATACCTACAGAGGTGGGGGACTGTATTCTGGAAAGCAGTGAGTCTGAAAAGAATTTAGAGATGTAATGGACCCCTAATCTCACCATGAGTTCCCAGTGTGATGCTGTGGCAAAAAAGGGATAATGCAATCCTTGGATGTATTAACAGGAGTGTGGGGAGGTGATTTTACCTCTAGATATAGCATTGGTGAGATCAATACTGGAATCCAGTTCTGGTGTCCATGTTTTGAAAGGATGTTGAAAAATTGTAATGTATGCAGAAAAGAGCCACAAAATTGATTTGAAGGCTGGATAAAGTGCCTTACAGTGGAAGATTTAAAGATCTGTTTAGTTTATCAAAAAGAAGATTGAGAGGTGACCTTACTATAGTGTATGTACCTTCATGGGAAGAAAATACGTGGCATTAAAGGGTTCTTTAATCTAGAGGAGAAATGCATAACAAGAACCAATAGCCGGGAAGCTGAAGCCAGACAAATTCAAACAGGAAATTAGGCACATTGTTTTTAAAACAGTGAGGGCAATTAACAAATTACCAAAGGAAGAGGTGGATTCTCTTGGATGACTTTCTGAAAGATAAGCTTTAGCCAAATATATTATGCTTTAGTTAGACATAGTTACTGGGCTCAGTACAGTGGTAACTGTGTGAACTTTAAGGGCCTTGCAATACAAGGGGTCACACTAGATGATCTAATGATCCCTTCTGGCCTTAAACTCTATGACAACATCTCTTATTCTTCCCTTTATGAAGAAAGTTTCCATTAGAGTAGGTGGCAGTTCCTGGATTATGATGATAAAGCACTGTAGAAAGATAGAACAGCAAGCAAGAAAGAAGGAGATGATTATCACTGAGCTTCCCTGTTCACGTCAGAATGGTTTATTTTTGCCCCGCTTGATAGCCTTGGAAATCTCAAATTGGGCAAATACGCCAGCTGTTTCCTGAATCTTGCAGCCGTAAGCAATGGCAGGTTAGGGTGTGCATTGCTTGATACATTTGAGGTGTGGTCTGAGGCCTCGGGCCTAAAGTTAAGGGCTTTCAATGAACTGAAAGTTCACCAATAGCCATGTAATGTACAGGGGCGGCTCTAGGCATTTTGCTGCCCCAAGCACGGCAGGCAGGCTGCCTTCGGCGGCTTGCCTGCAGAGGGTCTGCTGGTCCCACGGCTTCAGCACTCCTGCGGGAGGTCCACCGAAGCCACAGGACCAGTGGACCCGCCGCAGGCTAGTCGCCGAGGGCAGCCTGCCTGCCGCCCTCGTGACGTCGGCAAAGCGCCCCCCACAGCTTACCGCCCCAAGCACGCGCTTGGCGTGCTGGGGCCTGGAGCCGCCCCTGGTAATGTAAATCTTGTTGTAGCTTATTGCTGGTACAGTATGTTAAGAAATGGCAACAGATGTTTTGGAACATTAACAAGTTTAATTTGAAAAAGAAAGAATCTTATGTAGATATCACTATGCCAGAAAAAATAGTCACTTACAAAAACAAATTAGAGGGCCTATTTCAGCTCTCCCACCAGTTTTACACTGAAATAACTCCTCTGACCTTGGGAGAATTGCTCAGATTCTAAACTGAGGTAAGGTGGAGGAAACCAAGCACAGAATGTTTAAGAGCAGGAGCCTGAGTTGTTCTCATACTAGTTTTACTTCAGTAGAGTAACATTTGGTTTATAGTGTGGACAAAAGGTCAGAAAGAGGCCAAAACAGCCACGTTGCAACAATCTGTACTGGATGGCATCAAACCAGTGATGGGGACACTAACAGCAGCATTAATTGGATAGCAGCTAGGCTACTAGACAAAAATGCTTTTCATTTAGCTAAGTAACAAGGCTTACTTAGGCCTGTCTTAGGCCTGGTCTACACTACGCATTTAAACCGATTTTAGCAGCGTTAAATAGCTTTAACGCTGTACCCATCCACACTACGAGGCCCTTTATATCGATATAAAGGGCTCTTCAAATCGGTTTCTGTACTCCTCCCCGACGAGAGAAGTAGCTCTAAAATCGGTATTACCATATCGGATTAGAGTTAGTGTGGCCGCAAATCAACGGTATTGGCCTCCAGGCGGTATCCCACAGTGCACCACTGTGACCACTCTGGACAGCAATCTCAGCTCGGATGCAGTGGCCAGGTAAACAGGAAAAGCCCCGCGAAATTTTGATTTTCATTTCCTGTTTGCCCAGCGTGGAGTTCTGATCAGCACAGGTGGCAATGCAGTCCCAAATCCAAAAAGAGCTCCAGCATGGACCGTACGGGAGATACTGAATCTGATTGCTGTATGGGGAGACAAATCTGTTCTATCAAAGCTCCGTTACAGAAGACGAAATGCCAAAACATTTGAAAAAAAAAATCTACAGGCCACACAGTGCTGCGTGACAAGTGTAACGGAAAGCCAGAGACTCAAATGGACGCTCATGGAGAGAGGGAGGGGGTACTGAGGACTCCAGCTATCCCACAGTGCCCAGCAGTCTCCGAAAAGTACTTGCATTCTTGGCTGAGCTCCCAGTGCCTGTAGGTTCAAACACATTGTCCGGCGTGGTTCAGGGAATAGCTCGTCAATTTACTCCCCCCCCCCACGTGAAAGAAAAGGGAAAGAAATCATTTCTTGACTTCTTTCAGTGTCACCCTATGTCTACTGAATGCTGCTGGTAGACGCGATGCTGCAGCAGTGAAGAGAAGTATCCGCTCCTCTCCCCTCCCCGGTGGCAGATGGTGCAGGATTGGTAACAGTCCTTCTTATCAACCCGTGAGTGCTCCTGGCTGGCTTTAGGTGAGGCTGGCCGGGGGCGCCTGGGTGAAAATAGGAATGACTCCCGGTCATTCCCAGTAGATGATACAGAACGGCTGGTAATCGTCTTCATCATAGCAACTGGGGGCTGAGATTCAATCAGCCCCCTCCCTTTCATGTGAAAAGAAAAGATTCTGTACTGCCTGGACTATCATAGCAGTGGGATGCTGGGCTCCTCTCTCCCACACTGCTTAATGTCCTGCCTGGACTATCATAGCACCGGGAGGCTGCCTCCCTCACATTTTATGTCACTAAAAACTCAGTGTTTCTTATTCCTGCATTCTTTATTACTTCATGACACAAATGGGGGGGGGGGACACTGCCACGGTAGCCCAGGAAGGTTGGGGGAGAAGGGAAGTAATGGGTGGGGTTGTTGCAGGGGCATCCCCCGTGAATGGCATGTAGCTCATCATTTCTGCGGGATCTGACATAGAGCAGCTGTACTCTCTGATACACTGCTTCTCTAGTATATTTGCCCCATATTCTAGGCAGGACTGACTCTATTTTTAGAAACCATAAAGGAGGGATTGACTCGGGGAGTCATTCCCAGTTTTGCTTTTGCGCCCCTGGCGGATCTAAGCCAGGGGCACCCATGATAGCAGCAGACAGCACAGAAGGACAGATAACTGTCATCTCATTGCCAAATTACACTAGCAGCAGACGGTACAGAACGACTGGTAACCATCTCTGCTATCATGCAAAAGCAAATGAATGCTGCTGTGTAGTGCTGGAGTATCGCCTCTGTCCGCGGCATCCAGTACACATACGGTGACAGTAAAAAAAAAAGCTGAACGGGCTCCATGGTTGCCATGCTATGGCGTCTGCCAGGGCAATCCAGGGAAAAAGGGCTCGAAATGATTGTCTGCCGTTGCTTTCCCGGAGGAAGGAATGAGTGACGACATTTACCCAGAACCACCCGCAACAATGATTTTTGCCCCATCAGCCACTGGGTTCTCAACCCGGAATTCTAAGGGGCAGCGGAGACTGCGGGAACTAAGGGATAGCTATGGAATAGCTAACCACAGTGCAACGCTCCAGCAATCGATGCGAGCCTCGGACCATGGACGCGCACCGCCGAATTAATGTGCTTAGTGTGGCCGCGTGCACTCGACTTTATACAATCTGTTTTATAAAACCGGTTTATGTAAAATTGGAATAATCCCGTAGTGTAGACGTACCCTTAGATTGGCTGATCCTAGATCCCATATAATCCAATAAAAATAAGATAATTTAAAGCAGTAACTGAAAGCAAGAAAATTACATTTTTTAAAAATGTATTAATGCTCCAAGTTGGGTCATTTGTGAGGACTGAATCTTTTTCTAAAACAATGGTAAATTAACTTAGGGAAGAGTTAAAGCACGTACAGTTAACATTTATATGACTGACTGATGTGGGATGCAGTATCCTGTCCAGGGGGGTTATTTTTGTTCCATTGGTGTCTGTGATGGTGCATCTTCCCCCACTTCCCAATCAGGAAAAGGCTAACGAACAGCTCTGGGATCAATCAGCACTAAATAGTTATACCTACAGAGCCTGCTGCACTTGGATAAATTAGCTTAAAAGGGAGAGTTTGTCACTGGAAGGCGAGGCAACCAGAAGAAAAGATGCTATGCACCAGAGTTAGCAGACTCTTCCAACAGAGCTGCTGAGAGGAAGAGAGCTTGTGAATCTTTGCTGCCAGCAAGGACTCATCAGACCAGGTGCAAGTTGATTGCTGCTAGGAGGCATTGAAATAAGCCCTGACTCTGAGTCTAGCTGTACCCCGTCTTCACAAACAAGATTCTTTTTTAACCACTTGGAGACTGAGCACCCCGATAGCTGGAAGGACTTTTTGAAGGAGGACAGGTCTCTGATAATGGCCAATGTGACTAAAAAGAGCCCAGCCTATGTGGTAGCTGAGAGAGAAAGACATGACAACCTAATGAAATAAAGGAGAAGATGAGTTTCAGAAGGTGAAGATACCATGTGATGCCAACTGTTAGTCCTGCTGTTAGCAAGAAGCGAAACCTATTCCCAATATAAATATTAAAATAATACTTTGCATTTCTTTTGGGCATTTTGTCTAAGGATGTCAATGCCCTTTACAATCAGTAATTAATTTAGCCTCATTAGCATGCCTTTGAGGTAGGTGAATATTATTTCAATTTTACAAATGGGAAAAGTGAGACAGTTAACATCCGACTATCAATGTTAAACAAACAAAGTGAAGGAGAAAATGAGATGGCAGGAAGTTGACATATAGACTTGCTCCATATTCTCTGTATGGTGCAGAGTTAGCCTAGAAAAGGGATGTCTGAGACACAGTCTAACTTCCAGCTATTCTGAGAGACCAAAACCCAACATACAGTGACTTTGATCATCTTGTCTAGGATTGAACTCCAAAAATTACAGAAATGGCTCCAGGGACTTTCCCAGCATTCCATCACACATGCTATCTTTAGAATGCCCTAATATAGCTCCAGACTGAAGAATCTGTTTGTTTCTTTTTCTGAAACTGCTGCTCCCTGCTTCACCCAACTCAAAACAATAGAGTTCTTTGAGTGCACAAGTTTAAAACCCTGGTCCTTTCCACAGCCATATATATGCACTGACTACTTGCCAGTTTCTACTGACTTCCATCATCACTCTCCATGTTAGATTTACCCCATGAAATCTATATACTTATTATTTCTAGAGTATCCAACACTATATTATCTATAAACAAGTTTTCTTCATTCTTTTATAAGATATTTAGAAAATCTATACTAGGCTAATTTTTCTACTGTTTACAGAAGAAGTCCTGATATGATTTATTTAAATTATATACAAAACTGAAAAGATTTATTTGTACCACACAGAAGGTTAAACACAGTAAAGGAAACATTATGATGAAAGAATATTATGAAATAAACCACAACACTGAGAACTAGATTAGAGGCATTGGTAATGCAAGGAGGAAAAGAAGCTATAAAGAACACAAAGAGATAAAGCCCAGTCCTAACTGCTCTTGTCACCTTTTGACTTTGATAGGAGTTTAACTTGAATAAGGCATGTGTAAACAGTATATACATTATACATATAAAAGTAAATATACAACCTCACTCTTTTGGGGTCCTCATCTAGAGATTTTGGTGTCTCTGGCAGGTGAGAGCACTGGAATCCTGGGTGAGAGCAAGCCAAAGCACTGTTTTCCCATATAAACCATCAGACCTCCCTCACTTGCCCAAGCTTTCTGGTGGTATTAGCCAGGCTTTCCCTAATAGTCTCAGATAAAGTCACATAACTTTGGGTTTCATCAGCTTGGTGCTGGATGAATTTTTACAATCTAAATGTGCTTTCTTTAGTAACTCTAGGGTGTCAAACAATTCCTTTTGTGAACTATAAGTAGGTCCTAGGGTAGATAGGCCCTGGGATAATTAGATATTCTCTTGTTTTCATCACGTGAAATCAAGTGTACAAGTCCTGAGTCATTATTCCTTCCATTACAGCATACCAGTTTCCGTCTAGTCTCAAATGCAGGTCTGCACTCTGAATAAGGGGATTAAAACATTTAAGAAAGGCAAGCCACCTGAAAAATATGTTGTGTAATGATACAATGATGAGTAAGAGTTTAGTTGGCATTTGTAGTAACAGTGTGGCCCTTTCTCACAATTTTGGCCTGTGCTGAAAGCAGCCTCATGATAACACAAAAGGTTCCAGGGAAGTTTCAGACCAGCTAGGGGAAACCCCCCTCCAATTGGCTGCCTTCCCCACTTCCCTGCCTCCTGAGGAGGAATAGCTCACCGTAGCTTCAGCAGGAGGCCAAAGAATCCACAGAAGTTTATGGGTAGGGGAGCAGAGAAAGGGAGCAGCTGATATCATTGAGGGAATAGGGGAAGATGAAGCAAAGAGACCAGCAACAAAAAACAACCTTACTCCCTCCTCCCTTCTTGTTAAAATAGAGTGGTTCTCTGCACTCCTCTCTCCTCCTCCCCTCCTCTCTATCCCAATACCACCAGGCCTGGGAAGGGGGAGAAGCAGAGCCCTGCTGGAGGTACCTCCTGCCCCAGGCCTTGGGGGTGTAAGAATCCCAAGAGCTGACATACTGCCTAGTCTCGTAAATATCTGAATCTGTGATAAAAGAGGCCGAAGTGAGGGCGGACGGGTACAGAAATAATTAATTGGTAGTTTGGGCACTAGCTCCAAGTTCCACACCATCAGGCAGGCAACATGTCATACACTTTTGTATCAACTTTACTGCTTGGTTCTTACATCCAACACTTCAAACAAATGAACAGCTCCCCCCAAAACTCCACTGCAAGTCTCAGAGCCTGGGTCAACTGACTTGGGCTTGTGCTACAGGACTAAAATTAGCCATGTGGATATTCCTGCTCAGGCTGGAGCCTGGCTCTGAAACCTGGTGGGGGAGGAGAGTGGGTGGGTGATACTCTGGAACTACTCCATACGAAGCCAGTCAAGACTCTAGGGGACCATGCAGCCTCTCTCTGAGCATACTGTCTCTAGGGCAAGAAGCTTACACAGCTTCGACCTATCTGGGTCTGACCTCGGAGCATTCAGCATCCCCTTCCTCACCGTGCACTTCCCGCAGCAAATCCGCATGGGTGGGGCTCCTGGGGAAGCCAGAGAGCCTTGCACCCCAGCTCCGCAGTCAGACTTGACTCTCAGCCAGCCAGTAAAACAGAAGGTTTATTATTCAACAGGAACACAGCATAGACCAGAACTTATTAGCACAGAAATCAATGACTTTCAGCCAATTCCACCTTGGGGAGTCCTGGACCAGATGCCCTGGACTCCCCCTCTTCCTGTCCCCCCAAGCAGACTGCCAATTTCCAGTGACCCAACCTCAGACATCCCCGTTGCTCCTCCTCCTTGTCTTTGTCTTGCTTTCTGGGAAAAGGGTAACCTGATAGTCACCCGGTTGCATCCCCCTCCTGGGTCTCAGATTACAAAGGGCACTGGTTATAGCATATGTGCAGGCAGCTGAAGCAGCCTCACCTGCCCCAGAGGTCTCAGACTAAGTCACACACCCCTATTCCCACCACCGAGGTATTGGTGCAGCACACAGGGAAACTGAGGCACACACCGTATTCATGCAAAATGGTAAATCTTACATAGACTCAACAGGCAGATAGACAGCTGCAGCCACACAGGAGCCAGCAAACAGAGCTGTAAACAGGGGAGTCTAAGTGGGAGTTTGCAAGGGGAGTTTGAGGGGAAGACTAAGAAAGCCAGGCTAGTGAAGGGAGTGCGTGGTGATCTGGCAGTGTTTTGGTGCTCGTTGCGGGTTTGTGTTGCTGTGGCTCATGGAGTTTTGGTTTGGTTTGTGTTTCCCAGACTAACAGGACTTAGGTGGGAAGGCTATGACAGATACAGAGGCAGCAGTGGTAGTGACCCAAGCAGTGGAAGATGCAATGAAGATGACTGGATGTGGAAGCTGCAGCACGTAAATGATCCTGGAAAGGGTACCTGAAAAGAGCTTTGTCTGCATGAAGCGCCGCCTTATAGAGCTGAACGAAGAAAAAATCTGAGGATAGGAGATGCAGGTGGAAACTCTGGTTGAGTTTAGAAGGGGGTTCGAGCGGATGATGGAGCAAAGACAGGAGGAGGCTGAGGGGAAAAGCTCAGACTTGCAGATGGAAGCAGGACCAAAGATCTCTGAAGAGAGACTGCTGGGTGAGGAAAGTGGACATTGGAAGCATGTCACTAAGAGAACCAGGCAGAGGAAAAGATGGACTAGTGAAGGAGAAACAGAGCTCAGGGACAGGTTTGTGGAGTTGGAAAATGAAGAGGGGGCACAGCAGGTGGTGGATGCAGGTAGGAGGGCAAGGAAGAAAAGAGCAGCTAGTCCTATAGGAAGAGGGGAAGAGTCAATGGAGATAAAACCAAATATGAGCCCCAGGAGGATACGGAATGAGTTGCGGAGGATTGCAAGGGACAATAGGAATCGAGAGGACTTGCAGCTGGAGGGAACAGGGGATAAACCAGAGAATCGCACCATCACCAGGAAAAGGCAGGTCTACATGACTTGGGACTCCTTACTGAGAAGAATAGTCAGGCCTGTAACTAGAGCTGATCCAGAGAACAGAAGGGTATGCTATCTGCCGGGTGGTAAGATATGGGATGTGGACCTGAAGCTGAAGAGGATCCTAACGGGAGCGGGAAAGAATCCACTGTTTGTCCTTCATGTGGGAACAAATGATACAGCTAGATTCTCGCTGGAACGTATCAAGGGAGACTATGCCAAGCCAGGGAAGACGCTTAAGGAAATTGAGGCTCAGGTGATCTTCAGTGGGATTCTGCCTGTTTCTAGAGAAGAGCAACAAAGATGTGACAAGATTATGATAATCAACAGATGGCTCGGGTAGTGGTGCTATAAGGAGGGCTTTGGGATGTATGGCCACTGAGAAGCATTCATGGACAGAAGACAGTTCTCTTGGGATGGACTTCACCTGAGTAGGGAAGGAAATAGATTTCTAGGATGGAGGCTGGCACAACTGATTAAGAGAGCTTTAAACTAGGAATTTGGGGGAGATGTCCAGGTAATCTTCACACCGGATTTTAACATTGAGAGGGAAGAAAACAAAGTAAGAAAGGATACAGCTGTGAGTAGGAGAATGGACATAAGGAGGAAGGGTACTATAGATAGCATTCTAATATGTGATACTGGTGGTAGAATGTCTGGGCCTAATCAGGTAAAGAATGTGAGAGAAGCCAAACAGCAAAAATTAAGATGTTTGTACACTAATGCGAGGAGCCTAGGTTACAAAATGGAGTAACTAGAGCTACTGATGCAGAAATAGGGATAACAGAAACATGGTGGAATAGTAGTCATGACTGGAGTACAGGTATTGAAGGGTATGTGCTGTTTAGGAAAGATAGAAATGAAGGCAAAGGTGGTGGAGTAGCGTTGTACATCAATGAGGAAGTTAACTGTAAAGAAATAAGAAGTGATGGAATGGACAAGACAGAGTCTGTCCGGGCAAAAATCACACTGGGAAAGAAAGCTACTAGAGCCTCCACTGAGATAGTGCTTGGGGTGTGCTATAGATAGCCGGGATCCGATCTGGATATGGATAGAGACCTCTTTAATGTTTTTAATGAAGTAAATACTAATGGGAATTGTGCGATCATGGGAGACTTTAACTTCCCAGATATAGACTGGAGAACAAGTGCAAGTAATAATAATAGGACTCAGATTTTCATAGATTCGATAGCTGATGGATTCCTTCACCAAGTAGTTGCTGAACCAACAAGAGGGGTGCCATTTTAGATTTGGTTTTGGTGAGTAGTGAGGACCTCATAGAGGAAATGGTTGTAGGGGACAACCTTGGTTCGAATGATCATGAGCTAATTCGGTTCAAACTAAATGGAAGGATAAACAAAAATAGATCTGTGACTAGGGTTTTTGATTTCAAAAGGGCTAACTTTAAAGAATTAAGGAAATTACTTAGGGAAGTGGATTGAACTGAAGAACTTGTGGATCTAAAGGCGGAGGAGGCCTGGATTTACTTCAAGTCAAAGTTGCAGAAACTATCAGAAGCCTGCATCCCAAGAAAGGGGGAAAAAATCATAGGCAGGAGTTGTAGACCAAGCTGGATGAGCAAGCATCTCAGAGAGGTGACTAAGAAAAAGCAGAAAGCCTACAAGGAATGGAAGATGGGAGTGATCAGCAAGGAAAGCTACCTTATGGAAGTCAGAACATGTAAGGATAAAGTGAGAAAGGCCAAAAGCCATGTAGAGTTGGAACTTGCAAAAGGAATTAAAACCAATAGTAAAAGGTTAGTAAAAAATAGCCATATAAATAAGAAGAAGAAAGAAAGAAGAAATGGGACTGTTAAACACTGAGGATAGAGTGGAGGTTAAGGATAATTTAGGGATGGCCCAATATCTAAACAAATACTTTGCCTCAGTCTTTAATGAGGCTAATGAGGAGCTTAGGGATAATGGTAGGATGACAAACGGGAATGAGGATATGGAGGTGGATATTACCACATCCGAGGTAGAAGCCAAACTTGAACAGCTTAATGGGATGAAATCGGGGGGCCCAGATAATCTTCATCCAAGAATATTAAAAGGAACTGGCACATGAAATTGCAAGCCCATTAGCAAGAATTTTTAATGAATCTGTAAACTCAGGTTGCACCGTATGACTGGAGAATTGCTAACATAGTTCCTATTTTTAAGAAAGGAAAAAAACGTGATCTGGGTAACTACAGGCCTGTTAGTTTGACATCTGTAGTATGCAAGGTCTTGGAAAAATTTTTGAAGGAGAAAGTTGTTAAGGACATTGAGGTCAATGGTAATTGGGACAAAATACAACATGGTTTTACAAAAGGTAGATTTTGCCAAACCAACCTGATCTCCTTCTTTGAGAAGGTAATAGATTTTTTAGACAAAGGAAACACAGTGGATCTAATTTACCTTGATTTCAGCAAGGCATTTGATACAGTTCCACATGGGGAATTATTAGCTAAATTGGAAAAGATGCGGATCAATATGAAAATTGAAAGGTGGATAAGGAACTCGTTAAAGGGGAGACTACAACGGGTCATACTGAAAGGTGAACTGTAAGGCTGGAAGGAGGTTACTCATGGAGTTCCTCAGGGATCAGTTTTGGAAGCAATCTTATTTAATCTTTTTATTACTGACCTTGGGACAAAAAGTGGGAATGTACTAATAAAGTTTGCAGATGACACGAAACTGGCTGTAGAGTTGAAATTAGATGAAGGTTTCTAACCACTCAAGGAGAAAGCTCTGGCATAGCCTTCCAAGGGGAGCAGTAGAAGCAAAAGACATACCTGGCTTCAAGACTAAGCTTGATAAGTTTATGGAAGGGATAGTATGATGGGATAGCCTAATTTTGGCAATTAATTGATCTTTGACTATTAGTGGTAAATATGCCCAATGGCCTGTGATGGGATACTAGAGAAGGTGGGATCTGAGTTACTACAGAGAATTATTTCCTGGGTGTCTGGCTGGTGAGTCTTGCCCACATGCTCAGGGTTTAGCTGATTGCCATATTTGGGGTCGGGAAGGAATTTTCCTCCAGGGCAGATTGGCAGAGGCCCTGGGGGGGGGGGGTTTCGCCTTCCTCTGCAGCATGGGGCACGGGTCATTTGCTGGAGGATTCTCTGCACCTTGAAGTCTTTAAACCACAAGTTAAGGACTTCAATAGGTCAGACATAGGTTAGGGGTTTGTTACGGGAGTGGGTGGGTGAGATTCTGTGGCCTGCGTTGTGCAGGAGGTCAGACTAGAAGATCATAATGGTCCCTTCTGACCTTAAAGTCTGTGAGTCTATGAGTAAGACTCACATACAACATAACAAGGGAAAATCCCCATTTCGTCATAGGGGAACCTCAGAACCCAGGCTCAAGCCTGAATGGGAATGTCTTTGCTGCTAATTTTAGCCTCACAGCACAGGTCCCACAAGGCCAAGTCAGTTGACCAGGGCTCTTTGACTGACTGCTGCAGTGGTGGTGGGTTGTTTTGTTTTTTGGGGTGTTTTTTTTTTTTTTTTTTGCAATGTAGACATATGCCATGCTGTCTGGAGTGCTTCACGACCATGAGTGCCAACCTCAGGGCAGATTGTCAAGAAGGAGGGCCGAGACTCCAAACTGGTTGTACATTCTATAATTAGATTCCACCAACCTGTTAACAAATGTGAACTCCTCAAGCACTATAACATGAAGTCATAGATAGTCCCTTGGGCATTCCAGTCTATCTTGTCACCCAGGCAAGCTGGACTTTTGGCAGTTAGTTGCTATATACCAAAGATCACAAAAAATTCAGGTTGCTTCCAGTCCCAAGAGGCCAGTCACTTACCCCAGGTCAACTAGTACTGTAGTTCTCAAACCAAAGACAAACACTTGTAGCTAATTCTACAGCAAACTAACTAAGGATTTATCAAAAAGAAATGAGAGTTGTTTACAGGTTAAAGCAAGCAAATGAATTACACAAAAAATAGTTACAGTCTATAGTTTCAAAAGTTGACAGAGTAGTAATCTGTCAGCACTGAATGTCTTTTAGGGCTAACTCAGGTTGACCCTGGGATCTCTGCTGCTGTTTCATAGTTCTAGCCCTGTCAGTGTCCAAACAGCAAAGAGATGAAGATTTTTGTCATTTTTAAGAATTTCTTTCTTCTAAAATTCAAGCTGATGGGATGAGCCCCTTTGCATGTTGCCTCTTCATAAATCTGAAGGGGAAATTAACAAAGGCTTTGTATTGTGATTTCCCATTTAGTTTTGATAATCCTTCTTGATGAGCAGGAGATGTCCCTCCTGATAGGTTCACAGTTCCAGAGCAAAGGTTTTTACAGTTAACTATGATTGTATAGCATCTCATAAAGTGACATACAAGCATTTCATAAAGTCTAAACACTAAACAGTGTTAGAAGTTCAGTACCTGTTTTAGCCATATTAACACACAGGTGAGCTGGACTAGTTTCCAGCAATGAACATGTCAGTACTTGACTGTGGCCTAAAGCTTTGGCAAGAGCAGGCACCTGGTCTGCCAGTGTCACAACACACCCTTTGATAAAAGGTATTTTGCAAGATTTGGATTTTGGAGAAGCAAATGTGTGTGTGAGACAACAAGGTATCTCAAAACTGCTCACATGTTTGCAGTGGGCAAGAGAGTTCAACCCCCTCTCTCCTAAAAGACAAAAAAAACATTATTTCATTTTGTAAATCATGATGGGATGTGTGTGTGATGATGATGATGATGATTTATGAACTTTCAGGGTGTAGGTTTGAATTCAAGTTGAATCTTAGTTCCTGGCTTCTATTACAAAACCTGAGTGAGGGTTTTGAAGGCAAGCAACTTTGTCACTGCCTCCAGTGGCTACTCTTTTCAAAAAAAGCTCTGAAAATTATCATCCTTTTAGGACTAATGCAGCCTGGCATGTGTGTTTTAGAAAGAAACCATGCAGCACTAGAAGTTTATATTAGACAATGGATTACAATAGATGAGTAAAATATTAGAAAGTCTTTTTCTTTCAAATAGAACTTAGTTTTAGTCTAATTTAAGCTCATGATTAACTATATAAGTTTTTTGAAGAGGTTTTATATAGAGAATTAAGACCCTGATTCAGCAAGGAACATAAGCATGCACCTATCTTTAAGCACAAGTTGTCAATGAGACTACTTGGCCTTAAGCATCTTGCTGTATTAGGACCCAAAACACTGCCCTGGTGCATTGATGATTATATATATTTATTCAATCCAAGTTGCACAGAAGGAGACAAGAAATCAATTACATGAGACAAATTCTGATCTCAGTTACACCAGTGTTAGTCTGGAATAACTCTGTTGAAGCTAATGGAAATATCTAATTATTACTCAGTCCTGCCTTGAATGCAGGGGTCTGGACTAGATGGCCTACTGAGGTCCATTCCAGTCCTATACTTCTATGATTACAGATTTAGACCACTGTAACTGATCAGAATTGGTCTAAAATATCTAGCAGGTTTTTCTGCAAAATGCAGTTCTCTCCCCAGTGACTTAGGTAAGAGGAAGTGAAATGACTCCTATAGAGATTTATTTTAGTAAGTGGGGATTCTGTCTGTGTGACATCATTCCATTAAAATTTTAACACACTGGGCCAAATTTTGTTTTAGTTACTTGATGTATATCCAGAATAGCCAGTGGAAAAAGAACTCAGACCAGCGTATAAAACACTGAATAGACTGATGTCACACACACACTGAATCCCCACTTCAGTCAGTGGAAGTACTCTGGATTTACACAAGTGTTACTGAAAAAGAATTTGCCCCACTATGTTAAGTGACACGAAACACGCAGTACAAATATTTAAAAAATGATAAAACTCTAGAGAGATTAAACTCAGCCAGAACATTTGGGCAAGATGCACATATTTTAGTAGCTCATGAATCCCTTGAAATAAACCCATAACCAGACAGCAAAACCTAAGTCCCCTGCTGTGGTAATTCACCAGGGGAAATCTTACTTCCTGCCCAACACTAAGCATTTGTATAATCATTTAACTTAAATGCCAATAGCCAAAAGAATCATCATGGTTAATCATCAAGGAGTGGGGAGGGGAGATAGGGGGATGACACTTTTCTACATGTCAAGTTATTCAGACAGCACAGGCTGGAGGAGGGGTAGTCTGGGTAACATGATGTAGATTGTCTTTCAAGATGAGACATACGGAGTTTTTTGAAAATTAACATTGGAACAAAAGGCAGTCACCATAAAACTCCCTAGTAAAATTACCTGATCTTATTTCATGTTTCTTTTTGAAACCCAAAAGTTATCAGAGGATACAGCAGGTTACCTAAAGCTACTGCTTGAGAAAAACCCTTTGGTCCCTAGCAAACACTAGTGTCATGACAGTATTTATCACTAATGAGGGAGAAAACATGCACTAGGACACAAATTGCTATATATAGTCATGCTAATTTTTAACCCCTTCCCATCTACAATATGTTTGCTGTATGACATGTGACTTTAGCAAGATGAGAAACTGAGCAACTGGTTTTTAAATCCTCTTATTTTTAATCCTCTTTTAAAAAAAGCCTTGTCAGTATAACACAAGTTGAAATTGTGACTGTTCGGTGGTGTGGTTTTCTACTGTGTTATAGTGAAGTATGCTGCAGTAAAATGGTATGATTCCTGTTCCCCTGGGGCCCTCCCCAAACCAAAATATGCATCTCACACCTCCTCACTTAGGCACATGCATAAATTTGTCCAAGATCAGCACCTAACTTAGTGCAGTGTGGTTCTAGTCACACTGTATAAAGGTAAGGTCAATGTCAGGATTGGGGCCTTAGATACTACACTGCTATATACATTAGAAATACTTAAGCTAGCTAAAAAGACACAGCTATGCCAATGACCAACACTGTAAATAAATAGAACTTCTATGTTAGGTACTTATATGGCTCTCCCCATATCATAGTATCTGAGACCCTCACAAGCTAATAATATATTTATCCTTACACCACAACTCTGAGATAGAGAAGTGTTATTATGCCCATGGGAAAGCGAGGGTATGGCTACACTACAATTAAACACCCAGGCTGGCCCGTGTCAGCTGGCTTGGGATTGTGAGCCTGAATCAGGTGACATGGGACAGCAAGGAGTATTTCATTGCCGTGCAGACATACCCAAATGGCCCAGAATCTTAAAAGCATCTAAGTATCTAGCTGCTTCTTTAGGCACCTAAGTCCACCATTTAGGCAACACTGATATTTTCAAAGCCACTTCTCAGTGGCCCCCTAACCCTAGGCACCTAAGTCCCTGAGGCACCTATGTTTCTGCTGATGGGTGGCAAATGGTAAGTCCTGACACTGCTCCATAGCTAATGAGCTACTCTGAGCCCTAACTCAAGTCAAAGCCCCAGAGGCCATGAAGAGGGATTTTCAAACTAGGCTGGGGAACAGCTATTTTACCAGTGAGGCCCAATCCCATAGGCATGATCAGAGCACACCTAACATCAGTTACCTGCCCAATCCCCTCATCAGGAGGCAGGCAGTGGGTAGGTTGAAGGGCAGCAGAGCACCTGTACAAAAGACAGCTTGGTACACAGGCACACCTAGGGCAAGCATGGGAGAGGTACTGAATGAGAGCAGGAGGCAGAGATACCATTTCAGTTCCTAAGGCATAGGACACTGCATGAGAGGGTTCACAGCTGAGGATCATGAGCAGAGGGAGGCACCAAACTTTGGCACATCAGTGCACTGATTTCAATGGTAATTTTGAAAATTCCCTCTGAAAAAAATATGAAAATCAGGCCATTCATGGCATTTAGCATTCTACAAATTAATATAAATATCTAATTTTAGGTGCCCAATTAGGCTATAATGAACATAAACAGGTAATTTAGGAAGTAGCTACCCTGCACGTTATGGGCAAGAGTCTCAGGTGTGTGAACAGGTACAGCTCTTCTGAAGGCAATGGAGCGATGCTGATTTACAGCAGCTGAGAATATGTATCATCTGCAGCCTATAGCTAGTAGAAACCCCTTATGTTGCATGTGGGATCACACTTTATTTTTAGAGATCACTGTATGTGCCAAGGCCAGGCTGTGGGCAGCTTGGCCTAGGTATTAGCATCAGTCACAGACCAAGGACACAGGAGCCAATTAGCAGGAATTAGGCCAAGTCAAGATAGTGGGAGGGTAGGAGGCCAGGATCAGATGACAGAACTGGAGGACAGGAACCAGAAGGCAGTTACCAAGAGCCAGGCTGAACCAGGATACCAGAAGACAACAGGCAGGATGCAGCCCCATGGTTCAGAGAACTTCCAGTTTCTGCCTCTTTCTTAATTAGGGGCTGTGATGATGGGAAGTATTGATACAAACCCGTTTACTCCTACTCACATGGCTCTATGGCCTAAAGTAAAAAATGTGAAGTTTTATGCTCTTGTGTTGGTGTACTGCCTCAGCCATGATCTGGCTCTTATACTGTAAGCATTTCAAGATAGGGGCCACCTCTCCTAAGTTATTTGCATGGTACTACCACAATGTGGCTGTGACCCTGACTGCAGCCTTTGGAATATCAGTGTTAAAAAGTAACTGTAGTTGTTAGGTGAAGTCTATTTATTTCATGAGTCACATGTAGTTTCACTGTTTCATGCTGTCTCCTTGCACTGTTTCCCCACTCTGCCTAAATGGTCCATTACCGTAGATCAGCACTCTGAAAGCTGTCTTGCAGTCTAGTGAAATATCAAACACTGACATTTCTTCTGTGACCTAGGTTAAAGGATGGCATGTGACTTTCTTCTTTTCTGGACCAGAAGTTATCTACTAGCATAACATTGCATCACAATGAATTGTCATGTCCGCTGGTGTTTAACCTCAAGGTCACAACTAACATGCTGACCATTCATTTTCCCAGCTTGACTCATGTTAGAATCACTGTGTAGGTAATAAAGCACCCTGGCCCTACCAAAAATAAAAATGACTCGTGTTGCACTGTATTACAGGGATTTATAACGCTCCAAAAGACTGCATCCAAGCCCATTATTTCATAAAAGTGTTACTTTTTTGGCAAGAAAAGAAATCTGGCCAAATTAGGGTTTTTATTTAGTCATCTAACAGCAGAGATCTTTAGTAGTGGTCGAAAAGGGAGAAACCCCAACTATTTTATTCTCTTGCAATACAGGAAAGAAAAAGCATAGAAGCCCAAGGAGAAATACTAGGTGCCCAGGCAGAGGTCATCAAGCTTCAGACGATCAAAATCCCCCATAAGATTAGGGAAATACCAGGGTGTGTAAAATGTATTTGCTTTGTCGTTCCCCCACAACTAAATCACACGAAACAGAGTGCGTGGTCATTTACATAAGAGACATCAGAATGATATAGAACTTCATGTGACTTTAGAGTTATGACTAAGACCCCAGAAAGCTGCAGAGAACATATCATGGGGATTTAATGCTTTCAGTTGAAAGAATTTTCTTCCCAGGCTGAGAAATTCCAAGCAACATGACTGACTGTTCTTCGCTGTCCTTTCATTACTCACCGTAGGTTCAGCTCCTGCTGAGTGTCCTGAACTCACATAGACTTCAATGAGAACTATGGATGTTTGCTTCATGTGCAGGATCCTGAAAGGTGTGAAGCTCTTTTTGCAAGGCCACTGACTTCAGTAACACCTGAGCATGCTCAGCAGCAATAGCACTTTGCTCCTCAAAGGACTGTGCTACATGGTTCCAATTCAGGAAAGCACATTCTTCAGTCTTGTTCAGGACTACGCTTCAGGGCATATTTAACTTGAAGCACATGCTGCTGTGCTGTCCTGAACAGAGAGGCTTTCCTGGATCAGTGCCTGTGAAACCTAACTATGTTCTTTTCCCACCAATCACGAATGTAAAATATCAAAGTTAATCCGTCAATAATTTATTTCTTTATATTGGAGAATTTTTTTTCAATTATACATTTACTCTGTCAAAGTTAATGAGTAAATTATTATACTAAAAAAATTCCTAAAATATGTACAAATTTCGAGGTACATCATTTGAATAATATAAATATCTTAACAGTTTTACATATGGCAGAAGTTCACAAATATATACAGAAAAAGTTCAACACCACAATAGCAAAAAATTCCATTTGAAAAGTAGATCAGAGCAGCTGTTGTACATGCTGCTTCCTCCAAAATAATAGCAGCAATAAAAGCTGAAAAAAAACTGAGGGATAGGGTGGGGTGAAAAGCAGAGGGAAACAAGAGCAGTTCTGGCACAGCAATCAGACAAGTTTGCTAGAGAAAGAAATGTAGCTTGAGAAGTGGAGGCCTGAACTCCAGGAGTGAAATCGTGGCCATACTGAAGTTCCTGGCAATGCTCCCTTTAATTTCCAACCTCAAACAGCAGCAACAAAAGCCAGGCCATACCATTCCTGCAAATGTAAATCCCAATCTCATTCTAAAACCAGGAGAGGTACAAACTTGCAATCATTAGACATGGACAGCAGCTACAGGAGCCACAAAAGTGGCCATTGTTGTGTACCGTGGAGTTTACTTTTAAAACCTTCCTTACATTTTGGGTTTGGTTACAAAAGTAATCTCTAACATATGAAAGAGTAGGCAGCAGAATTGGTCTCTCAGCTGCAGGGCATGGGCTGGATCTCACGAATGATTGCATGTCTATATTACGACTAGGATACCCTGCCGCTGTAGAAAACCAAGTGTTACAAAAATAAAACAAAGTCCTTCAGCTGAGCAAACAGATACCCTGGAAGGCATAAAAATATCTGAGCAGCAACTGCAGAGATAAGCAGGGCCCAGTCCTGAGTTGTGCCCTTAACTTCCAAAACAGGAGATGAGCGCCTCTTGTACAGCGTTGGGAACTATCATCATTTTGCAGGATCGGGCCCTTGATGCCAGAAAAAGGGGGGAAGGGGGCAATAAAATACGAAAAGAGCAGCTTGCACAGACCTGACTGCTACTGTGCTTCCTCCTACACCAAAGCAAACAGGGTCAGGTTGGCATCAGCATTGAAACCTAGGGCTTTTCATACCTTGTGGTGGTATTTCCTTCCCTAGGGGATGGGGAGGGGAGTGTTCAGGCCTCCCTTCACGTAAATGCATTTGTAGCTAATGGTCATGGGCTTACTCGTTGGGTCCCTATTATTTTTGCATTTTGGAAAGGGAGGTACATTGGTTAAACATGTTGACTGGGCAGGCAGCGAGTTGTCCTTCATTTCTGACTTCTTTCTGCCCAGGGCTCAGCAAACACAGAACCAACCAGAACACTCTACATGCAAGACAAAGCTCTTAGACGAAGGCAACCAAGCAAAAGCAAGTTTCTTAACTACATCCTCACCCCTAGCTTGCACCAGACTCCTCTGGTCGAGAATGGAGTCCTCTCAAGAAGGGCCAGCCTCACCTTGAGCAAAACACTGATGTAGGTCAATTGAAGCAGCTCTGCATATCACACATTGGTTGAGTGTCCTTGCACTCTGAATGGTCAGTTCTGACAAGGTGCAGGGGAGGTATTGCAGAGGCAAAGTTACAAAGTCTTCCGTATTCAAATGCTTCACTCTGCCACAGTATGCACTCTAGGAATTTTGAAATCCGAGAGGAGAGGGAGTTTGGAGTCAGCATTATAGCAGACCATTCCTGCAAGATTCCTCTGTGCAGAAAGCAGACTGACTTCTCATTGTTCCATGTATGCAGTGTTTGTATTAAGTGGATATTTATTCATACCCACGGGCATAAATAGGTACAAAACCAGACAGCTTATTTTCCCCCCAAAGCCATATATACGTCACACTGTTCAAATGGACCTTGCCATGGCTTGCCTCTTAAGTGTTTTGTACATAGCACCATTTCAGCGAGGTAGAAGCAGTTGTTGCTTCCTTGCGCTTTGCCAGCATTTCTCCACTAGCCATACATCTCTTTGAACTGGTAGCATTCATTGCAGTAGCCGCTGCACTTATTATTGCCATAATGATCACAGCCAGTGGCTCGGCAGCACTGTTTTGGAGGCTCTTCTGCAGCAGGGCCTCTAGGATTCCCAGACTGAACTCGCTGGCACTCCTGACACAGCTCATCGTTTCTGCAGGCTAAGTTGTTCCTACAAGAAGCCATGGCACACTTTCGCTTCTGGCTCCCTGCTGTTGATACCTGTAAGTCTCGGTGTTGCCCAGTTCTCTGTAAAGGTTAAAAAAAATTGTCAGTTGCAATGCTGACTACATAAGTGGCTTTTAATTGCCTTGGACGCTGCTATGTTTTGATATTTAGCCACTTCAGGTTTGTTCAGTACACAGTGGCCGCAAGAAGTGCTGCAGCACTATTTACAAGAGCTTTCCAAGTTTCTGATTTCCAAAGCACTGGTCTTTTCAATTTCTAGGTAGAGACTTCCTTCTTCTGAGAATACAGTAGAGCACAAAGGTCCATGCTGGTTATGGGCCAGGATTTATCACACAATTTTAAAAGGCTTTCATTTATTACAAAAAGTTTCCTCCCTGAAAACTCTGCTCAATACTTCCACCCACCTTCTCTCCAAATTAACTAAATAAAAAGGTGGTGCTGGACATTATTAAAGCTGACTAACTTGCCTGATGTGGTTTCACAGCTGTGAAGTGAGAGATCTCCCAAAGCACTCAGCACTGGCCCATCTGTTCCTAGTGAACTCGATGATAAAACTCCCATACACTTAAATCTGAGCAGAGTTAGGGCAACACTGAACATGGTTGAAAAATCTTCCCCCTGCCTTGGAATCAATATGAAGCAAGGCTAACTCTTAAATACAGTAAACTTGATGTGTTGTACTAGATTTTAGGAAACTGTGAAATGGTTTGGCTGTGTTGCTTCTTTTATTTTCATTTTTAAATGAAATCTCAAAGGAGTAAATGTGTTAGTGTCTAAGGTGCCACAAGTACTCCTCGTTCTTTTTGCTGATTCAGAGTGGTAGCTGTGTTAGTCTGTAAGAAAAATTTGTAGCCACTGATGCTGTTCTTCTAGGATGCTCCAAGGCTTTTTATGCTAATGAGACAAAGGCTCTTGCAAGATATTTTGTGGTGTTCATCACCACAGTGTCTGCTGTAGATGTAACATGGGAAAGACTTACACACCTCCCTAGTGCTCAGTTCTGGAAGGCAGAGTAGTGACTTACTCAAAGTTTTCCTTTTCAGAAAGTGGAGGTGCAGTAACGTGGGGATTTTCTATTCTACAGTTGAAACTGTTCATTAAGATATATTAGGGTGAAGGGTACAGGGTTCAGCACTGGGGGAAGTTCACTTACTTCAGATTGTCCCACTAGCTGCTGTTCAGTCCTTATGGCTTCACGGAATCGCTGAGTCTGTGCTTCAATAAAACATTTCTGACAATACCCTTCAAGCATACTGCTGCCCAAGGTACCACATTCTCGCCCCAGGCAGGAAATAGTGTTGTGGAATGTGCCAGCAGAGCTCCCAGGCTGACCAGAAGCAGAAGAATTCCTTTGAGACCTTCTCTGATGAAGTAGTGAGGCACTGTCTACCATACAAAGCAAGAAGAGAGGTTATTTCAATGAGCACAACATTTCTGATGACAAAAATGGCAACATGGAATTCTTTGGTCTCCAAAACAAGTCATCTAGCCTCAAGTAGATATGAGGCCACCCCAAATATTCAGAACAGATTCACCTTTTTTAAAGATATATAAATAATGGTGGCTACTAATCTTATTTTTAAATTAAAAGTTGTTGAAACAAATTCAAAGTTTGCCTCCTTCTGTACTTTCAAGTTAGATCGCAGTTGCTTAAAAAGGACCAGGAGCATAAACCTGACCTTATTGAAGTCAAGGGAAATTTTGCTGTTGACTTCAATGGATCCAGGATTTCCTCCCAATATTCTCCCTCAATTTCAGTGGAATGTTAAATAGAAATGGTAGCGCAAAGGACCAGCAATGAATGGGTTACATTTCACTGGTTTATTAAAAAGCCTACATATATAGATTGTTGTGGAATACAGTATACACAACAGGGAAAAATTATATTGCGAATGACCTTGGAAAATAAACTACTAGCACACACAACTGCTACCACATGATTTACCAGGGAGCTTCCATAACCTGAAGATATGTGAAAAAAAGTTTCAGACTCTAGTCCACTAGTGTCATAAATGAGCTATTCTGCAAGACAGATGCATTATTTCCCCTCCTACAATCATCTCTCAGGTACTACCCCTGAGAGTTCTTTGCTCATTTTAGAGAAGAGTAGTAACATGGGAAGGACTGTATCCTTTGATTTAGCTACAGAATATTGCCCATATGAGGGCCTGACTTCACATAAAAACACAGCACTAATAAAAAAAAATGGTTAAAAGAAGTACATTTTAATAATGTAACTTCCCAAACGTGACCACTACTAAAGTCACTGCTGATCTTCTAATATAACCACATTTCTTACAGAGATTCTCTTGCACAGGTAACTTCAACAGCTACATCAAGGATGAACGTGGCCCTTGCATTACTAATGAAACCTGACTTTAGGCAGTGACAATGAAGTGGTATTTGACTGAGTCCTACAACTCCTATTACTCTGACATTAAAGCACTTTAATTACAGACAATTTGCACTAAAACACAATTGAAAAGTGGTTTATGGGTGAGATTTTCAATAGCACTCAGTGCTGGCCTAGCTCTCCTTCCACAGTAGTCAATGGGAATTTTACTATAGACTTCAGTGGGAGCCGAACTAGGCCAGTCCTGAGTGCTTTTGAAAATCCCACCCTTATCCTGTACCCTGGTTGACACAAAAATAAGCGCGTCAAGCATATATTCTCATCACATTAATGCCTGCTCTACACTACTGGTTGGCCCATCCTTGATATTTCTGTATTAGCAACATCCCCTCTCCCCTACAAAAACACCCTGTATCTTCAGAGACGACCTGAAGCTAAGGTGTTAGGGAACTAAAACTAGCTTCACTTACCGTTGTTTTCCTTGTACTCAAAGAAGCATAGAGTGCAAAAGCCTTCATTCTGAGGAGTCCCAAAAAACATGCAGCCAGGTTTTCTGCACTGGCTACTTCCATTCCTTTCCTCCGAATTGTGAGGAGCTGGAAGCATTACTGAAGAAGGCAGCTCCTCCAGCTCGTTGCTGGGTGCTGCATGACAGGAATGCTGGAGGAAGCTCTGTGATAGCTGTGAAGGGTCGGAGTGAGATCTCTGATGGAACATAGGCAGGAAGGCAGGATTGACAATTGAGGGCTCTGTAGTCCTTTTGAAACAAGAGCTGCAGATGCCATTAAAGGTCCTATTTGTGTCCTGAAGGCAGATTTTACATGTCACACTGTTTATATGTCGGAGGTTGTCCAAGTTGTTAGAGGGACTGAGCTGTCTGGAATTGTAGCAGCGTTCACAGAGTCCATTGTGTTGCACATTTAATGTAAAAGGGCAGTCTGGAGTCCTGCATTTCATAGCGGTGGTTTCACTATACAGAAAAAGGCTTGGAGCTGTTGGAGGTGCAGAATGAGGCCCTGTCACTGGCTCTTCAGATGGCCCTCCCCCAGGCTCACAAAACTCAATCCTAGATGAGCCTGCTCCAGTCTTCCGGGACTTTTCAGATACTGTTTTGGCGCTCGGTCTCCTTGGTTTATTTCCCTGTTGCCTCTGCTCAAAGCACTCATGACAATAGGGCTGGGTGCTCACAGACATAAAGAAGGGGCAATTGGGAGTTTCACATTTCACCTCTACAAGAGACAGCTGGGGTAAAGACAGTTCCAGTATATTCCCGGTATACGGCTCCCTTGTCATAAGCGTATTGTTCTTTTGCCATTTCTTGTACTCGTGCTGTACCAGTTGAAAGTAATCTTCCACCAGATTTATCTCTTTGGGTAAGTTGCCTTCATCTAACCTGAAGGCCAAATAAGAAAACAGACAATCAACATGTATATCAGTGTCTGAAAGGGGCAAGGAGTGGGCATGCTATTGAATATGAGCAACACTGGATGAGGAAATGTAAATTTAAGGAGGTAAAGAGATAATTATTACATATCCATATTGCTGAATTAAAAATACATGATGGTAAACTATAGCTTAGAGTGACTTATTTTGAAAGTTAGGTGTCTAGTAAAGTTCAATGGAGCCTTTCACCTCTAAATAAGCCGTCTGATGCAATCCTAGTTGGTAGTATTCTCAGAATGCTGAATGCTGGCCAATGCGGTTTTCAGCATTTAGTTCTAAGCACACTACACCTAATTTGTAATGCAGTAAATTGATGTTAAAAAATTCCAAACTCTTAGCTGCCTCTGAAGTCCAGCACTCAGCTCAGAGTAAACTGGGAGTTTTGTAGGTCCCACCAGCCCACTTTGCAAACAATTTCCATCTCTAAAGATGTTGATATATATTTTATAACACCTACTCCCATTTTTGCTTTGATATCTAGAACTGGAAACCCTGCTTATGTGAAATGAGCAGATGGCGGCTCAGAGAAGTTCCTATTTGTCTAATGTCCACATCACAAACCCCCTCCCCCCACCGCAATGATGTTAGAGGCCACAACTGAGCAAATGTGGAGAAGTAATCCCTTCAGTACAGGGTTGAGACATGAGCCCAGCAAAACTGGGGAAGTGATTTTACCACTGCCCATGCTGCACCTGGGCGGGGGAATTTTAATTTTCAAGGCTGTCAATCCAGAACCTTTCAGGAGCAGAAAGAGCTCTTCCTCCACAAACGGACAGGAGTGAAAAGAGTTGCAGGGAGTCTCTCCCTTATGCATCTGTTTGGGAACGAGGCAGAATGTTTCTGTTAGTGTGCCCTCAGAGCAAGGAGGAGGTTAGCACAGCCAAAAGCCCTCCACACCCAAAGGGGCATATACTAAGCATAAGAGGGCGGGCATGGGGTCAGTCTCCTGCTCCTCCACACTACACCCCTGCAGTGTCCTGCCTGCAGCTGCACTGCACAAGCAGAATGCCGGAAGCCACATGCACTTGGTCACAACAGCTGCACACTTTCCCTAATGCAATGAATGCGCTTCAAGGCACAATTTGCCCAAAAGTTGTTTAAATAAGAATGTGAGCGTTTAATTATTATTTCTCCGAGTTCTCATTTTCAGTCACACCCCTTTAGCTACCTGGCTGATAACAGGACTAATTTATTAACTAGCTTCTGAAACTGAAGACTGGAAATTTCAGAATTTAAATTTGAGCCTGCTTCAAGCTAGAGTCTTACGCCACAAAAGGTACATTATTATTATTATTAATTGTGACATGATTTCATAATGGCGTATATAAATATGCATGTTGCTGAGAAAGAAATAAAAAGTCTTATAGGATAATGTATTCAATCTTTTATCAGCAACAACTAGAAAGCTGTAGGAAGAGGAGAATACCACTCACTTTGCAGCATAAATTAAATGAGTTGTACCATGGTCCCAGCCTTGCACTGGAATCTCTATCACTGTCAGGTATTCTTTCAGTAGCTGCTCCTTTCCCATCTCCTCAGTGTCTGTCAGAAAGTGCACCTTCAAGTCTTCAAACCTGCCTCGTTCACTGCTGACCAGTGGGACAGCCCGAATTTCTGTGTGAAACAAAACAGGTGAGTTTTACCAAATGGGAGTGACCGTGAAATATGATAAGCAAAATATCATCCCCTCATTTGGTCTACTCTGATATTCAGCAATATTGCCTGTAAAGAGCATGCATGATTACATCTGTGTTCCCAAACAGTGCAGATGGAATGAAGATGCTCACTGGGGCATGCTGAGAACCATTTGGGGTTCAACGTCCTAATACATTTTTTTTTATACTTAGCGTGGAGAGGACAGTAGGTTTAGTTTCTTGAACATTATTACAGGACAATTTCCCAGTATGGATCTAGAAATGTGTTGTCCCATCCACAACAGGATACACAAAAAACACACGGACACAGCTGTCACTAACCCCAACAACATGATGTAGATGGGGCCCTAAAAAGTGCTTCCTCTGCTGCAGGGCACACAATTAAAGTCAGTGCGTTGCAATAAATTTCAATACTCTGCAGAAAAGGCAATACTTTAGATTGAACCCACCTATAGATAGGCATCCACTAAATGGTGCTTTAGTAGCAATAGGCGCTTTGGCTCCATATGATGCAACCTTTAATTCCTTTGGAAGCCCTAGCACAGTGGTCCCCATCCCCTTTAATCTGTAATGTAATCTGTCCCTGCCCGCTCCTGGGAGTCGGGACTGGGGGCTGAGTCTGTGCCTGGAGCTGCTGCTGGGGCCGTGACCAAGGCCAGGAGCTGTAGCTGTGAGCGGGAGCTGTGGCTGTGAGCAGGGCCAGGGCAGGAAGGCACGAGCAGGAGATGAGGTCGGGAGCGGGGCCAGAGTTGGCCCAGCATTGAGGTTGGGAACTGAAGCCAGGGCCTTGGCTGGGTGCAGGGCTGGAGCTGGAGCACAGCTGGGGGCAGAGTAGTACTCCCTCCCCGCCCGCCATATGTGCTGACCCAGGCCCCCATGTGCCCCCCAAAAGTGTTACTCTGTACCCGGCCCCCAGGGGGCTTATCCCACAGTTTGGGGACCATTGCCCTAGCAGGTATATATATATCATGTAAACTATTTACCTTTTGAAGACTCTGTCGAACATATAAATAGGAATAACTCATTTACATTTGTTGCGTCCATTTTTAAAGGTAACTCGATCAGATTATATTTTAAATGTTTTACTGTCAATAAGGGGGGAAGCAAACACACAAATACCAAAAATCCTACATACAGCCCAAGTAGATAACATACCTGGCCCGCTGTCCTTCAGAGTGACCAGTGGTGTGAAATGCATTCTGTCATAGCCCAGGACAATAGGATATCTATAGCATTCTTCAGCTGGCCAGTGGAGAGGCAAGTAAATTCCACCAACGTTCAGAGGGGCAAAGCTTGAACCGGACTCCAAGCTTCTCAGCATTTTGTCTATTGAAGGAAAAAACACTGAATATTAGTAACCTCAAATTCCTTTCAACTATGAAAAGTGCAATATCTTATTTCTAGGGTTTTAAAATACTGCAATAGAACATTTACAAAAGACATATTTTGCACTTAATGACACCGTCCTTAACATGAGGTCAAAGGCAACTGGCATGGAGGACTCACCTGCAAGAACTATGATCGGCCTTCTGAGGATGTTAACAAGGACAAATATATGGATTTCTTCCAATGCATTGTACTGAAGCCCGTTTCGGGCCACTGTTGATTCTGGGGATGTCATACTGACGAGGTTCTCCCATTCTTCTTCCCAGTTCTGAGGCAAGAATTAAATATTCGTTAGCACCAGCTCACAGACATGTAGATCAAGAAATGGTTGCAGCACAGCATGTCAAAACCTGTCCCCAAGATAATCATCTTTTTCCTTTTCTTCCAAAGAAGAAATTACTCAAGCTATCTACATACAATCCATTTTATTTTCTTAGGATTGTTTTCATAATTGTCTCTCAGCCTATAGTCTCACCCAAGCAAACCTAACCAAGTAAACATGACCAAGCCTTCGCACTTCAGTTAGCTTGCCCCAATGTCATAGCACTACACAGTCAAATTAACTTACCCTGGTGTTATAGTGGAGTCCTGTTTCTACAAACTCCTGCGATTTAACAGTCTCTAGTTGCCAACGAAGCTTAAAGTTGCGGGTATCCACTTCCTGCAAAGCGATGAATAGTGTTTTCCTCAGGACCAAGTCAACATCTTGAACACCCCACATGTACTGGGATGCAGCATGCAGGAGGCAATTACCATCACCTATGGGAAAGTTACTGGTTAATTTAAAAAAAAAACAAAACAAACACACAATTCCTGAAGAAGTAGCAAAAGGAGCAACTGGCTCATAAAGCACAATGAACAAATCCCAAATTATATAGTTCAGACCTGATCCTGAATTCCTCTCAACAGCCTCCACTAGTGGAGTTCCTAAGGTGGAGATTAGAGCCCCTCTCTTTAGGAAAACCCTGAGGGGATGCCAAAAACTACCACCCGTTCCCTCCTCTCCACTGGATGCAGGGGGGCAGCCTGTGGCAGGGAGGTATAAATCCTACTTTTCCTGCTCCAATTTGGGTAAACTAGCCCATTATATTTGACACTGATGGGCAAAAGGATGAAAAATTATAATAAAGCAACATGAGCTAAATTTTGGGGTTATTTGCAAATACCTCATACATAATTAAATTTGTCTTTACATTTATGATTTGTTAAAAGGATAAATCAAACTACAAAGTTTAAGAGAACATATTAAATAAACCCAGTAAACAGAGGGATTTCCTCTACTCCACAAGCACTGTTTACAATTTTTTAAGATGCAACATAGAAGACAGGGATTGAAAATACACTGGCCCAGATTTGGGGACTGTGCCAAAAGTGTAATACTGCACAGCCGGGGGACCAGTCTAGGGCTCAGCTCTAACGGATGACACTGCACTGCATTTTGCTTTGTAATGTATGACAGAAGAGTCCTGTCAAGAGGAAAAGCAAAAAGAAAGTAGTAAGTGACCTACATGAAACAAACTCTGCTGCTTTTCTAAGGCACCTCTCACTCTAATACTGAAGTGTATTGTTCAATGTCAGGTTGGTGAAAAATGTCAGACTGGTTTCTTTTTGAAAGACAGACTAAAAATGAAGACCAAAACTTTATTTTATTTATTTATCATTTACACATAGCCCCTTCCATTTAAGAATCTCAAAATACTTTACGAACATTATTGACTGAAGCCTCATAACTCCACGGAGAGGCAGGAAAGTATTATCCCATTTTTCAGAAGGACAGGCAGAGGCTCTGGGTCAGGGGTGGGAAAACTATGGCCTGCGGGACGCATCCGGCCCCTTAAACCTTTTAATCCGGTCTCCTGGGAGCAGGGTTGGGAGCTTGTCCCGCTCTGCCTGTCTTACGCTCACACGTGTTCAGGTGGGACCTGCATGAGGGCACACATGTTACTGCGGCTGCACAACCCAAATGCACCATCAGAACCTGGAACGTGCAAGCCCACGTGCCTGCTACTTGTTAGCTTAGGTGACTCTGCTGTTTAGTAGTGTTAATTTTCCATTGTTGAAGATAAAACAAAGAGTAGTTGGCCACGGAGTGCCAGCTGTATTGTTCACATTAATCAAAGAGGGCATGGAAAGGAGGTAAGTTTGGTTTAATTATTGTAATACTTCCTTGTGATAGTATATTTTTAATTGTAAGTACGGCTTAATCTTTATAAAACTAAGTTTATTTGAATCTCTCTGAATTGTTAACTTCATGAAAATTCATGGCCTACCACACAATTTCCAAACCCAGATGTGGCCCTCAGGCCAAAATGTTTGCCCATCCCTGCTCTGGGCAGTTAAGTGACTTGCCCAAGGTAAACACAAGAAAGTATGGTAAGAGCTGGGAATAAAACCCGTTTTTAACCCCTCCCCCAATCCTGGGCTTTTAACCACATGCCCCTTCTTCCTCCCCAAGGGTATCCTGAAAGGAAGACACAAAGAAACTATTCTTGGACACCACTTGGATTCAAGCCTGGGATTTACTGTTCACTGCAAATGCACTTATGTATCAGAGGGGTAGCCGTGTTAGTCTCAATCTGTAAAAGCAGCAAAGAGTCCTGTGGCACCTTATAGACTAACAGACGGATTGGAACATAAGCTTTCATGGGTGAATAACCCACTTCGTCAGACGTATGAGGTATTTAAGTCATCTAAGGACACGAAGACACATTAATCTCCTTGCAAGATTGTAGTACAAGGAAATTAAAGCACCAAGAATTTGTACTTGTGGTAATTTTTTTTTGTTTAAAACCTGAAGATACCAACAAGAAATTATTTCAGATTATTTTCCAATGTATCAGTTTGTTACATACATTAGGAGCTTTAAACCCCTTCTCATTCTCTGCTGTTCTCCAAAGGCCTAATCAAATCAAAGCCATGCACAATGCCCGCACAAGATCTTGAGCGCTCTATGAATCCTTTGTAAACTTGTAATTGGTTACAGACTTGCTGGATAAATTTCAGACCTTCTGAATAGGGTGAAATTCATTTTCTGGATTTCCTAACCTTCTCTTGCAAAATCTCCCTTAAAATGAGACCACACATTATGGGCTCAATCAGGGGAAAATACACAATATTAACTGAAAAAAGTCTTCTGCCTGAACTAGAAGAAATTTGATATAAAAGTAAGAGAATTAATACATCCTGTTAAAATTTTCCCTTTGCAAAATTGAGAGCAAAGATAAGATTTTTTTTTTTATTTTATTTTAGCACTTACTTTCAGTTCTTTATTGAGAACCACCAGTACAAAATTCCCTATGCAACACTTGGAATTCCCCAGGGTTAAGTTATTTGACTAGCAATTGAGCAACAGCTATTGTACTTCTTGTTCTGATGTATTCACATTTGAACTATGAAGTACATACTGGACTTTCCAAGTGGGTGTGGTTAGGGTGAGCTGGAATGACTGCCTAATCATTATACAAGTGAAATCTCTACAGCCAATAGACACTGGAATTTTTTTTTTTTAAACACTGTTTCAATTTTTATACCTCCTACTCCCTTCCTCATTTACTCCATTCTCATATCCTCAGAGCATACATGGTGAATCACCCAGATATATACTCTTTTGTACATATTATGTAAAGTTAACGTTACCAAAATCCTAGAAGAAGCATTTGTTTCCTTGGCTTTCAAAAAACTGAAGCCGTAAGGAGTTCTAAATAGTAAATCCGTCTTTGACTAAAAGAACTGTCAAATTCACTCTGTACACATCTAAAGGTTAAGTAAATGAACTCCCTTAAAGTTTTTTTATGCTATGTGAAAAACTTGTTCCATTCATTAAGACTTAACATTGTTTCCAGGGAAATTAAGGGGTTCCTGCAAGCCCCACTCCTACTCTGAAGCATCCTTCCCTCCAACCCACACTGTTTATCTTCTTTGTCCTGAACAGGCCTTGTGTTGTGGTGATTTTGCATAAACCACAGAAGGTAACAAGATGCATTTCTTCTTCCCCAATCCCTTGCAGTACCAACAACCCCTACTGACCTGACAGCAGTGGACTGAACTCAATAAAATTTTAAAAAAGGGGCAGTTTTAACATCCCAGAAACGCCTCTAGTATACATATGTACAGGTGGTATATAAGTCACATCCTGAAACCATTGCATTATTTCCATTTCAGATAATGTCCTCCACTCCTGATCTAAGCCAGTAAAATGTATTTAGTGGGTGCTGTGCAGCTCCCTGTTATTTTAATAGCAGAATTGGGCCTAAAATGTTTCTCTTCATTTCAGGGAGCAATCCACTAGATTATACATTTTTCTTAGTAAATCTGTTTGACTGAAATATATTGTGGGTGAGGTAATATCTTTTATTGGACCCCCTTGCCTCTCTGATATTCTGGAACCAGCATGGCTACAATTATACTGCATGAAATAGAGTGTGTGATACAACACTCGTGACAAGATTACTTATTTAATGTTTGCAAAATGCTGCAACAAGTGCTAAATGTGGCCTCAGTCCTGCGATGAGCTCCATGTGTGCGGACCCCACACAGAGGCTCATGGAAGTCAGTGGAACGCTGTGCAAGTACAGTGGACGATCTATGTGGGGTTCATTGCGGCACTGGGGCTTCTGTTACAGACTTATAGACCTTTATTGTTTTCTTAGTCGTTGGGTTAGTTACGACTAGATGATGTTTCTATGCTCATGATTAAATTTGTATTAGTCTTTGTAAAATTTAAACATATGTAGGAAGAACAGCAGTAATAGGACACTGTAGATTTTGAGAAAGAAATATGAACTAGGAGGGCTGGGTAGTGTGCATGTATGTCCACATGAAAAGAAATGATTGAGGAACATGCAATATTTCACAGCTCACACTCTCATATTTCATTAGAACTTACCGCTAATTAAATACAAGTCTCTTGCTCACAAAATCTTTGGACTCTAGCCCCATGATCTACTATATTTGCCTTGTTTTCTTTGGGGCTATAATAAGACACATTTATGAAACACCTCTCCCAAGTCATTCCCAAGGCCCTGAAATAATATATTAAAAGCAGCACCACGTGCTACTTTTCTTTAACTCTTATTTAAAAATCAAGGGGAATTATGTACCTGTCATTAATAAAAATAGGAACTATGCACAAAAAGTGGGGAAAAAAGAAAGCCCTCTTATCCCATAATGCGATTCAACATTAGCGAGCTTAATCAGGGGCTGACTCCACAGCCAGAGAGCTAAAGGCTGGAAATCTAAGACACTCCAACTGATATAGTACTTAGAGTTATACCAAAAAATCATTAGCAACTGAGTTCAGCCTGCAAACTACAATGAGGAGGGGTTATAATACTATACTATCTACTATTACAGAATCAGGTTCTTAGAAGGCATCATGGAAAATGACAGCATTGTAAGAGTTGAGGTCCTCATTGATAAAGACATATCACTCTACCATACCACAGATTTATGATATGATTAAATATCCATGAGACTTTCAACCTGTTGATATATCAGCGAACAAACACGGTATCCTTAGAGATTAAGAATTCGTTTGGCATATTGTGTTAATAGGATTTTAATTTGTGTTGCTAAAATAAAAACAGACATGTTTATTTTAATAAAGCAACTATGTTTTTATCTTAGCAATGCAAACTACAAGCCTATTAACACAACATGCTACATCCTTATGACCCTGTCTTAATACTAGTGGAGTGACACATACAACTTACCATTAGTCTTTAACGGCACAAGTTTCCTAACTTCCCTGCACCAGTTCAGCTTCCTCTGATGTTCCAGTGAGCTCTGGGTGGATCGGTCAATTAAAGCTTTCTGAAGGATTTCCCGAAACTGAGGACAAAACTGGCACATTCTGAACATTTCTACTGTGTATCTGTACATTGTTTTAAAGTGATGAATTATTCCATTGGTGGGTATGACAAGGTCTTCAGGAATTCTCTCCCTAATCTTCACGGCTTTCAGCATATTGCTCAGATACAAAGCTTGGGGAAGAACTTGTTGGCCAGCCATTTTCTGAGAAGAAACCTGAAGGAAAAAAGAAGAAAAACAAAAAAAACAGACAATTCTTTTAGTCTCACTTAATGTACATCACAGGACTCTTGCTAGTATCGAGATTTAGTCTGCAAATTCTTTAGGAAGAGATCTTGTTTGCAACTTTGTCTGTAAACCACACAGTCCACGGTGAGCACTATATAGTTAATATGAAATATATACCTAAGAATCTCTTAGCATTACTCGGCTATAGATCCTCAACTACTAAATCAGTCTCTTTACTCGGTCTTCTCTTTAATAAAAAAAGAATATATTCATAATGAAATTACAGTACTTTTAAAAGGAGAAGTTTAAATGGAAGTGGGGTGAAGAGGAGGGGAGATCAAGAGGCGGGGAAATTACAACAAGAGCTTTGTCTAATCAACAATGGAGCAGGGTAAGCTCCAGTGAACCTGTTGAACTTTTAAGTTTTCAACTTGACCACATGCCAGAGAAAACGGATTCTGATCACTTCAGATTTATACATGAGTAGCAGAGCATGCATAAAGCAACATGATGCGCAGTGCAATATTCAAAAGCGCTCAGACATCTAGAATAGTTACATGGAATGTTAGCACCCAGCGCGGGCTTATAACTTCATATGATGTTTAAAACTAACCAAGTAGCAAATGAAACATTTCTAACAAGGCAGGCACCTGGTATTGAATGAGACACCTACATAAGAGGAACATTCCTTAGGTTATGTTAATGCTAGAATTATTGCAGAGGCACATGCATGTGTGCGTGGGGGTGAGGAGGTACGGAATTAGAGGCCCATTATTACTCAATGGTAAATCAACAGAGCTGAAGAAGCATTTCCACTTTGCTCAAAAAAACCCCAATATTTTTCCGTTGTGGGGCAAGTAATGCTCACCGCCATTTGCCCCTTTCCTTCTTATCACATTGGATAAGGCGAGGAGAACGTAAACCCATAGATATGAATGGTATTCCACTGAGGACCAGACATCTCATGCTTGTTCTAGGCAAACCAGGTTTTTTCACAGTGTCAGGCTAGAGCCAAGTGTGAACACAGAGTGCATCCACACGCATGTACTTTCGTTGGTTCTCTCAGTGCTCACCCTCATTCAATGTTTTAAAATTAACTTTCTAGGAAAGCAAATGCATATAAACCTTAAACGTTCTAGCACTTGAGAACTCAGGAAGTCTTTTCTCATCAAATGTCTTAAAAGAATATGACACCTACAGTGTGATTTCTAATTTTGGGCAAAACAAAGAGGGGCCAATGGCAAATGAAAAGCCAACTTCACATCTGTCAGGAAATTCTCTCTAGTGATAAGAGCCTGGAGGGGCACAGAGCAAGCAGGTGGAAAGGTATTACAATCTCACAGATACACCAGGAAGGGAATCATGTATCTGCAGAGGCAAAGATATCCTGCATGGAAGACTGCTCCTCCACATAGCTATATGGCCTCCCTCTACATCTGCCTGGCTCTGGTAGCTGCCATTGTGATAGTTCCCCTGAAGCTGGTCAATAGCTACAAAGGGAACTGCCTAGCAGTTATTATTGCCCCAAACTGCTCTGCTCAGAGCTGCTTTGTACATCCCCTACCAAGAATCTGTGACAGAAGACCTCAGTGGGCACATTTAGAAGAGTTTCTATGGCGTCCTGGGTGGAAGTGATGGGGTGTCTGATGTTGAAGAAGCTGTATACCCCATTTCTGCTCAACCTGGGGGAGTTCTGTCCACACAGGATCTTCTTTGCTCATACAAATGGGGGTGGGAGATTCGGCCATTTGTCAAGGCCATTATGGCTTGGAACATGCAAAGAAGGCACCTTTTATAAGCAAAGGCTGTGTATTAAAAACATACACACGACTGGATGTTTTTATAAGGTATATACATCGCTACCTCGATATAACGCCACCCGATATAACACGAATTTGGATATAACACAGTAAAGCAATGCCCCGGGGGACGGGCGTACGCACTCCGGTGGATCAAAGCAAGTTCAATATAACACGGTTTTACCTATAACGCGGTAAGATTTTTTGGCTCCCAAAGACAGCGTTATATCGAGGTAGAGGTGTATGTTAACTAACTCGTTTCCTATCTTGTCCACTTCCCCCAGTCCCAAGCATCAGTAGAACCGCACCTATTTTCCACATCATACTAATTTTTAAAGTTAAAAATGGAATGAGAGAATAAAAAACAATATAAAAATGTCATCAATTATATACTATAATCCCAGCTGTACTTTTCTTTACCCTCTTCAGCAGCTTCCAATCCCTGATCCATCAAACTCTTAGTACGCAAGAGACTCACTGATTCAATAGAATTTTTTGCATGAATAAGGACTCATCACCTGATTATGTGTTGCACACTTGGGCCCTGGAAATGGATCTTTCCAATATTAAGAAACAATGGAACACCCAATTTGTTTAAAGAAGGCATATTAAATCTATGGGTTATTCAGAACTAGATTCCCATCTCCCCTTTATTCTAAGTGCATTCCCCCACCCCACACTACATGTGAAAACTGCTGTCTGTGCCATTTATGATTATTAGTTGTCAATTTAAAAAGAATGATTCTTTAAAAAAAGATAGTGCTTAAAACAGTACAATTTAAAAAAAAAAAAAAAAAAAAGCAGTTTACACCCAGATACGATAAAGAAACCAAAGCTCAGAAAATTCTTGAGGTGTTAAAAAACAAATAAAAAAATCTGATCTAAGTCATTTGTAAGAACTCCGTGAAATGGAGCAACCAAAATTTTAAAATCAGCCTTTGTTTTCAATAATACTTTTCATATTTATGTAACTGTACACAGAGCATTGGATGGGACTCAGGAGATCTACATTGTATCCCTGTCTCTACCCTTGGCCTGATGAGTGACCTTGGGACAGTCACATAACTGCTCTGTGCCTCAATTTCTCCATATGTAAAATGGGGCTAGGATAATGTTACCAACCAAAGCATTTTGAGATCTACTGATGAAATGTGGTATATAACAGCTGGGTATTATTAGGGTAATCTTGCCTGATACTTAGTACCCCCAAATTTCATTGACTTCAGTGGGCAGGGATGATCTTTGTGTGGGCCTTGTAGTGCATGGCACATTGTCAACGTTTAACAAATAATAATTTTAAAAGAATGGAAGGTGAGAGTATTTTACATCTCACACAAGGCAATCAACATCTAGCTGGATCTGGCTTGTTGGTGCACTATGATGGCCTGATTGTGAAAGAAACAAATGGGTGGTTGTGTAATTCGCCTAGCAGATTGAGGGGACATTGTTTCAAGGTGAAAAGTTGGTTGTCAGGCATGAGCAGGATTTGTAAACCTAATAGAAATATAATAGCAGAGAAACCAGAATAAGGCCTCCCGAGGCCACTGGGGGGCAGGATGTGGGACACCACGTCCAAACAAAATGGGCGGGCCAACAACTTCAGTAGAAGCCTTTTACGTAATAAGTATATAAACCAAAAAATGTAACATCTCTGAATGCTAACTACTGTAACACTGGATAAAAACTAATAAAAAAAATCAAAGTAATACCCAAAATTGTCACTGCTGATATATATCTACTGTATTTAATCTTCATAAAGTATCATAGTACACTTTACAGCAAGGGGTGGAATAAGGAACATACATTTTACAGAACTGGGTACAAGTAAACAACCAATTACGCTCCCTTTTCCATGCAAAATTCTTATTAATTTATACAGTGTTGTTTTCCTGTCTTGCCATAGTTTCCTACCTAGCTCATGAGCATGATAGGAAGTTTGATTTACTGATATTTATAAAGTACAGTATGAATTAGTGAGTGTTTAGCAACTTCCATTCTAGGGGCTCATATGGAACGTGCTATGTAAGTGAGCAGTATTATGTATGAATGCACTCTGTAAATAAGGCCAGATTCTTATTTTAAAAAGAAACCTGGAACTACTAAGTAATAACAAGGAGGTGCTTTTTTTTTTTAATATCACAAATAGAAGGTTTAAGCATATGTTTACATACATTATACTTCAGCTGTAGGTTTTAACAGAACAGACCCTGGCTCTGAGTTTGCAGTCCAGCTCTGTACCCCCTACTGCGCAATTTGACATGTGTACATGCAGGTTGTTTTTCTTCAAAATTTCTCACTGCTGCAAGCTAGCAATGGTGGGAACACCAGTGCAGACAACCCATTGGTGTTTTACCCGCTGTGTTGTTGAACTCTACCCAGTACAGGTCCAAATGACAGTGGCAACCTGTCTAGACTAACACTCCACCGGTGGAACTGCACTAGTGGTGTTATAATGGTGGGAAATTGGAACAAAACTGCTAGTGTAGACAAGACGATAATAGCCAATCCAATTCTCCTCATCCATCGTTAGTATTCCATAACCCACCAAATAGTTATACAAGTTTTTTAAACGTTCAGAACAATAGGTTTTTCATAACTACCTACAGGAGCGGTCATCAATAATTATGTAACTTACAACACCACAGCTGTGTGTCAGTACATAACTACACGTATACCTGCCCCTTCTTCTGTCTGTTCTCCAAATCCCCTTTCCTCCTCGTATTTACGTTCTAGAAAGGCCAGCGAAGTTTTTAAAGTTAAGAACACACTAAACTTCCCGAGATGAGGGTCCAGGGGGAGGGGAGACATTAAAACACAGCTCTATTAGATCTGCTACATCCTGCTGCCTCCGCGAGAGTCTTCCCTTCAGAGTATTTGCTCGTGTTACCAACCGGCCCTCCGAACTGCACTCTCACCTACAGAAAAAAACCCGAAATCCGGGCCAGGGCATGCTCGGGGGCCACCCCCAAAGCCCCTCGGTGCTCCGGAGCAGCCATCACGGAGCCGGCAAGCAAAGCCATTGCAAAGAGCAGCCCAGAGCCTGGTACCTTTCTGCCGAAGGGCTCCTCCAAAAGCGCAGCGCGGCGGATAAAATCCTTCTCAAATCCAGTGCACCAAGGTTAGGACAGAGCCAAGCTTGGGAGCCATGAATGCCCGACCAGACGGGGTTGCAAGAGGATCAGGCTCCTTAGTAGCGCCTGGCTGGGCTTCCCTCAGCCACCCCCTCCCTGCTGCTGCTGCTGCTGTGCTGGCTATAAACTGTAAAGACTCTTGTTTTTTCCTTTCTATTTTACTAAGCAGAGAAAAAAGCCCCAGCAGAGCGGGGATTTCCACCCCCAGCGCCAGGGACTTTCCGACATGTGACACGCCGCCGAACAGCTGCCCTGCCGCAGAGCCGGCCCCTAGATGGCGCTGCGCGAGAGAGTCCGGCCGCTCGCACCACACCTCGGCGGCAGATCCCACGGGCCCGCCTGCTTCGCAGCCACTGCCCCCCTCCCCGGTGCGTCTGAGCCGGAGAAATTCCTCGCTGCTCGCAGCCGGGCTTGCCCCGCCTGAGTCACCGCGGCGCGGGGCATTTCGGCGCCGGGGCTGTAAGTTTTTGGGCATTATTCCTTTTTTCCTCTCCGCGCAGCAGCAGCAGGGCGGTGATTAACTGGCCGGCGGGCTTCGCCTGTGCCTGGCCCGCTTCAGCCCTCCCTCGCCCTGCAAAGCCCAGCAGCTGCTGCCGGCAAACCCCCGGGGGCACCTGTGCCTTGTCCTGCACCTCGCGCGCACACAGCCGCGTGCTTAACTAATGACAGGACTAATTAAGTACAAACATGACCCAATCGTTAATTGCTTGCCCGGTGCCCCGTAGGTGAAAAGTGTCCCGACCTCTGGGCTACCCACCAAAATTGTCCCTGTTTATGTGGGTATCGTTAAAGCCGTTCAGCCTTCCCAGTGTGTACCTAGTGGTAGTAATAGGGATGATACCAGATCAGGAAGGCACCCTCATACAGGTATAACTGCATTTGTGCTGGTATAACTACCTAAGTACAAAGCCATACCTCTGACCAACAGATACACCCATACAAATGTGCCTGTAACTCAAGCCTTATTTGCACCATTAACTACCTGGGGTGAATAATGGCAGTCTGGTTCCTAGGCACTGTAACTCTTCCTGCATGGCCCTGCCCTTGCACTGGTGACTCTTCCTCCCACTTAGAGTGGCACTGATATGGGGGGTGGGGACTTTCTTCCTTCCCAGAAAGGCAGGGGGCAGCAACATGCGGCCCTCATCTCTCCCCTGCCAGGAATGACAGTTGTCCCCCCTTTCATGATCAGTGTGAGTTCCCTCTCACCCTCAAGACAGGTACAGGTAGCAATGGAGGTTCCCAGTATTTACCCCACCTGCTGGGATATATCTGCTTGGGCAGGCCAGGACCACTACACTCTTCTCTTGCCACACAAAGCTGTCTGCTGGCAGGGTCCCCCAGAACAGTAGGTAGTGGAGTTGACACTCCATTAAGATGCACGGGCATTTCACCTCATTCATAACTATTGTTTCACACTGTCCGCACTATATAGCATCACTACTTTGGTTATACTTGGTTCACATTTTCAAGCTTTGCTTGGTAACCCTGATAGAAACTTACTATTTGTTTCAATGAAAGGTTAGATTCTGATGTAATCCCATGACTTCAGGCCTTACGCGTGGGCCTATAATGCTTTAATATGCCTTAATCTGGTCTTGCAGGTGAATAGTTCCATTGTAATTGACCACAGAAATGCAGGACTACTTGCATAAGTAAAGTTACTCATATGAGGACTGGGGCCTAACATTGTAAATTCATCAAGACAGAGATCTGTAATTTGTATCTCTTTGTAAAGAGTCAGTTATATTTATCAGGCTATATATATATATCATGCTAATTAATAAGCACCAAGTATTTTTTAAAGCAGTACTCTCAAAACTGTGTGTTGGAAAAGCCCAGTAGCCGCCTTCTAACATACCATAAACAAAGCAGCCACCCATTATTGCTGTTTGTGTGATTTGTACAGAACAAACAACAGGTTCCTGCCCAGAAAGCTGACAACCTACAGGCACACACACGTGTAACAGAATCCCGCACAATGGAATGTCATGTAGTAATAAAGGGCCTGATCTCCCAAAGCGCTGAACTCCTCTCAGGGTACTGAGCACTCCCCATTGACTTCTCTGGGAGCTGGGGTTGCTCAGAACCTTGGTGTATCTGGCCCAAAATCTGGAATATTATCACAGAAAAAGTGGATTTTTTAAGGAAGAAAGTGGGATTCGGGCATCCGTATGCCCTCCCCTTCTCTCTGCCCTGTGTTCACTGAGTCAGGACTGTGCTTGGGAAAAAGGTAATCCCCATATAGATTAAACTAACTGATTTATTTTTACTTTTTTCACTGCAGTTCCTCCTTTAAAGTGCCCTTCTGCCTAGTGTAATCCACAATCCAAAGTTATTTGCACAGGCTCCCTACACAAGGCATGGAGAGAGTTAGGCGCCTAAGAATGGGAAAAGCCAGCAAGATGAGCAGGGAGCTGCCTAACCTAGGCAGTAGGAAATGTCAGTGTAATGGATGGGGCTTAAAACCTGCCCTACAAAGAGATTTAGGTGCCTAACTCTGGGCTGTCTTTTTGGGATTCACAGCCACGAACCCTCTCCTGGAGTTATGCAAGGCAATCCTTTCTCAGAAAACACTGAGGAAGTGGTGGTGCCCCCTCCCTGTATAACCAGGTCCTTTGCTCACTCACTCATAATGCAGGAACCCCAGGTTCAAGTCCACCCTCTGTGTGCTTTGGAAGAGGGACTTGAGTCCATATCTCTCATATCCTAGGTGTGTGCTCTAACTGCTGGGAAATAGAGTAAAATGGGGCTCCTCCTTCAGCTGTGGTTTGTGCAGGGTCCAGTCTGGTAGGCAAGCCCCATAGATGAGAGAGGTCAGGGAATGCCTAATTTGAGAATCTCACTGGCTTCATGTCCACCAGCAGAAATTTAGGAGCCTAGAGATCTTTGCTAGTAGAAATTTAGGCACCTAGAGAATTTAGATGCCTTCAGGGTTAGGCAGATGAGCAGGGCTCTAGGGGAATCTACATTTTGGATTTAGGCACCTAAATGGTAGTTGGGCACTTAAATTCCTTTGTGGATCTAGTCCTAAGTGATTTACCTGGTAAGCAGGGCAGACCTAGAGGTGTGGTCTATCCAATGTACTTGATATGTGCAAGAAGCAGCAGCAAGTGGCACTGCTCCCCTTTAATTTTAGCCCTGGAGGGAAGGAAGAGTGAAGATGGGTATGAGTAAGGAAGTTATGTAGACCCTGTCAGGTATTACCTTTCTGTTCTGAATAATGAGAGTGGTGGACTCACAGTGAAGCCACTGACTATTAGAAAATACCTGTCAAGACAAGATGTCATGATTGCTATTACAAACCATGAATATATCTAAACATGTATAATAATCTCCTTAGCCTTGATTAGCTTAAAGGTGAGCTGCACATTGCTATGGATAGACATTGAGTTTATAGTACAGGCCTTTTCCTAGCAAAGAATGACTGGTGCAGTAACCAACAGCACGGCAGGAATTCTTTTGGGACTATCTTTTTGTTCTGTTTCTGTACAGCTGACTGAGATGAAATTACTATAAGGCAGGTGAAAAACTGGTTGAAAGACCATACTCAGCGAATAGTTATCAATGATTCATTGTCAAATTGGGGGGAACGTATCTAATGGGGTCCTGCAGGGGTCAGTCCTGGGTCTGGTACTGTTCAATCTTTCACTAATGATTTGAATAAAGGAGTGGAGAGTATGCTTATAAAATTTACAGATGATACTAAGCTGGGAAGCACTTTGGAGGACAGGATTAGAATTCAAAACAACCTTGACAAATTAGAGAATTGGTCTGAAATCAGTAAGATGAAATTCAATAAAGACAAGTGCAAAGAACTACACTTGGAATGGAAAAATCAAATGCATAACTACAAAATGAGGACTAACTTGCTAGGCAGTAGTATTGCTGCAAAGTATCTGGGAGTTATAGTGGATCACAATATGGCATCTTAGTCAACAATGTGATGCAGTTATGAAAAAATTAATGTTATTCTGGGGTGTATTACAGGAGTGTCATACATAGGACACTGGTGGTAATTGTCCTGCTTTGCTTGGTCCTGGGGAGATCTCAGCTGGAGTATTTTGTTCAGTTATGGCTACTACACTTTAAGAAAGATGTGGACAAATTAGAGAGAATCCAGAGGAGAGCTACAAACATTATAAAAGATTTAGAAAACCTGACCTGTGAGGAAAGGTTAAAAAAACTGGGCATGCTTAGTCTTGAGAAAAGAAGAATGGAGGGGGACCTGATAACTGTCTTCAAATATGGTAAGGGCTGTTATAAAGAGGACTGCCGTTGATTGTTCTTCATGTCCAGTGAAGGTAGGACAAGAAGGAATGGGCTTAATCTGCAGCAAGGGAGATTTAGGTTAGATATTAGGAAAAACTTTCTAACTATAAGAGTAGCTAAGCTCTGGAACAGGTTTCCAAGGGAGGTTGTGGAATCCCCATCATTGGAGGTTTTTAAGAACGGGTTGGACAAACACCTGTCAGATATAATCTTGGTTTACATGGTCCTGCCTCAGTGCAGGCAGCTGGACTTGATGACCTTTCGAGGTCCTTCCAGCCCTACATTTCTATGATGTTATGACCACAGCTCCTAGAAACTATGGTATACAAATAATAATTATTATAATAATAATAAATTTGGGTTATAATAACCTCATCAGCCAGCCAGCCTAGAGACTTTTCATGCCCCAGACAGTCTTGGAAAAGGTGTGACTCACCTCTAAGGGAGGAAGAGGGTGAGAGAGAGAAGAAGGAAATTCCTTCTGTTACAATACCACAGCCAGAGGTCATGCTTGAGTTCGGCATCCATGACTTCCAGGGTTCATGTGGCTGCTTCACTGCTTGTCCTGACCAAAGAGCGCTGATGAGACATGCCTAACTATGAATGGGAGAAGGAGGGAGGAAAATCCCTAAAATATCTGTCAGACAGAGAACTAGTACTTACTACTGAGTCAGTTACTACTGGCAGAAATTACCCAAACTCACCGCCGCCACTTAGCAAGAGCTAAACTGTTTTGCTAATTTTCCATTGTACTCATTCAAATACAATAAAATAAACTCAGGATTCCCAGCGAGGCTTTTGGAGAGCAGTCCGCATTAGAGGCTACATTAGAATGTAGGGCATTCCTTGGTCCCCAATCCTGAGCTCATATCACTGGATTGTGCTTTGCTCATCTTCCCCCCCTTCTCCCCCCAGCACACTATGAAAGTTTGGGAAATAGTAACAATTCTAAATAATAATATCTTTCCACCTAGAGTTTTGGATGGAAGCCATCACTATGGTTTCTGAACACTGGAGGCCCAAAAGCCTCTGAGAGTTGCACAAAAATATATAGCTAAAATTTTACACTTTGGACAGAGAAACATTACTCGGAATTAATAACCAAATGCAATATGCGAGCCAGTGTAGAAAAACCTAACAAGCCACTAGCAATAAAGAAGCAGTGCAACACACAACAAAAATGTTTTTAGCCTTATCTAAAAAGATGCCATGAATGGATTTTGATACCTAGTCAGAGAAGTGGAATGGTTATGTGGCTAAGCTACTTGATTGGCACTTGGTTCTGAGTTCTGTTCTCAGCTCTGCCAAGGCTTCCTCTTTGACCATGGGCAAGTCAGTTAATCTCTTAGACCCAGATCCTCAAAAGTATTTAGATGCCTAACGCCCATTGATTTCAGTGTAACTTAGAGCAGGTCTGCACTTACAGCGTTCAGGCACTGCATGCCCCCCAGCATGGGTATAAATAACAGTGTAAATGGTGAGGCCCTGCTTAGGCTAGTAGGATTCGGTTAGTATTTGCCAGAACCCTAGAGCATGTACCCTACATGGCTCTCTACATGCCCGAGCAGTGCCTCCCATGTCTACACTGCTATTTTTAACAGCGTAATGTCCTGCTGCTGGAGCCTTTCCCTTCAGCAGTGAAAGGCTCTGGCAGTGGGGAAAGATCCTGGCAGGGGAGAGGCTGCCAGAGTCTTTCCCAGCTGCTTGCCCGCTGCCAGAGCCTTTTATTACCACGTGTAGCTAAGCACCACAGCTTGCCTTTTATTGTGTGTGGCTACACATGCCTTACATGCCTTCTCAAGTGTTGACAGGGCCTTTGGTGCCTAAATACCTTTGAAGATCTGGCCTTAGTGCCTCAGAGTATGTCTATACTTGGAGCCGGGGGTGTAACTGAGGACACATACAGATACTAGCTTTGATTGAGATAGCGGGCAAAAATAGCAGCGTAGTACAGCAGTACTAGTTACAGGAGGGGTTAGCCGCCCTGAGTACGTAGTTGTCCAAGACACTAAGCATATACTTAGATTACCGTGCCCTCCCTCCCATCCCACTGCTGCAGCTACACCTTACTTGTAGCATACTAGCTTGATCAGAGCTAATGCAAGTATCTCTCCTTAAGCAATGAATCGCACCCTCAGCTCAAAGTGTAGACATTTGTAAAGTGATAATAATATTTCCTTTCTCTTACTTTTACCTGTCATTTCTGTTTGTTAGATTGTAAACTCTTCAGTGTAGAGGCTATTACTTATTTTTTGTACTGTAGTAGTATCTAGAGGCCCCTACCCCATTGTCCTAGGCCCTGTACAAACATTTTTTAAAAATCCTCTCTGCCCCCCACCCCCGCAAGCTTACAATCGAAGTAAACTAACTTTCTCCGACTATGAGTTTTTGTATATCAGAATGGGACCCTGATGTAAGTTGTGAGCTTTAACCACTGCTGCAATACAAATAATCAAACATTTGAAAGGAGAATATTTCATGGTTGTGGGTTTGTGACAGAGATGAGCCTATCTTCTCAAAATGGGATGATTAGCACTTCACACCCCTCAACTGCACAGAGCAACGGACTGTCCCTTAGCTAGGTGGGCCAATGTTGTTTTAGGTCTTATATCCGCTTACATGCTGGGGTAGCTGTTCTATTGCCCAAATCACAGTAGGGGGCTCTAAAATAGTATCAGGAATTCCAAGAGAGAACTCTCACTTCAGTGAGCTGCTTTGCTGCTGTGGAATTGCACTTCCTTAATAAGAAAATGTGCAACTGAGGCGAATTATAGACAGTCTCATCTGAAGTGTGACCTAGCGTTACAACTGTTTTGTTTTCTTCTGGGTTTCCTATTTACCTGTTCACCAGACTTCATGAGACCTCAACACCTCTCATCTTGTGACTATGCTCTATGAGACGTCATCAGATCAAAGATATCGGGTTAGGAATTATCAGCAAATCAAGCTATTAGGAAGCCCAAAATTGACTCTGAAGTTGCCAGTTCTGTGAATCTCTTGTGCTGTGTTGCCACAAAGACCAGCCCTTCTTCTGAAGGAGGAAGTTCCTCCTTGGCAGTGCCCATATTACATGGCCACTAACCAAATTGTGTGGGTAGTTAGGTTTATGGAAATGGGGTCCAAGGACACACATTCAATACATTAATATGGATGAAGGGTCTGCAATAATTGACTCATAACAGTTAGTCATAGACCAAAATTTAAAGGGATTCCATGGCATGAAAACACATCTTTCTGGAGAAGAAGAGGGATCACCGGGCCACAAATTCCTCCCTATCAATGGGAAAGTGGATGAGGAGGAAGCATTTCTCAACCAACCATGTCAGCCCAGCGTAGCAAATACCGTGATCAGGGGCAGGAGTTACCTTGAAAAAGCTAGCAAGGGAGGAGAGTCCCCTTCCTCAAACTCTTGTTTTTATTAGACAAAAAGGCAACCAGAGAGAGATCCATCTGTTTGACTAATAGGATCATTTGAGGGAGTAACTCCCTACGGTTGAAATAATTTGCGAGATCGAGGCAGCCAAATCAGGGAAGAGGACTGAGTCCAGGATCCAGCTGGGAAGTTGCAGAGCTAGTAAAGACCTTGTCTGTTCTGTCTCCCATTCCCTGTACAGCTCCACAAGCATAATGAAATGGGCTGAGTTTCCTTGGACAGATCAGCTTGTTGCCTCTTTGGCTTTTTCAGATTTCCTGGTCATACATAGCCCTGGCCTTTAGCACTTTGGCTGAATGTCCCTGAGTCCTTTCCAGTCACCTTTCAGGATGAAATCTGGTTTCTCTGGTAGCTATTATTCTGTGCTATAACAAATGCTGTTTATCTAGCCTGAGTATCACTTTTTCTTACGTCTCCCATTGTATTTTCCTTTGCATTTTCATTTTTTAAGCCATCATTAAGCTCCTCTTTGCAATGTTTTATTTTTGTGTGTGTGTGTGGTTCAAATAACACTATTTTAGGTAATTTCCATATGCTCTGTGAACATGTGTATGAATGACTCTGTATCATTCCTTACTAATGCGGAAGAATCAGTGGAGCCTCTATAAGAATGGAAACAGCCCCCTCTCCTCATCAAAAATGGAGTTGTTTAGGGCCTTCTTCATGAATCTGAAGTGATCACATTAGGGTAACCATTAGTGGTGAGTCACTCGCATGTTCCCCTTCCTCCTGTGTAATTTACAGTTTTCCCATGATTCATCTTGCTGCTTTTCCTTTTGGCAGGGTGGAACTGTTTGTCTTTTGCTAATGCAGTCCAGATGAAGATTATATTTTTATTGGTGTTTTTTTAAAGAAGCACACAACATTCATAGAGTTTCCATTTAGAAGGATCCATTGTCATAATCCATTCTGAGCACCTAAGTAACCCTAGCCAAAGAAGCTCACCCAATCATTTCTGCATCCTGTAAAGCCACAACTAGAGCAGGGTGGTAAATTGTTTATCACCCTTCAAAAACATTTAAGATTTCAAATAACTCTCCCATTCTAGATCGGGATGAAACTGAGACCTTTCGAGGTGAGAGAGAGAGAGACCCGTCCCGAAGAGCCAGGTGTTAGGGCACTCACTGGAGATGTGGAACAGCTCCAACAGGAAAGATTGAAAAGAAGCCACCTGGTTAAGCACTCACCTGGGAGGCAAGAGACTCAGGTTCTAGTCCCTCCTCCAAATCAGGTTGAGTAGGGATTTAAACCTGATTCTCCTACAGGCCTATGCCTAGACCACCAGGCTGTTGCCGTTTTTAACCAGAAAGTCCATTCTGAACCTAAGAGACCTTCCCAATGGAAGTTTTATCAAAACCAAATCTTCTCACATAACATTTCCATTTTAATGATTCAGCATTTGCCAACAAAAGCAATTTTTTAAACAAATTCCCAACCAGCTCTACCCTTAACTTCTTTTTGAGCTATAGCCTGTCATTTAAAAAGAGATTCAGTCTTGATTTAATCAGTGTGCAAAGAGGTCTCTGACCCAAAAAGCTTACTCTAAAGCCTAATTCAAAGTAAGTCTAGGAGATACAGACGAGACCAGCAAAGCAGTGTTTTGCCCTAGGACTGGTATCATTTTGGGCCCAAGAGCTTGTATTTTAACAGGTTAAATAAACCTGGGTTATGTTCAAAGTTCAAATATGCAGACACATTTTATGGCAATAAGGAAACGCAATTCATTCCTGTTCTTTGGAAAGACATTTCCCAAATGTAAGGCATATCCTGTGCACGGGGAATAACCAGCCACGACAACGTGCCCTAATAAGTGTCCAGGAAATCTAGCCTAATGTGTCATATGGAGAGAACCGAATTCACCCTGAATCAGTGCAGTCAGAATTTTCCCAAGAAAAATCCGCCAAAGAAGGATGTTTGGATGTGGATGGGAATTACAGCACTTTGTTCCCAAATGAAACAAGAGTGCCATGGTTTTGTTAATTTATAGGAAATAAACCTTTTGAGGGGAAATCAGATATTTGCTGTACATATATGGGTTCAATGTAATCAACTCCAGTGGGCCTGATTCTGACCTCACTTGACCAAGTTTTACACTAGCTTAAGTCTATTGTGTTCAGAGGAATTTCTCCGGATTTGCACCAGTGTCAGAGAGAGGAGAATCAGGCGCATTATCTTGACAGTGACAGTGTTTATTGCTGAGACTAATAATATCCTTTATTCCAAACTAAAATAGAGATTTATGTGTAAGATCTTGGCATCCCCAAATAGGGAATGTTTTGGTAGATTTGTTACATGCCCCGACTGCTATAACTGCTGCTGCTATAAACCACAACCCACAAACTGCCTGCTATAAAGTACTATCAGCCTGGTGCTGTCCTCTACATATGTGGGTGGAGGGAAGCAAAAGCTGATGAAGATGGTTTTGAGAACACAGAAGATGGAGTATCTTCTCAGCATGCTACTCCATTCATAGAATCCCACGTTATTATCATCGTCGTCACACCTCTGAGTCCCAATCATGGACCAGGATCCCACTGTGCTAGGTGCTGTACAAACACAGAATAAAAAGCCAGTCACTACTGCCTTCATCACTGCTTCACATGATTGGCAATACCTGGGTTAAAAGAGGGCTTATTACTCTCCTATCTAGTATTCCTATTAATTGCCTTTAAATCATCAAGGTCCTCATGATGGAGTATCTATCCTACACAAGGCCTGAAGAGGTAAAATAGACCAATTAACTTTATAGGCTGTACCTGGAGGGAAGCCAGGGACTGATGAGACTAATGAAGCCCAGCAGAGGGAGGAGTGGGGTTAGGTATAAAGAGAGGAAGTTGTGGTAAGAGGGGGCTTTTGGGGAGCTCTGGAGTCACTCCCTAGAGGGGAGGGGAGTCAGCTAGGTACAAAGAGGCAATCTAGGGAAGGAGTAAGCCCTGGAATCCTACCTTGGACTATAGATTGTGGCAAGAACCTGAGATGGGGTGAAGTTGCCACACGGAGTGGAAGCCCAGTTGTAACATCATAGACCCTGACTCCATGGGTGCTCAGGCTCGAACACCCCTGAAGAAAAAATAAGGGGTGCTCAGCACCTCCAGGGCTGTCCGGGGCTACTGCTCTGGTGGCCCTGGGGCTGGCTGGCAATCAGCTGCTCAGTATCTAGCCCTATGCTCGTAGCAGCTCTTCAGCAGTTGCCTCACCCTTCAGCTGTTGGGGGGGGGGTGCCCCACCGCTCGCTGCTCTCTACTCCCTCCTTGCCCTTAAGGCAGGAGGGGGCAGGAAGGAGTGAGAGGCAGGTGGGAGATGCTCAGCAGAGGGGGTCTTGGGGGAGGGGGCAGAGCAAGGGTGGGAAAAGATGAAGTGGGGCAGGGCCCTGGGGGCAGAGAGGGGGTGTGGCCTTGGGGGAGGGGGTGGAGCCAATGTGGTGCATGCACTGGCAAAATAAAACGTCAGTGCCTATGGGTAGGGCCCTACCAAATTCATGGTCCATTTTTGTCAATTTCATGGTCATAGGATTTTAAAAATTGTAAATTTCAGGATTTCAGCTATTTAAATTGGAAATTTGACAGTATTGTATTTGTAGGGATACTGACCCAAAAAGAAGTTGTGTGGGGGGAGGCGGTCACAAGGTTATTGTAGGGGGGGTTGCAGTACTGCTACCTTTACTTTGCTGCTGCTCTTGGCGCTGCCTTCGGAGTTGGGCAGCTGGAGAGTGGCGGCTGCTGGCCGGGAGCCCAGCTCTGAAGGCAGAGCCGCCACCAGCAGCAGCACAGAAGGAAGGCTGGCATGGTATGGTGTTGCCACCCTTACTTCTGCTCTGCTGCCTGCAGATCTGGGCCCTCAGTCAGCTGCCACCACTCTCCGGCCACCAGCTCTGCAGGCAGCAGTGCAGAAGTAAGAGTGGTATGGTATGGTATTACCACCCTTAATCTGTGCTGCTGTTGGCGGGGTGCTGTCTTCAGAGCTGGATGCCTGGCCAGCAGCCATTGCTCTCTGGTCACCCAGCTCTGAAGGCAGCACAGAAGGGTGGAAATATTGCGATCTCCCCCCCAAAAAATTACCTTGTGACCCCAGTGCAACTCCCTTTTGGCTCAGGGCCCCCAATTTGAGAAATTCCAGTCTCCCCTGTGAAATCTGTATAGTACAGGGTAAAAGCACACAAAAGGCCAGATTTCACAGCCTGTGATGCGTTTTTCCTGGTCGTGAATTTGTAGAGCTCTTCGTATGGGTAACCTGACGGGGGTTGGAGGGTGGAAGATGGGGAAGAAAGGTAGGAAAAAGTCATGGGAATCAGCAGCAAGGTCAGAGCTTGAGTAGACCATGGTTACTGGGCATAGGGTCCCTGGGCTGGAACCTGGAGTAGTGGATGAGTCTAGGTTCTGCCGGCCACTGGGAAAGTCGCATGGGTTGGGAAGTGGATCAGAAGACAGAGACTGCAGATAGATTGTTTGGCTGGTGGGTCTTTGCTACCCTGGAAAGGGAGAACTATAGTGATGTGGCTGGAGGGCCAAGCCCAGAGAGAGGGAGAGCAACCAAAGGAGGGGGGCGTCAGCCTGGTCGAGAGCCAATCCCCAGATGAGCTGCCAGGATGCACCCCAGTGATGAGTAGTGACAGTCCTACAGTATAAAAATGAGGCTTGCTCATTGTTCTGTATCAATGATACCCAGCAAAAGCACCAGTCTGACTGTTTCCTGTATTTTCAGGGAATAGAAGAATTCCATTTCAGAAGATATTTCAGACTCTGCATTGCAGGGAAATTTTTGTACTTTTTGAGTGACTAAAATTATTTCGCCTTTGGCATTGAGCTATAATTGTTGATTGTTCGAAAAGGCACTGTAGGTTTTGTTTAATTTTGTAATCAGAGAGATGAATTTCGACCACTATTTAGACTAGGAACATTTTATTTAATACACTGGATTTCTGTGCCTTTCTTATTACTAAATTAAATCATTTAAACTGGAGAGCTTCTAAAATGAAACTCAGTCCATTAAGAGCAGTCTGAAAATTTGTTTACGATTGAAGTTCTCTTTCTATAGAAGAATAGCTATTGCGTGTAAGAAGATTTAGCAGATTTTTGTTATTGTTGCTTGACGGTATGAATCTAGGGATATTTCCCATTGTGGCCTGTTTCAAGGCTGGTCAAAAGTTCAATAGTGGAAATACAGATACGTACCTAAGGCTTTATTCCGGTAAGTGCTTGTCTGCCTCCTGAAGCAGCAATCGAACAATTAACCTAAAAGGCCAGTGCACAGCAGTTTCAAGTTGCATTGCAAGTTGTTCTTTGTATGTACACTTCCTCTCTTCTTTTAATGTCATTTTTCCCTTGTATGTTTATATGTATTACAAAAACAAACACTCTCCTCCCAAAAAAACAACCCCCAAAAGTTTTTTAAACAGATACAAAAAAAACCTAAGTAGATGATTAATTTTCCAAAACATTGTCATGAAACTTTATGAAAATACATGAGACATAAACACAAGATTTTCATGGTCATTAAAGATTCCATGGAATTTTTTACAACTGTAGGGTTATTAACTTTGCTGTCTTGATCAAACTTCAACTTGGGTAATTACAGTACATCTGCCTACCTAGGTTCCACTGGTGATTTCAGTTGGGTCACAGCATTTTTTCATTTCCTGTCCTAATGTAATGTCCTTGTGTAATTTTGTGCACTGTTTAGCAGCTTCCTCATTCCACCTAAGAGGAGTCTGCGTTTGAGTGGTAATTGTAGCTCAAAGGAATAGGGAGACATTATTGATTTGCATTATCTGAGGACAAACAGATAGACAGTTTTATGTAATGTAAATAAGAAAGAGCTTAGAAGGGCCAGGTGGAGGGAAAATAAAATGACATAGTATAGTATGCCACCAAAACTAGGGCTGTCTGCAGCATATGCATGTCTGCAAGGCACTGTGGGAACATGGATGACATAACCTTCAAAAAGGTGGGAGTCATCAGGGAGCAGCTCCTAAATACAAAACTTTGTGAGATCAGAATGGATTTCCTGTTTAAACTGATTCTAACTGAATTAGTAACTTAGTCAAGCAGAATGTACAATGTAATTCCTGTGTTTATCAATGGTTTTATCATCACCAAACAAATACAGGGACATGAGGGTGTGGGAGGAAACAAAGGAGGACAGATGTCAGGGTGAAAGACGCAACCGAACGTGAATGACAGGAATAGAGATCTTGGAGCTCTCCCAGACTGAGGGCTGAAACACCATAGTTTGGAGAAGTCATCTCCATAAATTTCCCAATGACACTTTTCCCTTTTGATGCCCTCAGCAATGGGTTTCCTGACCATGCCCCATGAGCCCTTTGACACCTTGTGATTTGTGAAATGTTGTGTGCATGTGGTCTACTCAAATGATTGCTACTATTACTACAGTAACAAAAATGATCCAAACTGAACTGAACTTTCACATCTCTCAATCACTGCTTCTGCATCAGCCCTCACTCACCTGAACAAGAAAATACCAGATTTTGAGTATCACATGGGTTTAAAAACATTGTGCTCAGTGATGAATGTGATTCAGAGCTAAAACACAGCCAAGGCAATAACCCGATTCATTTCAGAGTGACAGAAAATAAAGTGTGGTGATAAGCTTCAGACTCTTCTTCTGATAGCACCAGACAGATCATCTGTTCAAGGAACTGTTTCTCAACCTCCATATGGCTCAAGAGGTGCCCTGTCATATGGTCATTAAAGGCAGGATTGTACAAATTATACACAGCCTGGAGTAAGTGGTCATGTGGAGCCGAGATACACTGCCTCTGAGGCAGAATTCCTCCATAGTTGTTACGAGCAGTGGTAGTAGCAGCAAGTAGTGCCCAGAAGCCAATAGTGCCCAGATGCCTCATCATAAACCAGGGCCTCATCGTGCTAACATTGTACAAGCACTGGACAAAAAGACAATCTCTGAGCTCCTGCTCCTACACACCTTTAGTGGTGCAATTACAGCATACTCTCACCCTATGTGCTGCTCCTCTGTGGGCTAGAATGAGGCTGTAGGCGGGCCTTCACTTGTCTCCTTTTGTGGTTGAGTGCATCCCTCTGGACGTAGGGAGGGAGCAGTCTCTGTTCCCCATCTTGCATTTTTGGGTGTCTCTTATACATCTTGCATAAGAAAGGTTCCTCGTGCTTTTCTGATTCCTGTGCAGCTGTATAAAGACAAGCTACAATCTGGCCTTAACAAAGTAAGGATCATAGCAGTCATCCTGTTTTACAGTGGAAACACAGAACAAGTGACATTGCAGCAGGTTCTGTTTACTTTAACCACAACAGCTCTTTTACTCCAGACTTCAATGATCACTGGCTGCCACCGTCATTTTAAAGCACCGTGTTGATTATTGTTTGGATATGCCTGAGACAATGAATCCCAGCAGGGTAAGTTAACATGTCAAAAAATGATTTGCAGCCCTTACTTGCAATTATAGGCAAGGCTAGCAGCGCTGCCTATTATTAAGGTTGTCTAGCACTTCCCATTATAAAACTGGTTTCAGTTGCTGATAACTTTGCCAAACTTTAACATTTTATGCTGAAATTTTCCATATCAGGTGTCTGCCTCAAGCTGAATTTTTTGGAAATTTTCAGCCAAAATTGTTCAGCTGTTTCTGAGAATAAGGGTAGGAGAAAATTCTGGTAACCTTTTCTTTGAACAGCTCTAGTGCTTCCTTGGTTTGGAGCAGAGGCTTGAAATTTGGCAGGGATGTGTTAGGAATGTGCCTTTGGCAGAGTTGGGTTTCCAGTTAGGCACAGTAGGCACGTGCCTAGTGGCACCAGCATTCTAGGGGCACCTAAAAGTAAAAAGTGGGTTAAAAGTTTAATTTTTTATGGAAAACAACAAAGGTTAGCTGTAAGCAGATGGAGAGGGGGGCGCTGAAGATGCTGTGCCTAAGGGGGCATAAGGTGTAAATCCGGCCCTGGCCTTTGGCCACCTCTATGAAAATCTGTCCAAATTTGCCTAAGCCTTTGCAAAATCAGAGTTTGCACATGATCAATAGAGTCTTAATGTTTAACAACTAAAATCTCAGAAGAGTTCATCCTCACTAAGCATGCTCTGTCCCCGCACAGCTATTGTATCTGAGAGGACTATGCATGAACCCCTAGAGCCGCTGATTATGATCCTTCCAAGCTCAGGAGTTACAGGGGTGAAGCTGGCCTTTCCCTATAATGGCTCCTCCCAGCTGCTCTGGGCTGGGGTGGGCCTGGGCACTAGGACTGTGAACAGGGACCCTGTCTCTCTTATGCTTTTATTGACCTGTTCTGCTCCCCTGCTGTCTTGCTCTAACACTGTCTGTATCAGTGTTATCTTGGATTGAGCAAAATTAGCAAAGCTTTTGATATGGTCTCCCACAGTATTCTTGCTGGCAAGTTAAAGAAATATGGGCTGGATGAATGGACTATAAGATGGATAGAAAGCTGGCTAGATCATCAGGCTCAACGGGTAGTGATCAATGGCTCCATTTCTAGTTGGCAGCCGGTATCAAGCGGAGTGCCCCAAGGATCGGTCCTGCAGCCAGTTTTGTTCATATCTTCATTAATGATCTGGAGGATGGCGTGGACTGCACCCTCAGCAAGTCTGCAGATGACACTAAACTGGGAGAAGTGGTAGATACACTGGAGGGTAGGGATAGGATACAGAGGGACCTAGATAAATTAGAGGATTGGGCCAAAAGAAACCTGATGAGGTTCAACAAGGACAAGTGCAGAGTCCTGAACTTAGGACGGAAGAATCCCATGCACTGCTACAGACTAGGGACCGAATGGCTAGGTAGCAGTTCTGCAGAAAAGGACCTAGGGGTTACAGTGGACGAGAAGCTGCATCTGAGTCAAAGTGTGGCCTTGTTGCCAAGAAGGCTAATGGTATTTTGGGCTGTATAAGTAGGGGCATTGCCAGCAGATCGAGGGATGTGATCATTCCCCTCTATTCGACATTGGTGAGGCCACATGTGGAGTACTCTCCTGTGTCTAGTAGAATCTCTATCCTCTCATAAATAAACCTTTTGTTTCATTACAAGAGCTGTATTATACAAGAGTGGTGGGTTATGGTTAAAGTGGGACATAATGCTTCTTTGGGGACAGAGCATCCGGGATTTCTGTGAGTAGCCAGTGTCATGGGGTTGGATATCAGAGGAACACTTCAAGGGACTGGGGTGCACCTTCTGTTAATCTGCAAGACAAAGATAGGACTGGAGTGACCCAGAAGAAAATGTTTCAGTGACTGAAAGTCTGGTGGTGCTAGGGAACTGACATCTGGTTACCACAAGCGGTGCTCGTTCATGCTTGAGGCAGCGCGTAACAGGATGACTCACAGGCCTGGGTACTCCAAGAACTGTCAAACTATATCCTGCAAATTCTATGTTCTTCACATTCTAAATGCTTGGAGAGATTAATGTGATCCTTGGATGTATAAACTGGTGAGTAGGAATAGAGAGGTGATTTTACCTCTGTATACATCACTGATGAGACCAATACTGGATTGCTGCATGTGGTTCTGGCATTCACATTTTAAAAAGGATGTTGAAAAATTGGAGAGGGAATAGAAAAGAGATACAAATGATTTGAGGGATGGAGAAAATTACTTTCAGTGAGAGACTTAAAAAATTCAGTCTGTTTAGTTTACCAACAAGAGGTGACTTGATTATAGTACCTAAGTTCTTTCACAGGGTGAAAATACCAGGCACTAAAAGGCTCTTTAATTTAGAGGAGAAAGGCATAACAAGAGTCAGTAGCTGGAAGCTGAAGTGAGACAAATTCAAATTTGAAATAAGGCACAATTTCTTAACAGTGAGGGCGATTAACCATTGGAATAAACTACTAAGGCAAGAAGTTGATTCTCCATTTCTTGTCATCACATCAAGACTGGATGCCTTTTTGGAAGATACGCTCTAGTGAAACACAAGTTATACTGTAGCCAAACACAACTTATTGGGTTCAATATGGATTTAATTCTATGAAATTGAATGGTCAGTGGTAACAGGAGATCAGACTAGATGGTCTAATGGGCCTATGAATCTATGAAATATCAGTTGGTCACTTTGCAGATACACATACACTGAAACATCCCACTGCCAGATAAACTGGTCACAAAAACCAACCACATGTAATCTTTGCATAATAAAGGCTTGAGTGAGATTTTCAAAAGTACTTCATTTTCAAAAGCATCTTAGGCCTTGTCTGTGCAAAGGTCTGTTACTTAACTACGCTGGCATAGTTAAAGCTGCAAAAATGCTTGCCATATTTCACAGTTTGGTCAATTCCCAGTCCCTGACTGGATATCTGTTGTGGTTGGATCCAGTCTCGGTCGTGATGGATAATAGTGCTTATGCAAGCAGAGCTCATTGTAGTTCAGGAAATGAAATAAGGCATACTGGTATAAAGCACCTTCTGCTGTTACAAGTGCATATACACTGGGGCTTTTGTGGGCATAACTATGTTAGCAAAAAATCACACCCCTAACTGACTTAGTTAAGAACCTAAGTGGCACTTACATTGAGACTTAGCTACTTAAGTGTCCTTTGAAAATGGGACTTAGGCTTCTAGGTCACTTAGGTGTTTTGAAAATTTTACCCCTTGTCTACACAGAAACGTATAGCTAATGTGGTACAACCCCACCCTAGTGTGGATGCATTTATATTGGTATAAAGGTGCTCTATATTAATATAGCTATTCCCCTATGGGTAGGGAAATAATCTTTATGGGTATGAGATATCTTTATACTGATATAACTGCCTCCACACTATGGGTTCTATTGGTAAAATATTTTAGTATAAAATCACACCCCTAACTGGTACAACTATACTGGTATAAAAATTGTGTAGCCCAGGCCCTAGAGGCTAACTCATGCCATTGTTATTATTTTACAAAGACTTGATGCTCACTCTAGTTAGCTAGTGGGATACTGACATTCATAGGATGTCTTGGATGAAAGTTGCAATCTATTTGGCTGAGGTGGATTCTAAATCCATTGACTTATTTTTCTACAAGCATAGGCATTAGGATATAAATTCTCTTCCCCCACCAAATCATTATCCACTCTACTTAATATGTAGGAAGACACCATTCTATTAAACATTTCAGGAAGAAGAGTTGTTTTAACTCCCTCCCGGAGTGGCAGTATCAGCACAGCAGCTCTGATTTCTAAAGAAAAACCACCGCCAAATTAGGTTATGGACAATTTCACGTATAATCTTGAAACTGAATAATGTGTACAAATAAAAAGGACAAATGTCCTGTTTAGAAAATTATATGTAGGCTGAATTTGAAAATAGTACAACCATTAACAGTTTTTAAAAAAATTAAAATAACTACTTTCTAACGTTTTCAAAAACGACTAATTAATTTTGAGTGCCTCAATTTTTGGATGCCTAACTTAGGCAACTTTATAGAGACCTGATTTTCAATGGGTGGGCTGCTCACTCACCTCTACTAGCCACTTTGGAAAATCTTGCCCCACAAATAAAATCATACATTTCAGTGTGTGCATTTGCTAGTCGACAGGCATTGTCTGTGGGATGTTAGGAGTCAACTCAATGGTGTGTGTATATGTTCACCTGTGAATGCACATATTGTGGCTTACATATCATGACGTGTTATGCAATAACTCCATTCAGTGGAGTTACATGGTAACATATTGTAGTTTATGCAATACTGCAAAGTAGTGTGGGAGGTCATTCGCATTACCATGGCAGCTACAGACAGCAGGTGCTTTTCTCTTAGTATGCACATATCTCCAGAAGGAAAATTGTTCAATAAGAATTGCTAATCTGAGAAATGAGGTGAGGTCAAACCACCCCAGCCTTTCCTCTTGCTTCCCCAATATATGGAACTACAAAATGTTTACGTTTATGACAGTAGGTCTCCCAAAGTGATGAATTTTCTAGTCCAAATTTTTAAATCTTTGTCAGCCTTCCCCTCTCCATCACCATCAGTGGCCAGAACAGATCAGTTGTTGCTTAGGAGCAACTGCTGACACACAACCATTTTTTTCACCCCGGTCACACGATAGGTATTACCCAAAGAGTGGCTTATCTGGGTCACTTGCTGGCATAGCTTTTTGAGGCAAGGGTAGATAAGATTTAAGTCACTGGCACATCATGTTTGTTCCTTAGCCGATTCATGCAGTGAAAATGCATGTTATATTATGGGCTAAGCTGGGCTGGAGAAAAAGTGCATGTGATATTCTTCACATCATTTTGTGCTGACCTATGGCATCTGGCAATCAGAAGTTACTATTTTCTTAGAAATGGATGTCCTTTGGAAGTGGTAAGCATTGTGGTGAATATTTCAGGCCACCAGCATGAGTATCTATATCTATCTATCTATCTATATATAGATGGCCTTGCTTGCTTGCATTCATTTTTTTTTACAGATCTACTTTTTTTTCTAAAGAGGGGAATGCCAGACTTGACTAACAAAGCCAAAAGCAGACTAAACGTTTCCTTGACAGGAAGCTACTAGCCATAAGCTTAGTAGCTGGGGAGGGAAAGCCTTTAAACGACTTCAAACTTGCTTATGCCAATTTTACTTGCACAAAAGTACAATTTTTGGAAGACAGTCCATGGGAAAGCCAATTCAATTGGAAATTGAGGACTCTGATTCCTTCAAAACATGGTTAGTGGCTTCCCCATGATTATAAATGATACACGTACTATGACCTAAAACTGTAGTAAGCATCTCAGACAATGATTCAGTTGTAACCTGGTGTAAGATCTCCATAGACTGTAGCTCAGTTGCACCTACCTACACCAGATGCGTCATAAGCTGAAGAACTCCGTGCAATTTCTCTTCTGAGAATGGTACTAGACAAGTTTTGAAGCAGAGATATACCACTGAAAGGCAGAGTAGACCTACTACACTCAAAGCAAAACAAGATCTTTAAATGTATGTAGTCATTGCAGTTTATACATTTAATGTTAATATTTAAATGAACTATTTGAGTTCTCTGATAGATATGGCCAAATTATTATAACAACACCTAGAAGCCCCAGTCAGAGATCAGGGCCCCTTTGTGCTTGGTGCTGTACACATATGTAGTAAAAAGATAGTTCCAGACCCAAAGAGCTTGCAGTCTTGAGACCTAATCCTGCAAAAGATTTACACGTGCTTGCCTTTATGCAGTGTGACTTCAGTGGGATTACCAGCGGCGGCTCCAGGCACCAGTGCTCCAAGCGCGTGCCTGGGGCGGCAAGCCGTAGGAGGTGCCCTGCCAGTCCCTACGAGGGCAGCAGTCAGGCTGCCTTCAGCAGCTTGCCTGAGGGAGGTCCACTGGTCCTGCGGATTTGGCGGCAATTCAGCGGCAGGTGCACCAAAGCCGCAGGGCCGGCAGACCTACTGCGGGCAAGCCGCCGAAGGCAGCCTGACTGCTATGCTTGGGGTGGCCAAAAAGCTGGAGCCGCCCCTGGGGATTATTCACCATGTGTAAAGTTGAGCACATGTGTTAGTCTCAGAGGCAGAGTAAGGTCTCCTAGGGTCCTGGGTCAGAGCAAGTGCCCCCCCCCCCACTGAAACCATGGCCCCACCCATGGCCCTGCCCCCATTTTCCCACTTCCACTGCAGCCCTGGCCCATTCTGTCCCCCCCACTGCAGTCTAGCTCCCATTTGCTTCTTTCTGTCCCCCCCACTGCAGTCCCAAGACCAGAGAAGCTCTTCTCCACCCCCTATCCCCCACCCACACACACACACACCCCGCCATAGCCCTGAGGCCGCAGTGGGGAGCAAGAGCTTCTCCAGTCCTGGGACCACACCTAGGGTCTGGGTGCTGGGGCTTCCCCCACCCTGCCCACCCAGCTCTGATTCTGGGGCTTCCCCCGTGTCACCCAGGACTGCTGCTGGGGACCGAGGTCAGGGCGCTGAGGCTTCTCCCACCCTGCCCTCCTGACACTGCTGCCAGGGATGGGTTGGGGTGCTGGGCTGCCCCATGGCTTCTGACAGGGCTCCAGGCTTCCGCCACCCCATGGCAGATTTATGCTGCGGGCTGCAGACCCCATTTTCCAGGGGCCCCCAATTGGCCGGGGGCCCTGGGCACGAGTCCCATGGGCCCATTGGATAATCCGCCACTGGTCTTTGTAGGAATGAGGCCTTGGTAAATGACAAGATACAACTGGTGGGTAGAAAAAAGTGGTGATGGGTGAGGGAATGGAGGCCAAGGTGACTATGAGCATGTTTTTGAGTAGACTAGCTCTGTGCACTATGTAACAGTCCACTAGATAGCTTGACTGTTATTTATAGGCTGTTTTTTTTAGGCATCAAAGGAAAAGTGAATTTTCAGGAAGATGAAGAAGTTCCAGTGAAATAAGAACCACGACAATTGCCGTAGACCTCCTAGGAAAATAAGGGCCAGCTGTGACAACCCTCCCCTGACACACTCAGAAGAGCACACAAAATACAATGATTGCTTCCATTGGATTCTGTAGGAGAGATCCCTAGGCCTGGCCAAACTACATACAGAGCATGTGTGTGTGTGTGTGCGTAAAAATGGTGTAAAGCTCAGCTTGCACGATTCAGATCCTGGGACCACTGTATGCATGGCCAGTCCCCTAGCATAAGTTAGAGCAGACGGAGAGGTGTTCTTGCTTAAGCCAGCTGCTAGTGGCACAACTAGCTGAAATATCAGATGGATACTAACGCAGCAGAGAGGCATTCCATCCATGTTCCCTTCTTGCAGTCACACCCCCTACACTGTCAGCAAGCAGTTGGCATCCCAGAAGCCATTATATCACCAGAGGAGTCCTCTTGTACTGGAGTGATTCACCTGGGGCCTAGATACATTAGCTCTATGGCCAGATTCTCCCAGAAAAACAGCATCAGGGGATCTAGCTACTTGAGTTACTTCTTCAAGACAAGCCCTTCTCCTCCCCTAACACACGGACCTGGGGGGGTTCCTGCACTAACAAAGAGTGATCTTACTTTCCATTTTCTAAAGAGATGTAGCAATATTATTAATGTGACTGGATCTCCTTAATGAGGAGTGAGTGCTTGTCTAATACTTAGTGCCTATTGTGTCTTTTAATTTTGGAAGGCTACTGGACTAGGACATAGAAGACCTAGGTTGCATTCCCAGCTCTGTCACTGTCCTGCTGGGTGACCTGGGGCCAGCCACTTCATCTCTCTGTGCCGCTGTGTCCCCATCTGTGAAATAACGAACCTGTCCTCCTTTGTAAAGTGCTTTGAGATCTACTGAAGAAAAGCCCTTATAACAGCTAGGTATTATCATTATCAATTCACTCCAAGTTGGTGGAAGAGGTTGACAGCAGAATATGCTGCCGCACTCTTCCTAAAAAATGACAACATCTCTGTTTTATTATGCAGAGGAGTTCAAAATGCATATGTTGCTCCACTAACAGCAGTACTCCACTTTGGCCAGCCAGAGAAAGGGACCGAGTTACCACAGTTACCTTCAGTTTGCTTATCTTCTTGAGGAAATAGCAACTTTTATAGATGTGGCTGACATTTGAGGCAAATTACATTCTCTAGAGAACTGAAAGTGTTTTTTGCATGCAGGTGAATTTTATTCTCTATCAAATAATCACAGAGTTCATTACTGGGGATAATCCTTACCTATTCTGTTGCCTTTAGCTACGTACCACCTTGGGTTGTCCAATCTTGCCAAACATCAGAAAGCAAACTGGTTTGGACCTGTTTAAGTACTTGGATGGGAGTCTTCGAAGGAAATTCCAGAGTGCTGCAGAGAATAATGTAGTAATGGAAGCAATGATTCAGTAGGTCGTATTCTTTTCTGAGTCAGTATTGAACCAGAGCCCCTGAATGGTGTTAAGAGGAATTAGTTGCAAGTGGTATTTTTCAGGTAATACTTAAAGTTGAGGTCCTGACATTTGTGAACATTAGAAGATGCCACAGCACTTTTTACATGAGTATGTTATTATTAATCATGCTCTCCTGGTCACCTGTTCGGAGCTAGAAGTAGTTACACGTACAAGAAAGCCATTTTGCACTGACCCCACTCCCCATCCAATTTTTAGGAGGGAAGTCAAGGATGTTTCCAGTGAAAACTATTTAAGTGTTTATAATAAAAACCAGTTTTAATTAGGTATTTACATTATAAACATCTAATCAAAACTGGTTTTCTGTGTCTGTAGCCAAATTCAAGCATGGCTAAATGTAACCCATTGGTGAGTGTCTGTTAGGTCACACTCTGTGCCTGGTCTGCAGAGGACATGACTGATTATGCTGCTAGCATACAAAGCTTTGGCTCACTAATTCAAGCTACAGCTATGCCTGCTTTTTGCTCTGGAGATCCCTGGTTCAATGGCCGTGATGGAAAATGTTACACAACTAGAGGGTCGCCTAGGATTCAAACAACTGTGGACTTCTGATGCTCAGGACAAGCTTCCTTTGAGCAGAGGAAGTGTGTAACCCACTGATGAGTGTGTGCTATAAGTCACCTTTTGTGCTTATCGGTGGAGGTTACAAGTCTGTTATAGTGTCTAGCGCAGCTCCTGTGTTTTACACTGGTGGTCGCCAGTTCAATCCATGATTCATCAACCAAGATGGCAATTGTTACAAATTGATATTCTAAGTATACCTTTAATAAGTCTTTCTGAAAGTATATCTTTCTATGCATATTATAAAAGACTGGGGCATCCTTCTGGATAAAAAGCACTGCAGAAATATAGGATGTTAATTTCCACTATTTTCCAAACAACTGAAGCAATAATCCCTAATGGAAATTACTCGGTTTCTTCAGTTTAATAACGAAAATTGTAAATGGCCTATGTCTCATATATTGTGTGACAGTCAATTTTTTATAAACCTCACTGAAGTAAATGAGTCTTTCCATTTATTAGGGACAGAGCCTATAAGTTTTCCTGTCTTAAAGAGTTACATTCTGTGTCATCTTACTAGTGATACTTAAACAAAATTTGAATCGCTCACTTAAAGTCAACAGAACTCTGCTGATTTGCACCAGCTGAGGATCTGGCCTCAAATTTTAAAATGAAGTTACTGCAGGCCTGGATACTGAAATCCTGTATTTGGCCATAGAGCAGATACAAGCTTTCCAGTACTGCCCCCTTCTCCCCAGTCAATGCAACTCTATCCTTATGGATCAGTTTTAAGAGTCAGAGGGTAGGTCAGTCTCCATACACATTCATTCCTTTTCCCCCTGCTGAGACTGCCATGAATATTGTATTATTTGAACTGGTATCTATGATTACATGATAAGAAACACTGAGTCACTGTATATTTACCTGGTACTTAATACTGTGCTTCTATCTCCTGCTACTTTTTCAGTGGGTATGTAGTAGTTTCACAAGAATGAATTACAACAAACCAATGTGAATTTCAAGGGAAATAACCCTGGGATACTGATACCACTTTTCATTTCCTAGGAACCAGACCCATGTGTGGAAACTGATATTTTTGCAAACATTTATTAATTTGACCTATGGGGAAATGAAGCCATTTTCCATCAATGAACCTTGAGGACTACACAGTGAAATTAGCACAACTGTGCAAATGTGTCATTTCCATTTTTAAAATGTCACTATTTCTACTGTACAGATGATGTTTGAGTTCAGCTGGTCAAAAAACTCAGAAATGTTTTAATGCAAAATTATTGTGACTTTTTTCATTGAAATTTAGAATTTTTGAAAGATTTGGACCACACTTAACTAGGCAAAAAACAGCTGTTTCAAAAATGTTTGAGTAGCTCTAATGTCAGTCTCCCGTTTGTGGAAGTTTACTTTGGTTAGAACATAAGAATGGCCATACTGGGTCAGACGAAAGGTCCATCTAGCCCAGAGTCCTGTCTTCCAACAGTGGCCAGTGCCAGGTGCCTCAGAGGGAATGAACAGAACAGGTAATCATCAAGTGATCCATCCCGTCACCCATTCCCTGTAATGTAAGTAAATTCAGAACAAGAATAAAAGCTGGTTTTGTCTGTTTGTCCTTTTTCACATGTTGACGTATGATTTTTTCCCCCATCAGTCATTTTGCCAACAGTGACCAAGAACGTATTTCACATATGGCAATTCAGACCTAAACCTGATCTCATATACTGAGTTTTCACACCACTTTACCTCTATCGACATTGCTCGGCTTCCTGATTTACATGGTAAGAGAAGCTAGAATCTTGCTTCTCTCGTTTGGTGATGGGGTGACTTGCAACCTGTTAAACTTCACCCTTCATCGTTGATTTTTTTTTTCATCAGTTCTTTGTGCATGTGGATGACATTTGCAGTGCTTATCACAGTGCAGTGCAACAACTGTGCATTGTGTGTCATCAGAGGGAAGGGAATGTCCCCTCCTGAGGTATTTTGCTTAGAGCAGAGTAGGAGAAGTAGGTGTGTGTGAGGGCAAAGGAGGTGGCTCAAGTTTCAGACATTTTCTATTAGCAGGAAAGAGATGGCGGGTGTTCTTCCTCCCCCGTCTTAAACCTGAAGGTTTTATAGTGGGCTGGAACATGTGGTGTCACAGGCACAAAAATAAAGAGATCTCTTAGGTGGGCTGGTGGCTGGGGAGGGGGCAGTGGTGTGGGTGAATCTGATCGTTCCTCTTTTGGCAAACAGAAGCATTGGTCATTCCAGATTCTAGGTTGAATAAGTTTGCAGCCCTTATCAGGAGTAAAAGCAGCAAAGAGTTCTATGGCACCTTATAGACTAACAGACGTACTGGAACATGAGCTTTCATGGATGAATACTCACTTCGTCAGAGGCATGTTTTTCACCCACGAAAGCTCATGCTCCAATACATCTGTTAGTCTATAAGGTGCCACAGGACTCTTTGCTGCTTTTACAGATCCAGACTAACACAACTACCCCTCTGATACATATCAAGAGTGTTGTTACTAGTAATTGTGTTGTATGCACATAGCCAGGAGAGGGAAATGCCCACTATAAATAGGTTTTGGGTGCATTTGAGGTGAAAATAAAACCTGAAGTAACACCATCTATATCAATGGAATTACTCTGTTTTTTTATAGAAGGGTAACTGAGATCAGAATCTGGGATCATTTCAGTTTGTCTTTTAATTTCTGGGCTACTAGGTGTGACAGTGGTCTCATCTGCCAATCAGAGAACACGTCAGACTGCTTCATCCCTCCTCTGGATTTATCCTTCACTATATCTTCTACAGTGGCCTGATTCACTAATAATAATAATACCCAGCTTTTGAACAGCATTTTTTATCAGTGAGTCTCAAAGTGCTTTTCAAAGGACTTAAGTATCATTATCCCCATTTTATAGATGGAGAAACTGAGGCACATGGAGGTGATGTGACTTGCTCCAGGTCACCCCCATGCAGTTCTCCCTCACACAGGCAAATTAAAATATCTACAGTTTATTAGAATACCTTAGTAATCACGCTGCTTCTCTTATTTACTATTGAGAAAAAGTTTCCTGTCCCCTCAATGAAAGCAATAGCATCATAAATATATTTCACCGTACTGCACTAATGCTCAGTACATCCTAAAGAAATATAACCCTGTTAATCTTCACCAAAAAAACATAGAGAAGCTGCTTTTGTAGGGCTGGTTTAAAGTAAACATTCTCTTTTCCAGATGCAGCTGACCGCAGACCTCCAGTTCACAAGCATCAGATCAGCTGAAGAAAGAAAGAAATTTCCCATCCAGCACAAACTGGAAGATGGTCAGCAGGATTGCAAAATGTCCCTCAGAGCCACACATGGCCAGTGTGTCCCACAGAGTCTCAAAACTGGGCTGAATGTCGGGGAACATAAGAGGAACACGCCTCATCCCCCTCAAAAAGAAATGCTTTTCAAATCCAGTAGCATTGGCGCGTCTTTGGAATTCTATAATTAATGAGCTGGTGAGATGGAATGTGGGTGGTCACCCTGGCCAGGTCTACCCTACGGACTTATATTGGTATAACCGCCTCACTCGGGGGTGAAAAATCCAACCTGTCCCCCAGTGTAAACAGCACTATGCTGATGGGAAAGCTTCTCCTGTTGGCATAGGAACATCTTCACTAGAGCGCTTCAGCTCTACCGGTGCAGCTGCGCCATTGTAGCGGTATACATGAAGACAAGCCCCAAAGTATGATCACGTAGTAGGCTGGTGTTAATGTTGGATTGGTGGCTCAGTTAATTAGTGTGTTAAGATGTTTGCTTTTTAATTGAATAGTGAGCCAGTTTTGCTGAGACCTGGTTGACTTAGAAGCATGGGAGCCAGTGATTGGGTCCACTCACAGTAGACTGGTGACAGTACAGGGAGGAACTGGGTCAGGCTGTGGTAGTTTTAGTCTGCACAGAACAGGTAGGATGTAAAACCAGCAATATAAACTCCAAAAAAATGACAAAACTGTTTTAACCCAGTTTGTATTCAGTGTTTTAGCCATGTGGGTCCCAGGATATTAGAGAAACAAGGTGGGTGAGGTAATATCTTACTGGACCAATTTCTGTTGGTGAGAGAGACAAGCTTTCAAGCTACACAGACATGAAAAAGAGCTCTGCATAAACGCAAACGCGTGTTTCTCTCACCAACAGTGGGTCCAATAAAAGAGATTAACCTTGTCTCTTTAACTCAGTTTAGTCATTTTATTTGCTGCTGCTTCTCCAGTGAAACTTCAGCTATTTTAGTCATTGTCTAAAGTTATCCGTGTGTAAATTTCTGTACTTCCAAACTGCAGGGAAAATACCAACATTACCATCCCAGATCCTCTACGTTACCAAAGTTGCCACCAGAGAGCTACCATCCCATCTTTCCCTCTGGATTTAGAAACTAGTGTTTGGTATGCCCTCTCTCCTGCAAACCCAGCACTATACAGTGTCGTCATCAGCCAATAGAAAATACTGAATTTCGCTTTTAAAAAAGATGTGTCTGGATTAGTGCAACTGAATGAATAATTCATTCATGAAAATAATGTCTTAAAAAGAAAAGGTTTCATCTGTTATTCTTGGAAAATGTTAAGTGAGTTTCTTTTGTGATGGTGGTGGTGTTATGGGGGATTACGACGTGCCTGTCATGAAGATCAAAGCTTTTGCTACTTGGTGAAAGTTTATGAATGGGGGGTGGATACATGTATGCATGTCGTTTTTCTCAGGATGAGTCTGACCTACTGTCACTGATAGTTTTTGCAGATGTTCTGTGAAAGTTCTTCTAATCTGCAGAATGACTCAGTGTCAGCTGACTGAATGTATACAGGAAGTGAACAGCAAAACTGGAAAGTACAGAGTGAATTGAATGTACTTAAAAAAAAAAAAGAAAAGAAAAAAGAACATGCACCATAGCTGATGGTCTGTATGTCACAAGGCTAAAAAACCCAGGAACATTCAGTGCTTCTTTTGCAATTGACTCGGGACTAGATTCCACCACCACATTCAGTCTAATAAGAGAATAAGCTAATTGATTCTGCAATGACTGACAGAAAACTTCTATCACTGACGTAAATGATCTTTACAGGCTAAGTGGGAAATACAGCTTCTTTGACAGGAAGGAATATAAAACACTTACTCATTGAACTTGCACAATGGCTTTCATGAGAGGATCTCAAAGTACCTCTGTGGTACAGGGAAGTCTTCTTATTATTTTACAGCTGGGGAGTGGAAATACAGAGGGATTATGCAGGAGGACATTCACTGGCATAATTGTAAATAGAACCCAAGAGTCAGAGTTATGGCAGCCTAGTGCCCTGCTCTAATCACTAGACCGTAGTCCTTCTGCATTACACTTTTACATTCTGCTGTGTGTTCTTCCTTTTCTTAAAGGCTAAGGACAGCAAGTTCAAACTTGAATGCCTAAAGTTAGGTACCTACAGCAAGTTCTTATTTAGGCACCTAATAAGTGGCTTGACTTTCAGTGACTTTTCAGTGCTCTGAGGTGTCAAAGTTGTACTAACGTGTGGGCCAGAGCATTGTGGAACTGCAGTGGGAGGACCAAAATCACCCCTTCAGCTGCTATGTCAGGACTTTCTGTCTATAATGGCCCTGCAAGGGTGCAGGGTGACACAATGGTGGATGACGTCATGCTCAGTCTTCTCAGAAGTGACATCGCAATGGTGGTATGAATGCCTCTGAACAGATGCCAGCACTTTAGTGGATGGACATGGGATATTACGGACATACTGGAGGTTTGAAGCAGGGCTTGCAATTAGACCATTCTCTAGCATCAGGGCTGGCTCTAGCATTTTTGCCAAAGGAAAAACAAACAAAAAAAGCCCTCCTACTGCCTGCCGGACTGCTGAAGGGAGAAAAAAAAGAAAGGCAGCCGCAGGGAGCGCGTGGAGGGCGGTCAAGGCGGCTCTCAGGGGGGTGAAGGATGGTGCTGCCGCCCGCTCACAACCGGGCAAGAGGGGCTCCCCCCTCCAGCCTTGGGGTGCTTCTCCCGGCTGGGCAGGCCTAGCCCCCGGGGGCTCCAGGAGGTGCTGGCTCAGCTGCTCCTTTAAAGGCGGCTTGGCTGGGCCGGGCTCAGAGCGGCGTAGGAGGCAGAGGCTGCTGTAGGTGTTGGGGAACGGCGCTTCCCAGGGAGCCCGGCGGCACGGTGAGTGGCAGGGATCACTAGTTCTTGCCCCCCGGGCTGGGGTCCATGTCCCGGGTGGGCTGGGACTGGCGGAGCGCGGGGAGCTGGCCGGGAGCTCCAGAGCTGCGGACCAGGCTGCCAAAGCAAAAAAAAAAGAACCACAGCAGGGTGGCCGGAATGTGCTGTCCCAAGATTGGCCGGAATGCTGCCCCTTACAATGTGCCGCCTCAGGCATGTGCTTTCTCGTCTGGTGCCTGGAGCCGGCCCTGTCTAGCATAGCTAGGACCTATAACTTTAGAACCATAGTAAGATAAATAACATAGAGGAGCTCTGTGTAAGCTCGAAAGCTTGTCTCTCTCATCAACAGAAGTTGGTCCAATAAAAGATATTACCTCACCCACCTTGTGTCTCTACTTTTTAAGAGGCAGATATAATTTGCACCCTCAAAGGATGCAGCGCGGCGTTGTGGAGAGGCACTGGACTGGGACTGCGGAGACTTGCATTCAGTTCCTGATTCTGCCATTGGTTTGCTGGGTAATCATAGGCAAGTCACTTCCCCATTCTATGCCTCAGTTTCTCCATCTGTAAGGGGGGATAATGATACTCAGTGCTTTGAAATCTACTGATGCAGAACACTATCTAAAAGCATGGTGGTGGTAATGGTCACAAATCAGGCTACAGCTGTTCTGTACAACTGTGTTCAAACTCTGCCCAAACATGACATCTGCTGAACGTGATTAAAATAAAGATGTTCAAAAAGCACCTGTCCTGAGGCCTCGTCACCTTTGCTGAAAATTCAAAATAGTTATCGCCATGTACTTCCCTCTGCTATACAGTCAACCTTAGAGACCACAGAAGCCCATTCACAAACTACACAACTTGGGCTAGCATAGGAAGTAGGGCCAGAGATGTGAAGGAGTGGAACAGTATGTTCCCTGAGGGAATGTGCAGATTTCCAAGCAGACGTCTCTGTGGGAATTACCTCTGGTGCAGTTGCATTACCCTTCACTGTCCGCACCCTGACCGATAGACTACTAAAGGGCAGGCACAAAGGGCATAGCCAATGGGAGCAAGGTTCCAGTGCCATTTGGGGGGTGGGAGGAGTGTAGGAAGCCAGCAACTTACAAGAGATGGCTTTCTGTGGGGATGGCACAGAGGTGCACAGGGTTCTACATGACATTACAATCAAAGCCATTGATTTTGGTAGCTACATGTCCTCCAGCTCCATGGCGGTCGAGACCTGCCCCCACCTCCAAGGGGCAATTTGCTGATTACTGTCAATGTTAGCTCAGAAATACCTGAGTGCATACTTTGCCCTCATGTGGATTCAGCTCATATTGTAATTCCCCTCAGTTGACCAGAACCCATTAGCTGTAGTAACTTGAGTAGAGTTATGGGTAAAAGGATGTAGGCTGCTCAAAAGGTTTTGCCTAGCCCTGCCTATTTCCATAGAATGTGAACAATATGAATAGGTAAGGTACAGTGCCTGATGCGTTCCTCTTATTCCATGCATTGCAACACCCAGCTGCCCTGGTGCTGGAAGGAGAGTGTGAACATGGCTGTGAGAGCATGTTCACGTAACATTCCTATGCAGTTTAAACTACGTTAGGTCAAACCATTAATTAAATAATTGTTCTAGTAGGGAGTTGGGGGAAAGGAACTGGCTGTGGAGTTTAGGGAAGAGAACACCCTGGCCTTCCCTTTTTCAGTCGTACTGAATGAGCTCCAAATTTTAAAGTGGGAATTTTTCAGAACACAGACATATTTTTCCATGGTATGCAGCATATGACAATCAAGTTAAGTTACAGGAATTGGCAATTTGCCTATTATGCTATAATCTTTAAAAAAAATAACTTTGAGGGACTTTGCTGACGTTTTGTACTCAACAAAATAGGAGTCTGATGACGCAGATGAGTGAGTTTGCGAAAGGCACTTACACCAGTGCTCATTTTCAGTCCCAGTATGATAGGCCTTTGTCTTTGCTCACTAGGGACAATTGATAGGAGATAATGGGGCAGATGGTGTACATATGTTTTGTTTCATTATGTGTTTATATTTTATATAAAAAGAATAAAAATAAAGTAATGTTGCAGAAAGAATAATGACATTAATGGTTTAATCTGAGGAAGGGCAAAGCCTCTGTGAAAATCAGGCCACGAGGGAGTGATCCTGTGAGTCCAACTCAGGCAAAGTTCCTTTTGACTTCAATGGGCCTCAAATAAGATATATGCCATTTTGCCTTACTGTGTAGTTTGCATGCCGGATGTATGGTTACAAAATCTGTTCTACTATGGGCCAAATGCTGAAATTTTTGTGAGATTTTTGTGTGAGTAAAGATTGCAAGATGCAGCCCTGTGTGTGCCTTTTAACATGTCTTCTGGCAGAGCGGGTATGTACAACTGGTGCTTGTAAAAATTAAATAATAATACTTTACACATCTGCACCATTCAGTGTCTGGAGGGGTTAGCATAAACATGTATGTTTATATGGAAAATGTCAATTGCCAGGCAACACTAAAAGAGATTATCGCAGAACAGAAATGAATGCACAGAAAAATACAATTCCATTGTTCCCAAAAATAAACAAGAATTTGCAAGATAATCCCTATAATTAAATAAAGCTAGAAATGAAATGGGCGCCGAGCTGTCGAGAACCACTATGGTGTCTTAATCAGGCCATGGAGCCAGAGAAAGGAGTGGTCACAGATTGGGTGACAGATCTTTGAAGATCTCTTTAAATTCACATTTGATAAAACGGGAACTGCTAAAACCATGCTGATACAGGATGTGGATTGGAGTTCCTCATCTTAATTGTGTTGTCTGGTTTGCAATGGCATGAGGCCCTATTAATCATAGTAAAAATACCTAACCAAAGATTAAGAATAAGAAAAAAGTACAATTCAGAGGAAACTCCCTTGGGTTAATTCCACTGTTCCCATTTGATCAGCTCTATGTCTGAATTGAAGTAGACAGTCTGTATATATAGGCTGATGTATACCATGACCTGCTGCTCTACTACCTTCTGTTTCTGGTGGCCCTGTGAACAGAGTGTAATTCTGGAGACCTTTGGGTACTTTTGTCCAAGAGAAAAGACCAGTTACCAAATGCTCCTTCTTTCGTTTTTGCTCTACTGCACTGTCACACTCAGCACTTCCAACTGCAGCCAAGGAAATGAACTCTACTGGTATTAAAAGAGTTTCTTCTTAACAAGAAAGGAATAATGAAAAATACTGTATATAGCTTTGCCTTAGAGAAGTTTTAGGTAGAGTTCAGCAGTTTGCTTAAACTTGTTCTAGGTAGATAATTTGTGAAAGATGTTAGATTGACAGGCCTACAGGCGGAAGTCATACAGCCACAGAACAAGCTGCAGCATGGGCAAACTTTTCCCTATTGTACTGCCAGTGTGCTTCAGCACAGGACTAGAGAGGCCATATATAGTGAAAACAGAATAAGGCCTGGTTTACACAACATGCTTAGGTTGATTCAAGGCAGCTTACATTGACCAAGCTGTGGATGCATCTTCACTTAAACTTGGCTCCCACCAACGTAAGTGCCCTGCTACAGCGATTTAATAACACTCGCTCCCTGAGTGGCATACAGTGGCAGTCAATGTAATTAGGTCGATGTAGTGATAGTTAAGTAATGTAGCGTCTAATGTCGACTAACTGGTCTCCGAGAGCTGTCCACAATACCCCACACTGACTGCTCTGGTCAGCATTGTGAACTCCGCTGCCCAGAGATCAGGTAGACAGGAAGGCACCCCACCCCTTTAAAGGCCCATGTACAGGAGTGGCTCCAGGCCCCAGCACGCCAAACGCGTGCTTGGGGCGGGATGCCGCGGGGGGCGCTCTGTCGGTCGCCGGGAGGGTGGCAGGCAGGCTGCCTTTGGTAGCATGCCTGCGGAGGGTCCGCTGATCCCGCGGCTTCAGTGGACCTCCCAGGGAGGTCCACTGGAGCTGTGGGACAGGTGAGCGGCAGAGCGCCCCCTGCGGCAAGATGCCGTGCTTGGGGCAGCGAAATGTCTAGAGCTGCCCCTGCCCACGCATTTTTGAAATTCCTTTTCCTGGTTGCCCAGCTCAGTGAGAACACCTAGCATTCTCCACTGTAGAGTGTACTGCCCAGCTGACCATGCTGGCTACACACTGCAGATGCCTGGAGTACACAGGAGGTGTTGGTGTTGGGGAGAAGAGGCTTTGCAGTTACAGCTCCAATCCAACCATAGAAACATGGACATTTAGAAGCAGATTGTTCAGGGGATGCTGGACAAGGGCTACAAAAGGGGTTTGCAGCAGTGTCATGTGAAAGCCAAGGTGCTACAGCAGACATACCAGAAGGCAAGGGAGGCCAACAATTGATCCGGTGGAGAGCCGCAGACCTGCCGCGTTTACAAAGAGCTTCATGCCATGCTTGACAGAGACCCCATGACCACCCCCAAGAGCATTGTGAATACTTCCAAGGAGCCTGAGTCACAGGCCACTGCTGTGAACCACAAGGAGGAGGAGATGGGTGAGAAAGAGGAGGAGGAGGAGTATGGATGACAGATAACCCAGGTGTGCAGCAAGCCAGAATGTGTTTTTGACTCTGCTGCAGTCCTGACTGGTGAGCCTGGTGCAGGGGAAGGAACCTCTGGTAAGGATGCAGTTTGCTTTGAAATGACAGGGATGGCACCCCAAAGTAGCAGGACACATCTATTGATTTACTCTTTTTTACTGTGCTAGAAGTACCAGTGGAACAACCAAGAGAGGTAGAGTTGCTATCTATCTGCTTTTCATTTCCCTATAGAGTTAGGCAGAGGGGACCATGCGGAGCAGTTTGTTTATGTACACCAGGGTGTCCCGTGAATCCTCGGTAGAGATCTCAGTGAAACTTTCATGAAGGTAGTTTGCAACCCTCTGCCAAAGGTTTCTGGGGAGGGCGACCTTATTTTTACCACAGCAGTAGGACACTTTCCCACACCACTCAGCGATTCAACAGGCACCATTGCAGTACACAGGCTAGCAGCATATGGTCCTGGGCAGCTTTGGGCTGCCAGCAGCAGCTGTGCTGTCTCTGCCTCTGTTACCCTCAGGAGTGAGGTATCAGCTAAAATCACCACTGTCTGTGGAAAGCGGTGCCAGTACTCAGTTACATTGCCCTAACTATAATCGTGCCAATGAGCCATTTATTCTTCTCTCATTTCCCCAACCCTCCTAAGGGCTGTACTCACCCTGGCCAGTGCTCTGGCTGGCACTGTGCTCTATCAATCCCAAGCAGAAGTGAGAATGTAGTGCTTACAACTTTGGGGGAGCAAGGGGAGTGAGTACAGTATCTTAGGTTTTGATTTCCATCATGAATACACTGACAATGGTACCTCTGTGTGCTGTATCTGCAGCTGCTGCCATTGTGGCCTTCAGGGTTTCCCCGTCCACATCTGCGGAATGCTTGAGCCAGATAAGGAGGAGAAAGAAGAGGATTCAGGATGACACGTTCCAGGAGATCCTGCAAGCCAGTGCGGCATCAGAGAACTAGCACAGAGATCACCTGGAGATCACCCTTGCAGACATCATGGACAAGGATAGAGTGAGAGGAGAAAGGCGCAGGAAAAGGAGAGGGACATGCTGCAGAAGGTGCTTGCACTTCTCAGACAGCAAACTAAGGTGCTGCAGACTCTGATGGATCTGCAGGTCCAACAATCCTGTGCTCACCTCCCTCTGCAGCCCATAGAGAACTCAATGTTGGGACTTTCCTATAATCCCCACTCCCTCCCCCTCAGCATTCCATGTGCACTATCCTCTACCACGCCACCTGGAGGGGACATTAAAGACAATCACAGCTTCACATACACTGACCTGTGAAAGCCAGGGCTGGCGCATGAGTACCTGAAATGGAGTGTTCTTTGCCCTTCGTAAGTTTTGTTCTCTTAATTTATTAAGTTTTAAATGTTTTTTGTTGTTTTTTTTTTTTTTTTTTTTTAAATTGAACCAGGCAATTAAACACACTGGTTCATGTTAGAGAATAAAATTCTATTTTTTGGAATAAAATTCTTCTTTGTTAGTTCACAACATATGCTGTCTGGTGCTGAGCAAGGCTGACACCCGCGAATTTCCCGTTATTTCACTTTGTCACAGAACCCATAACATCATTCACAGACAATATTTATAGGTGCTTTGCCAATGTTATATTTCTACATACAGGCATTCACTACAAGATTCATAGTGGGCTGTGAAAGAGCAAAGCCAGGTAGAGCACACACACTACTTTGGCTCATTATTTAAATGATCTATCAAAGCCTCCCTGAGCCGTATATAGCTCTGTGTTGAGCTGTTTTAATAAACCTTGTATTTGGCTTTTCAAATTCAGCAGACAGCCACTTCACCTCTGCCCCAGTGGCAACTTTCCGTGCTTTGATTCACAGATATTATGAAGGACAGAGCAAGTGGCAGTAACTAGTGGTATATTTTTCTCACTGAGATCCAATCTTGTAATTAAACAATACCAGACACCCTTCAAATGAGCAAAGGCACATTCAACTGTCATTCTGCATCTGCTGGGCCTGTAGTTAAGTGCTGACAAGAAAGCATCCCTGGTGATCCACTAATACTTGTATAACCATAGAAAAGTAGCCCTTTCTGTGGCAAGGTGGTATAAGGATATGCACGCTATCTATTGCCCCACCACAGTTTGGGAACCCCATTGCTGTAAAACCATCCACTATGTCATGCACATTAGCAGGAGGCAATTAATGGCCCTCGCCATGGATCAACTCCAAACTTATTCCTGACTGATTGGTAATAATCTGGCATTGCAAGTTTCCACAGCGCAATGGCCATTCCTCAACTGTCAGTGCAGCTTTCATTTTGCTGTCCCTGCCTGCACTGGAGAGCTGGGGTGAGTTCGGCACACAGATCCAGAAATGTGGCCTTACACATCTGAAAGTTCTGCAACCAGCACTCATCATTCCAAACCTGCATGACATGTGATCCTGCCAGTCAGTGTTTGTTTCTCAGGCCCAGAACTGGCACTCCACCATCTCTGTGAATTCCACCAACAATCTTGAATTGTTTCTTTCTATGTCCCACAGCAATCTAGCCTCCAAGGAATCATCATGTTCCCCACGGCGTCTCTTTCAGATCTGGAAATACTGCATGATCATGCACCCTGTGCTTGCAATGCTCATGACAATAGTGCAGAGCTGTGCAGGCTCCATGCTTCTGTCAGAGATGGACAGATAGCGAGGAGGGACATGCATGTTTGTGCAGATTTTGAAAAGAAGGTGAAGATTTTGAAAATATTATGGGATGCAGATGAAATTATGGGATGGAGAACATTGCATTATTGGGAAGTCAATCCCATGCTCCCAGTCTAGGGTGACCAGATGTCCCGATTTTATAGGGATAGTCCCGATTTTTGGGTCTTTTTCTTCTATAGGCTTTTATTACCCCCCACCGTCTGTCATGATTGCTGTCTGGTCACCCTATCACAGTCATCCCATGTGACTTGTTTTGGCTCCATCAGGCATTGCAAAGATTTTGGCGAGCTGTACAGTGGGATACCTACCCACGGTGCACTGCACTCTGCCTCAATACAAGTGCTGCTGGTGAGGAGGTGCGCCGCCAACACCAGGAGCAAAGTATAGCCATGGACAAGCGTTGAAATAACTACGGTAGCTGTATGCCGACATAACTTTGTAGTGCAGACGTGGCCTCAGTCTTTGTGTCCTCTCAGTTTTTGGCCTCTCTGCTGAGACTGCCCACAAGACTGCCACCCAAGATGGTGATTGTCATAGTGGGAATGGTATCGGACTGGCTATGTGTTTAGTTAAAAAAAGACAATCCAGCAGGTTTTTAATTGTTGCTTTATTAAGAAAGCTGTAACTTTGCATTAATATGTGGTAGGGATCCCCCACCCCCTTTTTTTTTTTAGATCTGAAGAAAACTGTGCTTAGATTAGTTTCTTCAGCAGTACCCCAGAAGTAGTGTTGTGAATCAGTAGGTGATGTGTAAAGAGCTAGCTATTTTGAGTGCCAGACTAAATATTGCTTCAAAGCAGAAGTTTACTTTTTATTACTAATCATATAGTAGTGCACAGTGATTATTATTGTTCGGCATTTTTATATGGTGCCAAAGGTAAACGTGGTCCTCACAGAACAGGTAAAAGGCAAGGTGACTGCTTCAAGGAGCATACACTATAACTCAGACATATACGATAGCTGAGTAATAGTTTCAGTGACCGTGGGAGCAGACATCCCTGAGAAATATTGGAAGGAAGTGAGCAGTGGAAGGCTTAGCAAAAGAAATGTCAGGGAGAAGGATTTTGCTTTGTGCACAAGAGGGGAGAGGCCATTCTAAAGATAGGAGGCAGTCTGAAAGATGCATGTTATAAGGAGTGGGAGAAGGACACAAAAATAACAGTTTAAGAGGGAGGTTTGGGAGGAACATCATTGCAGAAGCAGGAGATAATTAGAACACAAGTGTAGGCTGAGTGGAGTAGTGCAGGGCCTTGATGGTGAGAATGAAAAGCTTGTGGCACAAGACGGAGTCAGTGTAGGATGCCGGGAGGGTTGATGATGTGGTCAGAGTAGCAGGAAGGGAAGACAAAGTATTGTTTTTGACTGTGCATATGACTAAAGGCTGAGGAATACTCAACTGCTTGCAATAGTGATAAATACACCCCAGTGGAGCAGTCATTAAATGACTGTTTAGTCCCAGCAAACTGAGCTGATAAACCTTATGATTCACTGGTAGTTATGAGAGAGTGGCTTGATCTCTCAGAGAGCCTGGAAGCATCCCTTCAAGAAACTCCAGTTGAATATTAAGAGTAATTTAATTACCATCTGCTAGGAGTGTTCCTATAAGGGAAAAGACATAAACCATTAGTAGAGCAAGGCATAATATTTCAACCGAAAAATTTTCTTGCTGAAAAATTAGGTTTAATCAAAGACAATATTTTTATGGAAATATGTTTGTTTCAACAAAATTCTGATTTTTTTAAAATGGGAAGTTTCAAAGAACAATAAAAATTTTCATGTTGAATTGAAATTTTCATCGAAATTTTCATTTTCTTTCATGACAACCATTTTTTAAAAAGATTTTGAAATGTTGTGTTTTTGTTATTTCCTCTTTGTCCCCTTCCCTCCCACCACCACTTTTTTATCACTGGCTGCAATAGAATTAATGATCTCTCGGTTTTGATTTTTTTCCCTTTTTCAAAACTTTCTCAGCTTTGGACAAATTACACAGTGCAAAAAAGGAAAATACACTTTAACTTTGCCACTCTGTGACTTTTCAAATTGAGGAGGTTTTGGAAAGTTTCAGAATGGCAGAGTTACAGAGTCTCATTTTTCCTGTTACCGCTCTGTACATTCTATAAATTGGGGAAATCTGGAAAAATCACAAAGTAAAAAAAAGGAAAAAAGTTTATGTTTGTGCGAATCCTGCACATTGTTTATTTCATCGCACTTAGTGACAAAAAAAAGTGGCTGTGTACGGGGAGATTTTGGCAAACCAGTAAAGTGCCTGAAACCACTATGGCTTATTGCTAAAAGCAGCCAAGTCAGCAGGCCATAAAGTGGCCATGCAGCAGCCTCAGCTTGACCAACGCAGGAGGGGAGAGGGTTTTGGGTGCCACAGAAAGGGCAGCTTAACCCTGCTTCCTTCCTGATAAGAGTTGTGTTGAAGTTGCTGATACATGCATTTAGAAGAGCAGGATGTGCCCTCAGGAATGTGTCTAACAGGGTCTCAAGGCTACAAACTCTGGGAAAAAACCACACCCGGTTAATCAATAATCAGAGGGAAGCCTCTTGCTAGACTTTTGAAACTGCTTGCTTAACAAGTTTTCTTTAAGTGACATGTCATTGTATTACTAACATATAAATAAGGGGGAAAAGTTTGAGGTAGTGGGACTGGACTCTCCCTCTGGATGCATCTTGTGTACCCCACTGCTGTGCCACTCAAGAGCCACACTCAGCTTCGATAATTATCAAGGATTGGGGGTGTTTTACTAACCTGTTGCAGACATGTGTAAGTGCTTGAGACTAAGTAAAGTTTAGCTTTAAGTGAAAGCACTAGTGTTGTCCTGTTTGAGCCAGCCATCTATCAGTCAGTCAGCCGTGTCTCTCCTGATTTATTTCCTGATACCACCTCGCACAGAGTAAAAGTTACCAAGAGCTTTGGATTGAAAGAACCCCGGGTAACAGCAGGGGAATGAGGGAGGAAAGGGGAAAAACAAAACTTCAATATTTTGAAATTTCAACCCCTCTACCCCAAATAATCATAAAATTTCTCAACAAACAAATAAATGGTTCTATTTGGAATCCTGCAAAATGGAAACAATTTTGATATTTTGACCAGCTCTTCCCAGCAATAGCAAGAAGTAGAATGGACTGATGTTACTACCTGGGCTAGAAAAAGGAGCATAATAGGAGAAGCAGGAGAAAATGAGATGAATTGTTGGTGAACTTTTTACAGTACTGCCAAATCTACACATTCCAAAATCAGGATCCTGACTTTAAGAACATGAGATTTAAATATCAATAAATCAGACTGGTGGTTTTGGTCTGACTTTTGCACCTTTCCTGTCTCCAGTTTGTGTGCAATTACTTCAGGTTTAAAATGTAACTTTACATGCACATATGAAAATTTATGCATACAGAGAAATGCACACCTCCCTGCTGGCTGCTACATGGGGGATTCTGCTTACTCTCTCCTAAGGAGGTAATTGCAAATTCATTAATAATTTGACATAATTTGCTGATGATTGATATAATCTAGAATGATTATTCCACGGACAAAATATTCTGTCTTCTTTTTCCATCTGTATACAAAAACTCCTGAAATATATAGAAAGTAGGAATGGGTCCACATCAGGGCTAGGACCCAAACCCAAGCTTCAGGAATGTTTGGATTCAGGGTTTGCGTTCAATCCCATAATCACTGAGGCTACGTCTACACTTAGTACACTACAGGGCTCAGCTGCAGCTATGCCACTGTAGGGCTTTAGTGTAGACATGCATTATAGTGACGGGAGGGGTTTTTCGTTGCTGTAGTTACTCCACCTCCCCAATTATGGATAGGAGATCCACCACCGAAAGTTTCCTTCTTACAGTTATGTGAAGTTGTCAATGTTTTCCTCTGGAATTATTGCCTAACAGAACATTTTGGGGGTGACGTTTTGGCAAGCATTCACAAATTTGTTGGAGGGTAGTATTTTCACTAGAGAAAACAGCCTCAAGAGTGGAAAGTAGCAAAATTGCTTTTCATGCAAATCAAACTTTCTTAAATTTGCCCCAGCCGGTAATTCCCCATTATCACAGCTATTCTTCTTCTTCTTATTATGTATGTGTTTGTTTATTATAGCACCGACGAAGTCCAGTCATGGATTAGAGCCCCATTGTGCCAGTTCTGCTTCTCTGCCTCTTCTTATGACCTTTTAAAAAAATGTTCTCCTACTTTGTCTCTTTGGAGGTTTTTTCAGTTCCCACCCTTCTGCAGGAAAATTTGGGAAAAGGACAGTCTAGCTCCTGCGCTCAGTTCTCTTTTAGGAGGGACATAAATCTTTAAGATACAGGCAGTGGACACACAAAAATAAATTCATCCTTCCTCATAAGCCACATTATTTCCAAAGAAAATTCTCAAGAAACTCCACATTCAAGATTCTGGTAAATAAAGGCTGAGTAGCTGGCGGAAATTCCCATACAAGGGAGAACAAAATTAACTGAAACTGAAATCCTATGTAGCAGGCTGGAGAATAGATTTTTACAGAGATTTTAAGGTGAAATCCTGACCTCTCTGAAGTCAATGAGAGTTTTAGCCATTGACTTCAATAAATCCAGGGTTTCACCTTTAATGTTTTTCACTTCAATATAGTAGAAAGCAATCTAACCATTTGACAATATATTACCATCAAATGAATCTTGCGCTAATAAATATGAGCTCTAATTTCCTTCCTTGTCTGCTTGGAAGTTCCAGACTTGCAAAATTATGGAGTAAATATAAACAAGAGATAGAATTGGTGATTCAGCTGCCTAACATGTTCGCATGTCACATGACAGGAATGTTAATGTCTTGAAAACCCAGTTATTTTATTCCTCCATGGAGACAGTTTGCTCCCACTGACTTTTCAAGGCAGAGAGTGCACCAATTATGATAGTATCATTACAGCAGCTCTCATGTGGATGACTGTTTTCCATTGGTCTTTCTGTTTCACTGAGAGATAGTCCGTGTGCATTGCCAATTAGGATAGCATCTCCACTTCATCCTGCACTGCCCCCAGTGATGTAAAAACTAGTTTGGGAATTTTATATTGGCTTCCTCACCATTCTTTGTAATGTTTCTGACATTGGCAGGGCCAATGGAGAGTCTGATGTGGTTCCCCTTCTGGGGTTTTTCATAGTTAGTGGAAAAGCAGAGCAGGAATGGGTAAGGTTGTGAGGCTGTCCCACACCAGCCCCAGTGCCAATCAGAGAAAACTGCATCAGAACCGTAGCTGTGTACGTCTGTTCCCACGCCCGCTACTGGGAAATGTGTTTCCCTGGATCAGAAACAAGGTCATTTGATGTCGCATTCCCTGACTATGAAACAGGCAGCATTACAGCTGCCAGCCACATTTCCTAGTGATGGGGATGTAGTGAAATACATTGTCAAATAATATCTCCAATTGGGTAAACTAGATGCAAGCTACATCGACTCCATGACTAGCCCGTAAATTAGGTGATAAGTCCACTCAATACTGCCTCCATAATGAAATGTTGAGCCTGCTGCCTCCAGCAACTGTTCTGAATTTGTCTAACTTATCAGTGACAAAAGTCAGAGTTGGCTGATGGCTGTGAAATGGATTCTGTGAAAGGATGAATTACTGGTTACTTTTGGATGTCCAAATAAAAGAAGAAACACCACAGATTGCATTAGGGTGACCAGATGTCCCGATTTTATAGGGACAGTCCCAATTTTGGGTCTTTTTCTTATATAGGCTTCTCTTACCCATACCCACCCCCCGGTCCTGATTTTGCACATTTGCTGTCTGGTCACCCTAGATTGCATTCTTTTTGCTAGTCACAGCATTGACCAGGGACTGGAATGGAACATGCATGGAGTGAATGCAGTTACCTTTGAATCCCAAAGGGTTCAAGTCAGGTTGGAGAGACATTGGAAAGGCAATTTAGGGAAATCTGCACTGTGACTGTTCATGTTGTACCTGTTCTCTGCATAAATGGAGAATGTTGATCCTCTGGGATGTCATTCCTGGCGCTTTTCACAAGCAGCCCTTTGTATCGCTTGGCCCTCTGCTAGTCTCAGCACAAACAGACACTGCTGTAGACCTAGGAAGATCAGGCCCCATATTTTATTCAAAAAAAAAATGAACTCAGAAAGGCTGTAAAGTAGACCCCTTTTTTGTGATAAATTAGGACCTGATTCCTAGTGCCAGTTCTATGCCATTGTAACTCCAATGAAAGATGGAATAACTTGAGAATGAAGTCATAAGTCTAAGGGCCAATTCTTGCAGTCCTGAGTAAGGTAAAAAAGAACTCAAAGTAGTTATGCTTGAGGCCTGGTCTACTCTAGGAATTTACATGAAAGATGTAGCTATATTGACCTAATCCTGGTGTAGACAGTGCTAGGAAGAATTCTTCTGTTGACCTAGCTACCGCCTCCCGGGGAGATGGATTATTTACACCAATGGGAGAATCCCTTCCATAAGTGTAAGTAGTATCTACACTGAAGTGCTACAGTGGCACCGCTGTAGCTTTTTAAGTATAGACAAGCCTGAGTCAGGACTGCAGAATTGGGCCCAGATAAATTAATTGACACAGTTAACTAATTACAGTGTGTAAAATGTTCTGAGGTGACCTTGGGTTGTTTCTGTTCCAACCATTTGATAGAATTGAATTTCCCAGTAGTCATCATGGACAATTCCTTCAGATTTTTTTCTGGATCTGTGGTTGGGAACCTCCCCTTTCCCTCTTGTGGGAATTTTCCTCAAGCTTTAGCAGTCTGATGTGGTTTCAAAGAAAAGAAATCCATGTACTCTTGACATATGTGATGCATTATACCTCATTATAAAGACTTTGATTTAGTTTGACAAGGTGGATGAGGTTATATCTTTTATTGCACCAACTTCTTTTGACCCAGCTTTTGACCCACACAGAGCTCTTCTTCAGGTCTGGGAAACTTACTCAGGCCACATCTACACTACAGACTTACACTGGCATAACTACATCGCTCGGGTGTGAAAAATCCACAGCCCTGAGTGACATAGTTATAGTGATCTTATCCCCAGACAGCGCTATATTGGTAGTAGAGCTTCTCCTGTCAACATAGCTACTGCCTCTCATGGAGGTGGATTATCTATGCCAACTGGAGAAGCTCTCCCATCAGCATAGGAGAGTCTTCATTTAAGTGCGATAGTGTTTTAAGTGTAGCCCTGCCCTCAGAGTGTCACAGCTAAATACAAAGTAGAATAGATGGTTTAGCATGAGTAGTTAACACATATTTCAATGGACCATTCAACGTGAAGTGTCCCATTACCTTGTCTTAGTTTGGTATTCACGATACATACCAAATTACCCCCTAAGATTCTATAACACATTTTGCCAGAATTCATTCAATTTGGTCTTTCACTCAGGCCTTGTCTACACTACAAAATTAAGTCAACTTAAATTATATCAGTGTACAGCTGCTGCAATAATTAAACCCAGAGGTGATGTGTGGGGGGGCATGTGAGGTCATATGCCCCCCAAGATTTGCTGCTGTGTAAGCATGCTCAGTAACAGTGCTGAAGCTTGCTGCCCTCACTCTGCCTCCCCCCCCCCCCCACTATTGGCAGGCATGGTTCATCTTTGATTAAATCGCTGTTCCTTGTCTACATTATGCTCCTTGTATTGACGGTTAGGGTGACCAGATGTCCCAATTTTATAGGGACAGTCCCGATTTTGGGGGCTTTTTCTTATATAGGCACCTATTGCCCCCACACCTGTCCCAATTTTTCACACTTCCCCTCTTGTCACCCTATTGCCGGTGCACATCCACAGTAGGAGCGAGCAATGCACCATGGGTAGCTATCCACCATCTAGCACTCGGTGTTTTGGGAAGGGTTCCATGGGAAGCTGCAAGTAGGGACTTTCTTTCCAGATCAAAGGATTACCATTGGGGATGTTGAAATGCCAATAATGATCTTAGGAGACCTTGCTTACGCCTTACGCCCGGGCTCATACCAGCAACACTGACAACATCAAGAAGCGCTTCAACAAAAGGCTCAGCAGGTGAAGAATGACTGTTGAATTGGCCATTTAAAGGCGCTGTCTACTCAAGAGATTAGACCTCAGTGAAGAAAATATCCCCATGGTCATAGCTGCCTGCTATGCACATCATAATATCTGTGAAGCAAAGGGGGAGAAGTTTCTGCATGGGTGGAACATGGGGCTGGATCAGCTTTCTGCTGATTTTGTGTAGCCAGATATCAGTAGTATAAGAAAGGCTCAACGGGGGGCTATTTGGCTCAGGGAGACTTTGAAGGAGCATTTTAAGAATGAGTCACACTAATGTGTATTGCTGTAGTATGCTGTGCCAGGCAGTTTTTTTGCACCGTGCTATGAACCTTGTAATAAGTGCCATATGTGCGCTAATATAACAATGCAAATGCGCCTGTTGCTGTTATCTTTGAATGTGGGCCGCAGCCGCCATATGTTGGAGACTAACAAAGATGAATTACATTTCCAGAAATAGACTCTTATTCCACATCCATGCAAACATACCTATTTAAAGCTGAAATAAACTTCCTACATACAAGTAAAAGTATCTTTAAAGGTGAAGGAACAGGGGAATTCAGAAACGCATATACCAACTGTCATAAACAGATAGCTAAGGGTTAATGTCTCTTTCACCTGAAGCACCTGACCAGAGGACCAATCAGGAAACTGGATTTTTTCAACTTTGGGTGGAGGGAATTGAGTGTCTAAGGTCTTTTGTTTTCTGCCTGCCTGCTTTCTCTGAGCTTTGGAGAAGTAGTTCTACTTTCTAGTCTTCTGTTTCCAAGTGTAAGGACAAAGAGATCAGATAGTAAGTTATATGGTTTCTTTTCTTTGGTATTTGCATGAATATAAGTGCTGGAGTGCTTTGATTTGTATTCTTTTGGAATAAGGCTGTTTATTCAATATTCTTTTAAGCAATTGACCCTGTGTTGTATCATCTTAATACAGAGAGAACATTTGTACTTATTTTTCTTTCATCTCCATCTCTTTTTGTTTTATTTCCAGTTGTCGCCTGTGTTCAGCTTCTTTGATTTGTTCTTCGGCGTCAATTTTTGCCTTAGAAGTCATGGTTCCTGTTTTCTTGTGTTGGGGTGCCCTCCGGTGGTTATCTTCTGAACTGCAGTTTCTCTGTTGCCTCCTGAAGTCTGCCTAGCAACAGTGCCTTTAGTTAATTTTCCTTTTCTCTCTCTAGCTAATGTTCAATGAAGGGAAACCAGAAAAACCACTTTATTTGCATGCATATAAGTGCCGGTACTTGCCTCCTAATGGGAGGGCTATTGCATGACAAAAGACCCTTAACATGCAAGCCACAAACTGCGAGAGAGACCAGAAAAAAAATTCTCTCTGGTTCCCTTTTAAAACCAACTGCTTCTCTCTGCTAAAAAGCCCTTAGCAGAGAAAAGAAAAATATAATATTTCTACTGGCTTCTGGGTTCTGTCTATATCCCACCGCTGCCACCATGTAATAACCTTAGTCCCAGATTTGGACCTTAGCGTCCAAGATATGGGGGTTAGCATGAAAACCTCCAAGCTTAGTTACCAGCTTGGACCTGGTACTTGCTGCCACCACCCAAAAAATTAGAGTGTTTTGGGGCACTCTGGTCCCCCTGAAAAACCTTCCCTGGGGACCCCAAGACCCAAATCCCTTGAGTCTCACAACAAAGGGAAATAATCCTTTTTCCCTTCCCCCCTCCAGGTGCTCCTGGAGAGATACACAGACACAAGCTCTGTAAACCCAAACAGAGTAAATCTCCCTCTCTGTTCCCAATCCTGGAAACAAAAAGTACTTTCCTATTCCCCCAGAGGGAATGCAAAAATCAGGCTAGCAATCCAACACACAGAACTCCCCGATTCCTTCCTCCCACCAATTCCCTGGTGAGTACAGACTCAATTTCCCTGAAGTAAAGAAAAACTCCAACAGGTCTTAAAAGAAAGCTTTATATAAAAAGAAAGAAAAATAAGTACAAATGTTCTCTCTGTATTAAGATGATACAACACAGGGTCAATTGCTTAAAAGAATATTGAATAAACAGCCTTATTCCAAAAGAATACAAATCAAAGCACTCCAGCACTTATATTCATGCAAATACCAAAGAAAAGAAACCATATAACTTACTATCTGATCTCTTTGTCCTTACACTTGGAAACAGAAGACTAGAAAGTAGAACTACTTCTCCAAAGCTCAGAGAAAGCAGGCAGGCAGAAAACAAAAGACCTTAGACACTCAATTCCCTCCACCCAAAGTTGAAAAAATCCGGTTTCCTGATTGGTCCTCTGGTCAGGTGCTTCAGGTGAAAGAGACATTAACCCTTAGCTATCTGTTTATGACACCAACATAGTCTTTCTCACTTGGGTGTATGTATGTGTACTCTCCAGTGGGGTGGAGTAGCTGGGGTACTGTTGCGGCGCTGGAAGATATGTGGAATGTGCGGGAGGTTGGTCCTGGAATGCTGTTCTCTGTGGGCTGCAGGGGGAGGCGAGCACAGATGTGTTTGCTTCCTAAGCAGCTCTATCATCTCTTGCTGCCCATTTCTCCTGTCCTCGCTATCCCTCTGCGTTTTGTCATTGATTGTGACCCTCCAAGCCCTGAGCTCTCAATCTGAAGAGCCAAAGGCTTGCAGGATATCCTGGAACGTGTCGTCCCTTGTGTCCTCCTCTTACTCCTCCTTATCTGGCTGAGCCACTTTGCCATTGTGGATGGAGAGACTCTCAAGGTCACTTTTGCATCTGCTAAAGAAACAATGGACAGAGATACTATTGTGAGTGTATTCACTCCCCTGGATCCACATAAGTTACAAGCACAACGTTCTCACTTCCCCTGGGGATTGCACGGTAGCGGTGCCAGCCATGATGAATCTAGCCTGGGATGGAAGTGGTGAGTCAGGACAATAAGGGTAGGAGTAGCACTCAGGCATCAGTGCAAGCAGGTAGGGCAATTGAATTGAATACTGGCACCATTCTCCAAAAGTGGTGGTGATTTTAGTGGCTATTTCACTCATGAGGGTGACTGAGGCTGAAAGGGAATAACTCTTGCATGAGTCTGGAGGCAGACTGGGTCTGTATGCTGCTAGCCTGTGTGCTGTAATGGTGCCAGCTGAAGTAATAGCTGACTGGAGTGAGAGAGTGTCCTACCGCAGAGGAAGAAATAAGGCAGCCCTCCCAAGAAACCTTAGGCAGAGGATGGCAGAGAACCTCCAGGAAAGTTTCCTAGATATCTCGGGGGAGGATTCATGGGACATCCTGGTGCACATAAACAAACCGTTCCACAGAGCCCCCTCTACCTAGTTGTACAGGGGAATGAGAAGCAGATAGTAACTGTGCCTCCACAGGTTATTTCACTACCTGTTCTAACCTGATTTTTAAAATGTATATGAAAAAGATGTGTCCCTGCTACACTGAAGCAAACTGAGTCCTAAGCAGAGGTCCCCTCCCCTGCATCAGACTTGCCAGTGCTGGACTGCTGGGAGTGGCTAGGCTGCTCCGCAGTCAAAAAGAGCTCCTGGCTCGCCACACCATCCAATCCCTCATCCTCCTCTGCCTCCACTTCCTCATCTGGCACCTTGTCCTCAGGGTTCACTCCAGTGCCCTGTGACTCCAGCTTCCCCAAAGTATCCATGGGACTCTTGGTAGTAGAGATGGGGCCCTTGTAGAAGCTGCATGGCTATGGCTCCACACCAGAGAGGGACTATTTGCTTCCCTTGCCGTATGGTACGCCTGCCACAGCTCACTGCCTTTCATGCAGCACTGCTGTGTGTCCCTGCAGTAGCCCTTCTACACCATGCACGGAGTGATCTGGCCATAGATTTTGAAGTTCCTATGGCTGGATCAGAGCTGTGACTGCACAGCCTCCTCTCCCCACAGACCCAGGAGATCCACTACCTCTGGTGTACCCCAGGCAGGAGTGCATTTGCTGCGTGGAGCCAGCATGGTCAGCTGGGCAGTTGCTAGATGAGCTCTCCACACCAAGCAAACAGGAAATGGAATTTCAAAAATTCCTGGAACTTCAAAAAAGGAGGGATGTGTTTCTGTCTACCTGGCCACTGCACAGCAAAGCTCAAAAAGTTGACCAGAGCGGTCACAGTGGGGCATTGTGGGATACCTCCTTGAGGCCACTAATGTCAACATAAGCAATGCAGTGTCTGCACTGACACTGTATTTCTCTAACTACATCAACCTAAGTGCTATGCCTCTTGTGGAAGTGGATTTATTAGGTTGCTGTAGCGGGTGACCTAAAGCAGCAGGACGAACATTGTAGTGTAGTCACCTACACAACAGGTCGACGTAAACTGTCTTATGTCAACCTAACTCTGTAATGTAAACCAGGCTTCACTTTAATCTCGTTGCACAGCTATGTTTGGTTGCTGCTTTTCAGTGCTGTGCCAATGAAATAGTAAGTGTCACTGGAATTCTGTTTTGCTACTGGTGTTTCATGAATCTTTTGAGACTGTATCATCCATACTGACATCTTTAATTATTTCATATGTATAAGGTGACAAAGTTCCTCCTCTGCTTTGGTGGGTCCTGCACTTTCTGGCAGATTTGCTTGCCTCAGAGGTTCACGGCAGACCTCAATTTGGCCGCTTTTGCCACTGGCTCAAACCTGCCATTCACTCAGCTAACCTCATCACTGGCCAGCATGGAGGAAAGGGAGGAGAACAATCCCTGCAGTCTCTGTTGTCCCTCCTAGAGACCTTCCCCTCTGATATGACTCACAGTCCAGGTCAACTCCTCTTGCGTCAAATAGGGAGTTGGGGAGATGGGGGGAACCTGGTCCTGCCCTCTACTCTGGGTTCCAGCCCAGGACCCTGTGCATCACAGCTGTCTACAATGTCTCCTGTACAACTCCCTGGGCCATTTCCCCATTAACTCCCTTCAGTACTTTCTTTGTCCTCACTGCAGAACCTTCTTCCTGATGCCTGATGGCATTTGTATACCTCAGTCCTCCAGCAGTATGTCCTCTCACTCCCAGCTCTTTACATGCCTCTTCCTAATTGAAGGGAGGCCTTTCTTTTTAACCAGATGCCCTGATTAGCCTACCTGCCTTAATTGGTTCTAGTAGCTTCCTAATTGGCTCCTGGTGTCCTAATTAGCCTGCTTGCCTTAATTGGTTCTAGCAGGTTCCTGGTTGTTCTGGAATAGTCCCTGTTATTTTACCAAGGGAAAAAGGACCTGCTTAATCTAGGGCTAATGTATCTACCTTCCACCACTCTCCTGTAGCCATCTGGCCTGACCCTGTCACAATATCTTTAAAACCTATGAGTGCAGAATGAACCATTCCAATGGAAAAGGGACACAAAAAAGAGTAGAAGCAGTATGTCAAAAACTAAATGGTCACCCTGCAGAATAACATTTATTTCCATACGAAACACAGCAGAAGGCAAGAATGTAAACTGGCCAAATATATTCCCACGTTTCTACAAAACCAGTCAAATAGAAACACCTGTGGAAATGAGAGAAATTGACTTAATGATCCCAAATAACATCTCATCAAGATAAGTCACCAATCAGAAAGAGAGAAACTCATAAGCCCATTTAGGAAAGAAATCATAGGTCATACTTAGTTTCATAAAATAGATGAGACATACATGTATTTCAAATACTTGACAATGTACAAAATCAATTTTAAATAGAGACGGGCCTGTACTGAATCAGGACACTGGACCCAAAGTCCTTGGTGAGCTTTGGGGATGCTCAGATTCCCATGTGAATCTGAAGTTGAATTCTGCAGCTTAGACTTCTCTCTAAATATTGTTGTTACACTAATAATTTTTCTTATTCAGTATATATAGCTCCGTACCTGACAGGAAGAGCATTCTAAGCAAAGCTACAGAAAAAGATACAGAGAAGGAAATGGGATAAAGAGACGAACAGGTTTTCTGAGGCTAGCATCATTGACAGAGGGGAGGACAGTGTGTGTGATGAGATTGGTATAGATATCCTCAATCTTTTTGCAGTGACTTCTGAGAGTCATATGTATATATTCTCCACTTGTTCTGCATGAAAAATTTCTATTATTCCAAGGGGAGACTATATTCCTTATAATGGAGACCGATGGCTGGTCTACACTGAAAAGTTACATTGACATAGCTGCATCACTCAGGGGTGTGAAAAATCCACACTCTTGAGAGACATAGTCAAGCCAACAAAACCGCCAGTGTAGACAGCATTAGGTCAATATAAGAATTCTTCTGTCCACTTAGCTACCACCTCTCGGGAAGGTGGATTAACTACAGCAGTGGGAGAGCCTCTCCCTTCGCCAGGGGCGGTTCTAGGCATTTTGCCGCCCCAAGCACGGCAGGTAGGCTGTGGGAGGTCCACCAAAGCCACGGGACCAGCGGACCCTCCACAGGCAAGCCGCCGAAGGAAGCCTGCCTGCCGCCCTCGCGGCGACTGGCAGAGCGCCCCGTGACTTGCTGCCCCAAGCACGCGCTTGGCGTGCTGGTGCCTGGAGCTACCCCTGCCCTTCATTATAGTAAGACCTGGACTATATTAAGAAATTAGGTTGGTATAACTATGTTACTTGGGGGTGAAAAATTCTCCTGTCAACCTAGCTATCGCCTCTTGGGGTCTGGGACCATTACTGTTCAACATATTCATAAATGATCTGGAAAAATGGGTAAACAGTGAGGTGGCAGAAATTGCAGATGATGCAAAACTATATGTATTTCACATGTGTGGGTCCCGGACACCCCCTGGGGGTGTGCTAGGGTGACCAGATGTCCTGATTTTATAGGGACAGTCCTGATTTTTGGGTCTTTTTCTTATATAGGGCCCTATTACCCCTCATCCCCTGTGCCGATTTTTCACACTTGCTGTCTGGTCACCCTAGTGGTGTGCACATATGTGGGTCCCAGCTGCTCCCTGCCCCCCTCATTGAAGCAGGTGTGCAAGGTTACTGCCCTGGGAACTGCAGGGCACCAGTGGACATGGGGCTGGCTGAAGGCAGGGCAGGGGCTGACTGGAGGTAGGGTCTGGCTGCAGGCAGGGCAATGCTGTAGTGCTGTAGTGATGCAGAGTGTTATTGTAGAAGGTGGGCAATGTTCATTAGAAGTCATATTTATTATAGACTGGAATGATGGAGAAACAGAGACATCTTTAATAACTTCCAGGATGCAGATGAAAACTCTTGTAGCTGACTCTGTAGATGAAACTAATGGATGCCTTATTTGCATGCCAAAGGACCTTAAGTAAGAGAAAGCAGTTGCCTTGTGGTAATGGTTGGGAAAGGAATTTTAAAAGCTCACTCTAGGAAAAAAATATCTTCATAAATGGTGATTGCCTGCATTCCACAAAGGCGATGCCACTGAATGGAAGACACATCCTTTATGCACCTTTAGATGTTAGCAAATACCTTTTAAACTACTCTGAAACCTTTTAAAATTATGTTTGTCTTACAAATGCATACTAAAGAGCTCAATTTCAATAAAGAAACATCAGTTTGCCAGATTCTCCTTTCGCTTTCACTGGTGTAAATCAGGAGTAACTCCATCCAAGGCAATGGAGTTACATAGGTGTCAAAGCAGTGTAAGTAAGAGGAGTGGGCAGGGATGGTGTCCGTAGCCTCTGTTTGCCAGAAGCTGGGAATGGGCAACAGGGGATGGCTCACTTGATGACTACTTGTTCTGTTCATAGGTGCCATCACAGGGAAAAATTAGCTGGTGTGCCGCACCCACCCGCAGCCAAACTCCTCTCTCCTCACCTCCTTCTCCCCCCCACAACAGCTGGTTGGCGGTGCTTAGGACTTTCCAGGAGGGAGGGGGCGGTGCAGGGATATGGCACGCTCAGGGGAGGAGACAGAGAAAGGGTGGGGACTTGGGGGAAGGGGGTGCAATGGGAGTGGGTTGAGGGTGGTGCAGGGGCAGGAAGAGACTTGGCAGTGGTGGGGCCAGGGGCGGGGGAGGCGGGTGGGTTGAGAACCCACCAGACAGAAGAGAAGTTGGCTTCCATGGTTCTGTTCAATCCCTCTGGGGCACCTGGAACTGGCCACTGTCAGAAAACAGGATACTGGGCTAGATGGACCTTTGGTCTGACCTAGTAGGGCCATTCTTATGTTCTTATGAGTGTCCAGCAAAATATTTCTGTGGCTGAGAGGATGTTACGATAAATGTACCCTCAGGATCTGAACTTGGGACTTTAACAGTGTCCATGAACACATATTTCATGGCTATATTGGTAATGTAAGCCAAATTCACCCAAAGTTCAAAGGAAACTAAAATGTCTCTTACTAAAATGGAAGATTGTCTAAGGCTTTGCCTATACTAGAAAGAGTTTACTGGTATAGCTATAGTGGCAAACCCTCCTAATGGAGATGCAATTTATACCAGCAGAAGAGTACTAGTATAGCTTAGACCAGTTCCCCAACTGAAATAAGCTATATCAGAAAAGGACCTTTTGGCAGTATAGCTGCATCTACACTAGGGCTTTTGCCAGCCCAGCAATGTCAATTGGGGAATGATTTTTCTACACTCCTAACTGACATAGCCAGCAAAACTCTTAAGTGGAGCCCAGTATTTATGGCTTGTCTACACACGAAAGTAAGACCAGTATAAGTTAACAGTATGAATTTAAACCACTACAGTTAAAGTGGTATAATCCTCTCTGTGGGCACTCTTGTCCCAGAATAAGAAAGCCTTTAAGATAAAGCTCTGAATAATGAAGAGAATAAGTCACTGATACAGAATGATCTGGATTGCTTGATAAGATGGTTACACCTAGGGACAAAGAATGTAGGCTGTATTTAAAGGATGGGGGATTCTATCCTGGGAAGCGGTGACTCTGAAAAGATTTGAGAGTCGAGGTGGAATCAGCTGAACATGAGCCCGCAGTGCGGCACGGAAGCAAAAGCAATCCTTGGGTGTATAACCAAGGGACTATCGATAGGAGCAGGAAGGTTATATTACCTCGAGATTTGGCACTGGCATGACTGCTGCTGAATGCCCACAATTCAAGAAGGATGTTGGTAAATTGGAGAGGGCTCATAGAAGAGCCACAAGACTGGTTAAGGATTGGAAAACATGTCTTATAGTGATAGACTCCCAGGAGTTCAATCTGTTTAGTTTAACAAAAAGTTTAAGGGGTGACTTGATCACAATATATAAGTATCTACATGGGGACAGAAATGTGACAAGAGAGGACTCTTCAATCTAGCAGTCAATGGTAAAACAAGGTCAAACAGCTAGAAAGTTGAAGTTAGACCAGGGGTTCTCAAACTGTGGATCAGGAGGACCCCAAAGCGGGTTGTGATCCTGTTTTAGTGGGGTCACCAGGGCTGTCATTAGACTTGCTGGGGGCCAGGGCCAACGCAGAAACTGAAGGGCTTCAGCCCTGAGTGGTGGGGCTCTGGCTTTGGCTTCAGCCCAGGATGGTGGGGCTCAGTTTATAGGCACCCCCTTCTTGAGGCTAAAGCCCTTGGGCTTCTGCTTTTCCCCCCACCACACCTGGGGCTGAAGGCCTTGGGCCTTGTCTTTGCTCCCCCCACCCCGCGATCTGGGAGTGGGCTCAGGCTTTGGTCCCCACTCCTGGGGTCATGTAGAAATTTTTGTTTTCAGAAGAGGGTTGCAGTACAATGCAGTTTGAGAACCTGTGAGTTAGACAAACTCAGAAATGAGGTGCAACTTTTTAACAATGAGGTTAATTAACACTTAGGACAATTTAACAAGAGTTCTGGTGGATTTTCCATCACTGGAATTGTTTAAAAATCAATATCGGATGTTTTTGCAAAAAAAAAAAAAAACATGCTCAGGTTAAAATAAGAATTAATTCAGGGAAGTTCTATGGCCTGTGTTATATAGGAGGTCAGATTAGATAATTACAATGGTCCTTTCTGAGTCTGACCTTATAAGATCTGAATCTATGAATCTTTACCACCCTTGAGTCCTCATTCCATTCTCATCCTTCTCACTGCCTGGCATGCTAGGATGGGACTGTTGTTCCCATTGAACCAGATTGTGTATTTTGCCATTTGGCAGGGGTGGGGAGTTGTGCAGATTTGCTAAATCTCTTCCTGAGCTCCACTGCATAGGAGAGTTTGCAAGCTGTCCCAGCTCTTAAACTGGGGCAGCCTACTCCCCAGTATCCCCATCCAGTTCTGTGTGATAGTGTAGCAGGTGGGGGCGGAAGGGCCTTTCAGCTTAGTGGGACTGAGTACAGTTGTCCTGAACCCTGGTTGGAAGTGCAGGGAGGAAAGCGCCATTCACTCTTCCCTCTCCCTATGCTATGCACCCACACAAAGACTGGGGACGAGCTGATCCATTGTGAAGTGACAAGGTGACAGCTTTCTGGGGCATTGGTGTGCTACCACTGTTGGAAGAGGCGGGATAGCAGATAGAATATAGAAAGACTCAAGTGCTCCGAGGACATCAGCTGCACTGTAAGCCAGAGAGAGCAGCAAACAAATACAGCTGAAGAGTAGGAGAAAGGAATGAAGCCATATTCTGTTCGCACTGATGCCTATGCCATGTCAGTGGTGCATTTACTTTTGCTCATTTACACTCTATACCATGCCATCCTTGTGGTGTGAATGATGCCCAAGCAGAACAGGTGTGAAGAAGGAGGCCTAGCAAAGGTGGTATATGGCAGGGTAATACACTAATACACAGAAGAAAAAGAGTCTGCCCCAAAGGTAGATGTGTGGCTGTCACGTCTTGTCTCAAGGAACCCTACAGTCTGTCCACCTTTCTTTCAAGTTTTATTGTCTTTAATCTTCACTTTACATTTTGTAGGGTGACCAAACAGCAAAAGTGAAAAATCAGGACAGGGGGTGGGGGGTAATAGGAGCCTATATAAGAAAAAGACCCAAAAATCTGGACTGTCCCTAAAAAATCGGGACATTTGGTCACCCTAACATTTAGCTTCATTTTCTTCAAAATAATTCCAATTCTCTCTCTCTCTCTCTCTCTCTGTTTTACTTCAGGAGGGGAAAGCTTTAGAGCTCCAGCTAGAAAGAGATCTTGCTTACTTCGAAAACAAGGTGCAATTTTTATCCATTAGATCAGTATAACTAGCAAAGGATTTTGACGAAGGTTTGAAAATGGCAGAAAGGCAAAGGGGGCTTGCAGGACTTCTGTGGAGAGGCGGCTGTGGGTAGATTGCTGCTCTCTGTTGCAGGAGTAACAGATCTGATATTATATTCAGCTAAAGAAGACTAAAAATCTATGGTATGTGCACAGTGTGATATGATTTCATGTTTTTTTCTGTCTTATCTGTGAAACACCTTATTTCTGTGGTTCTACACTATAGTGTAATCAGCAGTCCCATGTGGTTCTACACTATAGTGTAATCAGCAGTCCCATCTGTGACTGCTTCTAGACCAGGACTCAGGAGATCCTGTGTGGTAGCACAAAGCATCACAGGCTGTTTAATCCGGAAGCTATAGGTCCAGGGAGAACTGCAGGACCTCATCTCTTCCCTGCAGCCTCCGTAAACAATCCCTTTTATAGTCATTAAACCTGAGGCCACGTCTACACTACAGCATAAAATCGAAATTATTAAAACCGGTTTTATAAAACTGGTTTTATAAAATCGATTTTACGCGTCCACACTACGGCACATTAATTCGGTGGTGAGCGTCCATGGTCCTGGGCTACCATCGATTTCCGGAACGGTGCACTCTGGGTAGCTCAGTAAAAGAATGAGACCAATAACTTCGATTTCCATCCACACTAACCCTAAATCGATATAGTAATATCGGTTTTAGGGTTACTCCTCTTGTTGGGGAGGAGTACAGAAATCGATTTTAAGAGCCCTTAAAATCGATTTAAAGTGCCTTGTAGTGTGGACGGGTACAGCGTTAAATCGATTTAACGCTGTTTAAATCGATTTAACGCTGTAGTGTGGACCAGGCCTGAGTCTTGTATTTTCTACCAGGGAGAACACTGCATGCAACATGATGACTGACTGCTGTAGTTTTAGTGGGTGAATTTACTCTTATAAAAGCAAGTACATTTTAAATATCTGTAGTATTTTTGCAGTCTGCTGACTTAAGTTTATTGCAAATCTACCTGTCTCTAATTCATCACCATTGTAGCTAAGCACCTCATGATCATTAAGGGATTTTTGTGCTTGCAACTCCCTGGTGATGTAGGAAAATGTTACCTCCTTTTTACAGCTGGGGAACTGAGGATCAGGAGACACTGAGTAACTTGTCCAGCCTACACAGGAAATCCATAGCTAAACTAGGAATTGTACCCTCTTAAATCTTCACCTAGCGCCCCTGGCCACTAGACTGGACCATCTTTCCAAAGAAAGCCTAATCTATGGCTTGAAATCTGTGACTGCAGTAGACTGTAACTGTTGATTTGAGCTGTGCCCTGAGTGTACTGCATGAAGCAAGTAAGGTAATTCTTGTTCCTGTGGTGCAACACGTTCTTCTATGGATTCAGCTGGATCAGTTAGTAAGTATAGAGATAGGCTTGAGACACAAATCTTAGATCCAGAGCTTGGCCTTCCCAAAGCTCAAGGCAGTGGTGGAGCTAATAGAGAATTGGAGTAGAGGGGGCAGACTGGACTGTCCCTCCTGGTAACCTTTAGATGTCTGTGTGGTGCCATTTCAGGGTGGGAGAATGAACTCCCACAGTGCTCATCTGGCAGCAGTGGTTCCTGTCCTGTGGGACTGCAACTTGATAAATGGGATTGTGTGGCACTGAAACCCCATTGGCTATGTCTCAATGCCACTCACTCAAATTTGGCTTAGTTGCCCTTCCATCATGATGGAAGCCATTCTGTGGGCCATGTCGAAACATCTGGAGTAAGGAGCCACCTAGTCCCAGCTCCACAGAACAGGAGCCACTGCTGCCAGGTGACTGAGGGGTGGGTTTACTCTCCAGCCCATCACTAATGATTCATCACCCGTCCCACCTTTCCACTGCAAACCGGGCTCTACCACTGACTCAAGGGTGTTTAACTTTCATGCTGGCAATTAAACAACTGTTTATGTTTTACTTTCTTCATCATATTTTCTTGTTGGAAAAACATAGGGATCTAGTCTTTTGTTGTCTTGCAGAATATTTACATGGATAACTTTCATTCAAAAGAATGGCCAGTTTGCATTTAATTTTCCCTGTGCCATTAGAGAAGAAAAGAACCTTTCATTGTATCTTCTGCTCAATATATTACAGGTATATAGGATATTCATCTCTGTGTAGACTAGTCCAGGGTGGATCATGTGCTGCCATCTATTGGAATTGTCCTGAAACAGCAAAGCAGCACGGCATAAAGGTCTCTTACGTAACTGGAATAGATTGCATTGGAAGGCTAATTCATTTACTTTTTCCACACACATCATTCCAGGACTTCAAAATGAGGAAGCTCTAGGGTGGGAATCCTGTGTCCCCTCCCCACCCCTAAACAGCCACCTTGTAAAACAAATAAGGGGTGGGCAAAGAAAAGGTGATTTCCCCTTGTCACTGTTCCAGCTGTTCTTACTTCCCTTTTCTGATGGCCTGAGGGAACCATGACTTACTCGTGCTGTCAAGAATATATTGTTCATTTTCCTACTCCAGCTGCTATTTGATTGTTATATGGAAGTGCCTGAAATGATCAGAAAGAAAAAGTGCCATCTTAAAGGGGTGTGCAAAGGTGTGTTTATTTCCCCCCTTCCCCCACTGTTCCTCACACCTTCTTGTCAACTGCTGCAAATGGACCATTTTGATTACCACTACAAAAAGTTTTTTTCTCTCCTGCTTAACCTTAACTGATCCTGCTCTTGAGAGTGTGTATGGCAATACCCCATTGTTTCATGTTCTCTCTGTGTGTGTGTATATATATTTTCCTACTGTATCTTCCACTGAATGCATCCAATAAAGTGGGCTGTAGCCCACAAAAGCTTATGCTCAAATAAATTTGTTAGTCTCTAAGGTGCCACAAGTACTCCTGTTCTTTTTGCAAAGAAATGGTTTCTCTCTTGAGTTACAGAATTTAAGGCCAGAAGGGACCACCAGATCATCTAGTCCAGTGGTCCCCAAACTTTTTAAATCGCACCCCCTCTTACCTGAATGTAATCTGCCCATGCCCCTTTGAGAGCCGCAGTCTGCAGTCAGGGCAGGGAGCAGGGCCATGGTTGGGAGCTGGGGACAGAGCTGCGGCTGGGGCTGGGAGCTGGGGATTGTGGCTGGGGGTGGGACTGCAGTCAGGGCGGGGAGCCAGGGGCTGAGGGCAGGCCATGGCTGGGCCAGGAGCTGGGGGCTGGGAGACTGCAGCCAAGGCTGGAGGTGGGGCTGGGGGCAGAGCGGGGCTGAGTGGCGCTCCCTCCCTGCTCCATGTGGAGGCTGGCCCAGACCCCACCGCACCCCTCTGAACATTCCTCCATGACCCACAAAGGGCGCACGCTCCACAGTTTGGGAACCACTGCTCTAGTCTGACTTCCTGTATATCGCAGACCACCAACACAAGCCAGCACCTACACACTAAACCCAGCAATGGAAATGAGACCAAAATATTTCAGACCACAGAAGATTAAATTATTATGTGTCACAAGCAGATAATAAGAGGGACTGAGGTGCACCAAGCCCCTATAACAGCAGAGAATTGATTAAATGAGTTTCCAGCAGCCCACACTGCAAAAGAAGGCCCAAAAAAAAAAAATCTGACCTGGGAGGATATTCCTTTCTAACCCCACATATGGGGATCAGTTGGAACTTGAGCAAGTGGGCAAGAACCAGCCAGCCAAGCAAATGACAGAGAGGATGTTTGGTGACACCTCAGAGCACTGGCCCACCCCATCCAGTGTCCCATCTCCAGCTGTGGCCATCCCTGATGCTTCAGAAGAAGACGACAAAACAATGAACAAAAACAAAACCAGAATATAGTGGGAGGAGAGAGGAAATCCTTTTCTGATTCCTGACCCATTTCAGCCTTCCTTTTGCTAAGCTAAACCAGCCAAGACTTTCTGGTTTCTTCTCATAAGACAGGCCCTCCATTCCCCTGATCATCCTAGTAACTCTGCATCTGTTCCAATTTGAATTCATCTGTCTTGAATACAAGTGACCAGAATTGCACACAATATTCCAAATGAGGTTTCATCAGTGCCTTGTACAGTGGTATTGTTAAGTCTCTATCACTAGGAGAAATGCCTCGCCAAATACATCCTAGGTAGGATCATGTTTACCTTTTTCACAGTCACATCACATTGGTGGCTCACAGTCATCCTTTGATTGTCCTGCACCCTCAGGTCTCTTTCCTCCTCTGTCACTTCCAACTGAGAAGCCCACAACTTGTAGCAGAAATTCTTATTATTAGATCCTAAGGGCATGGCCTTGCACTTTGCACTATTGAATTTCATCCCATTCCTGTCACTCCAGTCTTCAATGTCATCCATATTTTCCTGTATAATGTTTTGTTCCTCCTCTGTATTGACAGAGCCTCCCGACTTTCATCAGCAAATTTCATTAGCACACACCTACTTTTTGTGCCAAGTTCACTGACAACAATATTAGCTAAGGTTGGTCCTGAGTCTGATCCTTAAAGAACTCCACTAATAACCTCCCTCCACTCTGATAGTTCATATTTCAGCATAACCCATTGCCTTCTCCCCTTTAGTCAATTTGATTATCCACCTTAAAAAAATAATTGTAATCCCCATGTTTTCTAATTTAACTAATAATTTCCCACGTGGTACTGTGTCAAATGCTTTACTGAAGTCCTAGTATATTAGATCTACTGCATTTCCCTTATCCAATAAAATCATTTTTTTTCTCAAAGGAGGAAATTAGGTTAGTCTGGCATGATCTACCCTTCTCAAAGCCACACTGCATTAAATCTCCTTTTCTATTTACCTCCAGGCAGGGCTGGTTCCAGGCACCAGCATTCCAAGCTGGTGCTTGGGGCGGCAATCTGCAAGGGGCGGCAATCCCCCTTGTTTTGCCTCCAAGCAGCGCGTCGAATTGCCGCCGCAGGCAGTGGGGGCAGTCCATGTGCCCTTAGGGTGGCAGGCGTGTTTCCGCGGTGGCTTCAGCTAAACATAGAAGCTGCCGCCAAATTGCCGCCACCGCAGAAATGCGCCTGCCGCCATAAGGGCACACAGACTGCCCCTGCCGCCCGCGGTGGCAATTCGGCGCGCTGCTTGGAGCGGCAAAAACTGTAGAGCCGGCCCTGCCTCCAGGAATGTAATTATTCTTTCAGTCACATTTTGTTCTAAAGCCTTTACAGCTACTGAGTCAGACTAACAGGTCTGTAATTGCTCGGATCAATTATTTCTCCTTTCTTAAATAAAGGTACAGTGTAGTGGGTTAGCAGTGAACCCTCTCCCTCTGCGTCAGTGGGAGGCCGCTCCACCTCACTACGTCGCAGGCCATTGCTCACGGTTGGGGATTAGCTGAGTCACTCTCGGCTTGTAGCTCTGATCGGCAGTCCAGGTAGAGCAATAGGCAGTTAGGGTCTCTAGCCTGCAATCAGGGTAGTGAAGGGTTAGTGGCTGGGACCTATACTCAGGGGTGAGCAGCAAATAAACAGTTAGTAAGTCCAGCCCTTAGTCAGGGCGGGGCGGTACAGAGTCTGGGTCTTGGGCCTGCACTCAGGGCTGAGCAGCAAACAAATCATTAAGAGTCAAGGCCCTTAGTCAGGGTCGGACAACAAGTCCTCCAGGCTCAGGCAGGGGTAGAGCACCCAAACACAGTCTAGGGGACCACAGGCAGAGTTAGAGCCTAGTGAACTCACTCGGCGGACAATAGGCAGATGTAGGCCCTCTAGCCTATGGAGGGGGAGCTTCAGGGCAGGGCCTGCTAGCGGCGGAGGCTGGAAAATGAGGGTATAATCCCCACTCTGAACCTTAGCGTCCAAAAGATGGGGTACCAGCATGAATTCCTCTAAGCTTAATTACCAGCTTAGAACCTGTAGCTCTGCCACCAACCAGGAATTCCAGTACCTGGTACACTCTGGTCCCCCCAAAACCTTGCCCGGGGACCCCCAAGACCCAGTCCCTCTGGATCTTAACACAAGGAAAGTAAACCCTTTCCCTCACCATTGCCTGTCCCAGGCTTCCCCTCCCTGGGTTACCCTGGAAGATCACTGTGATTCAAACTCCTTGAATCACAAAACAGAGAGGACAATTCACCTTCCTCCCTCCTTCTCTTTCCCCCTCCTAGACTCTTCCTGAGAGAGACAGTAATCCTGGCACAGAGAGAAATTAACCTTTCTCCCCACCAATTCCCTGGTGGATCCAGACCCCATCCCCTGGGGTCTCACCAGAATAAAAAAAAACAATCAGGTTCTTAAACAAGAAAAGCTTTTAATTAAAGAACGAAAAAACAATAAACATTATCTTTGTAAATTTAAGATGGAATACGTTACAGGGGCTTTCAGCTATAGACACTGGGAATACCCTCCCAGCCTAAGTATTCAAGTACAACTTAAAATCCTTTCAGCAAAATACCAATTTGAACTCCTGCCAGCCAAATACACATTTGCAAATAAAGAAAACACACATAAGCCTAACTCGCTTTATCTACCTAGTACTCACTAGTCTGAATCTATAAGAACCGGTATCAGGGAGATTGGAGAGAAATCTGGTTGCACGTCTGGTCCCTCTGAGCCCCCAGAGTGAACAACAACCAAAACTAACAGCACAGCACAAAAACTTCCCTCCCTCAAGATTTGAAAGTATCCTGTCCTCTGATTGGTCCTCTGGTCAGGTGACAGCCAGGCTCACTGTTCTTGTTAACCCTTTACAGGCAAAGAGATATGAAGCACTTTTGTTCTATTAACTCTTACTTATCTGTTTATGACAGAGGGGGTCCCTCTGCCTATGGCCACTGAGCAGCTCTGGGGTCCTGCTGCCCCTGGTAACTGGGAGCTACGGTGGGGCCCAGGCTGTTTGCAGCGGCTGATCCACTGCAGGGGGACCCCTGCCAGCTGGTGGTGGCTGGGCAGCTTAGGGGTCACCGCCAGTGGTAGCAGCTGGTCAGTTGCAGGGGGTCCCGCCACACGTGGAGGCTGGGCTACTGAAGATCCCCCACTGCCGGCAGCGGCTGGGCAGCTGTGGGGCACCCAATGTCATGGAGGTCGCTGGAAGTCATGGATTCCATGACTTCTGTGACCTTTGTGATATAATCTTAGCCTTAATCATGGTTACTCATCAGAGTGGGAAACCTTGAAACTAGTATGTATTTAATGAATCAGTTTAATAAATTATACGTCCTTGAAAGTAAAACTGAATCCTGTCCTTGTGTAGGAATGGACCCAGTGATTAAATGCTTTTCCTGTCCTCTAATTGCTATGGTCAGCTGAGTCTAAATTCCCTAACACATTCTTCTCATGCAGCCTACGAAACTTTTGCACTCAAAGTAGCTTCAAAGTCAGCTACATCTTATAAGTATATAAATGTGGGTATTTTCTGAAGGGGAGGTAGAGATATGCTTAGGGCTAGATTCTGATCTCAGTTACTGAAGTTAATGAAATTATTTTGGATCTACATGGATATGACCAATAATGGGATCTGGATCTTAATGAGTTTACTCATAAATAAATAAATATAATAATAACAATAATAATTATTAAATCATTCTTAGGCACTGGAAAGAGCATGTGTTGGGACGGAGGGGCCATTGGCCCAGTGTGGGATTGGTACCCATCACCACCCAGTCATTGGGATTCCCTGTTAGATCAGGTAATTGCAGCCTGGCGGACTCCAGACCCCTGGCGGGGCTGAGCAAACAGTCAGTATCCCTGAGTGTCTGGGCTGGGGCCAACACTCTGGGCAGGACAGAATGATGATCAGTCTATAGCCCCCAGTGGGGTTGGGCAAACAAACAGTCCATGGCCTCTGAGTCTCTGGGATGGGGAAGACAGTAGCAATTGGGGAATCAGCCCTTTTGGGCAGAGCAGAAGAGCAATTAGTCTGTATCCCCTGGGTAGAGCAGGGCAAATGAACAGTCTATGGCCCCTGAACCTCCAAGAGCAAACAGCAGCCATGCCACATGGCCCATGGGGTGTGACAGGGGAACCCAGCCCCTTCTGCTCCACCAGGTTCAGACCAGGGCCCTAAGAAGCCGGGGGCTTCCCCATTAAGGGTTTAGGTATCCGTTTCTACTACATCCCCTGGATCACTTCCTACCACAAATTGTGTCCCAGGCATCTCCTTGGCTGGCAGCGGCTTGGCGTTCCCGGCAGTCTCCACAGTCCATGAGTCATCTGCACCGTGGTCCGGGTCCACAGCTCTGCTGCCTGGAGCATCACAGACACCTCTGGAGAAGTCTGCAGTACATGTACTTCCTTCTCCTCAGCCAACCCCAACTGAGCTGGGCTGCCTCCTTTTATCTGGCTCTTCCACCTGGAGCATGCGCAGCAGGGGAAAGGGGTCATGGCCTCCTGAACCCACAGTGATTGGTCCATCCTTGCTGGCCCAGTGCAGGGCTGGTACACCTTGTCACAGAGAGATCTCTATGAGTGATGAATGAATGGACCACATCTGTTTACATTTTCAATGTTTTTTAAAAAACGAAAAGAAAAATGAAAAATAAACAATATGTATTCAATGGAGAATCTAAGAAATCAACTTTTTTAAGAATGTGATTTATGGCTGTCAGTTTCGACTCTGTCAAAAGATATCTGCAGCACTTGTGCACGAAGAGGAGGAAGGTGGCTGGCGAAATGGAAAGCACATTCAGGCTTCAAAAACTAACAAGGCAAACATTCTCACCTGGTATTTGTTCCTGAAGAAGTCAAAGGAATGCTGTCTTTGTTTTATCAGGGATATGTGATTTAGATCCAGAATGGCCCAAAAGGAGAAGAGTTGCTTTTTTCCACAATAATCTTATGAACCCATCAGCTGTGAAACCAAGATCCACAAAACAATTGGCTTCATGGTCTAAAATCCTATTCTATTCAGGTTTTCACACCATGCTCATCAGCATAGTATCTGCATGTCTTCCAGTAATGCAGTAAGCAACATGGTTACATATCCATCATGTGTTGTTTGTTCTCTCATCCGCTCCCCAGAGGGACAAGCATATGAAGTTGTTTGTTTTGGTAGGGTGTTTCAGTTTTATTTTTGTTACATAAATATACCTGTTGCTATGTGTTGGTATTAAAGAAGGCAATTGTCAAAGAAATACACCTTGCATTTGGAGTGGAAGATGGTGAGGTTTGTGATAGTCCTTAGTTCATGAGAGAGCTCATGCCACAGTCTTGGACCAATCTCAGAGAAATTTCTGTCTCTCATGCAGACAAGCTTTATTCTTATTTTTGAGAGTTCCATTGCACCAGAGGAGCGAAGTTTTCGGCCACAGTCTTCATCCTGGAGCTTAAGAAGATCCTTTAGATATCCTGGGCTCAGACCATGGAGTACTTTGAATAAAAGGAGAGAGATCTTGAATTTGATTCAAAATTCTAAGGGAAGTCAGCATAGAGAGCGGAGGACAGGTGTGGTATGCTCATGGTAGCCTGTGTTGCTGAGGAAATGTGCTGCAGAGTTTTGCGCTAGATGGAGGTTTCATACCCAGGTATATTAAATCCAGCCAACAGGTGACAAAAGCTTAAACAACTGAGGCCAGGCCTTAGTCTACCAGAATGGCATAGACTTTCTTAGGCAGCTGGAGATGTCAGAAAGCATTACTTGTGGCTATTGTGGTGTGAGATCTCAGTGTCAGCAAGGAATCCAAAAGTACTCCTAGGCCAGTGGTCCCCAACCTTTTTGTGGCCGGTAGCACATTCATGTTTTCAGAAGAGTGTGGCGGGCGCCAAAAATTTTTCAAGGCTTATTTTGTATTTGTGCATTAAATAATACAAAAATCATCATATTTAATATAGCATAATATATAAATCCAGAGAGAAGAGAGAAGCCAGAGAGAAGCCGTGAGGACAGAGGACACCGGCGCCCGCAGCTGTGTGGGGCCCTGACTTCTCTGTGGCTTAAGCCGTGGCCCTGCACCTGCCAGGGACTGAGAACACTGGAGACCACAACCTGCAGCCCTGGGGTTTTCTGTCCCTGGCAGGTGCGGGGCTGCGGCTTTTCTCTGGCTTAAGCTACTGCCCTGCGCCTGCCAGGGACTGAGAACACTGGCGCCCGCAGCCTGCAGCCCTGGAGTTCTCTGTCCCCATCAGGTGCGGGGCCGTGGCTTGTCTCCCCTGCTGGGCACTAGGCAGGCCCCGCGCCTGCTGGGAACAGAGAACACCATGCTCACAGCCTGAGTTCTATCTATGTCCCTGTCAGGTGCGGGGCTGCGGCTTCTCTCCCCTGCTGGGTACTAGGCAGGCGCACATAAGTGCCCCGGCGGGCGCCATGGTGCCCGCGGGCACCATGTTGGGGACCACTGTCCTAGGCTATGCACTGAATTGACCAACTATGCATGTGAGCCTCCCATTAAACAAGATTGCACCTTGTTTTTAAACTGGTGCCTTCACAATAACATTATCTTTGGCCATGGCTGTCTCCTACAGTCACTTAGCAAGAGGGAGGGGCAGTGGATCTGGTAGTCACTTGAATGCTTTCCGGTGCCTGCCCTGCCTAGTTTAGGTATATGCCAATGTTGGTGTTGATTTGGCACAGAAAATTAATTGAACAGAATCTTTTAGTTTCCACCCACTGCTTCATTTTGTTTTACCATTTCTGCTTTGGAATCCATCCACCACTGCTGTGCATCAGCAACTACATTAATTTGGTGTGAGAATAAGTGTGTTCTGTTTCTTTAAAAGTGTAGTAGGAAGCCGGGCAGGATGGAGCTGGGAAACATTCTAGGTGGAAGTTGAACAATGAAGCAGAAAGAATCAGGATAGCTTTAAGATAATACAGTTTTCTTTTTTCTATATAGCCTCTTGTTCAATATTAGAAGAAAGCAACTCTTTCTGTGGCCCTTGACATGGTGTCTGGAGATGATTCATTCTGAACCAGCATAAATAAATGAAAAAGAAAATGCAAACTTTGAATTCTGCCCTCCACAAGATATGCAGTTTGATAAGCTCACAGAAAGGCCCAAACTAGAAAGAGAACTTCACCAGATTACAAACAGCCATGAAGCTTAGCACAGATAGTAGTAAAGTACAGGTCAAGACATTAATTTATGTAATGAGGAGTAAAGCTGAAAATATTTGCAAATCACTTGCCTATCAAGTAACGCATAAAATAATTGCTACTATTCTATATCCTGTCTGTTACGCTCAGATGTGCCCCAGAACAGCAATCCCAAAACACCACACAAACAAAGCAACACGCACAGGGGAGTTGTCAATCAAAATATGTAATAATGCTGAACCGGTTAAGTGAGCAACAGACTCAGCAAAACATAATAGCAGTCTGAAAGGCAGATATGGAGCAGCTGATCCTGAATAGCTGCACACACCGAGTGCTACACACCCACACACCCATGGGAACAGGAACTCGAACATTGAATACAGGAGCAGAAACAAACTGGAACAGGGAGCAGGAAGGTAACACATACCAGTCAACACAATTTCCTTCTGCTCTCCCCAGAAGTTCAGTTGTACCTTGCCGGAGGCATTAAGTGACCCCAAAGCTGTAGGTTATTCAGCTATGGAGGTGGATACTGTTGCAGTGGTGCAACTTTCCTCATTGACCACATGACATCATCATGCACAGAAGGAGTGTCTTCTTCTCCATCTGTTCTCCTTTCAGTAGGCAGTATATTTTACAAGGAGTTCTCCCTGCCATGCGCCACACCCTGGAGTCCACAAGATCAAGTCACGATTATTGGAAACTCTTCCAGCATGCACCTAGCATACACTGCTTGTCTAGGATAGAATTCATGAGTCTTGCAGGGATACACTTGTTGAAACTCATATATTTCCTAGTCACATCAGTCGGCTTCAAGGATGGTAAAGAGGTGAAATGAACCTTTCCCATCACCATAGACAACTTGGTCCTCATAGGTAGGCTGAAGAGCTGATGGAATGGGGTTTCTCCAGTATTTTCATGAGGTGCACTCCGAATACTATATAAAGCAGACTTAGTGCAATAGGGAAGGGCGTATCTTGATGTTTGTCCAGTATGCAAGCTATATACTTCTTCCAAGTCCTGTGCAGTCTCTCCACTATCCCATTTCCCTGAGAATGGTACACATCAGATTTATAATTAAGGCTACGTTTATGTCACGGAGGTCATGGAAGTCACAGAATCCGGCCAACCCACTTGTACAGCACATATCACCTTGCACAGTTCAGTTCAGCATCTTGAAGAGTGGTGTCAGGGGTCTGCACTGAGTCAATTGGTAAATCTTTCAGTAAAAAGCATAGGGGTGAACTCTGCCATTTCTGCAGATGTGTGCCAGCCCAGCAGAATTTCTCGAAAGCGCATCTGAATACACCAAATCAAAGTTCTACTGCTGAAACTGAATAATCCACTGCTGCAGCTTCACACTCAGCAGGCCTTATGATGGAGGCCAAGAATAGACAAGTGATCAGTTTCTAAGGTTAAATGTCTTCCCACTAAGCAGACTTTAGACTTTGAAGCATATAATAGCAAAAACCATGAACTCTAGCTCAATTGGGGAATACTTTGCTTGCGTCTGGGTGAGAGTACGAGATACAAATATAACCAGCTGTCCCTCTGGAGCAGAATTGTACCCAGACCACAATTGCTTGCATCAATTTGAACCACTATGGGCTTCCTGGGATTAAAATAAGCATGGGTTTGGATCCAATGGAGGGTTTGACACAGGTTTTCAAAAACCTACTTTGCCTCTTTAGTCCAAACCAACTGTCACGTCCTCTGGGTTAAAGCCCACAGCTGTTTGGTAAGGGTGCTAAAATGGGGCAAAGCACAGCAACCTATGTATCAATCAAGGCCAATGAATGAACATAAATCGTTACAATCAGTAGATAACAATAGCAAAGCAACAGCTGGTACCCATTCACACGTCAGCTTCACACCATTGGCAAACAGCGAATGCCCTAGAAACGACAGCATCTTTTGCAAAACTGCACTTGGACACATTTAACTTCATGCCAGCTTGTTGGAGTCAGGTTCGTGCCTGATCCAGAATAGCATTATGCTCAGGAAGGATTTTAGCAAAGATGGGAATGTCATCCAAATAGCAACATGCCCCCTGGATATTATCAAGGAGGTGAGAGACCAATCTTTGAAATACCTCAGGAGCAGAAACTAAACCAAAAGGGAGTCACTGATAGAAGTACGTCCCAAGTTAATGTGATAGAAGTCAATAACAGCTGTGAACTTTCAGCATCAGGTATTTGCCAATAACCGGATTGGTAATCTAACACAGAGAAAATCTGTGAGCCATTTACCCAGCATGCCATCTCTTTAATGGCTGGCAATTGAAACTGCTTATGTTTCACATATTATTAAATGCCCTAAAATCCGTGCACCATCAAATGTCACCGTTTTTCTTATATACAATCCCCAGGGGTGAGCTCCAATCCATAGGCCCTTCCACCTCCTGAATAGTACCACTATCGTTCATGCATTGCAGTTCTGCTCAGATCTTGCCCGCAAAGGAAGGAGGCTCATTACATGCAGGTGGTGCAAAGTGCTTAGCATTTGAATCCAACTGCAGAGAGTACACATACGGTGTGGACAAAACATTACTAGCATTAAATAAATCATGGTGTCTCTGCATGATGTGGTGGTATCCCCTTCTAGTCTAGCTGACATAACCACCTCAGAGGTGACCTGTGTGAGTTCATGCTTGATACCAAGCTGTAAGCATAGATTGTTGGACAATAATGGGAACTGCGTTAGCAGCAGCACTTTTAACAATGCAAAATTTGCAGTCAAGGCTATGTCTTTATGGAGCACGGAGCACATAGCTTCACCCTCTGCCCACAAAGCACACAAATTCCATGCTTTTATAACCACTGTAGTCAGGCGAACGTCCAGATCATGACTTAACCTAGAGAGGAGAAAGTTAACTTCAGCACCTGAATCCATCATGCATTCAGTGGTGTACCAGTAATTTCTACAATACAGGATACCAGCTCCAGTGCCTTGCCACATGAGAAGATGGTATAAAAGGCAAATCAGGGTCCCTGGTAAATACAGTCTCATGTGGCCCCAGAGTTACAGTATGAACATCAGGCCTCCCCTCGTCGTGAACCAATGTACCATGGCATACTAACTTAAAGTGTCCTTCCTTTCCATAAGCCAGCACTTAGCAGTTCTAGACTGGTAGGCAGAGAAATTAGCCAAGTGGCAATAGAAACAGTGAGTAGCTGGCAACTTTTGCTGCTGTGGCTGTGGAGCTGGAGTAGCTGTATGACTCCGGGCGACAGGAGCAGCTGACAGTTTAAGTGTAGATACAAAGGTAGCAGCAATCTGAGACTAGAACCTCTTTCAGCCTGAGTTCTCTCAAATGCCTCACTCTTAGTAACCATCATGTCCAAAGTTAGTGCTCTGTCATCTTTCACCAGCAACCCTTCTCACAGGAGATCACTGACTCTGGCTATGCCTATAGGTGCAGACTCCATGAGTGCTCAGGGGCTCAAGCACCCATGGAAAAAAACAGTGGGTCCTCAGCACCCAGCAGGCACAGCTGTTCAGTCCACCACCAATCAACTGTTTGGCAGCTGGCAGGAGATGCTTGAGGAGGTTGCAAAGCAGCGAGCAGTGGGTAGAGGACTTTGGGGGAGGGGGCAGAGTGTGGGCAGGATGAGATGGAGCAGGGAAGGGGCCTCGGAGGAAGGGGTGGAATGGGGGTGGGACCTCGGGGTCGAGCTGGAACACCCATGGGGAAAAATAAAAGTCAGCACCTGTGGCTATGCCAATCACAAAAATATCTCCAAGCATGATTATCATAATGTCACCAAATTCACAGTCCTGGGCCAACTGCCACAAAGAACATGAAAACTTACATATTGTTTCATTGGGCTTCTGACAAGCTTCAAAAAATGTTTTCCTCTTTAGCAGAACAGACTCTCCAGTGCCAAAATACTCATTGAGGTGCTGCACAGCTACATCAAAGAAGGACTTGGACTCTGGGAGTCCATTATGAATATCAATACCATCATGGCCTAAGCAGCTCTGCAACAAGGGTAACAACAGTTTCAGAGAATGGCATGATCTGCATATAATTCAAGAAATTCTGAATAAAGCATCTTCACTCAACAGCTCAAGGATGTGCAAGTAGCATGGACTGGAGAATGTAAGCATTCATAGCCATAATCTTACACTCAGATGTGCCCCAGAACAGCAATTCCAAAATACACACACAAAACATGTCCCCTCCCCCCAAACCACCAAAGACATGCAAGTAAGTTATCGATTAAAACATGTAGTAACCATGAACAGGTTAAATCAGCAATAGTCTGATCAAAACATAACAGTCTGAAAGGCGAATATGTAGCAGCAAACTCTGAGTAGCTGTACCCTACACTATATGTGCCTCTCCTCCGCCCTGTCACACAAAGAAATAGGAACCGGAACACTAAATTTCAGGAAGCAGGAGGAACACTAAATTTCAGGAAGCCAGAGCAGGAAGGTAACACACACATACACACACACACACACACACACACTTCTTATGCAACTCAGTGTACATGCAGACTTATTTAGTTCAATTCTAACAAAGGGGTGATATTTTAACCCAGGAGAGTTATTTCCATGTTAAAAAAAAATAATGGAGATATCCTATCTCCTAGGACTGGAATGGACCTTGAAAGGTCATTAAGCCCAACTCCCTGCCTTCACTAGCAGGACCAAGTACTGATTTTGCCCCAGATCCTTCAGTGGACCCCCTCAAGGATTTCACAACCCTAGGTTAAGCAGGCTAATGCTCAAACCACTGAGCTAGCCCTCCCCCTTGCCAGGCACAGCTGTTCAGTCCACCACCAATCAGCTGTTTGGCAGCTAGCAGGAGGCACTTGGGTTAAGAAACTTTTTAGCTTGGGAAGTTTCCTTCTCATTGTTCCTGTGAGGTTTTTTCCCATCATGTGGCAATTATACCTCTCAACCAGCAAATAGCCTGAGTAGTTTTCCTGCCAGTGTGTGATTGACAGGAGTGGCTCTAGGCACCAGCAAAGCAAGCACCTGCTTGGGGCAGCCCATTTGCAGGGGCAGCATGGGAGCTGAGAACCAACAGGGGCTCTGGGAGCTGTAGTTCCTTGGTTAGCTCCCTGCCTATAGAGCCAGCTCTGGAGCAGGGAAAGAACTACATTTCCCAGCATTCTCTTGGCCACTACCAACTGGAAAGAAAGGAGGGGGACCTCATGCAGCAGCGTGCTGTGAGTGCTGTGAAGGGTAGGGAGACCATATTTTAACATTCAAAAAACAGGACACTGCAGGGGGAGGGGAGCCTCACCCTGCACTCCCTTTGACTGCTCTCCACAGAAATCCCAACCCATCCAACCCCCCCGATCCCTGTCCCTTGATCGCCCCCTCCCAGGACCTCACTCCCTAACTAAGCGCCGCTGGTCCTTGTCCCCTGATTGCCCCCTCCCAGGACCCTGCCCCTTGAGATCCCAGCCCCTATCTAAGCCTCCCTTCTCCTTGTCCGCAACTGCCCCTCCTGAGACCCCCCAACTTCCCCTGAGGACCCCACCCCCTACCTGTCCCCTGACAAACCCCTGGGACTCCCATGCCTATCCAACCGCTGCCTGTCCCCTGACTGCCCCCCCAAACCTCTGACCCTTCCAACCCCCCCTGCTCCCTGTCCCTTGACACCCCCCCGGAACCCCCTATCCCTTCTCCAACCCCCCAACCCCCTTACCATGCCACTCAGACCAGCGTGTCTGGCTCTGTGCAGCTCCAGACACGCTGCTGCATACATGCTGCCATGCTCCCCTGCGGAGCCCACAGCACCCCCGCACCACCACCTGCCTTCCAGATTTGAACACCTCAAAATTCAGGAGTGCTCAAGCTCAGTTTGGGCAGCTGTTACTTTATTTCTCCCAAATCAGATATACTGATCCACTGTAACTTGCTGTAGAAAAGTAGGATAAAATTGAGCAAGAAATGCTTCCCAGTGGTTATTAGGACTGGAATTGCTATTTTCAACAGCCATTGCCTTTTTTTGTTTGTTTGTTTGTTTAAAAGGAAGACAGTGATATTGCATTGGCAAATTCCCCATAGAAAGAAAGAGTGAAACAAAAGAATAATATCAACTTTTCCTCATTTATGGAGGACAGTCTTATAATATGCATCCAGATATCCTCCAATCACACAAGCTGAAAATTGTTCCACTTTACTGCAGCTCTGTAACCATATGGGAACCAATCCTGTCTGTGTTTTGTGCACATCCAAAATTCCTGCTGAATGACCTGCCCTGGGAGCAAGTTACCAATGACCCAGGGCTGCGGCAGAAGGAGGGTGCAGGTGGGGGGGGGGGGGAGGAGAGCCCAGGACTGGGGCAGCAGGAGGTGTGTGTGTGGGCGACTGGTGGGGGGGGAAAGGAGGGAGCTTAGGGCTGGGGCAGCAGCGGGGTGGGGGGAGGGCACTGGTTGGGGGGCAAAGGGAGAAGCCCAGCACTGGGGCGGCAGGGGCTGTGTGGGGGGGAGAGCCCAGGGCTGGGGCAGCAGGGGGATATGGGGAGGAGCCCAGGGCTGGGATGGGGGGCAGCCAAAATTTTTTTTTGCTTGGGGCGGCAAAAAACCTAGAGCCGGCCCTGGTGATTGAACACTGAAATTTGACCAGTGCTGTAGTGCAGTGGTTCTCAAAGCTGGTCCACCACTTGTTCAGGGAAAGCCCCTGCTGGATTGGTTTGTTTACCTGCCCCGCCCACACTTTGGCCGATCACGGCTCCCACTGGCTGCGGTTCGCAACTCCAGGCCAATGGGGGCGGTGGGAAGTGGCGGCCAGCACATCCCTCAGCCCGTGCTGCTTCCAGCAGCCCCCTTTGGCCTGGAGCGGCGAACCGCGGCCAGTGGGAGCCACGGTCGGCCAAACCTGCGGACGTGGCAGGTAGACAAACCAGCCCGGCAGAGGTTTTCCCTGAACAAGTGGCGGACTGACTTTGAGAGCCATTGGTTTAAGACACAGAGTAATGATAATTATGCTTTGTTCTTTGAAATTGATGAATGATCAATTCAGCTCTAGGGTTTTTCACAATGCATTAGCTGTGAGTAATGTGTCAAGGAGTTGTGATTCTTCTTCACTCTTTAGGAGTGGGATCAGTCACCTAAGTCACACGCAGTTGTTTCTGCTTCTTGTTTGGATGCCTCCCAAACCCACAAAGTACTTTCTAGATGACCACACAAACACTTCTAGCACAAGTATTTGTGTGAATATATTTACGAGGATTTATATGGAAAATATCTATGACATTTTCCCTTTCTACAGATGTTCTTGGAAACCAACTTTCACTTGTATGAATAATAAGCTTTTATATAGAGTTTTTCATCAATGGATCTCAAAGAACTTTAAAGAAGGTCAGTATCATTATCCCCATTTTACAAATGGGGAAACTGGGACACCAAGAGGTGAAGTGACTTGCCCAAGGTCACACAGCAATTCAGTAGCAGAGCTGGGAATAGGTCACCTGCATCTCAGTCCAGCCCTCTATCCACTCAGCCACAGCATGAGTGAATAAAAGGTGGTGTGAATCCCACTGTGGAAATAGTCAAGCTCTTTAAGATCATAAATGTCCATGAATATGAGTTTGCAGTATGCATCTATTTCTAGTCCCAGGGCCTAATCCAAAGACAGTCAAAGTCAATGACATAGATGGTGATTCAATGACTTTGTTTTGCTTTGAACCTCTCATGTGAATTTGCCCTTTAGTTAACCCAAGAAATATGCTGGCATCTGGTTGGGATCTGAAGATTATTTACATTCCAATGGGATATGCTGGGAAAGTCCAGGACTCTCAGCATGCAGAGTACAACAGAACTGAAAATAAACACGTTAAGTGCTGTAACCTGGGCTGAGGCTCTTTTCTGAAATGGCTGAAATTGTTGTCCAGTTGCAAATCAACTCTCTGACAGTTTGACTGGATCAAGTAGATGTGCCTTCCCCCTTCAGCCCTAATAAAAAGGCATGCAGGTGCTGGCCAAACGGGTTTGGTTGTTTGTAAGACGGTAGTAGCCTGTCGGGTGAAACCTTAGGTTTCTTGTTTTATCAGTCATGAACTGAATATTATTATTGTTGTTATTTTACTGTCTACAACTTAGATCATCTACATGAGAAAAAAAATCAAAGTGACACAGAAAATGTTTTATTGTCACCCACAATACTTTTATTGGAGTTGTGTAACTTGGGCAATAATAATAATATATCTAGCAGAACTCAAAGGTGCTTTACAGACGGGCCAGATTCAGTCCTGGGGAAAGCAAGAGCAGCTTGATTGACTTCGTTTCACCTTCCTATACCAGGACTCGCTGCAGGCATTTGTAAAGCACTGTGAGATCTATGGATGCTATACAAGAGCTATGTATTATTATTATTATGCTTGCTAGAGCAGAGGTGTGCTGTGAAAGCAGGCTCAGGACCAGCACTTGCTGTATATCTGAAAAGGTGCAACACGTATTCCTTCTGCATTGGCCTCCAGCCAGGTGCCCAGGTTGGGGTGGGACCCTGGTCACATCCTCTTTGAGGCACTGAACATTGCTGGCGGTGATAGCTGGCCCTCGCATTTGGGTGCAGAGGAGCACAAACAGTGACACTGTGGTTGCCTTGTCCATGGGTGCACTTTGGGAGGAGGAGGAGCTTCTTGCAGCCTCTCCTTGCACATTCCACAGTGTACCCATGCAGGGACAACGCTAAATGCTGCCAGCAATGAGAGAGAATTCTGAGCAGTGGGTTCTTAGTGCAACAGTATGGAAGTGTTTGCAGACCCTTTCAAGCAGTGTATACTGTTTCCTGTGGAGAATTGTTTGGAAGCAACATTGCCTGGGGAACTGTCTGAGACATCATGAAGCTGAAGAAACCATGTTGTAAGCAGCCACCATAAAACTGAAGTTGGCTAATTAACCTTGTGTCAGAGTGATATCGTGTATAGTGTCTGATGCAGACACAACGAAGCACAAAACACGTAAGTTATGCAATCATGGGCAGCTGTAGTATGAATAATGCTGAGTAATGCAGTGACAACTGGCTGCATCATTACACAGCTTACGTTAGCATGTGGTGCAGGCGTAGAACACAGGATATAGGACTGCCAGGGTATGTCTGCACTGCAGCTGGTAGATGGGATTCCCAAGCCATGCAGGCAGACTCACAGTAGCTCACCTTGAGTTAGAGCACTAAAATACCAGTAGACATTGTTGCACTGGCAGTGGTAAGTCACCTGAGCTTGGACCCAGGGGTTAGGCAGTCTTGGACTTGGGCAGCTAACCTAAGCTACCACCTGTGCCACACCATCCACTCTCCTAGTTTTTGTGTTGTCCTAGTGCAAGTCTGTCTACCTGACCTGGGAATCACAGCTGCAATATAGACCTGCTGGGTCATTAAGCCCAGTCCCCTGCTATCTCAGGGAACCCCATCATATAATTCTGTTCACAAACTCCTCAATTTCCATCTTATGGCTATTTAGATTGTTTGCCCCCACTTCTTCTGTTGGAAAGCTGGAGCAGGATGTCATTCTTGCATAATAGCTGTGCAGGAGCTTGCTGCTATATTAAATCCAAATTGATGGTCACTTGCCGCTGTCATTTATCTCTCATCACTTAAAATGCAGAAATGATGGGAATAAGATCAGTGCTTAGTTTGTAATGCAAGAGGTGCCGAGGATCAAGCAATTTTTACATTCTTACTGATGCAGCAAGCCCCGAGGTGCCAGGGCTATGGACTGCCAAGCCCTGCCAGGGCCGGCTTTAGGAAGTGCGGGGCCCAATTTGAATAGTTTCGGCAGGGCCCCGGCAGGGATGACTTAAAAAAAAAACCAAACGTAAAAAAACACGTGGGACTTGCACTCACCGGGAGGTGCTCTGAGTCTTCGGCGGCACGTCCTTCACTCGCTCCAGGTCTTCGGTGGCACTGAAGGACCCACCGCTGAAGTGCCACCAAAGACCCAGAGCAAGCCAAGGACCCGCCGCCGAAGTGCTGCTGAAGACCCAGAGCGAGCGAAGGACCTGCCGCCAAAGTACCGCTGAAGACCCAGAGCGAGCGAAGGACCTGCCGCCGAAGTGCCACTGAAGACCCGGAGCGCCGCCAAGTGAGTAAAAATTAAAAAGGCGCCTCTAGCCAGGGAAGGGATTCTCACTGGGCATGGGGCCCTCTTAGGCACGGGGCCGGATTCAGGGGAATTGGTGGAATAGGTCTAAAGCCTGCCCCGCCTCGAGGTGCTGGGGCTCAGCCCTGGCAAGCCCTGGCACAAATTAAGCACTGGAATTAGCTGATAATGCAGTTGGGGGGAGTTTGAGGAACCTCTTATTAAAAAAAAAATCATCAACTAGTTTGCAGGACATGTGAGAAGGACCATCTGACTGGCATATTAGAAACTGCACTCTGCGCTAGCTTTGGTGATTTGTTTGGATATTGTACAAAGGGAAATGGGACAAAACAAACAGAGACAAGAAAGCGCTGTGTTAGCAAATACAAGTATCTAAGCAAAGCCTTTAACGTGAGAGTCTGAGCAATGGTCAAATTCAGCATTAAAAACACACTAGAGAAGTTGGGTTTATGCTGTGTTTCAGTGTGACAGAAAATAACCTCACACGCAGTGAAGAAATGGGAAGAGCCATTTTGTTTTCACTTTACTTATCCTTGTCTTTTGTCATTACCCCTGTATTTTTAAACAGATGGGTGAAGTAATACTTACCTGCGCATGCTAGTGCTATCTCCTTCCTTAGCTCATATTTCAGACATACATATTTTAAGTTGAGACATGAAACCAAAGTCCTGTCTGTTGTGGTCAAATATCTCATGGCATCTTTTGGCAGGTGTCAGAGTGTTAACCCCAACATCCTATCCAAATTCGGAGTAGCTACATTCTGCCTGCCTAGAATCCCTCTGCAGTTTCAGGTGGTTACAGTAATTTTCTTCCTTTCCTTTCCTCAACTCCAGTGTTGTATAACTATAGCCTGTGAAACACCTTCTACCTTCTACCATAGAAGTGGCTGCACTTCAGTGGTGGATTAAATGATTTACTTACATATTTTGGGTCCCATCTTCATGTGGAATCCGATCCTGCTCCAATTAAATCAGTGGAAACTTGTGAGGGATTGCAAGGTAAGATTGACAGTTTGATAAGGCTTTTGGAGTCTTACAGAATGAAAGAATGTTAGAATAATTGTTATTAATTAATATTACTGTATTGCTATAAATAAAGTGTTCCGAAGTCCCTGAGCAGGATATTCCTTAGTGGATTATGTCACGGTTTCTTAGCTCAGTGTTTTCAAATACAAAATCCTGCAGTGCAGAAGAGCTGAGTTTATGTGTTTTCATAGCAGAGCCAAATTTGGAAGCGTCACAGAGGGGAGCACATTTTTCCTAAATGATGGGCCTCTTGGGGCCTGATAGAAAGCCCAGTGAAATCAATGCAAAGTCTCCTATTAACTAAATAGGATGCCCTTAGAACTCAGTATCAGCCTTTGTGAGTCAAGATGACTACACTGGAAGTAGGTGTGTTTTCCTGGCTTGGGTACTATTCTAAGGAGCAGAGCTAAGTCATTTGATGTTTTGGATGCAAAGCAGTGAACATGGTGGGAAATAAAGCATTTTGGATTTCCCCTTTGATCTTTCTACTTGGTCCACTTCTAGTGGAAGTTTGGTACTTCTCTTCCGTGATATATTGGACACAAAAAGTACAAGGGTAAACCCGTTTCCATTCCAAATAAGCACCATGAGAGCACCAACAGAAAGTTGAGGGTAATTTTTCCAATAGTTGTTCTGAGATATAACACCATGGCTCCCACTGATTTAACCCACACACCACATTGGTGACGCATCGTAAAGAGTCTCCGTTGTGCATGTCATGTTAATAAAGATGATCATGAGCTAAAATAATCTCTTATGAAAAGATAAATACCTTTTGCCTTTCATTCTGAACTGTCATGGGACTAATGAATAACACTATGGTGTTTTACCTTATAATGTCTTTCATTCTGAAAGATCCCAGGCCTTCAGATTCTTAGGAAAAAGCCACATAATTAACTTTGATTTATTTAGTTTGCAATGATGAAGAGCCAAACTGACTCTGCTGGGTTTCAAACTCACAGGTCCAACAAATCTGCAAACTCCATACCTGAGTTTAGGCCAGGGTGTGACGGGTTGGATCACAGAAACTCCCTTGGGAACTCACAACTGATGTGCCAAGACTACTTCTGCCCCTGCCTTCCCTGCCAACTCGGGACTCCAGCACCCTGTCTCGCTGAGCCAAACGTGCCCATTTGCTCCAACACAGACCCAGGGTCTGAACCATGTAAAAGCAGCTTATAGAAGCATTCCTGTCTTTAACACTCAGATGCCCAACTCCCAATGGGGTCTAAACCCCAAATGAATTTGTTTTACCGTGTATAAGGGTTATACAGGGTAAACTCATAAATTGTTTGCCCTCTGTAACACTGATAGAGAGATATGCGCAGCTGTTACCCCCCTCGCCCCCCAGGTATTAATACATACTCTGGATTAATTAATAAGTAAAAAGTGATTTTATTAAATACAGAAAGTAGGATTTAAGTAGTTCCAAGTAGTAACAGACAGAACAAAGAGAAATACCAAGTAAAATAAAATAAAACATGCAAATCTAAGTCTAATACTGTAATAAAACTGAATACAGATAAAATCTCACCCTCACAGAGATGTTTCAATACGTTTTTTTCACAGACTGGATGCCTTCCTAGTCTGCGCACAATCCTTTCTCCTGGTACAGCCCTAGTTCCAGCTCAGGTGGTAGCTAAGGGATTTCTCATAATGGCTGCCCCCTTTTCTCTGTTCCACCCACTTATATATCTTTTGCATAAGGTGGAAATCCTTTGTCCCTCTGGGTTCCCCCCAACCCCCTTCTAAATGGAAAAGCACCAGGTTAAAGATGGATTCCAGCTCAGGTGACATGATCACATGTCACTGTAAGACTTCATTACCCACTTGCCAGCACACACGTATATAGGAAGACTCACAAGTAAAACAGAGCTACCTATAGACAATTGTCCTGGTTAATGGGAGCCATCAAGATTCCAAACCACCATTAATGGCCCACACTTTGCATAATTACAATAGGTCCTCAGTTATATTTCATATTTCTAGTTTCAGATACAGGATTGATACATTTATACAAATACAATGCCCACACTCAGTGGATTATAAACTTTGTAACAATACCTTACAAGAGACCTTTTGCATGAAGCATATGTCAGTTACATTATATTCATACCCATCAGCATACTTTCATAAAATCATATAGTCGGGACCCATCGGGGATGCGAGGTTATTACATGGGGTGTCGTGAGCTGTCAGCCTCTACCCCAAACTCTGCTTTGCCTCTAGCATTTATAAAGGTGTTAAATATATAAAAAAGTGTTTTTAATTTGTAAGCGGGGTCACACTCAGAGGCTTGCTATGTGAAAGGGGTCACCAGTACAAAAGTCTGAGAACCACTGGTTTAGGCCATTTAAACATTCTCAGATGTTCTCTATTTTCTCTTAGGAAACAGACTGAGATGCTTATACTTTTCATTTAGTTTTTCTCTTAGTAGGAACCATATTTGTCGTTTAATTTTCTTCTTGATTCTGCAATTAAGTCTTTGCCCTGGCAAAAGTTTGTTGCCATGGAAATACTCATGACATCACACAGCCTGTATTATATCTAAACTACAGGATCAAATAGCAGGGGCAAATGGGTTTTGAGAGAGTTGTCGGTAGTTCTTTTGTATGTACCAAACATTTTATAAAAAAATCTTTTCATTAAAACTCTGCATTGTTTTTTGGAATATCTATTTGATTTTTGTTTGTGTTTTAGTACCACTGAAAAACTTCATATAACTCTTGTGTAAGCCCTTCTGGCTACTAAAAAGAATTTCTCAGAAAGGAATCTATTAAAAATAAAGTATTCTGCCGGTGGTGCAGAAACAGAAGATGAATAACTCCAGTGCACAGGCATCATTTCATTACATGAAGTCTGTACACAAGAAACTGTTCTTCACTCCAGTACAAATATTTTCATCAAAAAAATGAAGGCAGGAAAATCAATGAAACGGATGATCCATCTTGTAGAATTATTGCAGCACATAACATTGTTTAAATCATCATCTACTGATTTGTTCTTTGTAACTGTTTTAGCCATGCTGTATGCTGTATTATAAAATCAGGAAAGAAAAACTGGCTGATGCAGGTTTCAACTAATGTGCTTCTAGGACAGCTGAATAACAACAGTGATTAGAACTATTTAGTCTGCATAACCTTGATATTCTAATCTCCCACAAGACAATGAGTGTGCTGGTGAAATGAACTATATTGGACCAGAAAGGTACTATATGGATTGCAATACATGCACCCACAAAAATACACATGGGAACATTGCAACAACAACATTTCTAAGATCTCTATCCATACTGGTACAACTTTAATCTAGGCCCTCATAATGTCCCATCTTGACTATTCTCTGGCTGTGCAGACCTCCCCCCCACATATCAAATCCTTCCAGTTCTTTCCTGATGCAACTGCTAAGATCATCTCTCAGTTTGCTCCCGCTTCTCCACTGAATCAAGTGGTGAAATCAAAGGTAAGACAATGAATGGTGATTGTATCCCAATTTGGTTTAGACTAGGATTCAGGGTTTGGACTTGAGACTGAATCAGAACTAGTTTTGAGTTCAGTGCTGATTTCTCCAGAAGCTGTTCTTGCATGACTTTGTGTGAAATTTCCACCATCTGGGACCAATCAGCTATTCTCATGAGATTTCCAGCTGGGACTGATTGTTCTCATAAGATCTTCATTACATCCAAAGTGGAACCTGAAAATTGGCTCTCTCCTGTTTTGGATCTGGCCTGGAATCACCATAGGGACAGGTGCAGAGATAGGAATTTGATCCTCATCTTCTCTCCCTTGACATTCAAAGGCATTTGGAATCAAGGTGGTGACTTTATCCCGTCTATAGATAAAAGGCATGGGTCACCACATCACTACTCCACCTTTAGGCCAGTGTAACTGCATCAGGCTTCGAATGTGACTACAGCTATTCTGTGCAACAGTGGGAGAGCAAGATACAATGGGCCAAAGTCAGCCCTGCAGCAAACAGTAACTCAACAGTTAAACCTTACATCAGGGCTGAATCTGACCTGATGTCAGCCAGTGAAGTTCTGAACTGAACAAACTACTAGCTGATTCTCCTACCCAAAGCCAACCTCTGTGTTTCCTGAGTGCTGCCAGGAATATGGTACTTTTCATGCAGGGGATGATGCAAAGGGGTAGAGCTGACATTCTAGTTGAAATTCCCAGGCAGCAGCAAGGTAAACCTGCAGGGGTTTTAATAATAATCAGTGTTCTGATTTCATCGCTGCACTGTTCTGAGAATATTTGGTGAGAGATCTCACTTACTTTCATTTTCAATATAGAACTTATTATTACAGTCAGGGAAGACAGTCTCCCCTGTTACTCATTAACAAAAGGTAACATTTTAGTCATTGATGGAATAGAATAGGATTACTAGATGTCCTGATTTTATAGGGACAGTCCCCATATTTGAAGGTTTTTCTTATATAGAAGTGTATTACTCCCCACCCCTGTCCCAATTTTTCACATTTGCTGTCTGGTCACCCTAGAATAGAATGATGTTTGTTTGCTTAATTTTCAGCTATATACCTTCCATAAAAGCATGTTGAAAAGCTGAGCTGGCCTGGAAATCTTCCTTAAAAGAAGCTGGTCTTATCACTAGGCCCCTTGGGAAGCCTAGAATTACCCAGCTTTCCCAGCAGTTGTACTGTGTTGTACACAATGTGCAGGGGATTTCACTTGACTGGGACAATGCAGGGGATCCCTTAAACATGCCTTTCCAAAGAAGTGTTCTTTCTTGGAAGGCTGACAAAGATGACGTCTGATCATTCCATAGCGTTTCCCTTTTGGATGTTATCAGCAGAAAGAAAATGGTTTTGTTGATTTTATATCAGGGCTTTGGAGCGGAGCCCGGAGCTGGAGCCTGGAGCAGCTCTGACGCAGTGGAGCTGCAGGTTTTTGCCTGGAGCTGGAGTGGAGCCAGAGCACAGCTCCAAAGCCCTGTTTTACACAGGGCCACCCGGAGGGTGGGTGGGGGGCAAGAGGGGCAATTTGCCCCAGGCCCCGGGACCCACAGGGGCCCCCACAAGAGTTTTTCGGGGCCCCTGGAGTGGGGTCCTTCACTGGCTCTGGGGGCCTCGGAAAACTCTCGTGGGGCCCGGGCTCCTGGAGCTTCTTCTGCTCTGGGTCGTCGTCATCAATTTGGTGGCAGGGGGTCCTTCTGCCCTGGGACCCGCCACCGAAGTGCCCTGAAGACCCGTGGTGGGAGGTCCTTTCGGCACTTCGGCGGCAGGTCCTGGGACAAGTCTTCGGCAGCAATTCGGCAGCAGGGGGGTCCTTCTGCCCCAGGACCCACCGCCGAAGTGCTGGGTCTTCGGCGGCAATTCGGTGGCAGGGGAAGACTCCAGGCCTCCTGAATCCACTGGGCAGCCCTGGTTTTACATTCAAAAAAAAAAAAAAAAAAAAGAAAAGAAAAGAGGATACTGTTCTGTAACATTGTTAAAGTGCTCCCACATTTCACTCATGAGACAGATGCATTTCAGTGGTAAATGCTGTGATTTTCCTACTCGCTGTGCGCATGTGGATGTGTGGATGCTGTGAACAGGAGGCAATGCACCAATGGGCAACCCAGGAAAAATGTGTTCAGCCTGACCCCAGTCATGTATCTGAGCCAGGAAATATAATCTCAGGGCTTGATTCTCCACCCCATAGCACATTCTGAGTTAGTAACATGTTCATTGCACAGGGTAAACATTGCTTAATTTGTGCCAAGGTTTGCCAGGGCTGTGCCCTAGCACTTCTAAGCTTGGTAGTTCATAGCCCTGGCATCTCTGGGCTTGCTGCATGAGGTATGAAAGTAAAAAAATTGCTTGAGCCCCAGCACCTAATGGCACCTCTTTCATTACAAATTAAGCACTGGATGTAAACAACTACACAAAGTACAAGGCAGTGGAGAATCAGACCCTCAGTTTCCTGCTAACTATCTTGTGCTGTCGGTTGATATGTGCACACAAAGCAGCCAATCTGCCACTTCCTCCACCTGTTGCATACCCGCAACTCCCAAGACAGATCACACATTATGTTCAGTAATATTGCAGGTGCAATTTGATAGCGAAATCAAGTAGTTCGTTAACAAAAGGCTTGGAAGATATACCAACCAGAACAGTATCAGTTGCTGTGTGAAATATTGTTCCTAAGTCATTAAAAATTGTACAGTATCACCTCTGCCTTCCTACACCCATGGAATCTGTTTGTAAAATGAGGTAGCTTTACACGTTGCTTAATAAAAGTAAAATATCTGGTGGGATTCTGCAATGAAGGAGAATGGTTTAGAGCAAAAATTAAATACTGATCTTATAAAAATTAAAAGTTGAGATGAATTTTGTAGTTACTAGCGAGTTGTCTGAAGAATAAATTAAATGGAGCTTAAAACTCTGTGGGATGAAGCAATACGTGTCCAAACAAAGATACTAATTCAGTCAATACTAGTGCTGGCTATGCATTTTCATGTGTATAAAACTTGCCAGAAAGACTCATAAGTTGGCTTCTGTTTCTGTCAAATCATACATCAGATATTATAAATATCAGAGGGCTAGCTGCCCACCCATTAATTGTGAAAGTGGATCAAAATGTATCTTAATGCAAAGCTAATCATAAAGCTAATAAGAAGTGTCCTAAAACTCAGCTGAAATGCTGTGTAAGCAAGTGGAGCTTAAGGGAGTCCAAACAACATGGTAGCTAAGGAAATCCACTCCTTAAAGCAAACACAAAACAAAAAACAAAACCCTCCATTATGCAGATATTTGCAGAAGAAGTTAAGAAAACTAATTTAACAAAGAAGTAGACCAAACTGCCCAGATCTCCGACAAGAAAAACTGAAAAAGAGGATTATGCGGCCATTTCAGAATTATCATCAGAGAAATGTATTGAGTTTATAGGGGAGGCAGTGTAGCCACAAGAGCAGGTTACACTATTCATTAAATAGTTACAATTTTACTCCTTGTTTTGATTAGGAAAATGGCTCACACACCAGTCCCAGTTTTCTTTGATAAATCCATTATTTGCAAGTATTTTCCAAACAATTTAGACAAATAATATCCTGCCTGTGGGTTATTTGAAAACTTCTCTTTTTAGCTATTGGCTAGTCTTTATTCCTGTTGCATGGTTAGTTGTTACATCACACTGTGTTGTTTCTGCTACCCTGATTAGATGACTGAAAATTTTTAAATAGGAAAAGAACAAATAGTGAATGATGCCCTTCCAGTATGAATTTTCACATGAATGAACACCCGTTCTAAAATGCATGAAACTTTCACAAATACTTGGGACATGTCCAAATAACTTCAGAAAATATGTAATATGACCCTATGAATCACAGCCAGTTGAACTCACTCTTTTGAGTCGTGATTTGCAATTTTTTTCTAGTCAAAGCATTCCAGTGTTTACAGTGCTTAAATTAGAGGAGAAAAAATGGAAGTCTTGTTCCGAATTTGTCTAATTTTTTTCTTCTGCTTTTCAACTGGCAGCAGTGAAAAATGGGACATAACTAGAGACAGTTGGGAATTTTTATATGAAATGTTTTTTCATTTGAAAATGCTGATTTGTTGAAAGTGAACTGTTGGCAGGAAAAGATAGCATTCTACAAATTTTTTTACTTAAAAAATTGCAAAGGATAAGTTTTCAAATTGTCAAAATATTTTGTTTTTACATTTTCTAAACAAAAAATTCCAATATTCTGATTAAAAATGATTTTTTGCTTTGAAATTTAAGCTAATTCTAATAAAAAGAATTTTTAACATTTACAAATAGTCAAAATTTAAATGAACCATTTCAAAATTATTGAAACAAATTGTTTCACTTGACCTGAACAATTTTGTTTGAGATTTTCAGTTCATAAAAAAATTCAAAATTTTGACTTTTTGTCCTGATTTAGGATGGAAAAATTTTTGAAACCTCAAATTTTTTTGTGGGATGGAAAAATCATTTCCTATCCAGCTCTAGGCATAATTATTTATACTCCCAACTGTAACCTTCTTTCCAGTACTGTGCAGGTGGCAATTTTTAATACCTGGCCAATCTGTTCTCACAAACTGTATACTCCAGGGGTTCTCAGAGTGGGGTCGGGACCCCTCAGGGGGTCATGAGGTTATTACATGAGGGGTTGGGAGCTATCAGCCCCCACCCCACATCTCACTTTGCCTCCAGCATTTATAATGGTGTTAATAAATTAAAAACACTTTTTATATATATTTAGGGGGGTCACACTCAGAGGCTTGCTATGTGAAAGGGGTCACCTGTACAAAAGTTTGAGAACTACTAGTATACTCACCATCTCCTGAAACTTATGCCTGATGTAACTCTGTTGACATCAGTTGAGTTGCACCAGAGGTGAATTTGGCCTACTGTGATTAGTGATTAGACTAAGCCCCCAAATCAGCAGAGCACTGATAGATGTGCTTAACTTTAAACATGTTTTTAAATCCACTTCTTAAATCAGCAGAGCACTTAAACACACTTACGTGCTTAAATACTCATGTGCTTAAAGTGCCTTGCTGAATGGGGCACACTACAGGGAAGGACTAAAACTTGTTCTTAAATGCTTTGCTTAATTGGAGCTGAAAACAGGAACCTTTTATCTAACTTCACATTCATCTCCAATAGTGGTTTTGTTCAGAGTTCACCTCTTGGGATTGGACCCCACTGGCAAGCTAGTTGGGGAACACCTAGGGGCAGGTCTACATTACTGCCGGGATCGATGCTCTGAAATCAATCCACCGCAGTCGATTAAGAAGGTCTAGTGAAGACCTGTCAAATCGACAACAGAATGCTTTCCAGTCGACCCCTGTACTCTACCCCTGACAAGAAGAGTAAGGTAAGTCGATGGGAGATTTTCTCCCTTCGACCCCCTGTGGTGGACCCCGCGGTGACTTGACCTTGACCTACATTATTCACGTAGCTGGAGTTGTGTAGCATAGGTCAACTTACCGCAGTAGTGTAGACATAGCCCTAGTTTGACATTCTTGCTTCAGTGCCACCAGGGCTTCAGCTTTAGCAAGGACTCAGAGCAGCTAGTTAGCTCTCGAGTGGTATCAGCACTTAGACAGTTTTGTGTATGTACATTAATGGAAACTTAGGTACCTATGGAGCTAGGCAGCAACTGAATGGTGATTTTGAGAATGCCAGTGGCCCATCAATGATGGACTTAGGTGCCTAAAGACACAGTTGAACACCTAAGTATCTTTGTGGGTCTAGCCTGCAGTTACTAACCAACATGAGTAAGGGTATCAGACTCTGTCCTAGTGTGAATGCACAATTTAATGTCCTGTATATAAGAGCAGTTCATGTAGAGGATGGGAGGGCTCATAGAATCCTAGAATAATAGAATATCAGGGTTGGAAGGGACATCAGGAGATCATCTAGTCCAACCCCCTTCTCAAAGCAGGACCAATAAAAAGTAGTAAAGCACGTATATTTGTCATGGAAAAATAGCCACATATGTTAACACTGTGGTAAAAAAGATAACTTTTTGTAACTTAGCTTCCACAATTTTGCTTTATTCTCCTCCCCAACACATTTTGAATGTACCCTGTATGCAACATTACAGGAATGTTCTTATGAACAAGTGTTTTGAAAATCACACGGCTAAAATTACTGGATCAATTTTGAGCATGTGACTGTTCTTAGCAATAAAAGTAGAGTAGTAACTCGCATATTGCTCTTTCTTGACCATGTTGGAGACATTATAAAGAAGAGAGAGCTGTCGTGATATTTGTTTTACATTATGACATGGAATATTTTATGTGTTACACATACACTTTTTTAATTGAACTATTGCTGTATTCACAAGAGGTTTTTCAACATCTGTTTCTGTAGTGCTAGAGCAGTGGTCACAAACTGATCAATTGCAATTGACTGGTCGATCCTAGAGGATCTCCCAGTTGATCGCGATCTCCAGGGGGCTGCTGCTAAGACAGGCTCCCTGCCTGCCCTGGATCCATGCCGCTCCTGCAAGTGGCCAGCGCGACCCAGGGGACGGGAGGGCAGAAGTCTCCTTCCGTGCACTACTCCTGCCTGCAAGTGTAACCCACACACCTTCTGGTGTGGTGTTCTCTCCTATCTAGTGGCAACGAGACCACTTAGAGAGAGAGAGAGATAAAATGAGTCTGCTCTGCAGCCTTAGCTAACAGCCAGTTGGCTTTTAGCTCATGCGGTAGAGGCTCACGCACTAAGCTCCAGAGGTCCCTGGTTGGATCCTGCCTGCTGACAACCTGGGTGTGTCGGCATTACACAAGCGCAGCTCTGATTGGCCACAGCTCTCCGTTCCCAGCCAATGGGAGCAGCGGGGGCGGTGCTTGCAGAGAGGGGCAGTGCATGGAGTCACATGCTGCCCACCCACCCCGCAGGGGTGTGTTAGCCCCTTCCAGGAGCAGCATGGGGCTGGACCAGGCAGGGACCCTGCCTTAGTGGCAGTCATGCTACTGCACCAACTGGGAGCCACTGGAGGTATGTGCTGCCCAGGAGGAGGCTGCACCCAGCCCTTAGCTTCCTTCCAGATCCAGCACCCTGAATCCCCTCCTGCACCCCAGCCCTGAGCCACCTCACAAAGCCAGCACACCATACCCCCTCCTGCACCCTGAACCCCCCCTACACCCCAAGCCCCAGCCCTGACCCCCATCCCAGAGCCAGCACCCTGTACCCCCTCCTGCATCTAACACTCTGTCCCAGCCTGGGGCTCCTTCCTGTAGCCAAACTCCCTCTCAGAGCCTACACCCCACCCCTGCACTCCAACCCCCTGCCCCAGGCTTAGCCCAGAGCCCCCTGCCACATTGTGAACCCCTCGGCCCCAGCCCAGAGCCCGCACCCCCTCCTGAACCTAACCCCTTGCCCTAGCCTGGTGAAAGTGAGTGAGGGTGGGATGGAGTGAGTGGGCAGGCCTTTGGGGAAGGGAAGGGGCCTCAGGGAAGGGGCAGGGTAGATCCTGGGTTGCCCTCAAATTCAAAAAGTGATCTTAGGTGTAAAAAGGTTAGAGAACTGTGCTAGAGAAACTGAGAAGTGCTGCCACTTGGTGTTAGTTTTAGAGTACTGCAATTTTTAAGAGATCTTTGTTGTCACCTCCCCTATCCACCAACATCCCTCAAAAGATGGCATCACTGCCTGCCTCAAATATTTACAAGACCATAGACCATACTCAGATATCCACCCCAAACAATCACCAAACTCATCCATTTCATCCTCACCCATAACAATTTTACATTCAACAGCAAACATTTTGTGCATGGGAACAGCCATGGGTACTAGGATGATTCCCCAGTAAACGAACCTCTTCATGGGCCACCATGAGGAAGAATGTCTGGACAAATGCACCACAAAACCAGTGATAAACCTGAGATACATCAATGGTATTTTCATCTCCTGAACAGTTGACCTTAACTCCCTCATAGATTTCCACCTCAACAACCAACCACCCATCCATTAAACTCTCTCTAGAACACTCCCACACTAGCATCAACATCCTGGACACCATGATGAGCTTCAACAATAGAACCCTTCAGGCAGCTATATACAGGAAACCCATGGGTCACTACACCCACCTTCACAGATCCAGTAACCACCCCAAATGCACCGAGAAATCTGTTCTCTACAGCCAGGCACTCAGACACCACAGAACATGCTCTGGGGAGTCTGGGATACACACTTTAACACACTTAAAACTGCTTTCACCAAACAAGCACACTCCACCAGAAAAGTGGATTGCATTGTGGAATGGGCCATCCAAATACCCAAAGGGAATCTGCTTCAATACAGAAATAAAATCCTCTCTGACCATACACTCATAGTTGTCACCTACCACCCCACACTGGAACCCATACCGGTTATCATCAAACAGCTACAACCCATACAAGGTGGGGACAAAATTCTGAAAGAAACCTTTCCTGAGCCCCTCTTTTGGCCTTCAAACAGCCCCTGAACCTCTCCAAGCTCATCAGAAGCAAGCTCCCAACAGACCAGGACAACCAGCTCAAAGCAGCACCAGACCATGTCAGAATTACAGATGCAAAACTTGTAGACATAGCCTCATTGCTATGATAATCATAGAATCATAGAACTGGAAGGGACATCAAAAGGTCATCTAGTCCAGTCCCCTGCACTCAAGGCAGGACTAAATATTATCTAGACCATCCTTTACAGGTGTTTGTCCAACCTGGTCTTAAAAATCTCCAATGATGGAGATTCCACCACCTCACTAGGCAATTTATTCCAGTGCTTAACCACTCTGACAGTTAAGAAGTTTTTCCTGATGTCCAACCTAAACTGCTCTTGCTGCAATTTAAGCCCATTGCTTCTTGTCCTATCCTCTGAGGTTAAGAAGAACCATTTTCCCCCTCCTCCTTGTAACAACCTTTTATGTACTTGAAAACTGTTATCATGTCCCCTCTCAGTCTTCTCTTCTCCAGACTAAAAAAACCCAGTTTTTTCAATCTTCCCTCATAGGTCATGTTCTCTAGATCTGTAGTAATTTTGGTTGCTCTTTTCTGGATTTTCTTCAATTTGTCCACATCTTTATTGAAATGTGGTGCCCAGAACTGGACACAATACTCCAGCTGAGGCCTAATCAGTGTGGAGTAGAGCAGAAGAATTACTTCTCATGTCTTGCTTATAATACTCCTGCTAATACATCCCAGAATAATGTTGCCTTTTTTGCAACAGTGTTACACTGTTGACTCATATTTAGCTTGTGATCCACTATGACCCCCAGATCCCTTTCTGCAGTACTCCTTCCTAGGCAGTCATTTCCCACTTTGTATGTGTGCAACTGAGGCCACGTCCAGACTAGGAATTAAAATCGATTTTAGATACGCAACTTCAGCTACGGGAATAACGTAGCTGAAGTCGAATTTCTAAAATCGAGGTACTCACCAGTCTGGACGGCGCGGCATCGATGTCCGCGGCTCTCCGCGTCGATTCCAGAACTCCGTTCGGATTGATGGAGTTCCGGAATCGATGTAAGCGCGCTCGGGGATCGATACACCGCGTCCAGACTAGACGCGATATATCGATCCCCGAGCAATCGATTTTAACCCGCCGATGCCGCAGGTTAGTCTGGACGAGGGCTGATTGTTCCTTCCTAAGTGGAGTACTTTACATTTGTCCTTATTGAATTTCATCCTATTTACTTCAGATCATTTCTCCAATTTGTCCAGGTCATTTTGAATTATAATCCTATTCTCCAAAGCAGTGGTTCTCAAAGCCGGTCCGCTGCTTGTTCAGGGAAAGCCCCTGCCGGGCCAGGCCGGTTTGTTTACCTGCTGCCCCCACTGGCCGCGGTTCACCACTCCAGGCCAATGGGGGCTGCAGGAAGGGCGGCCAGCACTTCCCTCGGCCTGCGCCGCTTCCCGCAGCCCCCATTGGCCTGCAGCGGTGAACTCCGGCCAGTGGGAGCTGCGATTGACTGAACCTGTGGATGCGGCAGGTAAACAAACCGGTCCAGCCTGGCAGGGGCTTTCCCTGAACAAGTGGTGGATCGGCTTTGAGAACCACTGCTCCAAAGCACTTGCAACCCCTCCCAGCTTGGTACAGTCCGCAAACTTTATAAGTGTACTCTCTATTCCAACCCCTCCCATAACACAACTTTCAAAATCCACAAGTCCTACACATGCCTGTCACAACATGGGGTGTATCTCATCCAGTACTCTAAATGCCCCATAACAACTATGTGGGTGAAACCAGACAATCATGATGCTCTCAAATGAACTTACACAGAAAAATGATATAAGACAAAAACACCCTATCATCTGTGAATGAACGCTTTTCACAAAGTGATCAATTGGACCTCTTAGGGACATCCTCAAGGGACACTTGCACAACACTGGGAGCCTGGGAGATTAAATTAATAACTTTGCTAGCTACTAAAAATCATTGGCTGAATAGAGACACTGGATTCGTGGCACATTACATCCATGTATAACCCATTTAAACCCTCCTACCCAGCCTTTTTCCCCCTTATCCCTCTGTGATTAAAGGGGTGTTAATGGGCCACTTCACCTTAAATGGTCCCTTTAAACATGGGTTAATTACTTGTGCTAAACAATCTGTTCCCCCTTGTATTTAGCTGGGACACTCAGAGTACTTCCCAGACCTGAAGAAAAGCTCTGTGTAGCTCGAAAGCTTGTCTCTGTCACCAACAGAAGTTGGCCCAATAAAAGATATATCCCACCCATCTGGTCTTTCTGAAAGAAGAATATCATATAAGGACTGACCACAATGAAAATGCATCAGAAACACACAACTTAATACGAAGAGGTCATTCATCAACTTTTGAGCATATCATTTAAAATGTGCTATAGGCATATCAGTACATATGTATATTCACATAATGAATGTTAAGGAATATTCATGCACCCATTCAGTTACAGATTTCCAGTAAAACTGGTAAGTAAGAGCTAACTGTTAATTGATTCTATGTTATAGTGATATCTAAGGATGAATCGGCTGACCCTGCTGGCTCATTCATTTCATGGTGCTCCTCCTCAAACTCTCCTGCTTTTACATGTAAGGGTTTCTAGGCCTCATATGACTGGCGACAATTTCCCTTCTTCTGGTGTCTCCTAAGACTTGCAAGCTCAGCTGTTGATTCTCTGAACTTCTCTGAAGTGTGCCGTGCTATAACCTGTCATTTGTACCCTAGTCCTAGTGAGACATATATTATGTAAAATTCCATTGTGTTTGTGTTCTCTAGCAAGGACTGTGATTGGAACAGATCTGCTGACATTGTATGGAATGTTAATGAGACTTTCCAGACATCATGCAAGCAATATATCTGGTGTAAAACCCCAAATTTCCTCCAATTGCAAGTAGTACTTCTAACACAATTTAAAACCCTTGTGGAGTTTCCATATTGCTTAATAGGACCATACAAACAGTTGCAATGCAATTTGTATTCCTACTCCAGTGCATGTTGCGCATTTTGGAGAGCAAGTATTCTACTATTCTGTCACTAGACACATATGTTACACTGTAAACAGAATTGTATGAAAGTATGTAAACATAGGGTAAAACTCCACACAATTGAAGCCTTTTCCTCCAGAGGTTTAAATGCCCATGTTGCTGCATTGTGACACTGATGTGTGCCTCAGGTCTATTTATCCGCAGGCAAACCTGGATAATACAAATTATCCACACATTAGCTAGGAACAGGAATACTGGCCCAGATCCACAAAGGGACTTAGGTGCCTAAACCCACGTTTAGATTACTAAGTCCCAGTTTTGGCTCCACCACAATCCACAGAACTCTCTCTGTCTGGCCCAATAGCTGTTTATCCACAGTGAACTGTCATTGGGCGAGAGAGAGTATGTGTGTGTATGAGAATGACTCTGTAGTCCAGGGGTTAGGATACTTCAACTAGAGAGACTAAGGAAACGCCACATCACAATTTCCCATAGTTCAGTGGTTAGAGCACTCTCTTGAGAAGTGGGAAAACCCCATTCCCATCCTTCATCCACCGCAGACAGAAAGAGAGGAAGCGAACCTGGGTCTCCCATATCCCAGGTGAGTGGGCTAATAGTTATAAGGTGGGCACCACCACCTCCTCTAGCCATTTTGTGCAGAGGGAGGCAGACATCTAACTCATTCCTTCAAGAAACACCTTAGGCACCTAAGCCACCTGACTACAGGTGGCTGGTTCCTGTATCACTAAGCAGAGACAGATGCCTTGCTGCAGCCTGGACTTAGGCGCCTATCTACAAGAGAGGGCTGGAACTTGGCACATACCCCATTGGCTAGCGCAGCACAGTGATGTTTCTGATCTGTTTTAAAGGACTATTTTATTTTCATATAACTCATGCTTCATTGAGCAGGAAATAAAGATTTCATCATGGAGTGGCTATAGCCACAAAACAAGTGTAATGACACGTACCTTGTGTGACACCCTGGCACCCCAATATTCACCACTGTCATGTACAGTAATTCCTCACTTATCCTCACTTAATTTCCGTGGAACCTAACTCCCCCTATTTACATTAATTCTTATGGGGAAATTGGATTCGCTTAACATCGTTTCGCTTAAAGTTGCAGAGCCCCCCGGACCAGTGGCCGGGACCCGGGGCTGGCAGCAAGCTGAGCGGGGCTGGGAGATGGAACCCCAGCTGGCAGGGGGTTGGAGGCCAGTACCCCAGGCCAGCAGCAGAGCCCACAGGGCCGGTGTCCAGGACCCAGGCAGTGTGAGTGCCACTGAAAATCAGTTCGTGTGCCGCCTTTGGCATGCATGCCATAAGTTGCCTACCCCTGTGTTAGACCTACAACCACAATGGGAAGAGGGAGACATAAACAGGGGATTAAATAGTTAGAGGTTGGTTGGGAAACACATACCCCTCATTCTTAGACCCCACCTACTGCAGTAGCATGTATGGAACTAAATGACAGATTTTGTTGAGTAACATTTTTTTAGCACATATTTGAATGGCAGGTATCACCCAAACAGTGCTTTATTTGTAAGGTCAAATCATGGGCATGTGTCCACTTTGCTGAAACCCCAGCAGAAAGTTTGCAAGCAGGAGGGAGGTTCTCCTTCTGTAGCACTAATTGGTGCTGTTGAAGCTGGTAGTGACCGGAAGAGGGCAGCACAGGACAGAAAAAACAAATCTCTAGCAAATTCAGCCTAGTATTGCAGTGGTTTCAAACCTTGTGCTGGAACCTCCCGTTATAAAGGATCAGGGTCAGTGCAAGGATGTTTTGCGCCCTAGGTGAAACTTCCACCTTGTGCCCTCCCCCGTCCCGGAGCCTCCGCCCTAAGGCACCCCCCTGCGACAGCTCCCCCCCTCCGCCCTGAGGCACCCCTCCACCCAAGTTCACCCCTGCTCCGCCTCCTTCCTGAGCACGCTGTCACTGCTTCACTTCTCCAGCCTCCCAGGCTTGGAGCGCCAATCAACTTAGGCGCCGCAAGCCTGGGAGGTGAGAGAAGTGAAGTAGCCATGGCTTGCTCGGGGAGGAGGCAGGGCAGGGATGAGCTGGGGCGGGGAGTTCCCCTGCATGCTGCCCCCCACTTACTTGCTGCAGATGGCCCTCCCCATGCTCCCCTGCCCCAGCTCCCTCCGCCTAAATGCCGGCAGTGACAGGGGTGGCCGAAGATCCGGCCGCCGCGGTCACTGCCGAAGAAAATGCCGCCCCCAAATTCTAGTGCCCTAGGCGACCACCTATGTTGTCTAAATGGTTGCACTGGCCCTGTAAAGGATTAACATGTCCCCTTGCTCTGTGTCCTAGCACCGTTGGCAACATCGTTCTTTATTTCTATCCCCTCTCTCTCTCTCTGTTTGTTTGATTGTGTATGTAGTGTCATTTTAGACAGGTCCATCCCAAGATACTACAGAGAGAAAGTGGGTGATGTATCCTTTATTGGACCAACTGCTGTCAGTAAGAGAGAGACAAGCTTCCTGAAACCTGAAGAAGAGCTCTGTGTAGCTTGAAAGCTTGTCTCTCTCACCACCCAGAAGTTGGTCCAATAAAAGATATTACCTCACCCACCTTGTCTCACCTACCATATTGCACCTTTACTTCTTTCTTGCTCCTCTCTCTCTGTTACCTCATTCACCGAGAAGCTACATGCTGGTTAAGGGGAGAGGACATCCCCTGGTGAGCCCATGGGGCTGATTCTTATATACTTTGATGGTTGAGCTGAGAGCCTCAGGAAAGAAGCTTGAGCTGGTGGACTGTTCCTTGAGCATGCAGTCCTTTACACAGGAGCTGCTCCCATGACTAGCTGCACTGGGGGCCACTAGAGGTGCAGTGAGGACAGATGAGTAGCTTTCAAACAACTACCTGGCTGTGAAGCCACAGCAGCAAGAATACATTTTCAGTGGCAATAGAAGTATTGGGTGGTCACACATATTCTCTCCCATGCCACAATACTCTCCTCTGCACCACCCCCACACACTGATACTCCCCAAAGAGAATTTAAGGAAATGGAAATATTTTAATTTGGTTTAGAGAGCAAATGATGAACAGATCATCAGACCGCCTGGAACAGTTATAAAACAAAGCCCTTCCTCCCGAAGCCTAACTCTCAAGTGGGGAATGTCGAGACTTATGGATGCGGGAAAGGAGAACTGCTTAGAAAGCATGGGCCAGGACTAAAACACTTGGCTTATGACTGGGCTATGTTGATTAGGGGTGTGATATTTTTACCAATATAATTCTACCAGTATAACTGCAGATGCAGTTATAGCAGTATAAAGGTGTCTGTGACCGGGTGTGTACACCCCGCACTGAGCAGGAAAGGGTTAACCCCACGTTATAGGCGGTGGAAGTCCCACCCCCTCAGACCATGCTGGGCATGCTCCAACTGCTGCCTCAGTATAAAAGGGACCAGCCCAGCTCATTCTAGGCTAACTGCCGGAGAGAAGGACCTTTGAAAGAGGCTCCAGCTGAAGAGCTGCCACAGGCTTTGCCTGCAGAAGCTGGAGATCCTGAGATTAGGACTGGAGATCCGTGGCCAATGGAGCCCCAAGGAATTAACCACATGGAGGAGCCTGGAGAGCCTGATGTCCCATGGGCTACAGCTTCAGGAAGAGCGATAGAAAGTGATCCAGGGAGGGTGAGCGAGTGGTATCTCCCATGGGTGTGAAGTCAGTGTGTTTCGGTAGGATTCCCTGCTGACCCAGTGGCAGACCACTCTGCCACTGTTAGGGCCCTGGGTGTGGAGTCAGGTTGCCCTGGGCCCCCCTACCTGGACTGTCTGTCCCCCCTTTGAGGCAGCCCCTTGGGTACTAGCTGCTAGCCCGCACTGCCTGTGCCTGAGGGCCGTTATATTGACTCTGGCCACTATGCCACACTGCTCTGAATGCAAGGGCCTCCGTAGCTGACTTTGGCTACTAGGCTGCACTGTCCTGTATCAAAGGGCTGCTGTAATTATTTCTGGCCGCTAAACCACACTTCTCTGAATGCAATGGCCACAGTATAGACTGGTGACACGTTGCGTCTGACGAAGTGGGTATTCACCCATGAAAGCTTATGCTCCAATACTTCTGTTAGACTATAAGGTGCCACAGGACTTTTTGTCGCTTTTTACAGTATTGACACTGGCCATTAGGCCACACTGCCCTGACTCCAAGAGCTGCCATATTGACTCCGGCCTCTGGGCCATGCCGCTCTCAGCCTAAGTACAGTCTGGCAGACAGTAACCGTGGTGGTATCACAAACCTGCCCTGTCCCAAAGGCGGACGGAGTGTGCATACCATGTGACAGTGCCCTACAGCAGTAGAGCTTAATCCACGTCCCTTACTGGAATGGCTATACCAGTATAAAGCATCTTTATACTAATTTATACCGATTTTTTTTGCCAATAACTCTTTGGTTTACTTGAACCATGAGGGCCTGCAGGACAGTGTGTGAAAAATGAAATGTGTCATGATAAAATGGTTTAGAACATCAGAAGCCAGTTATCTTAATTTCTCCAAGTAGCTGAAAGCCTGCTTCTCAATCCCTAGCATAAGGTAAACAGATTTTCTGGGCATCAAACCGGAACAGGCAGTCCCTGTGGGAGATCTGCCTCCAAAGATGCTTACCTCAGAGTTGTTTTTTGCTATGTGATTGCAAATATTTTCCACTCTATCTGCAAATACCTTGGTCACTCTCCAAGCTGTAGCTGCAGACTCACAGCAGACATCTTCCATAAACCTAGTTGGTATAAGAAACTTGGTTTGAAACTCAATAAAAAGGACTCCAGACTAAAAATGGCCCTGGGAGTCTGGTAATTAATTCATCATTTGCACCGCTCCCAAACCAAATGAAGATGTTTTGCTTCCATCCCCTTAAATTTACATTGCTTCTTAAAGAAGGTCCTCTAAATGTCAGTGGAGACAGAGCCCCTGTGAATTTCTGAACCCTTAAGGAATTGGAAAGTCCCTGTTGTTGCCTTACCTTAGTGTATTCAGACTCACAATTTTTAACTTGCTTTATCGCTACTTGTGCTTGTTAATTAGGGATACTTCATTGAAAATACGCCTCAGTGCTCTCCTGTGGCTTCCAGACTGCTTCAGATCAGAGCCTCTTCCTGGAATTTGTAGTACATATGCTGAGACACCTGAGAAGATGCCTGAGCATTGACTATTTGTCCATGGGAGCTATTGTTAAAAGACAGTTCTGTCTGGCACATAAAATTGGCAGAAAGGCTTTGCTTGTATTTTCTCCTCTCTTGAGTGCCCCATCTTCCTGAATGATAGAGCTTCCATGGAAACTGCTGACAAATTCCCTCAGTTTTCATCATTTAAGGACTTGCCTACATTACAAAGAGACAAGCTATCAAGTTTGGATATGATTTGTGAATAACTGAATCACCATGAGTGATTAAGCTCTGCAGCACCTGAGTAGGTCAGCTAAGCACTGCTGAGCTGCCATTTTATGGTGAAAGAAGTACTCCAGCTCATATACCCTAATATCGTGAGGAAGTCATTTCCTCACGAATCCTTTACTTGTGAATAGCACACATCTCTGATGACAAAATGACCCGCTCCCCAGCCTTTCCCCCCAGAAACCAAACTGAACTGAAGGTTTCTGTGTCATCAAAAGGAAATGTCATGCAATTTATTTTAAATTAGCAATGGAGTGTGATAGCATTAACAAAGCTGTGGGGCGATTTCCAAATTGTAAACCCAAAATGATCTGAAACAACAGCATCCATCTGGCTACCAAACTGTCATTCTTAAGAAGCATGAAGGTAATTTTTTTACACAAAATTTGCTTGTAAGACAGCAATGAACACAAGATATTCAACTTCCTAATAAAATAGTAATGCTGCAAGCTCAGCAGTTCATAAAACATTTACAATCTGCAGCTAGTAAAGTGCAAACAAGAGATTTAAATACGGCTGCTTCTAGATGGATAGAAACAAGTTAGATTAGCTGAAGGATTATTCCACACAGGTTAGACAGAGGGTCATTAAATGCTTATCGGTTGTCTTATTTTGTACAACAAACATGGAGGAATCGGGAATTATAGCTGTTGACATGAACCTGTTCCTTAAGACTCGGACACTAACCATGCTATTAGGTGTGATGCTGGCAGACCAGGTGCCAGCTCATGCCAGAGCCCCAGGCCTATTCACTTGTGTATAAGTATAGATCAAAGTGATTGTTAAATGTATTAGAGTGTGGTTGATGTTTAAACTTCATGAAAACGACTGGGATGTTACTTGCATTGTTTTCACTTATCTATATCCTGTTATAATGTAATAGCAAACATTTACATTGTATATACCCCTGGAACTAAATAACCCATCAAATGAGAAAGCAGTCTTATGGAATGCAAATGAACAACTTTAACAGAAAAGAACTAATTTCAAAGTAAGTGGTCATTGTATGTGATAGTTGGAGGTCAAAGACTCAAAATGCATTCCTTACACTCCATCATTAAAGGAAAAGCCTCTGAGGGTAGTGACCCTGTCAGCTTGTTTTCTGTGAGAAGAAGGTATAAGTATGGATTCAAGGAAAGATCCTGGATCTCTGGACTGTTTGGATTATTACAGGGAAGTGTACCAGATGCAAAGTGGAAATCCCCAGAGACAGGGTACCCTGAAAAGACTTTTGGGAAACTGGCAGTTTATTACATCACTGCCACCATTTGGAATTGCAAACTGTGAATCACCTGTGCATATATTTTTCCTGCTTTGATCTTTCAATACCTCTCTCTTCCTTTTTTTAGCTAATAAACCTTTAGTTAGCTTACTATAGAATGGGCTACCGGCACTGTCTTCGATGTAAGATCTAGAGTACCAATTGATTTGGGGTAAATGATTGGTCACTTGGGACTGGAAGCAACCTGATGTAATGTGATTTTTTTTGTTTGTTTATTTAAATGACCTTTTATCACAAAGTCCAGTTTATCTGGATAGCAAGATAGATTGGAGAGTCTAAGGGGACTGTCTGTGACTCCATGGTAAGACTGGCATAATGATCCAGGAGTTCATATTTGTCACTGGCTTGGTAACATCCAATTATAGAACATACCACCAGCTTGGAGCGTCTGCCCTGTTCTCTGACAGTCTGCCCTGAGGTAGACACTCACAGTTGTAACATTGGGCATCTAGTTTCAATTACAGTAGGTGAAAACCCAATATGAGCTGAAAGGGGTTGTAGGCTCTGTGTATAGAGGAGTGGGGCTTTTTCTCCTCTCTCCAGATCAGTTGTTTTACTAGCATTACCAATGCAGTCTGAAGCTCCTATCCTGCATTGGACACTTTAATATTGAACATCTATATATTTAATATTATTCCAGCCTTGGTCCAGCAAACACTTATGCATCTGCCCAACTTTAAGCACATGAGTTCTCCCATTGAAGTCAATGGGGCTAATCACATGCTCAACATTAAGCATATGTGTAAGTGTTTGTAGGATTGGGGCCTAAAAATCTTATAGTAAATATAATTTCAAAAGAATAATTAACGGCAGATGTTCCAGGTACAGTAGTTGTAAGATGAGTTGTACTGAGCTGCATCCAAAAATATGTCTAAAACTGGGACGTCCAACAACTTGGAAAGACTGATCCTTTGGAAGTCAATGTGGAATTGACGGAGAGAAAAAAAACTTGTCTCTCGTTGGCTAAGGCTGGGATTTTCAAAAGTGTTCAGCTTTTGGAAGTTTTGCCATTGACTTCAATGGGATCAGACTAGGCCAACACTGTGTGCTTTGAAACCTCCCACCTTTAATCTATGCAGAATCAGGCTGGAGAGTCCACTAGGGTCTAGCAGTAAAATGTCAGCACTCACAGCAGGACAATGCACAGTCCTGGAGCTAGTAAAACAATGACAGGTATTTCTAAAAGCTGCTTTGAAAATGAAAGTTTAACATAAGTTCCCCTATTGAGTTAATGTACTGATTACTCAACATAGGCCCCAAGCCTGCAATGATCTCTGTGCAGGTACAGCAGTCTGGTCACATGGCACCATTTCTAGGATCAAGGTCTAAAGGTGCTATCATTAGTTATGGCAGTTTTCTTTTAAGAAGAGACCCTCAGAACTGGCTCTTTGAGCAATGGGAAATAAAGAATGAGAAAAACAGAAATCAGGCAAAGAATAGAGATGCACCAAGAAGTTCAAGATTTATGGGTGACGTCTTGACCCTACTGAAGTCAATGCGCTATGAGATTTCACCCTATATAGAGATTCAGAGTAGATTCTCATGAGGGAGATAACATCTAACAGTTGTTAGCATATCTGAGGCTTGCAACAGGTAAGGACAGAGTGGGATCATGGTCTATTTCATATAAAATGGTGCCAAAAACAGAAACAAAATTTTTGCTGCCTTTTTTTACCATCTCCACATATAATATAAAATATGATTCTATTAGACTTGAGAGAATAAAGAACAGGATATTCAGATCATTAACTGTTCTAGACAGTGGTTGTCATTGTTTTATGCCTTGGGAACAATGTCGGCGCTAAACAAATAATAATCAGTGATACAGTAGTTGTAAGTAATGGAATGGGACCCAATCCTGCATTGAGTTCCTTCAGACTATTCCCAGGAGTAAGAGCTGCAGGACTGTCCCCATGCTTTGTGTGTGTGTGTGTGCAGGGCCAGTGCAAGGATGTTTCGCACCCTAGGCTAAACTTCCACCTTGTGCCCTCCCTCGTCCCCGAGCCCCCGCCCTGAGGCACCCACCCCCTGCGGCAGCTCCCCCCTTCCGCCCTGATGCGCCCCCTCCACAGTAGCTCCCCCCCTCGGCACTGAGGTTCCCCCCCTGTGGCAGCTCCCCACACACCCCCTCTGCCCTGAGGCACCCCTGTCCCGTCTCCTCCCCGAGCATGCTGTCGCTGCTTCACTTCTCCCGCCTGCCAGGCTTGTGGCGCCAATCAGCTTAGGTGCTGCAAGCCTGGGAAGTGGGAGAAGTGAAGCAGCCATGGCGTGCTCAGGGAGGAGGTGGGGCAGGGGTGAGCTGGGGCGGGGAGTTCCCCTACATGCCACGCCCACCCTTACTTGCTGCAGGCGGCCCTCCCCGCGCTCCCCTGCCCCAGCTCCCTCTGCCTAAATGCTGGCGGCGACCGGGGCAGCCAAAGATCCGGCCGCCGCAGTCGCTGCCAAAGAAAATGCCGCCCCCCAAATCCTAGCGCCCTAGGCGACTGCCTAGGTCGCCTAAATGGTTGCACCAGCCCTTTGTGTGTGTGTGATTGTCATTCATTATGATGAGTGAAAGCAGTTTGGATTGTTGAATGCAAAGAGTGGAAATTACTGGAATGCTTCAGATATCAGCAATAGAAGAGTTTTAGTTTTTGTCTATGCTGCTGACCAGGAAACAGTCATGGTGCAGTAAAACAAAAAGATATCCTGAAGTTATAAAACTGGAAGAGAACAATCATTACCATGCAGGGAGGCAATAAACTTCAGAATGACTTTTATAACCTTGGAGCTATGGTCAAGGTACTAAAAATTAGAGTAGGGAAGATATATTCTTGGTGACTGTATGTTATGGAACACTTAGCACTAGGAAAATCTGAATAATGGGGGATAATAGTGAAAATAGTAAACAACTTGGTAGGATGGAGAAGCAGAGGCTTTGAAAGTGCAGAGAGTTGGAAGTTCTTATTCTAACATTGCAGAAATTAGTTCATTGATTAAAATAGAAAAGGAAAATTTTAAAGGCATAAAGGAGAGTGAAATGCCCAAATCCCACTGAAAGTCAAAGGAAGTTGAATGTTTAATTCCCCTTTGTGCCTTTAAACATCTCTCCAGAATTAATACAATAGTTCCTGGTCATCTTATTTTAAAACAGTACATTAAAAATGTAGGATATGCACAAGTGCTTTGCTGAACTAGGGCCTTAATCCTCTAATATTTGAGTGATCCCCAATGCCAATCTTATTATACCCTTGTCTAGTAGTTACAGTCATCAAAGATGGTCTGTTCTCACTTGCCAGGTTGAATTGTGAATGGATCAGGTGCAGCATTTTCTCAACTGTGGTGTCTTTAGATGTTCTTCTCAGTTTAAAGAGCTTCATTAAAACCCATCCTGGCTGCCTACAGAAAATAATTCAAGGTATCTTTATTTCAACTGGTTTAGCTTTCACTTTTTCTTCTGCTCTTTGTCCTGTTCTCTTGTTTTTCATTATATCCTACACCCATTTCATCTGAATCTTTGTATTTGTTTGTAACTGTTCTCTTTTGGATGGTTTTGCTCTTATGGCAGATCCTTTGGTTCATCTTGGGTGCAAATTTGGGCTAGTCGGTTCTTTATATTGATTGTGTATTCTACTTGCATGCTTTTCAAAAGGTGCTTTAGAAATATGTTAAAATGAAGATAACTGAAATGTAGGCGTATGGGCCAGTCAGTCAGTATTGCCATGTTAGCTAGTACAGCTCACTATTAATGCCACAATTCACCTAGCAACAAAAAAATGGGTGTCACATCTGTACTTTATTTCTTTCAAACACACATCTGGGAGACTCTGTTGAATCCCCAAAACTATGAGGAATTTCAAATGCTGATGTCATTACAAGCTTGCATGTCAACTAGTAGCAGCAGTGAAACGGAGCAGCAGAATGGTGTGCCCATCTTCTGCTTAGAAAGACTGGGAACTGAAATGGAAAACTGCTGAGGCTGAAGAGACAAGGAAATCTCCAACGTCCCCTTTAGCAGAAACAGCATCAAGGACAGTCCTGCTTTGGAGAGGGCCTAGGCAAAAAGCCTGGGATTAAAAGAGGGAAGAATAGGGGTAAGAACATGAAGAGATTTTTTTAAGTTATGCCTTGGCTCCTAATGACTGTTTGGTTTTCAGACTGCTGTCCTTTGTAACATTAATATTTACATGGTTCCTGTTGCTCCAACTAAGCTTGATGAGAACACCTTCATGTAGTGAATTGGATTGGATAGTAGACTGTGGAGCTCTCAGCTTTGCTGCATGGGGCAAAAGCGAACTACTTACCTATATACTTACACTAGGAAAATGTAATGAACCATATGTGCCTGGGGTACAAAGTTTTAGTGATGTGGATAAACTATAACGGTTGGGTGGCATAGGTCAGAGAGCATGAAATTCATCCCTGCTCACCACAAGACCTAATGCACCAGTTAAACCCTAATTTGAATATTGAGTGGCACATGGGCTTCAGGCTGGCCCTCTACATGTGGTAAATTTCACCCATAATGCTTAGCTAACTTACAAAGTTGGAGCTGAGGAGTGGGAATTGAGAGACCTAAGGTGAAATACTGGCCCTGTAGAAGAACAATGGGAGTTTTACCATTTATTTTACTTCAGTGGGGCAAAATTTCACTCCTACGTTCTGTCACTGACTTCCTGTGTGACCTTGGACAAGTCATCTAGGCACAGATATTTAAAGGTATTCATGCGTTGCTCCACTCAGGTTACAAGGCTTAAGTGCCTTAGATGGCTAAGTTCCATTTTCAAAAGCAACTTAGGCACAGAACTCATAAAAACCTCCTCAAAGCATTACAGAAATATTTGTGTAAAAATCTTTCCTTTAATTTTTTTCCTCTACTTTTTGAAGCTTACTTTACAGCTTTGTGATGGCCAAATTAGGAAGCAGTATCTCATGCTATTTTTTTTGCAGTATTGTGATTCATTTATTATTAATAATAATAGTGGTGAGAGACCTATACAAGACATGACATAACCCAAACTTTATCATACAAGGGCTTTATCCAACTCTCATTGAAATCAATTGGAATTTTTTTCATTGACTTCAGTGGGGGTTGAATCAGGACTGTGATGTGTATAAAGGCTGTTTTCAGAGGTTTACTGTTGCTGGCTGTGACATGGAGAGTTTGTACTCTCCGCTTAGAAAGCCAAGGCTACCTGTGTAATTATTTCCTTAGTGAGGCTGCATAAAACTTCTATTGCATTTAATTTGACACAAAACAATTTCTATATTTCATGTCATGAATGAGAATGAAAATGAAGATAGTTCATCAATGCTGATCTGTGATATAAAAAAAGCCGAGAAGCCGAGGGTATGAGAGTGCATAAAAATGTTTTGTGTCCTGACCAGTACATTGTTTAAAAAAAATTTTTTTTTACAATCAGCCCCAATTGTTCATTCTTCCCATGCAGAAGATACTCACATATTCATTTTTAAAAGGGCAAATCAACCATAATTCAGTTTATAAACTGTGAAGCTGGTTGCGAATGTCTGGATGAATATTCATTAGAGTCTCTTAATCTGCCATCGACTGTGATTCATTAGGCATATGTAAATATCACTCACTTTAATTGCCCCTAAACTGACTTAACATAATATTGTCATTAGCAAATTATTAGTTATTTGTGTAACTAATGGTACATTATGGTGTAGACGTTAAATCTCCAAATATATGATTACGATTATGATGATGTTTTATGCTGGGTGCTTTCTAAACTATTTGAAATATAATAGAGTCGAATCAACTCTCGTATGTTAATAGGACAGTTGTGGAACTTTATTTTATTTATTTATTTATTTTCTTACACTTTGCTGGCGGCTGTAATACATGAGCCATTTACCTTACCCAGCACTTTGATGGTTATGAATTGCCTTCATCTTCCTTTCCCTTTCAAAGGCTGTAGTGACTTTCACATGCCTGATTACCCTGTGTTTTACCTAATGAACTAAGTTCCAGTTAATTATTGGTGAAACTAACCTAGTTTTATGGGATATGAACTTTTAACCGAGTGGCCTGTGGGAGGGGGGCAGATGAGACAGACTGTGCAATACAAAATGTCAATAGCTCTTGTTTTAGCATTCCAATGGTGGAGACTTATTTTTTCCCCCTCTCATGCCCCATTCCCTCCTTTAGGTGTTTTTTGCACTTTTATTTTTTTCTAACTCACTGATTTATTGATTTTTTTAACATTGGGGAAAGGGAGTCTCATTTTGATCATTTGATCCACTGACTTTTCAGTGCTCCTAATGGTTACAAATCACACAGGCAGTTTGGAAGAATGAATGCAGAGCTGACAAACTGAAGGCAAAGCCTGCAATTAACATCTTTTTTAAAGCCGTTTAATTGTCAAATTGATTATGATAGGAATATGTTTGTGTGAATGAGTTAATAGCATTCTCAAAGGTTTTTAGCAGTTCCCATCCCTGAATGTCAATATTTATGGGGCTGTTGATGTTTATAGACCCAAGAAATTAAGAAAGAAGGCAAATTCCCATTTCCATCCTTGATAATCCTTTAAATTAAGGTGACAAATATTCATTTAATATAGATTATATAAAACAGTTGTTGTATGATATAAAACAGATGCTTATTAAAACACTTTTACTGAGAATTAATGAAATGAAAATGTAATGAATGCAGATCTAGTTACAAATAATACAAAGCCTCCAAAGGAACATTTTACGTAGTTCAATGATATTCAAATAACATGTAGCAAATACACTACTCAGACTAACATTCTGGGCCAAATCCTCAACTTATGCAAACAGGCAAAGCTCCACGGACATCAGCAGAGCTGAACTGAGCTATGCCTTCTGAGAATCTGGCCCTCCAGATTTAATAATACATTTATTTAATGTTAAATAGATAGAGCTGGGTCATTACTGCAAAAAATTCTGTGAATTTTTCTGTGAATTCTGGGCCTACTGTAATTTGCATCCCCTTTTGTTTCCACTTTCTGTGAATATTCTAATATATGAATTTACTGAAACAATTTTTCTTTATAGGCCTGCTGAAGTCAATGGGAGCATTTCCACTGACTTTAATGGGCACATTTTCCAGCAACTATTGAAGAAAATTCAAATTTATAAATGAGCAAATATCGAATTTATAAATGAGTGTCACACCAGAAGCCTGTAGCTAAGTGCTTATCTACATGCACAGTTGCACCGGTTTGACTAAAGATATGATTTTAAACTAACTTAGTTACACCAGTACAAAAGACTGTGTGGACATTCTTATTGTTGTTTAGATCAAACTTATTTTGATTCAACTGAATTTGATTAGGAACAAGTCTAAACTGAAATAAACCCTCTAAAAGTGAAATAAGATTGTCCAGTCCACACAGGGGTTTGCATTAGTTTAACTAAACATGAGCACATTTGTGTGTAGACAGTCTCTACTAGTTACATTCAAAAGGAAACAAAACATACCATGTGACCTACATGTGCAATCAAGAGAGATCAAATGTCGAGTGGTGAATATTTGCAACAAATCGCTAGCAAATGAACCACAGTTCAAATACATTTTTGTGTGAATAAATTTGAATAATAAATAAATTTGATGTATCTGTTTATGGAACATTTACAAACAGAGGGGTGGGGAAAAGCAACTGAAACATTTGCATTTGATATGTGATAGGAGGAACACTATAAAAGCTATTATGTAGCTATTACTGCTCAATAAGGGTGTAATCCAGTGTTTCCCAAACTTGGGACTCCGCTTATGTAAGGAAAGCCCCTGGAGGGCTGGGCCGGTTTGTTTACCTGCCCCATCCTCAGGTTTGGCTGATTGCGGCTCCCAGTGACCCTGGTTCGCCGCTCTAGGCCAATGGGAGCTGCTGGAAGCGGCAGCCAGTCTGTCCCTCGGCCTGTGCTGCTTCCAGCAGCTCCCATTGGCCTGGAGCAGTGAATCGCGGCCAGTGGGAGCCACGATCGGCTGAACCTGTGGACGAGGCAGGTAAACAAACTGGTCCAGCCCACCAGGGGCTTTCCCTACACAAGTGGCGTCTCAAGTTTGGGAAATACTGGTGTAATCCATTGCACTTTCAGAGAGTCTGATTGTTCGGGCTCACTGGGTTTGATCAAACCCCCAGTGATGGATCTGCAAAGCAGTGGACTACAACTCCCATCAGCCCCTTCCCCACTGCACTTACCTTTCACTTGGCCAGGGAGAGGGAAAGGCTGTGGCTGGGCTCTGATTGGGGGTTGGAGCCACAGGGCTGCAGGGAACTGGAAAAAAGCCGTAGTACTGTGGCCAGGACTGCATATGGGATGGGCTCTAACTGAAGGTCATCACAGTTGAATACAGGTCTGTGTGGGACTTGTGGAATCCGCAGCGGCTGAGTGAGGAGTCAGTGCAAAGGGGTCCTCTGTATTGGACACCTGCAAATGCGTATTTGCTTGAATAGAGACTGGACTGGAGGGGGCACCCCCAGGTGCCAGGCTTTAAGAGCCCGAACTCCAAAAGGGCTGCCCCCAGAGAACCAAACGGGCTCATTTCAAGCCATTTCTTGAGCATTACTGTGCTCTAGATGGTTTATTTTGCATGGCACAATGAAGTAGGAATTTCCAAAATGTCCCCATGCGTCTATATATTGTAGCTCATTTTTTCCCTACACAGTATAGTTTAAAAAGCTTCAGCAGCTCATGGATAGCTGAAAATGAAATATAAATAAGTAAGGGCCTGATCTAGGAGTCATTCTCATTAACTGGAGTCTTTCCAACTGTCTCCAGTAAGCTTTGGATCAGGCCCTAGATCACTTGATTTTTCAGTTTATAAAGATATTTACTAGTAAAAAGTTGTTATATGACAAAAGAAGATGACCTGGTTTTAAAAAAAAATGGTTTAGATCAGGGTAGGCAACCTATGGCAGGTGTGCTGAAGGCGGCACGCGAGCTGATTTTCAGTGGCACTGACACTGCCAGGGTCCTGGCCACTGGTCCAGGGGGAGCTCTGCATGTTAATTTAATTTTAAATGAAACTTCTTAAACATTTTTAAAACCTTATTTACTTTACATGCAACAATAGTTTAGTTATATATTATAGACTTATAGAAAGAGACCTTCTAAAAACGTTAAAATGTATGACTGGCACGCAAAGCCTTAAATTTGAGTGAATAAATGAAGACTTGGCACACCACTTCTGAAAGGTTGCCGACACTTGATTTAGATGCTCACTTTCTCAGTGTGTTAAAGGAGAACAGTAATGCGTACCTGCATTTGGGTAAAGGTTTTGAGAATGACAGATTAAAAGTCCTACATTTGTGCATATGACCATAGGCACCTGTGTATTCATACCCTGCACACTGCTTTGCAGTAACATTTGTACCACTGTAGCACATCTAGTGAAGATGTGTAATGCCAATGTCAGAGAGCTCTCCCGTCGGCACAATTACTACGAGAAGTGGAAGCTGTGTTGCCGAGAAAGCGTCTCCCACCAACATAGCACCAGTGTGGCAAGTGCTTAGGTTGATGTAACTTATGTCACGCAGTGGGGTGTCTTTTTCACACCCCTGAGTGATGTAAGTTACATCAACTTAAGCCATAGTGTAGACCTGCTTAAAGAAACCAAGTGATTTGAGCTCTGTGATGAGTCCTGGCCAGACCTGCCAGTAAAAAGCTGGAAAGGAAATTGGAGGTGACAGAAACCATTTTGAACAAAGTATCTTGCTAGAGTTAGTTTTAGAAATGTGTTTTCACTTTTATTTGCTTGAAATCATCTCAACGTTTATCTGTTTTACTTGGTATCACTTAAGCCATGCTCTTCTGTTAATAAACTTGTTTTACTTTTACAATAAACCAATTCAACATTGCTTTTGAAGGGAAGAGTGTATTTACCTTAGTTAACCTGATAAGCTGTGACGTACTGACCCTTTAACGAAGCAGCGAACTTAATATCTTCTGTGAATGCACCATGTTAGGGGCTGTGCATTGCTGAGAAACATCTCTGAGGAGCTTGGGGGCTAGAGTTCACTGCCTGCTGCCTGCTAGGTGAGATTTGGGCCAGGAGAGCCTTGAGGAGTATGCTGGTGAAGCAGCCAGACAGATGTGGCAGTGAGCTGACACACAGGCCAGTCACCAGCATCCCTAAGCAGGATTTGAACCTGTGTTTCCAGATTGCACAACTTGTGCTAGGCTATCCATAAAAATAATAATAATAAAAAATAAATAATATGCATTGTAACATGCTGCTGGGGATGCCCAAATCTGCAAGTCACTGTGTTCCCTCTCTGCCTCAGCATGTCCCATCAGTTCCGGTTAGTTTTCCCCCAACACCCCATCAATGCCAGTTACTGCTCCCTCCACACCCCTAACACCGCCTCAATGAAATTTACTGTCTCTTCAAAATCCTAGTGCCCCCCAGCATACCCCCTCAATTACATTTGGTGCCCCTACAATCCCAGCATCCCTCAATGCCAGTTACTGCCCCTCCATCTTTGGGAAATAGGGCAAGGCTACTTTTTTGTGAGTTATCAAGAGTGTGGATTAATACATTTATATTCAAACAATATTCTGAGACACTTATTCTAGTGACAATTTTTAAAATAAGTTTGATTTAAAATATACTACTTTCTTAAACAGCCAAAAATCACTTGCCAACTTTTCAAAGAAATGTTTAGACACCTAAAAAGACTTAATTTCCACAAAACAATTCTTACTGTGCACCATATGCCAGAAGCCATAACATTTGTACCAAATTTAGAGATTCTAAAAAAACAGAAACAAGGATTATTTTTAGGATTATGGAAAATGGACCAGGTAGTTAGCGGCAGTCTAGCAAATGGGTTGCTTCATTTTATAGCAGAATTACATATGCTGCCACGTTTGTTTGACATTATCTTGGGATATTATGTTTCAGCAAGGCATTCTTGTTTGTGTTTGTGGAACTTCTTATTCGCCCTTACCCCAAGGAAAAACTCACACTCCTGTACTCTTTGGTATCTAATAACACACAAAAAGAGATGAGGTGGGCTTTTAACCAAGTTATAGGAAGTTTTTTTAAACTTTGGCTTTGGATTTTTGTGGTGGTGGTGGTAGTACTTCTCACTTACTGTAGATGCACTTAACACTCACTTAAATCAGTTTAGTTTAATTTCGTAATTTACAAGTACAGGCTAAACAAGGATTAAATGGGTTTAAGTGCCTCTGCTTTAGGAGGTATCACCTATTTAACTACACAGACTTCAAACTTTTCTAATATAGACAAGCCGTAAGTATTAGGACTCAGTTGCAAATAGATGCACATTGGGTAAATGTCAATATGCATTTGTATAATAAAACACTGAATCCGCTCATTAGGTTTGCTTCATTTGAGAGTGCAATCAGTTTTCTCTTTTAAAAATAAAAAAAGTTCCTGTGAAGGTGTGTGGGGAAAACCTATGTACAGAACAGGTGAGACATTTAACCAACGCTCCTAAGACTAGAGGTTTTTTCTAGATGATTTTTCTGTTGAGAATTTTAATGCAGAAAGGAATCAAGTATGAAAAAAAGTTTTCCAAAAGGCAAAGAACAAACACTTCTTTTAAACCTCTCATGCTGTTCTAGGTCTCAGGAATCATCTTGCTCAATCACACCAGTTTCCTGGGAGGGGAGAGGGAGCAGGGCTTCTGGGAAGAGCAGTGGGCAGGGGGTGTTGCCTCTGGCGAAGAGCCGGGGCAGGAGGCAGGGCCTTGGGGATAGAGGTGGGGCAAAGGTGTCTGGTTTTCAGCAATTAGAAAGTTGGCAGCCCTACTGTGGAGTGGAGCTTCACTGGTTCTAATGCTAGAGGAACCTGTGCGCTTGTGGAGAAGGCATTGAATTTGGCTCTTATAACAGGAATGTAAACCCCTGAGATCTAAAAGATACATTTCATCTGGTCTTTGGAACATTTCTTCAGGAATTGGTTCACTGAACAGCCTCACTACAGCTAACCCTCTCAAGTGGGTATAAGATAACCATTAACATCCCTGTGATATATCTTGAGGATATTTCAGTCTCGACAGAAATTATGCACAACAGATACATGGGATCATGGAGATAGGACATGGAAGAGAGCTAAATCATCTAACCCTTGCCCGAGAACATCTAAATATACAGGATATGATCCTTCTCACAGTGCAGCCAGTAGCAGATCTCTTCAAAGTTCTCAGAGGCACAGTCCATGAAGAGGGAGGCTCAGGTAGTTTTAAGTTACTTTTGCATTCTCCTGATTCTGAGCTACTCCAGAGGCCAAAATAGCCCTCAGTGTACCTTAGGTAGCCCTAAATTACAGCAGATTAAGCCAAGCTGCCTGTGTGCAGCTTCCTTGGCTCATAATTCCTGCAACACTATATACTTCAGTTTAGACGCCTACTGCTGACTACACCAGGCCAGGCTTGCAAGGAGGTCCTTGGAGGACAGCTTGTGGCTGTCTTCCTCAGTTCCTGCACCAGAGAGAGGTATGTTCCCCTAGCTACATCTAGGGCTTTCCCTTTATGCAGTGTTCTGGCCCCTTTACCCAGCATACAGGTCATGGAGTGGATGTGAAGTCTCATCCCGAGTGATTTCAAAGGAATCAGGAGCAAGGTCCCATAGTCTCTGCTTTTAGAAAAAAATAAAGTTCCCCTTTACCTGATCTAAATAAAGGACAAACATAGTCATGATTATTTCTAGCAGAACACATCACACTCCAGCCTCACCCTCTTTTGTGCCTCAGTTTCCCAAAATGTGAAAAGGGGATAATGATCCCTTCAGCCCTTTATAAAACATGTCTTTGAGCTGTATGGATGAAAAGTGCTATGTAGGAGCTAAGTATTATTATAAAAATCTTTTTTTTCAATAAATATACATGAATTTTTATCTTAAATTCAGAAGTTATCTTTAACTATGTAGTAGTGAGCTGCTCATGGAATGGCTATGATGTGGTGCAGTATCTGGAGGTCTGTAATAACTGCAACAAATTAAAATATTAATAGAAAAATGCCTGCTATGGAAATTCTACTCCAAACCCACTCTTTAGTATATGGTAAAGTTGTAAGAGTGCAAAGTTTGCAGGCCTAGCACAAATAGAGATCAAGCTGGTAAGACAGCATTGCTTAGACAGTCTGATCATGTAAAAAAACAAAAGGTAGGGGCGTGCCTAGGGATTTTGAATCACATGAAATCAAACCACATTGATTCACAATAGTATTTAAACCCATAATTGCAGCTGATTAGAATTCAGCAGAGAACTTCGCATAATGCCAATAGCTGACCTTTTTCAGAGGTGCTCTAGCATGATTGTTAGGGCCTTGTAACTAATGCCTAGTGCCATTTAACGATGGAATGACATATCTCTGATATGCAAATTTTTACAGCACAGCAATTAAGCAGTTTAGAATTTTATGGCAGTGTTTGGGCTTTATACAACAAAAAAAGGGCCAATAAAGGCCTGTGATGGATGGCCTAATCCCCACTGGAAATATACCATGTAATCTTGTGGAGACAATGCATTATGTATAGCATTGTGATTATTGGTTGTTAATCTCTCTCCCTCCTCCTCTCTCCATCCTACCCTAGTAACCTTTCCCCTCCCCTGCCTATAGTGCATGGATGAAAAGTACATGGCTGCCACATTGTTGAGGGCACGAGCCTTGGATACAGATGGGAAAGTTGGGGCATTGCAATCTGCTGTACACAAGGAAGACAGTGGAAAGGGGACTTGCAGCTAGGCAGCTTGTCAGCAGGGGACAGAACTGGGGGCCATATGCCTCTCTTCTTCTCCCTTCTGTCACCGAGTCTGCTGCCTCATCCTTCTGTCAAGGGACACTTTAATGATGAACATGTTTTAAACAGTTCTGTTTACCTAGCAACAGCTTTTCTATGAGGGGGTCTTAATTAGACACCTTAAACAATTTTTGGTTTGGTGTTGTGTGTGTGTGTAATGGGCATTCATTCATATGCGGGGATCTGTGTATCGCCCCTCCCCCGCATCCCTGCAATAAGAGACTGAGCGCTGCCGTGGTCAGAAGCAGAAAAGTACTTCTCTCAAGAAGTTCAGTTCCTTTTCTCTCACTGTCTCCCTGACCTATTGCGAAAGGCTGCTTTTCTGTTTTTGCTCCACTGGCCAGTAACACTCACTGATCCTTTCTTGCAAGGCTTTTCTAGCTGGTTCTGGATTGTGATTGTTTTAAAACTGATGTGATGTTTTGCAATACTTTTAGAACAACGTATTTGTGTGTATGTGCCTTTTATTATATGTGGAACTGTAGTTTGCATGATTTCCTAACACTCCATGAGAGGTATGGGAGAGATTAATGCTTAAATTATCAAAGAGATAGATGCCTGCCCTAGAAATGCCATAGAAAGATAGATAATGCTGAGAACTGAAACTTCAGTTTTAAAAGGACATTGTAAACTCTAGGTATTTTTTTAAAAATCTGGCCCTGTATTATGGGTAGCAACTTAGATTATACTTCCAAAATAATTCTATAAACTGAATTTACATCTCATAATTTAGGCTGTTTGTTCATGATCTTGGAGAGTGAAAAGAAACTCTTCACTTTGTCCTTTTATTTTTTGCCTTCCATGTTCTAGTTCTGATACATTGGCACACTGCTAAAGTTTGTCAGAGAAGGAAAGGAGGAGTGAAGGGGGGGCATTATTTGTGTTAAAATGATTTTAAACTGTGAAGCTGTCCTGCAGTGACTCAGGAGTGTGAGTACCAACCTTGGGCACAAACCCCAAATTTGCTGTGAATTGTACACTTAGATGTTGCTGATCATTTATCAAGTGTAAATTCAGGCACTACAACAGCCTAAACATGGAGTTACAGACAGTTCCCTTGTTTACTCTGATCTAACTTGCTGCCTCGGCAAATGTACCTTTGTGACAGATGGTCCTTTGCACCACAAATAACAGCAATATTCCAGTCCCAAAGGATCCTCACTTACCCCAAGGCAATTGCACCTTAGATCTCACACCAAAGACAACTCTTGTAGCCAATCCTATAATAAACTACACCTCTACCGCGATATAATGCCGTCCTTGGGAGCCAAAAAATCTTACCGCATTGTAGGTGAAACTGCATTATATCAAACTTTCTTTGATCCACCAGAGTGTGCAGCCCCACCCCTCAGAGTGCTGCTTTGCCGCATTATATTCGAATTTGTGTTATGTCGGGTCGTGTTATATCGGGGTAGAGGTGTATATACAGATTTAGTAAGAGAAAAAGGAAAAAAGAGCGTTATTTACAAGGTTAAAGCAGGCAAACATACATACACAAATAAGTTACAATCTTAAGTTTCAAAAGGTAATAGGAGCTCCTATGATGAGCAAGCTCTATATATCCTTTAGGGCTAATCTAGGCTAAGCAGCTGAGATCTCTTGCTTATGCCTAGAAATCTTGCCCCCAGAATCCAAACAGCAATGAAATACACCTTCTTGTTAGGCATAATTTTCCCTTCCCCACTTCTGCTTTGAGCTGTAAACTCAGCTGATGGGAGGAATTCACTTGCAAGACTCATTTTCATGGGGAAGTGGGGAGTAAACAACAAAGTCTTTTATCCTCTTTAACATTCCGTTCTAGTCAGTTTGATGTCAATGGGCCTTCCTCACTGTGCAGGACATAACACCTTCCATTGGAGACCAGCATTTCACACTAGTTAATGTCTCTCTCTAGTCTGGTGATTTACACAGCTACAAAGGCTTACAATGCAAATGCTCAAATATTACCTTACAATATGGGATACAGATATAAGTGAGATTAAAGCATGCAGCAGCTCACAAGCATTCAATAAGTCTAAACACTAAATACATTCTTATACCTATTTTAATGATACTAACACACAGTGGAGCCAGACTGATTTCAACTATATATTGGTCAGTGTTCAGTTGAGGCATGGGGATCTTGGCCGAGCTGACACCTGGTCTGCCAGTGTCACATCAACCTTCAGAAATTCTAGATACAAGTAATGTGGCCACACGAATCTGGACAAAGTTGACAAAAATCAGTCGCACCGAAATAGTTTGATGAGGATTGCTTTTCCTGTAGAAAAACCCATGGGATGGGGCTCTTGGAAATTTTTATGGGGATTCCTTCACGGAGTTTCTTCCCGTATCTTCCTTCAGAGGAGAGGATTCCGGGGTTTACCTTCTCCCCTACCCAGGGCTGGATTAACTTTTTGTGGGCCCAGCGTCAAACATATTTGTCCCCCGACCCCTGGGAAATGATTGTAAAAGGGGCCGGGGGTAAAAGCACAGTGGTGCAGGAGCTAGGGTTGGTCTCTGGAGCAAGGGAGAGGTCAGGGGTAATCTGCAAGCACAGCAAGGCTGGGGAGCAGGTAAACAGGATCTCCCCTGCCCACATAGAACGGGTATCTACCTGGTTCTAGCCCATTCTCTTTCTCTCTCTCTGCACTAAGCTGCCCCTCCTCCCACAGCAGCAGTACAGGTTCTCTTCCAGCCCTCTGGGGTGGGTGTTGGGAGTGGGAGGAGTGGAGGCTAATGTGGTTACTCCTATAACTGGACATTTAGTTTCCAGTCAGCACTTCTAACCGGACACTCAGGTCCCATTTTCTACTGGAGTTTCCAGTCTAAAACTGGATACTTGGCAACAGGGCTGCCAGAAAAGCCTGAGGGGAGGAGAGGGGCCCCACCATGCACACAAATGACCCTGGGTTATTTTCTCAAACCTAGTAGTCTCCCAGAGACTAGTGGAGGGCAGTGTGACGTTGCACTCCATATGATTTTATGAAAATATGCTAATGAGTGTGACTATAATGTAACTGGAATATGCTTCATGCAAAAGGTCTTTTGTAAAGTATCATTACAAATCTTATAATCTACTGAGTGTGATCATTCTATTTGTATAAATGTATCATTCTTGTATCTGAAACTAGAAATATGAAATATAACTCTGAAAGCCTATTGCAGAGGTGGGCAAACTACGGCTCACGGGCCATATCCGATCCCTCAGGGATTTGGATCTGGCCCACGGGATTGCCCCCCGTGGTGTCGCAGGCCCCGCATCTCTCTCAGAAGTGGCCCTAGGGTGGCGGGGACAGAGGGCTCCACGTGCATTGCCCTTGCTTCCAGGCACCGCCCCCTGCAGCTCCCATTGGCCAGGAATGGAGAACCCTGGCCAATGGGAGCTTTGGGGGAGGTACCTGGAGGCACAGCAGGGGCAACTCATGCAGAGCCCTCTACCCACCTTCCCCCAGGGGCTGCAGTGCTTCCTGGAGCAGCGTGAGGCCAGGGCCAGGGCAGGCATGCAGGGAGCCTGGCCTGGCCCCGGTCCACACTGCTGTCACCCTGGAGCCACTTTAGGTAAGCAGTGCTGGGCCAGAGCTTGAACCCCTCCTGCACCCTGTCCCCCAACTCCCTGCCCTAAGCCCCCTGCCTGCACCTCGCACCCCTCCTGCACCCCAACTCCCTGCCCTGAGCCTACTCATACACCCCACACTCCTCCTGCACTCCAACCCCCTGCCCTGAGCCCCCTCATACACTCAGCACCCCTCTTCTGCCCCAGTCCCTTGCCCTGAGTCCCTTCCTGCACAGTGCACCCCTCCCACACCCCACACTCCTCCTGCACTCCACTCCTCTGCCCTGAATACAATTTCCCTACCCAGATGTGGCCCTCTGCCCAAAAAGTTTGCCTACCCCTGGCCTATTGTAGTTATGCAAAGTGTGGGCCATTAATGGTGGTTTGGAATCTTGATGGCTCTCATTAACCAGGACAATTGACTGTAGATGGCTCTGTTTACTTTCAAGCCTTCCTATGAGACAGGCTGGGAAAAATGAAGGCTTGGGGTCTACCAGGACATGTGACCATGTCACCTGGTACTGGAATCCATCTTAAACCTGGTGCTTTTCCATTTAGAAGGAGGGGAGGGAACCAAGAGAGGCAAAAGATTCCTACCTTGTGCCAAAGCTATACAAAGGGGTGGAACAGAACAAAGGAGGCAGCAGTCATGAGAAATCCCCTAGCTACCACCTGAGCTAGTGAAAACTGTACCGGGGAAAGGATTGAGCCTAGACTAAGAAGGGGTCCAGTCTGTGAAAGAAGCTTATTGGAACATCTCTGAGGGTGAGATTTTTATCTGTATTCAGTTTCCTGCTGTATTAGGCTTAGACTTGCGTGTTTTATTTTATTTTGTTTAATAACTTGCTTTGTTCTATCTGTTATTACTTGGAACCACTTAAATCCTTCTTTTTATATTAAATAAAATCACTTTTGCTCATTAATTGACCCAAAGTAACTAATTAATTCCTGGGGGAGCAAACAGCTGTGCATATCTCTCTATCAGTGTTATAGAGAGCAAACAATTTATGAGCTTACCCTGTATAAGCTTTATACAGAGTAAAATGGATTTATTTGAGGGTTTGGATCCCATTGGGAACTGGGTATCTGGGTGCTAGAGACAGGAGCACTTTCTAAGCCATTTTCAGTTAAGTCTGCAGTTTTGGGGGGACATGGTTCAGACCCTGGGTCTGTGTTGGAGCAGACTGGCATGTCTGGCTCAACACGGCAGGGTTTTGAAGTCCCAAGCTGCCAGGGAAAACGGGCTCAGAGGTAGTCTCAGCACATCAGGTGGCAGTCCCAACGGGATCTCTGTGACCCAACCCATCACAGACAGGATCATCAGTTTGGAGGCTTTGTGTCTCTTCATCATTTCTGTCCCCACAGGTCTTCTTTCAACTACCTCTCCCAGCAGGCTCCCAGGAATTTACAGGGAGAATAAGGGAACAGGGTGCTCCATAGAAAAGAACATACAGGGCACACAGGTTCCAGAGCAATAAAGTACAAAAGCCTTTATAGCTTTTCACCTAGTAATTGTGGATAAACATGAGTTCTTTAAACATTGAGCAAATGTTACACTGAAATGGAGACAAAGTTGAAGAGCAGTTTTCCTGTGTTAAACCTCAGATCCAAAGTGACTAAAATATATTATGAAAGCAGCATGACATGCTGTTTGCAACCTTTGGAGACAGAACCTCTCAGGCTACTGTCATTTGCATAGGATCTGACAGGACACCCAACAGGAAAATCCACAGCAATTGCTGATGTTTAGTGAGCAATGCTTTGTTGCAGAAGACAGGAATCCCACTGAACTCTGGACATTTTTTTGGATAGGAACCCAAGCTTGAATTTTTTCATCCAGAAGATGACAAGTATATTTTTAAAACGTGCACATTTGCCCTACAATGGGACAAAAATGGTCAAAGCAAAGGAAAGATTTCCTAACAATGAGGCTATTGGGGTATGAAGGAGCCTCACAACGGAAGTGATAAGAAATAGCTTGATTCATTTAAACTGTGACTGGACAAAAAATCTGCATTGGTCAAAGGACAGGCAAGATGTCCAGTAGTTCTTTCCCCTCTCTACTTTCTATGGGCAAGACCATCCCTCCTAGCAGAGGCGACACGTAATTGTTGATAGTGGTGGGTTATGAGTGTGTATGTGACCAACCTAAGCAACACCTCTGGATCTAGAACAGAGGTTTTCAGACTGTGGGATGTGACCCCCTAGAGGGGCATGGAGGAATGTCTGGAGGGGAGTGGCGATGCCAAGCAGCTTGGGCCATCGACACCAGGTGGCTTGGGCCAGCCCCGCACAGAGGGGCTTAAGGAAAGAGTGCTACCTCCACCCCCTGATTCACCTCAGAAGCTGTTGCTAAATGGAAGGCAGGGCAAGCCCCCGGCAGTGCAAGGGGAGCAGTTTTCCCGGGCAGAACCCCTGCTATAGGAGTGGGAGAGTGGCCTATGCACTGGGAACAGGAACAGGGCATTCACCCCAGGGCAGTCTGCAACGCAGGCAGTGGGAAGCACGGGGACTCCAGCAGCAGGAAGGGAGATACAGCCCCATGTCATGTGCATGGAGGGAGGGGAAAGGGGTGGTAGGCTGCAGCCATCTGCCCTGTTGCTTCCTCCCTCCTTGCGCTGCACAGACACACAGTGAGTGCTGCCACCAGAGGGAGCCGCTGCCTCCTCACTGCTGGGCAACCCAGAGAGAGGTGGCTTGAGGCCTTGCCCATGCCACTGCCCTTTGGGGCACAGTCTGCAGCAGCCCCTCTGGGTGGGGTCCCTCGGAACATTTAGCTGTTGCTAAATGGAAGGTAGAAATCTGGGGGTGAATATGGCACCTCACACCTCCCTTCCTCATACACACACACACATTTCCTCTGTCCTAGACATACTGCAGTCCCAGTTACAACCAAGCATTCTTCAGATGGGTCCAGGAATATTTCAGGCACCCTCTGTACTGTTAAAAGCTGGTGCATAACTCCACCTAAATGTGGCTGGCCACCTGGTTATCACATTCTGGTCAGTACTAGACACGGAATGAGTACTGACAAAGATGACAGGCACAGAGGTGCGAAGCCCACTAAGTTAGTGGCACTAACAGAGACTGGAGGACTTGGTAGTCAATACTCAGCACAAGATGGCACCCAGACAGCTAGTGGTGCCGACCTGCAGAAGGACACCAATACCTCATATTCTTGTATAGATACAAGCAAATGTGTCACATTCTTTGACAGTATAATGCCAGGAATAGACATCTGGTCATAGCTGTGGTGAAGATCCAGACTGATGAATCTATTCGTGCCATGGCTTTGTAAATTCTTCCACTCTGGATAGCAGGTAGCAGTCCCAGGTCACACACTTGTTTACTTTTCTGAAGTCCACATAACCCTCCTGACTTATTTCTTCCCTATAACCTCAGCTCAGAAGATCAAACTGATAAAGTAGGTGCACTTACAATGGTTGCCAACATTGTTTCCATGGCTTCACAGAAGACTAATGTTGAACAACAGAAAGATGGAATGACAGAGATGTTGAATGGGTGGAATGGGTTACATAAGCCAGAGCTGAGACAATTTCTGTTTCTCAAGCCAAATGATGCACTTGCTATCTGAATTGTATGTCATATATTTTCGGCATAATAACATAGCAATGTCAATTCTGACTTTAAAAACCATCTGTTCCAGTTCCTGGGCCTCTACTACACTGAGACACAGGCATGCCAGATTATGTGGTGCTTTTGTGAAGGGCACAAATGTGGACTACAGTGAGACCCTGTCATAAACAGATAAGAAAAGTTAATAGCACAGAAGTACTTTATATCTCCTTGATTGTAAAGGGTTAACAAGTTCAGTAAGCCTGGCTGTCACCTGACCAGAGGACCAATCAAAGGACAGGATACTTTCAAATCTTGAGGCAGGGAAGTTTTTGTGCTGTGCTGTTAGTTTTGGTTTTTGTTCACTCTGGAGCTCAGAGGGATCAGACGTGCAACCAGGTTTCTCTCCAATCTCCCTGATGCCGGTTCTTATAGATTCAAAATAGTGAGTACTAGGTAGATAAAGCGAGTAGACTTATGTTTGATTTCTTTATTTGCAAATGTGTATTTGGTTGGAAGGAGTTCAAATGTGTATTTGGCTGAAAGGAGTTCAAATTGGTATTTTGCTAAAAAGATTCTAATTTGTACTTGTATACTTAGACTGGGAGGGTATTCCCAGTGTCTATAGCTGAAAAACCCTGTACCTAATTCATCTTAAATTTACAAAGATAATTTTTACTGTTTTTTTCTTTCTTTAATTAAAAGCTTTTCTTGTTTAAGAACCTAATTGTTTTTTTATTCTGGTGAGACCCCAGGGGACTGTGTCTGGGTTCACCAGGGAATTGGTGGGGAGAAAGGAGGGAAGAGGGAGAGAGAGGCTGATTTCTCTCTGTGCCAGGATTACTTTCTCTTTCAGGAAGAGTCTGGGAGGTGGGAAGAGAAGGAGGGGGGAAGGTGGATTGTCCTCTCTGTTTTGTGATTCAAGGAGTTTGAATCACAGAGTGATCTTCCAGGGTAACCCAGGGAGGGGAAGCCTGGGAGAGGCAACGGTGAGGGAAAAGGTTTACTTTCCTTGTGGTAATATCCAGAGGGTCTGGGTCTTGGGGGTCCCCGGGCAAGGTTTTGGGGGGACCAGAGTGTACCAGGCACTGGAATTCCTGGTTGGTGGCAGCACTACAGGTTCTAAGCTGGTATTGAGCTTAGAGGAATTCATGCTGGTACCCCATCTTTTGGACGCTAAGGTTCAGAGTGGGGAATTATACTATGACATGGTGTGCAGCGTGTGGGATAAGATAGAGTCCAAAAGCCAGTGAGGTTTTTATTTCTCTCCCTGCTAGCTATCTGCAGGCAGACTGAGAGGTTTGGGTTTAGAAGCAAAAGCCAGTAGGATTTTTTCTTTGTCTTTCCCTGCTAGCTTTGTGTAAAGCAGGCTAGAGGAGATTGTTTTAACAGCAAATGTCTGCAAGTTTTTTTTGGTCTCTCCCTTCTGAGTACTCTGAAGGCAAAGGCATTAGGGTTTAACAAGGATCTTTATTAAACAAAGGGACTCCAGTTGTGAGTCACCATACACCAGCAAAACACATTTGCAAATGAGTGGTTTTTTTTTCTTTCTAACTCTGTCGGGAATAGCTAGGTAGAAGGAGCTAAAAAGACTCTGTTGCTAAGCAACCCCAGGAAGCCAACAGAGAACCTGCTTTTCAGGCAGTAAACACCAGAGGGCGCCTCAGCACAAGAAAGCAGGAACCATGAGTTCCAAAGAAAGCCTGAGACAGGAACGAGCACGGCAACAAGCCATAGACAAAGAAAATGAACATAGGAGATGGATGGAACTAATTAATGCAGAACTAGCCAAGGAAGAGGCAGCCCACAAAAGAAAACAACAAGAAGAAGAGGCAGCCCACAGAAGACAGATAGAACTCCAGAGGGAGGCCCACCGACAGGCCCTGGAATTAGAACAGGCTAGGCAACAGAACCCAGCCAATCCTAACAACCCTTCGCCAGTTATTGTTCCACATCCCAAGAGATTTCCCACCTACAAGGCAGGTGATGACACTGAAGCCTTCTTAGAGAATTTTGAAAGAGCCTGCCTTGGGTACAGCATCCCTGAAGACCAGTACATGATAGAGCTGAGGCCACAGCTCAGTGGACCCTTAGCAGAGGTGGCGGCTGAAATGCCTAAGGAGAAAATGAACGATTATAAACTTTTTCAAACCAAAGCCAGATACAGAATGGGGATAACACCTGAACATGCCCGTCGGTGGTTCAGAGCCCTAAAATGGAAACCAGATGTGTCATTCCCCCGACACGCCTACCACATTGCAAAGAATTATGAAGCCTGGATATCAGGAACAAAGGTTAACAATCTGGACAAGCTGCACCTCCTGACACAAATGGAGCAGTTCTTAGATGGTGTTCCTGAAGAAATAGAAAGGTACATCCTAGATGGGAAGCCCAAAACGGTAACTGAGGCGGGGGAGATTGGAGCCAAATGGATGGAAGTGGCAGAAAAGAAAAAAGCTACTGTCAAGGGGAGCGACTACCCCAAGGGGCACACCGACAATAAACCCTATCACCAAGGGCAACCCAGAACCCCACCTACAACCCAAGGAAAGCCGCCGATGCCCTATTCTCTCACCTCACCAATCTCCAGTAAACCACCTCGGCCCAGTGACCAGTCAGCTGGGCGATGCTTCAAGTGTAATGAACTGGGACATATAAAGGCCAACTGCCCCAAGAACCCCAACCGAGTGCAGTTCATTATATCTCCATCACTCCAAAGATCCCCAGGCCCAGATGCCTCTCAAATACCCTCGGAGCGAAGGGAAATTTTGAGAGTGGGCAGAAAGAAGGTTATCACGTGGAGAGACACGAGGGCACAAGTGTCAGCTATCCACCAATCCTTAGTTGACCCCAAATTCATCAACTCAAAGGCCCAAGTGACAATTTTCCCCTTCATGTCCCAAGCGATAAACTTGCCTACAGCTAAACTGCCTGTCCAGTACAAAGGCTGGTCAGGAATGTGGACATTTGCAGTCTACGACAGTTATGACATCCCCATGCTACTGGGGGAAGACTTGGCCAACCAGGTAAAGTGGGCCAAGAGGGTGAGAATGGTTACACGCAGCCAAGCCAGGCAAGCTTCCAGACCCATCTCTGTTCCTGAGCCGTCCACAGGGGCCCCGTCTGTGTCAGCAGAGACCCAGACAGAGGTAGTGGACCCGGATCCCCTGCCAACGACTGCAACAGCCACAGTACTTCCAGTCCCAGACCCGGACCTGGAAACGCAACCAGCACCAGAACCATTGCCAGCACTGATGCCAGCACTGATGCCAGCACTTGCAAATGCATCTTCAACCCCAACACCAGAGGGCGCCAGCGAGTCTGAACTGGCAGAAACAGCAGACAACCATACCCAAGAGGCTCCGCCAGAGCCTGAAATACCACCTGGTGCACCAGCGGAGAGTGGTTCACCAGCCACGAAAACAACCTCATCACCTACATCGCTTCCCGAAGGACCAAGCCCAAGTCCACAGTCTAAGGAAGAACTGGTGTCTACAGCCTCCAGGAAACAGTTCCAAACTGAACAGGAAGCAGATGACAGCCTTCAGAAAGCTTGTGCGGCGGCACGGAGCACCCCACCGCCTCTCAGCTCTTCTAACCGATCCCGGTTTGTTATAGAACAAGAGCTTTTATATAAGGAGACTCTTTCTGGTGGACACCGGGAAGACTGGCATCCACAAAAACAGTTGGTGGTTCCAACTAAGTACAGGGGGAAGCTCTTAAGCTTGGCCCATGATCATCCCAGTGGCCATGCTGGGGTGAACAGAACCAAAGACAGGTTGGGGAAGTCCTTCCACTGGGAGGGGATGGGCAAGGACTTTGCCAAGTATGTCCGGTCTTGTGAGGTATGCCAAAGAGTGGGAAAGCCCCAAGACCAGGTCAAGGCCCCTCTCCAGCCACTCCCCATAATTGAGGTCCCATTTCAGCGAGTAGCTGTGGATATTCTGGGTCCTTTCCCAAAAAAGACACTCAGAGGAAAGCAGTACGTACTGACTTTCGTGGACTTTGCTACCCGATGGCCGGAAGCAGTAGTTCTAGGCAACACCAGGGCTAAAGCTGTGTGCCAGGCCCTAACTGACATTTTTGCCAGGGTAGGTTGGCCCTCCGATATCCTTACGGATTCAGGAACTAACTTCCTGGCAGGGACCATGAAAGAACTGTGTGAAACTCATGGGGTGAATCACTTAGTTGCCACCCCGTACCACCATCAAACCAATGGCCTGGTGGAAAGGTTTAATGGAACTTTGGGGGCCATGATCCGTAAATTCGTGAATGAACATTCCAATGACTGGGATCTAGTGTTGCAGCAGTTGCTCTTTGCTTACAGGGCTGTACCACATCCCAGTTTAGGGTTCTCACTGTTTGAGCTTGTGTATGGCCACGAGGTTAAGGGCCATTACAGTTGGTGAAGCAGCAATGGGAGGGGTTTACGCCTTCTCCAGGGACTAATATTCTGAACTTTGTAAGCAACCTACAAAGCACCCTCCGACACTCTTTAGCCCTTGCTAAAGAGAACCTAAAGGATGCTCAGGAAGAGCAAAAGGCCTGGTATGACAGACATACCAGAGAACGTTCCTTCAAGGTAGGAGACCAGGTTATGATCTTGAAGGCGCAACAGGCCCATAAAATGGAAGCATCATGGGAAGGGCCATTCATGGTCCAAGAGCGCCTAGGAGCTGTTAACTACCTCATAGCATTTCCCAATTCCTCCCTAAAGCCCCGAGTGTACCATGTTAATTCTCTCAAGCCCTTTTATTACAGAGACTTACAGGTTAGTCAGTTCACAGCCCAGGGAGGAAATGACGCTAAGTGGCCTGACGGTGTCTATGATAAAGGGAAAAGTAACGGTGGCATGGGAGAGGTGACCCTCTCCACAACCGGGAAAGGTCTGCAGTGGCAACAGATCAAGAAGTTGATGCACGCTCCTGTGAAAGTTCCCTAAAATCAACTGGTTAAAAATTGTCCTTACAATGTGAAAAATCTTGTAGTTCTACTTAATTAGTGGCATATGTAAGAATGCATGTGTTTATTGATCTGTTTATTTTAAAGTTCTAGGGAGAAATCACTGCCAGTGTACTTCCACACTGTCAGCGATTTGGGGGGCGTGTCATAAACAGATAAGAAAAGTTAATAGCACAGAAGTACATTATATCTCCTTGACTGTAAAGGGTTAACAAGTTCAGTAAGCCTGGCTGTCACCTGACCAGAGGACCAATCAAAGGACAGGATACTTTCAAATCTTGAGGCAGGGAAGTTTTTGTGCTGTGCTGTTAGTTTTGGTTGTTGTTCACTCTGGGGCTCAGAGGGATCAGATGTGCAACCAGGTTTCTCTCCAATCTCCCTGATACCAGTTCTTATAGATTCAAAATAGTGAGTACTAGGTAGATACAGCAAGTAGGCTTATGTTTGTTTTCTTTATCTGCAAATGTGTATTTGGTTGGAAGGAGTTCAAATGTGTATTTGGCTGAAAGGAGTTCAAATTGGTATTTTGCTGAAAAGATTCTAATTTGTACTTGTATACTTAGACTGGGAGGGTATTCCCAGTGTCTATAGCTGAAAAACCCTGTACCTAATTCATTTTAAATTTACAAAGATAATTTTTACTGTTTTTTTCTTTCTTTAATTAAAAGCTTTTCTTGTTTAAGAACCTAATTGTTTTTTTATTCTGGTGAGACCCCAGGGGACTGTGTCTGGATTCACCAGGGAATTGGTGGGGAGAAAGGAGGGAAGAGGGAGAGAGAGGCTGATTTCTCTCTGTGCCAGGATTACTTTCTCTCTCAGGAAGAGTCTGGGAGGTGGAAAGAGAAGGAGGGAGGAAGGTGGATTGTCCTTTCTGTTTTGTGATTCAAGGAGTTTGAATCACAGAGTGATCTTCCAGGGTAACCCAGGGAGGGGAAGCCTGGGAGAGGCAACGGTGAGGGAAAGGGTTTACTTTCCTTGTGGTAATATCCAGAGGGTCTGGGACTTGGGGGTCCCCGGGCAAGGTTTTGGGGGGACCAGAGTGTACCAGGCACTGGAATTCCTGGTTGGTGGCAGCGCTGCAGGTTCTAAGCTGGTATTGAGCTTAGAGGAATTCATGCTGGTACCCCATCTTTTGGTCGCTAAGGTTCAGAGTGGGGAATTATACCATGACAGATCCCCAAACTTCTTTTGTGTCTGGGAGAGAAACAAGCTTTGGAACTCATTTTCATAAACAGATAGCTAAGGGTTAATGTCTCTTTCACCTATAAAAGGGTTAACAAACAGTAACCTGAAACACCTGACCAGAGGACCAATCAGGAAACAAGACTTTTTCAGATCTGGGTGGAGGGAAGTTTTGGGTGTGAGTCCTTTGTTCTTGGTCTTTTTTTCTTTTCTTGGCTCTGAGAGTGACCACAGGAATCTCCAGGCTTTCTAATCTTCTGTTTCCAAGTTGTAAGTACAAGGATAGTAAGACAATAGGTTTATATTGTTTTTTTTTTGTATTTACACGTGTGTAGTTGCTGGAGTGTATTCTTCTTTGGATAAGGCTGTTTATTCATTTTTCTTTTAAGCAATTGACCCTGTATATTGTCACCTTAATACAGAGACCATTTTATGTCCTTTTTCTTTCTTTTTATATAAAGCTTTCTTTTTAAGACCTGTTGGAGTTTTTTCTTTAGTGGGGACTCCAGGGAATTGAGTCTGCAGCTCACCAGAGAATTGGTGGGAGGAAGAAGTCAGGAGGAAACTCTCTTTGTGTTAGATTTACTAAGCCTGACTTTGCATACCCTGTGGGTGAGGGGAGAGGGAGTGGGGATCTCTCAGTATTTGTGTTTCAAGGACTTGAAGCAGGGAATCTCCTAGGGTCGTCCAGGGAGGGGAGCCTGGGAGGAAGTAACAAGGAAACAAGGGGAGGGGGTTATTTCCCTTTGTTTTAAGACTCAAGGCATCTGAGTCTGGGGGTCCCCCAGGGAAGGTTTTGGGGAGACCACAGTGAGCTAGGCACTGTATAATTCCTGGCTGGTGGCAGCGATATCAGATCTAAGCTGGTCATTAAGCTTGGAGGTTTTCATGCTAACACCCATATTTTGGACGCTAAGGTCCAGATCTGGGAAGAAATGTTATGACACTCATTTGCAAGATGAAATGCAAATACACCGAACCCATTTCTAGGGGCAAAAGAAACCCACTGCACCAGTTAGCCCCACAATCTTCCACTAAAACTGATGCTATTATTTAATATATGACAATAACCAAGTCTAAACACCTCTCAGGTCATTCACCTTTCCCTGTGTCCATGCTAATCAGCCCCAGCTTCCTTGCTGAGCCATAAGGGAAGGGAATCACAACTCCATTGTCTTTCACGGGATGCCAAACCTGTTACATCCAGCCTGCTCACATTCCATAAGGTCAAAACCCAGTTTCTTACTATCAGGGATAGCCTAAGGTGGTTGTTCCCAACCTGTCTGCACTTCTAATGGAATATGAGGGAAACTTGTTTGGAATGTGGTAGAAAGTAGAGAGAAATACTCAAAATTTATCAAGATATAAACCTAGTGGGCCAAATTCATTCCTGATGTTGAGTAAGAACCTCTGAATATGGTCCAGCTAAAGTTTCAAAAATTCACAGCAAACTTATAAATCAGATATTCAGATACAGTGCGAGAGAGAGGGAGATGGCTTTCATTGGCTGAGACTTGAACAAAATTACTCTCTCTTTCTTTCTCGCTACCTTCTGCTAATGTCTGTTTTTATAGAAAGCTTTTATTAGTGAAGGTCTGGGATGACCATACTACTTACAAGTAGTGAAGCCATGACTCATGCAGGTCATCCCAAATGAATGCTGATAAAACCTTATACTACCGCATGTCATAATGTACTTTGTTTAATGCCACAAATTATAGAGAAGTTATTTTAGATCCTTTTCAGAGGTACCATTTTTCTGTCAAGCTATCCTGCTTTAGTTGATATGTATAGGCTATAGTCCTCTGACTGAGAGAAAATGTAATACTAATATTTTTTTTTTCAAACCTCTAAGAATGATCTAAAGTAGTTTGTAAATTAAAATGGCCAATATTTTGTGACTGGCCAGAGCTTGAAATGGATAGTACATATTCGTAGCACACCATGGCAGGACACACAAAGGAAAAAAATGGGTTTGCACCCTTTTCTTTCTTTGTGGCATATTAAGTAGGTCAGAAAGGCTTTGGAAAAAAGGAGACCTGTGATGGGAAGGGCTCGCTTTTTTTCTTCTTAGAATTATCTGAGGAATCTGGCTTTCCTCTTTTTTTTCTGATAACCTCATGAATGTCGTAGAAATGCTGATTTTCAGCCCTTAACTGAAGAGGTGGGTGTTAAATATTTAACAAAAACATCTTTACTCCCAAATGTTTATTAGACATTTGAGTTAAATTATAATTAATAAAAATAAATGAAAAACAAAAACAGAATGTGATGGGGAACGTACTGGAATCAGATCCAAGCCTCTCTCCTGCACCATCAGGGTAGGCAGCCTCAGCCTGAAGGATACCTTCCCACTGGAGATGAAGGGGGAGCAGCTACTCCCCTGAAACCCATCCTCTCCCTGGCTCAAGGAGGTAACAGTACATTCTAGCTTGCTCTTGACAGGTGACACTGAGAGAATGTGAACAGCACATCCATTTCTCTGGGGCAATGGCAGCTGCCAGAGGCAACATCTCCTCGTACTTGTGGAGGAATCCAGGAATGCCTCCTCCCACTTCAGGGTTCCAGATCAGAGGCTTCTCTCAATTTTCCATGAAGTGTCCAAAGACTGCCCTTCCTTACCTTGCAAGGTTGTGTGTGTGATGGAGGGAGCCACTCAGCCTCCAAAATAGAGCATTCACAATGACCAGTTTCTTTGGAGATGAACCTTGTCTCCCCATCTGTCCGGGTTTTTAGTACTAGTGTTGTGCTGAGCCTGACTTGCCTGCTGAGAGGTTGGGAGGAAGGCGGAGAATGGTATGAATCCAGTCCTAGCATACTTTAGCCTGAAACTCTCATGCAGGGTGTTTGTGAAAGGGAAATTTTCCCCTGCCCTTCTGTTCAGCAGCAAAAGACAGCAAAATTAGCTAGTCTTTTAGCTCCTCCCCCTCCAGCAAGGTTCCCTGTCCACTGTTATCAGTGAGTGAAATACCCAGAATGGAGGGTATTAAAAAGAAGGGTGACTATTTTAAAGTGAGGCTGGACACAAATAGATATGGGGCAGAGATGTGTGATGAGAATGACAAGGGCATGGAAAAACGTGAAGGAAAACTGAAAAGATTGAGACTTTTCAGTGTATAATGGACAGGAGTAAGATGGACTATAATAAAGTAAACCTCATAGTGAATGGTACAGATAAAATAAATGGGTAATTTCTATTCACCCTCTTGTAATCCAAAGGAAAGGGACCATTCAATGAAGCTGAAAGGTGGCAAATTCAAAATTGATCAAAGGAAACAATCTTCAGAACAATATGCAGTTTCCTGTCGAACTCATTCCCACCAGCCATCACTGAGACCAGGAGCTTGGCAAGACAGTTATACAGATAAAGAAGAATATGTACAGTTATAACAGTAGGAAATAAAAAAACAAACAGACAAAAATCCTTCAGTTTTGGAATTGATTTAAACCCTTATGCTTCAGAGCACAAGCTAACCTCTAGCTAGTGAGGGTTAGAAATAAATTTATCTCAAGATTTTGCACCTTCCTCCAAAGCAGCTGATTCTGGCCACTGTTGGAAACAGAATACTGGATTAATTGAACCACTGGTCTGATCCAGTCTGGTAATTTCCAGGGATCCTATGGAGGTTCCTCCCCATCCCTACCCCAAACTTCCGTATCTATGTATCCAACTGCAAAATAAGTAGCCCTGCCATACCTGAAGCTATTGATGGTTTAGAGCAGAATACTACTGTTAAGCTGTCCTGCAGTGACCCAGAACTGTGCGTACCCACCTCAAGGCAGACTCTTGAGAACCATGGCACAAACCCCAAATTGGCTGTGAGTTCTATACTTAGGGCAAGTCTTCACTTAAAGCGCTGCATTGGCACAGCTGTACCGATGCAGCTGCGCTGCTATAGCGCTTTAATGGAGATGCTCTAAGCTGATGGGAGAAAGCTCTCCCGTCAGCCCAGTTAATCTACTTCCCTGAAAGGCAGTAGCTATGTCAGCAGGAGAAGCTATGTCAGCAGAGTTAGGTCGGGTATAACCACATGACACATCGGGGTGGATTTTTCACACCCCTGAGTTATGTAGTTATACTGATATAGGGCTGTAGTGTAGACCAGACCTTAGATTTCATCACCCAATTATCAAGTGTAAACTCAGGCACTATGACAGCCTAAACATGGACAGACAATCCCTTTGGGTGCTCTGATCTATCTTGTCACCTAGGCAAGCCCACCTTTATGATAGATGGTCCCTTATACCACAAATCACAGCAATATTCAGGTTACTTCCAGTCCCAAAGGACCCTCACTTACTTAAGGTCAATTTCATCTTAGATCTCACACCATAGACATTTGGAGCCAATCCTATAAAAATTATATACAGATTTCTTAATAGGAAAAGGAAATAAGAGAGTTATTTACAAGGTTAAAGCAGGTAAACATACATACAGACATGAGTTACATTCTTAAATTTCAAAAGATAATCAGAGCTCCTATAACAATCAAGCTCTATATGTCCTTTAGGGCTAACCTAGGCTAACCAGCTGGGGATCCCTTGCTTGTGCCTAAAAACATTGCCCCCAGACTCCAAGCAAAATGAGATACAGTTCCTCCTTGTTAGGGGGTTTTATTTGCTTTTCCTCTCCCACTTCTGCTCTGAGCTGCAAACTCAGCTGATGGGAGGAATCCACTTGCAAGTCTCATCTTCATAGGTGCAGGGAGAGTCCACTCTAGTCTGTTTGGCGTCAATGGGCCTTCCTCACTGTGCAGGACATTAACACTAGTTAATGTCTCTCTCCTGTCTAGGGATATACACAGCTACAAAAGTTTACAATGCAAATGCTCAAATATTACCCCATCCCCCCGCCCAAGGACCCCTCCCTTGCCCCCAGCATAGCCCCCCCCCCCCCCCGTGGCCACCAGCACCCCCTACAGCCCCAGAGCACTGGGCATGCGGTCTGTGCCCCCCACCCCACCCCCTAGCACAGAGGAGGCGGGCAGCATGTGCCCCCCCATCCCTCTAGCAGAGGGTGCATGGGTGGGGTACGGACCTCCAGCCCCCAGCACAGGGCAGGCAGTCTCAGTCACCACAACACCAGCCACCCTAACCCCAGCCCCAGCATGCTGCTTCCTGAAGAGGACCAGGCAGCAGCCTGCCTTGGCTGGAGCCAAGCAGGGAAGGACAAGCAGGGCTTTGGGGAGGAGCATAGGTGAAGCTATGCTGGGCTGTTTGGGTAGGCACAGCCGCCCATGATTATAAGAGAGATTAATGCATGCAGCAGCTCACAAGCATTCAATAAAGTCTCAACAGTTAACACATTATTATAATTCTAGTACCTATTGTAACAATACTAATACACAGGTGGGCCAGACTGGTTCCAGCTATGTATTTGTCAGGTTCAGTGCAGACATGGGGATCTTGGCATGAGCTGACACCTGGTCTGCCAGTGTCATACTTACTAGTTCTGGATCCTGGCCTACTATAATTTTCAATCCCTAATATTACCCAATCCACATTTGTTGGGAAAGAAGGAAATATTTTGTGGTATTTTTTTTAAAATGCAAAAATATTAACTATTTGAAGGCTCAGAAGCTGAGAATGTAAGTAGTCATAGAATCATAGAATTATGGGACTGGAAGGGACCTCAGGAGGTCATCTAGTCCAGTCCCCTGCACTCATGGCAGGAATAAGTATTATCTAGACCATCCCTGACAGGTGTTCGCCTAACCCACTCTTAAAAATCTCCAACAACTTCCCTGCTCTTAAAAGTCTCCAATGATGGAGATTCCACCACCTCCTTAGGCAATTTATTCCAGTGCTTAACAGCCTTGACAGTCAGCCTAATGTCCAACCTAAACTGCCCTTGCTAGAATTTAAGCCCATTGCTTCTTGTCCTATCCTCAAAGGTTAAGGAGAACAATTTTTCTCCCTCCTACTTGTAACAACCTTTTATGTACTTGAAAACTGTTATCATGTCCCCTCTCAATCTTCTCTTCTCCAGACTAAACAAACCCAATTTTTTCAATCTTCCCTCATAGATCATGTTTTCTAGATCTTTAATAATTTTTGTTGCTCTTCTCTTGATTTTCTCCAATTTGTCCACATCTTTCCTGAAATGTGGTGCCCAGAACTGGACACAATACTCCAGTTGAGGCCTAATCAGCACAGAGTGGTGTGCTAGATTGGAAAAATTATTTCTCTTGTTTACAACACTCTTGCTAATACATCCCAGAATGATGTTTGCTTTTTTTGCAACAGTGTTACACTGTTGATACATATTTAGCTTGTGATCCACTATGACCTCCAGATCCCTTTCTGCAGTACTTCCTAGGCAGTCATTTCCCATTGTGTATGTGTGCAACTGATTGTTCCTTCCTAAGTGAAGTACTTTGCATTTGCCCTTATTGAATTTCACCCTATTTACTTCAGACCATTTCTCCATTTTTTTCAAACCATTTTGAATTTTAATCCTATCCTTCAAAGCATTTGAAACCCCCCTCTACCCTAGCTTGGTATCGTCCACAAATTTTATACTCTCTATGCCATTTTGTAAATCATTGATGAAGATACTGAACAGAACTCAACCCAGAACTGATCCCTGCAGGACCCCACCTGATATGCCCTTCCAGCTCAACTGTAAACCACTGATAACTACTCTCTGGGAACAGTTTTCCAACCAGTTATGCACCCACCTTATAGTAGCTCCATCTAAGTTTTATTTCCCTAGTTTGTTTATAAGGCCATGTGAGACAGTATCAAAAGCCTTTCTAAAATCAAGATGTACTACATCTACCGCTTCCCCCAAATCCACAAAAGAAAGAAAGTAATTAGGCTGGTTTGATATGATTTGTTCTTGACAAATCCATGCTGTTACTTATCACCTTATTATCTTCTAGATGTTTGCAAAATGATTGCTGAATTATTTGCTCCATTGTCTTTCCAGGTACTGAAGTTAAGCTGACTGGTCTGTAATTTCTCGGGTTGTCCTTATTTCCCTTTTTATAGATCGGCACTATATTTGCTGGTTTTCAGTCCTCTGGAATCTCTCTCATCTTCCATGAGTTTTCAAAGATAATCGCTAATGGCTCAGATTTCTCCTCAGTCAGCTCCTTGAGTATTCTAGGATGTTTTTCATCAGGCCCTCGCGACTTGAGGACATCTAACTTGTCTAAGTAAATTTTAACTTATTCTTTCCCTATTTTAGCTTCTTATCCTACTTCATTTTCACTGGCATTCACTATGTTAGATGTTCAATCACCACTAAACTTTTTGGTACAAACTAAAACAAAAGAGTAATTTAGCACTTCTGCCATTTCCGCATTTTCTGTTATTGTTTTTCCCACTTCATTGAGTAACAGGCCTACCCTGTCCTTGGTCTTCCTCTTGCTTTTAATGTATTTGTAGAATGTTTTTCTGTTACCTTTGATGTCTCTGGCTATTTTAATCTTGTTTTGTGGCTTGGCCTTTTTAATTTTATCCTTACATACTTGTGTTATTTGTTTGTATTCATCCTTTATAATTTGACCTAGTTACCCCTTTTTGTAGGACTCTTTTTTTGAATTTCAGATAATTGAAGTTCCCCTGGGTAAGCCAAGGTGGTCTCTTGCCATACTTCCTATCTTTCCTATGCAATGGGATAGTTTGCTCGTGTGCCCTTAATAATGTCTCTTTGAAAAACTGCCAACTGTCTTCAATTGTTTTTCTCCTTAGACTTGCTTCCCATGGGATTTTACCTATCAACTCCCTGAGTTTGCTAAAGTCTGTCTTCTTGAAATCCATTATCTTTACTGTGCTGTTTTCCTTCCTATCATTCCTTAGAATCATGAACTCTATCATGTCGTGATTACTTTCACCTCAGCTGCTTTCCACTTTCAAATTCTCAACTCGTTCTTCCCTATTTATCAAAATCAAATCTAGAACAGCCTCCCCCCAGGAGCTTTCTCCACCTTCTGAAATAAAAAAATGTCTCCAATACATTCCAAGAACTTGTTGGATAATCTGTGCCCTGCTGTGTTATTTTTGAACAGATGTCTGGGTAGTTAAAGTCCACCATCACCACCAAATCCCGTGCTTTGCATGATTTTGTTAATTGTTTAAAAAAACCTCATCCACCTCTTCTTCCTGGTTAGGTGGTCTGCAGTAGACCCCTAACATGACATTACCCTTGTTTTTTACCCCTTTTATCCTTACCAAGAGACTTTCAACAAGTCTGTCTCCTATTTCCATCTCAACCTCAGTCCTTCCTGAACAAGATGTACCTTTCTATACCAATATTCCACTCATGTGTATTATCCCACCAAGTCTCTGTGATGCCAGCTATGTCACAGTTGTGTTTATTCACTAGCATTTCTAGTTCTTCCTGTTTATTCCCCACACTTCTCACATTAGTATACAGACATCTAAGATACTGATTTCATTCCCCCCCACCCCAGTTCTCTCTTGCTTCTCCCTTATCCCTGCTATAATGGCCCATGCTCCCCTCCCCCCACCCCAGATTCCATCCTTCTCCCAGGTCTTCTTGTTTTTGACTTATCTGTGGGCTTTGGTCACCTGCCCCCTTTGAATCTAGTTTAAAGCCCTCCTCACTAGGTTAGCCAGTCTGTATCCAAATATGCTCTTCCTCTATAGGTGGATCCCATCTCTGCTTAGCAGTATTTCTTCCGGGAACGGCATCCCATGGTCAAGGAAGCAGAAACCTTCCTGGCAACACCATCCCCGCAGTCAGACATTCACCTCCAGAATGCATCCGTCTCTGCCTGGGTCGCTACCCATCTGTGCTCCCAACTCCTTCACTGTTACTCCCAGACCCCTGTAGTCACTTCTGATATGCTCAGGCTCATACCTCGCAGTATCATTAGTGCCCACATGGATGAGTAGCATGGGGTACTAGTCAGAGGGCTGGATGACCCTCGACAATCCCTCCATGTCTCAGATATGGGCCCCTGGCAGGGAGCATACTTCCCAAGGTACCATGTCCTGGAAATGGATTAATAGGAAAAGTGTAGGCGAGGTAGTCAGAAGTGTATGATAACGCCAATTTATTACATAGGTTCATAGTTTATTCCTTGCCTCACTTGACCTCATATATGGTGCTTAGATATCAAGATGTTAGGTGTCTTATTAATATCTAAGATAGATAGATAGATATAGATATATATAATTTATGTGTGTATACATGTTATGTTATAAACAGGATGTAAAAGTTAGAACTCATTCTTGTTTAATATCAGGATTATCTGGCACTATGTTTGTGGGTGTCATGGGATTTAAAACCCGACTTCCTGTAAAAGTATTCAAAAAGTCCATTACCTCCATAAAAGTCCATACCTCCATTACCATAAGATCTTTTTCACGTGCAGAAGAATAACTACATTACAAACCAATTGAAGCATACAATGTAATGTTGTTACTCCTCCTTTTAACACATCTCTAATAGTCTGTGTAACTAACATGTACTAGTTATCTCAAAAATGTACAGTGGCGAAAAATCAGTGTATGGGATTTATAATTTGGATTAGGGATGAGAGAGCTGGTGCAAACAAACACACATGGGGCAAATCCTCAGCTGGTGTAAATTGTCAGTTAATTGAGGAAAAGAAAAAAAAGGAGCGTAAGTGACTCATTTCCTCCCACACCTCATCCACAGCCAGCCAATCAGATGAAACCAGAGGATGCACTGAGAGAGGCAGAGGGTACGTCTACACTACAGGATTATTCCAATTTTACATAAACTGGTTTTGTAAAACAGATTGTATAAAGTCGAGTGCACGCAGCCACACAAAGCACAATAATTTGGTGGTGTGCATCCATGTACTGAGGCTAGAGTCGATTTCTGGAGCGTTGCACTGTGGGTAGCTATCCCATAGCTATCCCATAGTTCCCGCAGTCTCCCCCGCCCACTGGAATTCTGGGTTGAGATCCCAGTGAATGATGGTGCAAAAACAGTGTTGCGGGTGATTCTGGGTAAATGTCGTCACTCATTCCTTCCTCTGTGAAAGCAACAGCAGACGATCATTTCGTGCCCTTTTTCCCTGGATTGCCCTAGCAGACGCCATAGCATGGCAACCATGGAGCCCGTTTTGCCTTTTGTCACTGTCACCATATGTGTACTGGATGCTGCTAACAGACGCGGTACTGCAGCGCTACACAGCAGCATTCATTTGCCTTTGCGAGATAGCAGAGACGGTTATCAGTCATTCTGTACCGTCTGCTGCTGTCATGGGTGCTCCTGGCTGACCTTCACTGAGGTCGGCCGGGTGCGCAAAGACAAAAATGGGAATGACTCCCCGGGTCATTCCCTCCTTTACGTTGTATCTAAAATAAAGTCAGTCCTGCCTAGAATATGGGGCAAGTGTACTAGAGAACCAGTGTACCAGAGAACACAGCTGCTCCGTGTCAGATCCCACAGAAATGATGAGCTGCATGCCATTCTAGGGGGTGCCCCTGCAACAACCCCACCTGTTGCTTCCCTCCTCCCCCAACCCTCCTGGGCTACCGTTGCAGGGTCCTCCCATTTGTGTGATGAAGTAATAAAGAATACAGGAATAAGAAACAGTGACTTTTTAGTGACAGAAAATGAGGGGGAGGCAGCCTCCAGCTGCTATGATAATCCAGGCAGGAGATTAAACAGTGGTGGGGAGAGGATCCCAGCATCCCGCTGCTAGGATAGTCCAGGCAGTACAGAATCTTTTCTTTAGACATGGGGGGGGGGGGGCTGATGGAGCTCAGCCCCCAGTTACTATGATGAGGACAGTTACCAGCCATTCTGTGCCATCTGCTGGGAATAACCGGGAGTCATTCCTATTTTTACCCAGGTGCCCCCAGCCGACCTCACCTGAGGCCAGGCAGGAGCACTCACGGGATGATGACAAGGACGGCTATCAGTCCTTCTGCACTGTTCTGTCTGCCACCGGGGAAGGGAGGGGAGAGGATGCTGCTGTTCAGTGCCACAGCACCGTGTCTACCAGCAGCATGCAGTAGACATAGGGTGACATTGAAAAAAGTCAAGAAACGATTTTTTTCCCTTTTCTTTCATGAGGGTGGCGAGGGGGTAAATTGACGAGATATACCCTGAACCATCCCGGACAATGTGTTTGACCCTACAGGCACTGGGAGCTCAACCAAGAATGCAAATACTTTTTGGAGACTGCAGGGACTGTGAGATAGCTGGAGTCCTCAGTCCCCCCTCCCTTCCTCCATGAGCGTCCATTTGATTCTTTGGCTTTCCGTTACGCTTGTCACACAGCACTGTGCTGTGGACTCTGTCTATCATAGCCTGGAGATTTTTTTCAAATGCTTTTGCATTTCGTCTTCTGTAATGGAGCTCAGATAGAACAGATTTGTCTCCCCATACAGCGATCAGATCCAGTATCTCCCGTACGGTCCATGCTGGAGCTCTTTTTGGATTTAGGACTGCATCGCCACCTGTGCTGATCAGAGCTCCACGCTGGGCAAACAGGAAATGAAATTCAAAAGTTTGCGGGGCTTTTCCTGTCTACCTGGCCAGTGCATCCAAGTTCAGATTGCTTTCCAGAGCAGTCACAGCGGTGCACTGTGGGATACCGCCCGGAGGCCAGTACCGTCGATTTGCGGCCACGCTAACCCTAATCCGACATGGCAATACCGATTTCAGCGCTACTCCTCTTGTCGGGGAGGAGTACAGAAACTGGTTTTAAGAGCCCTTTATATCAATATAAAGGGCCTCGTTGTGTGGACGGGTGCAGGGTTAAATCGGTTTAACGCTACTACAATCCGTTTTAACGCATAGTGTAGACCAGGCCTCTAAAGAAGCAGAGTCGTCATGTAGTACAGGACAGAAAGGGGGCAGAGGAGAAAAGCCTGGTAGCACAGAGAAACAGTCTGATAATAAAAAACAGACTTCATACTATATGCAGGGAGAGACAGATGGCCTGGTAGCCCAGAGAGAGACTATAAGGTATCAGAATGAGAGACAGGCCCCCGATGATGAAGAGTCTGAGGATGCGAAGAGAGAGAGGGCCTGAAGACTAGAGGCAAATGTGTTGTCTGACTTAGGTAATAATGTTATACAGGCAGTAGATGGCACTGTTTGTTTTAGTGTTAAGGTTGGTCACCCCAGCTGGACTTTTACAATGAAAGTGGCATAGCAGGAAGTGATAAGAGTTATAACAGACAAACAAATTCTTCTCAATTCCTGCCTGTGTGTTTTATTCCTAATTGTTCTTTTGAACAGCACAGAGGCCTGGCCGCATCAAAGGTGGTGGCCTTCTGAAATTTTTAAAATACAGAAAACAAAAATGAAAGCACAGAGGCTTGATTATAATTAGTGCTGGCTATCAGTGTAGACCAACCTTTGAGACATTGCTCTGGCATTGGAGTTTAGTCAGTAGGAAACTCCTTGGCCTTCCTGTTTAAACAAACAAACAAAAATCTTCCAGTTTTGAAAAAAAAATCTAGATAATAAATAACCTGTCCTTTATTTCTGTGAGTGTGTGAAGCCTTTGTGTGCTGAGGCTTCTGAACGGGTTCAGAGAACTGGTCTCTGATGTAGATTTAGAGGTAGGATTGAATGCCTTGGGGATGTTCTGGGTAAGAACAATATTGGGCATCAGCTGGACTTACTGAATGACTGCATGAAAATCATGAGGAGTGGCATTGTGTGCATTAACGGGAGCACATGTTACAGTGGGACTAAAGAGGGTGGGACATTAGTATCTTAGATCTCAAAAGGAGCTAGAATTGATCATAACTGAGAAAGCAGCACAAGGAATACCAACAGGGAAAAGCTGGGACACAGAGAGCATAGCAACAAGGTGTGGATCATAGCATTGCCAAAAGGCACTACGTCAATATCTTTTGATATCCAGTCTGATTATGGCCTTACCTTAACCGTATTCCCAGTGCACAAAGATTTCCAATTCTTTCAATGGTTCCAGTGTCTTCCATACCTACAAGAAAAAGGAAGAAAAGAAAATGATATCTTTGATCAAAAGAGAGGTGAAATTTAGCGAGAAATTGTACTTTTACACTCCGAAGTAAACATGGACTACATGAATTGTGGAAACAGTTTTTTAAAATGGATACATTATATAAACCACATCTACCCTACAATTAGTGTGAAAAACTGCCTCTGCACATGTATTTTTTTTGGCAACACTGACTGTATATTCCATTTCATGCCAATGAAGGCACTGAATTTCAACTTTCTGACAAGACTATTTGGAAATGTCAGTTTGTTTAGACTTTGACTGCCTGCTTACTTGCCTACTTCCACCATTCAGAGTGTAATCTCTTTGGAGCAGGGACCTGTCTTCTGTGTATAGTGTGAAGCACCTAGCATATTTGCGAGTGCTATAAAATAACAAATAATTAGCATTATTTAGCAAAACTTCTGCATCACAGGATGACTGACTTCCGTTTTGTTTCCAAGTGCAATTTATTGTGTTTGATTTGCTCTATAATTTTTCTTTCTTTCTTTCTTATAAAGAAGGTTTGTGGGGGCAGGGCACTGAGAAGGGGGGAATCTTTTTGATTATAACATGAAAAATCCATGTCTTGTCTGCCCTGGAAGATTCCTTGGTCTTGTCTGTACTGGGCTTTTTCTTATAATTTCCCACCATTCCAGGTCCCCTGATGGTAACAGTGTTGAAGCCAATGTACAGAGGCTGTTGGTGATAATCAAACATTTACCATTCTGTCACCTAGACATGCTAGCTGGCAGGGCCAGCTCCAGGCACCAGCTCAGCAAGCAGGTGCTTGGGGTGGCCAACGGAAAGGGGTGACATGTCCAGCTCTTCGGTGGCAATTCGGTGGCAGGTCCTTCCGTCCCTCCTGGAGGGAACGACCTGCCACCGAAGTGCCACGGATTGCAGCTTTTTTTGTTTTGTTTTTTGTCCCCCCCCTCCTCTCACCGCTTGGGGCAGCAAAAATGCTGGAGCTGGCCCTGATGATAGGGTAATAATTCTGGCAAGTTTTCTACACTGCTCTTCCCACAGGTGGAGCTGGAACCATGGCATTGCAATGGTAGGAGATTTTAGTAAGAAGCTAAATCAGTGTAGTCACCACCCACAGTGACTGAGAAACCAGTGAAATTATGGTATAACAAGAGACAGGAAGGGGAAAGCTGAGCAACTAACAGGGGAGTTTGAGTCAGAGTGATTAAGGTTGTATTTATACTGGCAAAATTCAGACATATAATTCACTGGCAGTGCAGCTCCCCTGGTGATAGCAATGATGGAAGCTATAGTGCAGAGCAGGAGTAGAGGACACAGTACTTCAAACATCAGATCCCTGTTTCCATAGTTGAAGCCACATGTAGCTCTGCCCTGGTAGTAAGTTGTGGGTCTCAATTCTCCTACTGTAGATAAGGCACCTAGTGCTTTGTTTTTATTTGGTTCTGTTCATACCTATTTAACAACAATACCTAGTGAACAGTAAGGAAAAAGACCATCTTTGTAAATATTAAATTAACCTCTTCAGTTAAGTTATGAAAGCTCAATAAACATCTGTGAGACCCACCAAAGAACCCTTCAGCAAAACCATGAAAGAACAGAACTGAATTTTCTGGTACTGTAAGATAAAAACAAGCAAAAAACAAAAACACAACCAACTCCAAAACTTTTAGGTCTTCGTTACATACCACATGGAAGAAAAAAAAGGGCACATACCCAATTTTCAGACAAGCACTGGAAGATTATCTTTGCTACCATGAGCCATATTCATCCCTGGTGTAATTCCATTACTTCTAGAGAAATAAATTTGATCCAGACTCTGTCCTCAAGCTTTGCCCCCACACTTGAGGTCAAATGTATGACATACAATCAGCACAGTACAGTTCCTGATTTTGAACTGGATGTTATTGTAGCAAGTTCAACCATAAAAACACATGCATGTAGTTAGAAGGTTTATTATAATGCAACCAACTGTAATAATTTTGTTTGCACACTCAGTGCATCATTTTCAAAGAAGCACCTTAGCAAAATATACGTAAAATTATATTCAAGGGGGCAGATATTTGGTTAGTATAAACTCGCTTCCCTTGAAGTTAATGCAGCTATGTCAATTTATACCAGTTGAAAATATGGTCCAAGAACTTTATGTGGTTTCATGTTTGTTGATCTCTATCTATCTATCTATCTATCACATACATTTAGCAAATATTTACCATATTTTACATATTCAAAGCCCTGTATAAACAATAACTAATATACATGTATGATATGGAATCTCATATATTTGAAAAATCTTAATTTATGAGGAAAAGTCTCATGAGCATGTAGTGAGTTTTGGAGCACATGGTCAAAGAAATATATGTGGATACTCAATATGTGGTATTTAGTATTTTCAAAGAGATAACTAAATGCATAGGGCCAGAGTCTGCTCTCACTTACAGTGATGTGAATCCAAAGAAATTCCCCTAAAACCAATGGATTTACATAAGTGTAACCAAGATTAGAATCTAGCTGCTATTTGTGTTGCAGAGACCAGTGAAACATTTCAGGGTAAGAAAAGTTAAATTAGAGAGTATTTCATATATTTTAGACTTCCACAATCTGCTGGACCCTTAACTTAGAAGTTTACATCTTTTAGTGCAAAAATTAATTTCTCTTTCACAAGTTCCACTTAGATTTTGTTGCTAATAAAACCAAGGATGTAAATACTATTAAGTACAAAACAGCCTGCTGCATAATTGTTTCAGAGCAATTACAGATTACATTGAGCCATTCGTTGAGCAGAAACAGTTTTTTCCAAGACACCAACTCCCTGTACCTTGAAATTTTATTAGTCTAAGAATTTCATGCACCATATGTTGTAATACGAGACTAGCTGCAATTGAACAAACAACTTTCTGATATATAAGTGAATGATAACCTGATTTTAAATGTGTTTATCTAATGAGATAGTAACTGTAATTTACAGCACATATAAAAACTCCCACTGTTACTCTTGGTGCACCTTTTGGCTAAAAAGGGTGATGCACTGAGATATGCTAATGAATATCATCTTGGTTTTTACTAAGTCAGTAATAAAATTTGCATTTGATATTGTGCACAGTAAACTGGGTTATTAGCCTTGAAAATGAGTCTCATAAAATTTAAATATAGGCTTAAATCATATTAACTGTCCCATAGATTTTCTGAGAGGCTTTAAAGCATTGTGTTTTGGTTCTATAGTGTTGAGAATGCAGATGTCATTTTGCCTTCAGGGGGTGCCCCAAAACGATGCATATTGGAGCCTGAAGGATGAACGCCAAATCAAGCCTTTGTTCTTTCACATTTTGGGGTCTGGTCTCAGCTACTGGCCTGGGAAGATCATTTTGGGCAGGGAGAAGGGAACGAAAAACAAAGTACTTCTAACTTTCCCCCATCTGAAGGTTTAAGCAGGGACAGAGCACATTAGCACTCTAGCACATCTTGCTAGGCTTCTGATCTGGGACAATTGAACTCTAAAAGGAAAAATGCACAAAACAGTTTGGGTGACAGGAATGGTGTCTGATGAAATATTGTTCCTAGAGTCTTGGAAGAAAAAATGAATAAAAGGCTGAAAGACCAAGGGCTAAATTCAAACTCTTGCACTGATGTCTCTTTAGAGTGATTCCACAGGCTTCAGTAAAGGGATTCTATTAGTGTAAAAGAGGAGAATTTGTTCACTAATGTTTTCAGCAGATATGAGCCGCTTGACCATAGCACAGATAGATAGATCACTGCTTTAATGCTGCCCAGGCTAAACCACGGTCTGGTGGTGATGCGTAGTATCATCAGCAAATGAGGAGATGAAAAACTGAAATCTGATACTCAGGTCTCGCTTCAACTAACAGCTTATCTGGCTGAAGGCAAAAGCTATATAGTTCCAGCAACATATAAATGCAGCAATGTCATTCTTCAGTCTTTGGAGCTTCATCCTGCCAACTGCTGAGTCAGTGGGAGATGACAGCACTCAGCATCTTGCAGGATTAATGCTTTAGAAGTATGAGAGGTCTTTTTTTTCCAGTATAAACATATAGAATTTTCCATATTAGATCAGACCTTTGGTCCATCAGGTCTCATATCCTGACTCCAGCAGTGGGCAATACCTGATGAGTTACAGGACAGTGTGTGTGTGTAGGGGGGGGAGAGAGAGATGGGGGAATCAGTAAATTAGTTTTTGTGTACTTCTAAAATATCTTTTACAACAAAGTTTCCATAAGCCAGTGGTCCCCAAGCTTTTCTGGGTGGTGGGCGCCGGATGACGAGCCACCAAAGACCTTGGCCAATGGACAAGCATCTGCCAAAATGCCACCAAGAAGCAGCAACGTCAAGAGGCGTCACTGCCAAAATGTCGCCGAAAATCAGCGGCATTTCAGCAGCGATACCTCTTGGTGACGCCATTTTTCGGCGGCATTTCGGTGGCGATGCCTCTTGATGATGCCGCTTTTCAGTGGCATTTCAGCGGATGCTTGTCCACCGGCCAGTACGTGGGCACACATAGATGCACCGGTGGGCACCATGGCACCTGCGAGCACCGCGTTGGGGACTACTGCCATAGGCAATTCACAAACTCCTGTATGTACTTACATCATCTGGGAAATGCAACCACTGCTAAGATAGAGGGCAGTAGCCAACTGCTGCACGGCACAACAGTGGGTGTAATATTTTAGTCTTGTTTTAATCATGTTAGAGTTACACAGTTTGTTAGGAATCGGAATCTAATTTCAACTGTTTATTCTGACTACCAGGTATAATTGTCTAACACAAAAGGAACTCTCTGTCTCTCTCACCCCACAGCAGGGACTAGGAGTGGTTCAGGAGGCTATAGTATAAACAGACTAATGAGCTCAATGCAACTAACAGGAGCAGATTCACCTACAAGTAGGGGAAGGAGGAAATGTTGACCAAGGACACAGGGTCCTGTAATTCTTCTTTGAAAAGTGGCACTGGCAGTTGTGCCATGCTGTACATGAAGAGGAAATATCTCCCTGAACCTTGAGACAATCAACATATGCTCTAATGCATGGAATTTGAGTTGCCTAATTAGCCTACTACACGTGCTCTTATATTATTAATGTATAATTCACATATGTTAAACTATATCATAATCTCAAATGATATTTGTTATGAAATTGTCTGACCTCTCTTTAAATGTGGCTGTAGTACTTGACTCTGTGACCTACTCCTGCAGCAGTGAATTCCAAAGGTTCATTTATGCTTATATGATGTGTAAAGAAGTATTTTAAGGAGACATTTTGAAAACCGGAAGATGTGAGGTGAACATGGAGCCCAAACAGAATACAGTCTTTTACATCTCAAAACCAGTGTTTTAGAAATACAGAAATTGCTGTACTGGGTGAGACACAAGGTCCATCTAATCCAGTATCCTGTCTCTGATAGTGGTCTGTACCAAGTGCCTCAGAAGAAGGCATAACAACCTTTTAGTAGGCAGATGTGGGATAATTTGCCCACCACCTTAGACCTCATCCTGGTCTCAAATAACTAGAGACTGATCTAAATCCTGAACATGTTGTTTAATATCCCTTCTAATATTTGTATCCTTAATTATAACTCTTGATATCCGTGTAAATGTCCAATCCCTTTATATTTTAACAAAATTATATGTAAACAGGTACATAGTTATCTCACTTCTGCTATATATTAAACAACGACAATGGTGTAACATCAGGAATCTGAAATGCTTAATTTGGTTAGTGCCAAGAATGACTGGCTTGAAAAGTAAAAGAACTCCAAGAAAGATGAGCAAAACATGTCTATAGTTTGGGGAAAGAATTATGGGAACTCTGAGCTAATACATACTGACATTGCAGGAACATGTCTAGTCTAGTTGCCACACCTTTAGGGCAATTTGCATAACACTTCTCGCAATACACAGTATCTTTCCCGTTCCATTAAGCATATTCAGTTTTGGCAGTAACCTGATCTTAATTGTGTGTTGTTGCAAGAGGGTGACACTTTCCTTGGCTGAGACAGCTCTCTGACGGAGACTTCACTGTGAGTTTAAAGTAGAGGAAAACACCAGACGGTGTTTTCTGTTGTTCCATGCTTAATCAGCCAACTGTACAGATCCCTAGCTGGCATCTACTAAGATCTGTGACCAAATAGATGATCAGCCTGTTACTTTATAGTAATTTGCCTAGCACTACTTAAAGCAGCTGTAATGTCGGTTTGTAGATGTTTATGGAGATTTCCCAACAGAAAAACATTTTCACTTTGATTTTTACTTTGTAGTGAGATTTTTATTTTTTGTGACCGTAACTAGGCTGAGTGGTTTTGATTTCCTCGCATTGTGAAAGTGCCTCATTTTTGGAGTTACCACAAGCCATGAATAAAGGGCAGCACTGACCCAGAGCAGACCAGGAACAGAATTTGGTCCCTGGTTCTCCCCTTACTCCAAGGGATAAATGATCTGTGGAAGCCCTTTACCTGGTGCAGATACTACTCCATCTGCACAACCGGTGTGCTGGAGAGGCCAGCAGGGGTGTGTGTGTGAACATTTAAGGCTCTGCCCACTCTCTAGCCCTTCCCACTCATTCTTTACCCATCTACCCAGAAAGTGAGTATCTTCATCACTAAGTCCATTCTCCCCCTTGCAGTCTTATCCAAATATTGCAAGGCAAATCCACCTATTATTAAGGCTGATGAACACTTCAACAATTTGACAGGTTTCAGAGAAGCAGCATTATAAGACCCTATTTTCAGTGGTTTATACCTTTCCCAAACGTCAGCTGTTTGGACTGAAAATTTCTATGCTGGGGAGTGTCTGCCTCAGACAGAATTGGTCTGGAAAATTTCAGAAAAAAAAGGTTCATCCATCTCTGAGAACAAGACTAGGGGAAAAGCATGCTTTGCACACATTACAACATTCTGGCAACCTTTTCTTTGAATAACTCTTGGGCCTCATGCTTAGGAACAAGGGCTTGACAGTTGAGAGGGGACTGGACTTAGCTTTACATTTGTATGAATCCTGGATTTTCCCTACCTAGGGTAAAGCGTATTCGGTGGCCCTGGCATATCACTGCCACTTTTCCCACTTTCACAATGGTTTAGTTCATCGATTCCTGAGTCTGTTGGTGATTAAGGACCATATTCTGGCCAGCTCCTGCATGAGAAAAACAAGGAAGGTGAGTAAAGAACCGCACACAAGAAGCCATTTGCAATGCACAACAATAAGTTTTACTGGTCCCACAAAACCCAGGGACTGGGCTACATATTCTATTGGCACCTTATCTATTAAATATTTACACTCAAGCATGCTTCTCTCACAATACAAAGAGCCTGTCCCTCACTCTTGTGCCTCTGCACAAAGCCTGGCCAGAATCCCATTGGGAATGTGTAGACCCAGCTCCTTCCTAGTGCCTCATACAGGTTGGGTGTCCAAAAGAGAATGGGACCAGATGAGGATTAAGCAATTTCTTGCCCCACCACACACGCTGCATCGGCCCTCTGAACTGTCTGAGTGCTACGTGGAGGATATGCTGCATCCTCTTCAAGGGTGGAAGAGCTAGAGCTCTAGGATGCACAACACAGAGACCTCCAGGAAGTATTCTGCTGAATCAACAAGAATTTCTATTGGGTTATCCAGCAATAGTACTGCTCCTCCTGCACACCCAAAGCCACCAAAAGCAGAAAGATGGCCTTAGTTAACAGTCCTTTTATAGGAAATACAAAATATTATCATCACTGTAATTGATTTATATGCACGCAGTGTGCTCACAAACTTTTGCCCTACATAATTTGGCCCTCACATATCTGGAGTATTTTCTTTGTGACCCATACATGCAGCAAGATTCTGCAAAGGGATAGCAAATCATTTTAACTCTTTCATTTCAGGTACTTACGGTTATGGAGTCTCAGGGATTAAGGAATATTTGGTACATCCAGCTGCTCAGCAGGTGTTCCATGCCCTGATTGCTTTCCTACAGCATGTACTAGAGTGGAGTTCAGCAAAGCTTTACTTTAGACAATTTTAGAAACCCATTTCATATCCCACGACTAAACATCACTTCCTGGAGCATGTTTTCAGTGTAAAATCCATCAGTGTTTTAAGAGTGATTTCTTCAGGGCACAGGAAACCACAAAAAAAGAGCCACAAGAACTCGGGCAAATTTTGTTTTTTAAATTCCTTAGGGCCAGGGACAGCTGTGGCAGTTCAGAATAAATCCCTTTATTCACATAACCTTCTAAAAGAAAAAAAAAAGCCTTCCATAATTTCAACTGGAGAGAATAGTTTCCCATATGTTAAAATAAAATATTCATCAGCTGCAGCTTTTCTGGCACCAGCTCCGTACAGTAATCAAAGTGGAGTGTTTAAAAGTTTCTCTGGCCTAGAGTACTCCTGCTTGCCTCAGTGGTCAGTAACATTTTCCTTCCCAAGTGCCCTCTACTCACTTGAAATCTTAACAAAAGGGACAAAAGAGGTGGACTTTGATATTGGCCTTTCCCCTCTGGATGGGCACAGCCATTCAAAGCGCTTGCCAGTTTTGCTGTGGATTCACCAACAATTTAGGAAGGAAGCTGGGGAGCAAATCGATTCAGCTATTAAAGAATGAAGAACTAAGCGTGACTTTATTTGCCTTTGCTGAGGGATGATCACTTGGACTTCCAGCTCCTGAAGGCAAAGCGTGCGTGTAAGGTTCTGAATCCAGATAGTCGTATCAAACCGGCTGAAGAAGCAGAAAGCCATGTACTGCCTTCTCTGACACTTGTGTTATGCATGTGGATGTAACTCAAGCATAACATTTACTGTATTGCCAAATGCTTATAAATCCACCTTTGGGACGTTAGTAGGCGGTTAACGCAAGCTCAGGTTGACACAACACTAGAGGCATTCACATAAGAGGCCTCCAGTTGCTGCATAGGCACATTTGGCCCATGTTTCCAAAGAGGCAGTAGCTGCTACTGCAGAGGAGTACACTGCCTGCCTCTGTTGGACCATTAGTATGGAAATGAGGCATGTGTGTGACAGGTGGCCTTACAACCAACACAATTAACTTTCTCCATTAGCTGACGCACTGACAAAACAGATGCAGCATCAATAAGCACAAAACCCCCCACAAACACTGAATAGGAATGACACATTGCACACTCCTATTATTTATAAGGAGGAGTAGCATAATTTTTTCCATACACAGTAGAGAGTGGAAAATAGTTGTGGTTTTTGTTTGTTTGTTTGTTTGTTTTTTAATTTTGAACCTTACAGTAATATTGTCCTGGACCTCACAGAGCCCCCAGTGTTATACAATGCATTCAGGAACTAGTTTGTCATGGCAATGGAGGAGAAAGTATGCAGATTTTTTTTAGGACAAAACAATTATTTGTCAGCTGAGTAAATTCAGGAATATCAAAATCTGAAGTGCAGAGAGTAGTTTCCAAGACTTTGATGTATGATATATTCTAGCTGCATATAGTAACACCCCTATGGATAGTTAAGGTGGAACAGCTGTTTGTATTCCTAAACTCTGTTGCAACTCAGCTGAATACACTGGATTATGGAAGACAACTTGACGTATAAGCTTTTGGCAAAGGAGCAAACTGCGGGGTTGACCTAGCAGGAAAGTCAGTTTAGCCTTTTTGTGTGTGTTTATGAGAAATAAATAGCTGTTGGGATTCTTAGATGTACTTGTTTACAAGTATTTTTTTCAGGCAGGCCCTAGTAATGTGGGTGACTCACACTGAATATTTTAAAAAATAATAGTAATAATTTGAAGTACCTGAAATACAGAACAACAACATAGTAGCAAAAACCTAAGTGACGGCCTCCTAGCGACAACCAATGCCTCATAGAACAATTAGAAACATATTGAGCCAGATCCTCAGTGGATGCATACTGGGATAACTCAGTTGCTACACCGATTTATACCAACTGAGGATTTGATCTAGTCTCTTAAAACAAAGAAAATATATGCCGCAGTAAATCACTGTTATTTATATAACAATCCCAAAAGATAATTAAGCAGGAAAATATTCTAAAATAGAATATGTCATCTTCTAAATTACCATATACTGAGAACAGACTACATAGCACACCAATTAGGTGGAAGTTTGAGTAATTAAAATATCCAGCTCAATACTGACCAAACAGAATTGTCCTCTGATGATTATTCATATCCCATAGATAGGTGTCAACACCACCCTTGTATCACCATATTTTGCACCCCCTTTTTAGCAGACAATTAAATGGCTGTAAGGGCATGGGAACTGTATTTTTTACACCCCTGTTGGTGATCCCTCCAGGTCCCTGTTGAGGCAGAATTGACTGGGTAGTACAAGGAAGCCCTCACCAATATGTGTGATGGGGGTGTACCTGTTTTATACATTGATGATTCAAGTCTCCAGAGCTCTGAATGCGCAGGAACTAAATTAGTATTGAACTAGTTTGTAAAACATCCAAATTTTGCTTTCAGATTCTCTGTCACCCTCTTGAGTTTAAAGGATTTATTTTTTATTATGTTCTTCTCTATCTCAGTTATTATACTACACCCACGACCATTGTATTTGTGTTTCTTTTGATTTTTCTGTAAAACAAGTGCCACATAATATACAGCAGATCTGATTTTCAGGATTTTAAGACCCATAGAGCCAGCAAGCAGAGTGAAGAATGATTGAAAAATGCCTTGCTTTGTTAACTGTAAATTTGAAACTGGTGTGGAGAGCACAACACTATCTGGGCTCTAATGGGATGCTTGTCCATTAATTTTCTGTGGGAGCTGTGGGGTTTTTAAGAGGTGTGATAAAGTCCTAATAATTTATCGTGATCAAATAATTTCCTGGTATTTTGTACAAGGGTTGAGATTCGCCACTAAATTTTGGCTAAATTTTGATGTTGGTAAATTATATTCTGCCTACTTAAACTTCTTTCCTATTTTCAATCTGATAAAGAATTCCTCACTAAAACAATTTATTTGTTGTTTAAACAGTATCTTTGTTTGGCACCAGAAGAGGCTGTATTCCAGTGGTGGGAGAAGTGAGTGAGTTTGTGTGTTTGTGATTGCCATATTAATATAGAATATGATATGAAAACAGATATCTCACTGATTACAAGTGCCATCATGGGTTACAGAAGGAGATGTGCTTGCTCTCAGATAGCCAGGTTCCAGGCTATGGGGTTTGCAGACACCACCTTAAATTTCCCTGCAGGTGCATTTGGAATCATCTCAAATTTTGATTTAAAGAATGGTTCTCTGGCCACAGCTCACACATGCAAAACTTGAAATAAGCATTCCTGACACTATTAGAGAGAGGAGGTCTAAATCAGCCTTATAGTGGAAGTCTCACAATCTTAACTAGGAGGAAGTAACCATCTCTCCATAATAATTACACGAGCTGTTAATTTTATTATTTCGTGCAGTGCCTGGGGATACATGGCACGTAAGGCCTCGCTATGAAAGTGTAGTTTAATTGACTGAATTATGGAAAAATCCAAAGCACAGAAACCTACTAATCTAATTAGATGCCCTTAGTTATGCATCTCTTGCTGATTTCTACCATTTCCCTGCAAAGCCACATAGCTAGCTCTGGTGTGCAGGTGGCTAGGTAATCTAGCTTCATCCTAATGACCCTAATTAGTAGTCAGTACTATATGAAGCAGGCTCCTTGACACCAGCTAGTCTACCTGACCAGCTAATAGCTAACAAGTAGGTGTTAATGAGGTGACATGAATTGAGATGCCTCCAGGGAGGGATGTGTGGAGGTGGGCTGCTATTAATGGGAGTTTTCCATTTACTACCTCTCTGTGATTAAGTAATTACAGCCAAATGACTGACAGTGAAATCAGCTGCTGTGTGCAGCTCCAAAACTTGTCTCTTTCACCAGCAGAAAAGTTGGTTCAATAACAGTTATTACCTCACCTACCTTGTCTCACTGTAATCAGAAGGCATATCTGCTCAGAGTGCTTGGCCTCAGCATTCATTTGGTCTCACTTTTACTGTAGCAGGTGCAGGAGTGGAGACTATGTGCCTGTGACTTAAGTGTCATTGGTGCCACTCCCTCACTAGCACTGTGTGAACAACTCTGAGTGCGCAATGTATCTGATTAATTTTGCCTTTTTTCTGCTTGCAATGCACAGGCTTTGGAAAAGATTTTCAAAAATGGGTAGTGATTATGGACAGCTATGGTTTTGGGTGTCCAACTTGGGACACCTTCCAGGAGTTTTGGTTTGAGAAATCACCCCAGGAAGGAGGCATCCACAGTCAGTAGTTGGTTTTGCAAATCTTGACCTTTCTTTATTTTTTTTAAACAAAGATTTTAGTTATCCATAAGACCACTCATTTTTGGTTTGTATTTTGTGTAAAATTTCATGGAAAAAACCAAAAAAAAACCAGATGAAAATCAATGCAAAAAAGTCTAGGTAAATACCATGGTTAATACTGGGGACAAGAAGACAGAAAAAAACAACAAATTGAGAAAAGTAAGAGTACTGATTATAAAAGCAGTTTGATGCTGTGGTTTATTTCAAGAATTATACATTAACAATACGTACACATATTCCCATGCATGAATGTGTGTGTGTACTTTCCCTTACTTTAACAGCCAGCCTCACATTTACACTTAGACTAATTTATTATTAACATAAATGCCTTTGCCTATTGTAATGTATTGGATTTTCTAAACATAATCAGTATTCTCATGTACGAGTGGTCCAAAATTTGCATGGAATGGTACAAACTGAATAATAGCTTTTGTAAAACCTGGGAATTTTTTGGTAAAAAAAAGGAAAATGAAGGGCCTTAGGTATTCATACTTGTTTGAGTAACGTGCTATGCAGATATAGCTCAGATGATGGGTTGTTTCTGGACTATTCATTTTGATTATGTCTCTGACTGTTGGCTGTTATTTCAGGTAGCTGCCTGCCTGTGCCAGCAAGTAGCCACTCGTTCACATATATATGTCTGTACTTGCACAATCAGCCATGTGAACAAATATTCTTGGACAAGCAAGCAAACAGGGGATGTGAACATGGGAGAATCAAAAAGCAATTCAAGATTCATTAAAATATGAATAATTGTTGCCATTCTTTGTCCAGCTGAAATGATAACTCTGTAAATGCCTCCTTTTGTACTCAGTCTCTTGCTTACTTTGTTTCAGTCAAGAGGTGATTTTTGATTTCGTTTTGTTTTTGAAAGAATTAGCAAAATCCATGGAGCAATTTCTTAGCCAAGTCAGCAGGAAATATATATTTACTTTTCCCATAAAAAGGGTGAGACATTTTTGTACACAAATAACGCAAACATTTTAAAAAGTCAGACTCTCCATCTGGCTTGCCCTCGTTTTCTTTTTTTAAAATAATAAAGTTGTGATTTAAGTTCTCAGTGTCACATTTAGCACAGCTTTAATGAACTTGATCCCTTTGCTTCTGAACAAGAAATGAGCTGAGTAGTCAGGAGTGTAATATTTTACTCAACAGTAGTTCAAAATGGCATGGCTTTTAGTACCAGCCTACCTATTCCTCAGAGCTCCCACTTAACCCATAAAACTACCTCCACACTTAATTCCAAGTTAATCTGCTGAGAAGGCACTGGCTTTTACAGTTAAAAGCCAGTTCCAGTTCTCCCCTCCATGTGTGGCTTGTTGTCAGTATGGCGGGCAGTAAAGTACATGGTACACTGTCTGTTTTGTGGCTCACTTCCTTTTGTCACACATGTATTTATTGTGGAGTTTAGAGGGTAGTGAAGTGGCAGATGTGTAGTGTCAGAGTTCCTTAGGAGCCACTACTCTGTTTCCATGAAGCTGCTGTAGAGGGACACTCTGCTTGCTTGCATGCTTGTTTTCCATTAGAATTGCCAGCTCTCCAGGATAGGGGTCTCAAACTCAAATGACCATGAGGGCCACGTGAGGACTAGTACTTTGGCCCAAGGGCCGCATTACTGACAGCTCCCCATCTCCCCGCCACCCTCAGCCCTGCCCCCACTCCACCCCTTCCATGAGGCCCTGCCCCTGCCCCCATTCCAACCCCTTTCCTGAAATCCCCATCCCAACTCTGCCCCTTCCCTGCCCCGGGGGGTGCAGGAGGGTTGTGGGGTGTGGCAGGGGTTCAGGGCAGGGAGTTGGGGTGTGAGGTGCAGGAGGGGTGAGGGTTTGTGGCAGAGGGTCAGGGGATCAGAGTGCAGGAGAGGTCAGTAGGGGGCTCAGGGCAGTGGGTTGGGGTGTGGGATGCAGGAGGGGTGAGGGGTGCAGCAGGGGGTCAGGGCAGGGGGTCGGGTGCAGGGTGTGGCAGGTAGCTCAGGGAAGGGGGTTGGGGTGCAGGAGGGGTTCGGGGTGCAGCAGGGGGTCAGGATGCAGAGTATGGCAGAGGGTTGGGGTGTGGCTGGGGGCTCAGGGCAGTGGGTTGGGGTGCAGGAGAGGTGTGGCAGGGGATCGAGGTGCAGGGTGCGGCAAGGGGCTCAGGGCAGCCTCCCTGCCCCCACACCACTGCAGGAAGCGGCTGGAACGTGGGGTAGAGAGGTGCAGGGGTGTGTGTTGCTGTTGCTTCAGGCACCGCCCCCCAACATCTCCCATTGGCTGGGAATGGGGAACCGCGGCCAATGGGAGCTGCTGGGGGCAGTGCCTGAAGCAACATCAACACACACCCCTGCGCCTGTCCTCTCCCAGGTTCTGTCCGCTTCCTGGAGCCGCGTGGGGGCAGGGCAGGCGGGCAGGGAGCCTGCTCTGCCCCCGGTGCGCATTAGGCCAGAGCCACTCCAGGTAAACACTGGAAGACGGCGGGGGGGGGGGCCGTGAGGAGCTCGCGGTCCACAGAAAATAACCTTGCGGGCCAGCCCGCAGGCCGCATGTTTGAGACCCCTGCTCCAGGACTGTAGTGGAGTCTTCAGGAATTAAAGATTCATCTTTAATTAAAGCTTATGTCATCTGATGAAACTTCCAGGAATATGTCCAACCAAAGTTGGCAACCCTATTTTGCATCCGGGGCAGCCAAGAGGTGGAAGAGAGAGACGTGTCCTAAACTGTATCTGTATCTGAAATCTTTTTTAAGTTGTCCTTATGCCAAGCATCTGGAATGCCACAGAAACATGACAAACTACAACTAGAATACTATAAAATGTAAGCTACCAAACCCTTAAAACATTAACATTCAGATTTTGTCACCCCACTCATGCTGGGAACCAGGATGAGATCATGTAATTAAGGCCTTAGATTAATAATATTAAAAATTGAAGCATCCATTGAAAATGGTGTGTAGGGGGAAGATAGCAAATATCAGTCCAATTTGTTTGATCATAATAAAAAACATTTTTGGGGTAAGAGTTTAAAAGTTTTTGTTTGTTTTTAAATAGGAAGAGATGGACTCGAATGATGACAAGCTTCAAGTGCTAGGGTCAATCAAAGCAAAAGCATCATTGTTACCTGCCATGGGGCACAAAGGAGGGAATTTATTATAAAATTCAGATGGTGTGTGAAAGATCTCTAAAGAAGAATAAAAATAAGAATAGGATTGTATGGTGATTTTGAAAAGGGTCCAGAAAACTCTTTGCTAGTGTGAACTGTTTTTGGTACATGCAATATTATTGTACACGGGTGCTCGAGAAGTTCCATCTAGTTTATCCTCATAAGGGTAGATATTTATCAAACACTCTTTAAGCGACAGGAACAAAAGGTTTATCATAACTCTACACTCAAAACTCTTTACATTGCAACCATGATGTCTTCTTCAAGAGCAATGTGTAAGGAAGAAGATACAATGGGCCAGATATCTCTTTCACTGCTACCAATGGAGGTGGCCCCACTGAAGTCAAGTGGTAGAAAACTAGTATAAATGAGAAGAGAATCAGGGTGAGCATGGTTCATGTAGTGGCAGAAAGAGATCCTGATAGCATCTATTTCTCTTCCTTTACAGATCCCTTCTAGGAATGCCGCTGAAAAGATAGAGACATTTAAGAAACTCCTGCAAGCTCACGATGGGCTTGATCCAAAGCCTATTTAAATAAATGGGAGACTTTCCATTGACTTCAGTGTGCTTTGGATTAAGCACCCATGTACAGAACTCCTATTACCTTCAACAAGCTTTCTATGCAATGGAAGCTTATGGGGCTGGCTCCTTTATTTCCAGTTGTCAACATGGAAGTGAAAGAAATCTTTTGTTTCATTTGCAGCCCCTACTCCCTTCTTCTCTCATTATTTAGGCCTGGACAGTATATCAGACATACAGTACCTGTGACATGACCACAAAGTAAATGCCAACGCACTTCCAGTATCAAGTCTTTCTTTTCTGCCACATAAAATAAAAGCCCCGCTTAGATTTAGAAAGCAAGGCAACTAATGGGGAAGGTGCATTAATGTGACCTAGCTCCGCTGGTGTAACACAACTAAAAATGCATGACTCAATTACACAAGAGTTAGCTAATGAGGAATGGAGAAGATGTTACAGTTTAAAACAAATGGTGACTAAATGAATTGGGTGCGGCCTTTCAAATCTAGGCCATTGAACAAAAACCTGGCATGACATTTTCTTCACAGGATATGAATCATTCGAAATAAAGAAGAGAGACCATGGCCACCTACATTCAGAGTTTGTACAGTATGACCTTAAGGCCCAACATCTACCAGAAGTTGAGTAGCAAAAGGCCAAGCTCCCAAGAATAAAAGGGCTTACATCAGTATTAAATAATTCTTTCTTGGAGATGCAAATTTCTAATTAGTTACTGTGGAAACTGTAGAGGCCTGGAAGTAAGCCCTGCACAATGAGAGTGAGAGTTTACTTTTTTGATTTACTGCAGGACTGCAGCAGTGGAGGGGGACGGAGAGGGGGAAATAAATTCATTGCTTTTAACATGACAACAGAATAAAGTGCAGCAAGAGAAGTGACTGTTTTGTGTGCTGCTATTATGGAGCCCAGAGGAACTTTATGTGACATAGTCTCACTTAAAATGTCGTGCAGGAATTGTAAACTGCTTCTTACAAAGAAATGACTTTCACAACACCCTCAGTTGTCACCTGCCATATAAAGATGTTGGCCTACACTTTTTAAAGTGACCAATGATTTGAAGTGCCTCAGTTTTGGGGGTGATTAACTGGATGCACCTGAATTTCAAAGCACAGCACTTTCTGGAAAATCAGGCCCTTTTAGAGCACCTAAAAATGAAGGCACCAAAAAATCTCTAGCTGCTTTTGAAAATGTTGGCCTTGGAACCCAGCAAAGAAATCTGGGTTTAGCCAATTCTTCCAATTTTCTTATCCTCACTTGGATGTATCGAATTCTTTAGTTTAATACATACACAATATGCATAGTGTAGTAGGTCGATTGCAATGTACAATATGGATATTCCACGTTTATGGATGGATAGTCAATGTGGCCTCTTCCTGCAAGAGCCCTCAGTTCTTGTTTAGATCAATGAAAGTTGAGGATTGTCAACATCTGACTGGAGATGATAAGCACCTCACAGATTCAGGCATTTTATTTATCTCTAATGAGGAGGTGTGTATTAGACCAAATAGAAGCCAGAGGGAAAATAAGTCAGGGTGAAATTTATTTGCTTAGATAATGACAGCTGACAGACTCTTTATTGTAATAGGGAACATCTGAAATGGGGCTGAAGTGATCCCATCAAATTCCTTGTCAGGAACAAGAAAGAACGGACTGGATAGTCAGGGTTTGAATTAAGGGATAACTGGAACAGGGAGCTATGAATGCAGTTTAATACATATTAAGGGAGGAAAGTAGGAAAGAGGATTTCCCCAAGTGATTAAAATGTACTCTGTACTGTGGATCATCCTACTGCCACTATAAACTAAATTACACCAGGATTGGGTCAGTTCATGATGGTACTGAGTACTGGATCTTCTCTCATGGTCCTATATTGTTCATCAGAATCTCAAATTTCATTAAAACATGTAAGTCTCTAGCTGCTATGGTTGAGAAGAAAATCTCAAAAATGTAAAACGACTGATGCAAAGATGTTTCTCTGAGCCTACAGTCTGCCACAACAGCTGTCAGAGGTGTGAACTGCACCATTCAACTCAGATACTCAAGGATGATGGTTTAAATGTCAACAACATTGCTAACTATTTTGTTCTTCATACAAGAAAGGACAGGAAGGATCATCGATCTGCACAATTTACTATGAATGATGTCTCATTCTGGTGCGATGAGTACATGTCTTCCCCACCCCCCACCCCAGTTAGGGTGACCAGATGTCCTCATTTTATAGGGGCAATCCTGCTATTTGGGGCTTTGTCTTACATAGGCATCTATTACCCAACCCTTATCCTGATCTTTCACACTTGCTGTCTAGTCACCTTACCCACCGTCAAGAAAGAGGCAATAATCTATGGGCATAGTCAAGACCAACCAAGGGGACATCAGGCTTAAGGAGCCGAGTGCTGCTCAGAGACCTGCACAGTCATACTTTCAACATCAGCACAATCTATTAGCTTCGTCTCATGTTGATAACTCACATGGGTGGACCTTATTTTGTGAGCAGAGCTTGGAAGAGTAGCACCACTGTTCCCCCCTGCCAATCTGATGCCTGCAATTCTGAGTATAGAGGCCACTAACAGACAGTGATCACTCAAGACAATCTGCCACCCTCTGCAAAATTTCAGGGTGCCGCCCCTTCTACCCTTTTAGGGTATGTCTACATTGCAATAAAAGACCCCCAGCAGCAAGTCTCAGCACCCAGGTCAACTAACTCAGGCTTGCAGGGCTCAGGCTGCAGTGCCAGAAATAGCAGTGTAGATGTTCAGGGTTTGGGCTGGGGCCTGAGCTCTGAGATCCTACCCCCTCATGGGGTTTCAGAGCCTGGGTTCCAGCCTGATCCCAAACATCTATACTGATATTTTTAGCTTCCAGCCCTGCCAGCCCAAGTCAGTTAACCTGGGCTCTGAGACTCTGCCATGAGTTTTCTATTGCAGTACAGACCTAGCCATTGAAATTTGACATACCCCTCAGGTTTATTGCAGTGTAGACATGCACCTAGAAATTCAGTAGCTTTAACTTGAGAGAGATTCTGCACCAAACACTTTCTGTTTTCAGACATATGGGCTCTGCTTGTCTACACAGCACTGCAGATTGGTCTTTGGGGCGTGTGAACTGCAGAGCACTCTTGTGTATAGAACTCAAATTGCCCTGTGTAGGTACCTAGTGAGCATAAACATAAGGTGTTTGAAACAGGATTACATCAGTGCCAGCTAGGTATCTTTTAGTTTGTGCTAGCAGGGCCTACATGGAGCTACATGTCCGAGAGCTCTTCCATTCACACCCCCACAGATCCCTCTGCGGTGCCATGTAGACAAGCCATTTCCCTGGTCAAGCATTCAAAAAAAATAGCTTTTCCCAGAAATCTACTGGTCTAGATTATCTGCTGCCCTAGGCAGCTCTCTAATTTGCCAATAGCTAGCGGGGCCCCTGTTAATAGAACTAATGTCAGCTGGACAATCTTGCAGGAAAGTTGATTCTACTGTTGGAATAAGGTCTTTCTGTGCGATGCACATCAATAAATGAGTGTCTGGCAAATTTTAGCAAGGTGCTTGCTGTTGAGAACCTGGGCAAGATCATGCCTGGGAATGAGATCCATCAACCAAACCACAGCATGAAAATCAGTGGTTTTAAACCACTTCATAGCATGTCTCCATCTACTTGAAAAGCTTTTGACAGCTGAAATATTTGAGGCATCTCTATATGTGTGATGTCTTGTTCCCTTAATATGTCTGGGGGTCTGTGCTCTTCCTCAACCCTACCACCTCCAAAGTCCCCAATGGAAAGCCTCATTTTTGTAAGGCAGCTGTGTGTCCATCACTTCCCCCTGCATCTGTGTGTCTATCTCCTTCTCTAGTGGCTTCAGAAATATAACAATATCAATGTACCAATAAGAGGACAGATGTGCTTTCTGGTATTTGGTTTAAGATGAGCTGATTTTAATAATTAATAATAATGTTTTGCATGGCTCAACTGCCTTTAAACAGAGGGTCTTAAATAATTTTCAGATGGCCTCACAGTACTCCATTGACTAGACATTATATCCATTTTGCAGGTTGGTAAACTGAGACTCAGAGAGGTTGAGTAACTTGCTGAAGGCCACAATAAAATCTGTGGCAGAATCAGGAATAGAATCCAGTGATCCTGATTACCCATGCACAGGACTATTCAGGGACTGCAGCTTTGCCTGAGTGCTGATCCTTTGGCATTTTCCCCACCCCACCTCTCTGGAACCCAGAGCAGACACAATCTGGTGGAATGATTTTAAAGTATGGTGCCCAGGATTCAGTGTGAGTGTGCTTGCAGTGCATTAGGGACTGATGTTGCAAGGGGTCAGGTGGTCATTACATTTTCTTTTACATGCTGAAAAATTTGAAGAAATGTTGCTGAATGCCAGCTGCATTAGCATCTCAAAAGATGTTAGTATTTTCTATGAGACCTGAGAGCTGCCTGATAAATGCTATCGTAACTTTTGATTGGGCTACCATAAGATAAAAGGCAAAATGCAAGAATCCAGTCTTGCTCTGATTGAAGTCAATGACAGAACTCCCACTAATTTCAACTAGACCAGGATTAGACTCCCAAAGCTTTTGGTACAACAATGTCTCTACTTCACGTGCAGTGTTACTTGTATTACTTATTCTGAGCGAAGAGGATCAGTTGTCTCAGTAATGATGCTACACATCCTCCAAATATATGAGAAACAAAAAATAGATACACATGTGAGTAGCACCCAGTTTAATTATCACCCTAAATGTCAGAAACTTTTGGACCTTTTTCTTGGAAGTATTTTTTGTGGTAAAATGAGTTCTAAACTCATTCAGATTTGGTCACAGCTATTGAAAGCACTAGTTTGCATGCTTGTATTATATTCTGCCCTGGTATTTTTATAAGGGCTAATTTGTCATGATCCATAAGAGGAACAAAAACTAGCTTACCAATGCTATAAAAGCATTCATTTCCTACTCTTTGCAGGTCACAAGATGACAATCCTCCAATTCATGTCATTCTGATTACTACCTTGCCTTTACCCTCCACTGCAGCTGTGAGGTGCTAGCTCAAAAACTTCTAAAGCAAGAAATTAATAATACATATCTATACTGCTGAAATTACATAAAGCAGTGGTTTTCATTGTAAATAGTCTATGAAATAGCAGCTAAAACCTTGTAACTGAAATGGACAAACTGAAACAGGAAGACAATAATCAGAATGATAGCCCAATACCTCATGATTTGCTAAAGCTAGAAATATTCAAACAAATCAGTACAACTACTTTCAGATCCAGTAAACTTCTCAAAGCACCAATTCTGGATCAGCAATCAGAACAGGAAAAAAAATGATGCTGTAATAATAAAAAATAAATAATAATAATAATAATATAATAATATGATATTATACAATAATATTATATTATAATAACAATAACAGTATACTAAAATAATAGTATAATATAATTAATTATTATTATTTATTAATCTGTGGTACAGTGCAAGGAGCCTTTTCCCATGAAACACCATACCAGTTCCTTCTGCACATTGAGTATATCCCACTGGTTATGGCTCAGACTAGTTGAGCTGGGTCCATTAATGACAATGGTGTTAAATATGCACTCTTTGCCTTTGTAGCTAGTACAGAAATTAATTTACATCTGTGCCTTTGGGATATTGAGCATTATCCTGAGCTGCTCTAGCTTATGGTTGGGGCTCACCTTCTTGAGTCTCTTTACAAATCATAGTTGCCTTTGCCTGAATCAATTTTAAATTTCACAATAATATTGAAAATCTTGTCTTTAACAGTCTGAGATCTTTCCTGAATGCTACGGACACAGATCCCAGGAAACAGAGATCACGCTCACCCATGTTTGGCCTATCTCCTTGATTCCTTTGTTTCCTAGACCTGCTCCCAAAATCTTCTCCTTTTAATGTTTCCTGTGGATTTCCATCTGCTCTGTGTTCTCCACTGCCACATGTCTGCCAGGAAACTCACTGCTCTTGAGAGGCGTGTTGATAGGGCTTCCTTATCATCTATCATCTTATCATCATCATGCACTAGATGATAGCTGAGGTGTTTTCTTTACTTGACACTGAAGTCACAATGCTCTTTTTCTCATATGGACATTATAAAGGCTCCCAGGCTTTCTCCAGACCTCTGCCCTCTTTGTTAAAAGCGTGTATGAGCATCTTTGGTACTTCTTACACCATGCTTGCCTCCCTTTCTTGCTGAGTGATTTGCATGGTTACAAGCTCAAGCTACTATGCAAGTTGTAATGCAAGTTCTAGTGTTAGCTCAGTCATTAGGGGCCAGATTTGCAAAGGTTTTTAGGATGCAGATAGGCACCTGGTGAGATTTTCAAAGGTGCCCAAGCACCTAATTCATTTATTTCAAAGAGAGTTAGGTGGCTCGGTACTTTAAAAATCACACGAGGCACCTATCAGCATCTTTAGGCAACGAAATACTTTGAAAAATGTGTGCCATAGTATACATAAGAACGGCCATACTGGGTCAAACCAAAGGTCCATCTAGTCCAGTATACTGTCTTCCAACAGTGGCCAGTGCCAAGTACCCCAGATGGAATGAACAGAGCAGGCAACCATCAAGTGATCCATCCAGTCGTCCTTGTTTAAAATCCCAACCACTAGATCAGTGGTTTACAAACTTTTTTCATTTGCAGACTCATAAAACATTTCTAACTGAGGTGTGGATCCCTTTGAAAATCTTAGACATAGCCTGTGGACCCCACATACCCTCATCACAGACCCAGGCTGACAACTACTGCTCTATGGTAATGACAACCTTTCATGGACCCCTTAGCATAGGCGGTGAGTATAATAAGCCAGGGTAGCTAAGCCTCCCCTGGTGCAGCCACCTCCAACATGCTGCCGGACACCTGGGCTGTGGTGGCCCCACCTATGCTCCACCTCTTCTCATCTCTGCTCCACCACTTCCCCAAGGTCCCACCACCTGCTGCTGGCTGTCTTGAGTCCCTCCTTTCCTCCACTCCATGCCCCCTCTCCCGAGGTCTCTGCTGCTGGCTGCATCCCTCCTCTCCTCCATCCTCCTCCCAAACGAGGCCTGCATAGCCCTGCATCCTTCCTCTCCTTCACCCCTTCCCCAGGAGGCTCCCGCCTGCTGCATCCCTTCTTTCCTCCACCCCTTCCCCGTGAGGTCCCCACTGTCCTGTGTCCCTTCTCTCCTCCACTCCCCCCACCAGGCCCCCACCCGCCGCATCCCTCCTCTCCTCCACCCCCCTCCGCAAGGCCTCCCCGCCCTGCATCCCTCCTCTACTCCACCCCTTCCCCACGAGGCCCCCTGCTCACCACTCACCGCAGTCCCTCCTCTTTTCCACCTCCCTCCCCCACAATGCCCCTATTGCCCCACATCCCTCCTCTCCTCTACCTCTCTTTCCCCCACGAGCCACCCCCCAACCCCGCCTGCCACTTGCTACATCCCTGCGGGCGGTGGGGGAAAGGGGTGTGTGGAGGAGAGGAGGGATGCGGTGAGCAGTGGGCAGTGGAGGCCTCACGGGGGATGGAGGGGAAGAGAAGGAAAACAGTGAATGGTGGCTGGGGTAACCAAGCAAAGGAGGGTGCCAAGAGGGGGCAAAGCCGGGATGGAGTATGGGCAGGGCTGTGGGCAGAAGAGGTGGGACAGGGAGCTAGCCTCCCATAGGGGAAGCTTCACCTTCTGACCATGCCCCTTAGACATAGTCTGCGGATCCCCAGGCGCACACAAACCACTGGTTGAAAACTACTGCACTAGATGATAGCTGAGGTGTTTTCTTTACTTGACACTGAAGTCACAATGCTCTTTTTCTCATATGGACATTATAAAGGCTCCCAGGCTTTCTCCAGACCTCTGCCCTCTTTGTTAAAAGCGTGTATGAGCATTTATTACATTCCTGGGTGGACTCAAACTATATAATAATGATGTCATCGTTTTTTTAAATCTCCTTCCTTGCTTAAAACATGTGATTTATAAATATATTCTACTTCATTTGCCATTCAATAAATCAATGGGATGACCTATACTTCCTGATTCTGTGTTAAGTTTCTTTGAAGTTCAGAATGTAGTGAAGTGCTCTGTCCATTCAGCCTATATCACGGGCTTATTACATTGAAATTAATCTGGAGGAGAGATGCAGGAGATGGAATTTTTGTCATTTTTTTTCCTTCCTATTTATGCTAGTTCATAAATTAGCTTCCAAAACCATGTGCCAATGGCAGAGAAGCACAGAAAACATTTATTTCCTCTAATACTGAGCAAGGAATTTTATTAGAAGACTAAAACAATATTGTTTAGTTGCTTTGGGTCTCTGTTTCACTACAGCACCTCTGCCTAAAACCTTTCCCTGCACACCCAGCTTTGCTTCCTGCTACAGGTTTAAAGAAACAGTACACATATCCTCACACACATAACTCCCCAACGTGGGCTAGGGGCTAAATGTCTCCATCTAACCCACACACTAGGAAACATCAAACATCAAAATAATCATATCTCCAAACGGCCAATTTTAAATGGACTCAACCTGGCTTTCAAAGTTGCTCCCATAACTTTGTGCCTGTCACTTTTGGGTTCCAATAACTGAGTGCTGACATCTAATTTTTTCACAACTCAAATAGCTTCAGGCACAAAAAATGACAGATGCAATTTGAGAGACCTTTTGGGGGAAGTTTTGTCCCTAAATACGTGTTAAGATAAGAAGATAAGGCCACCATGTAGTATAAGACTAATTCCACTGAGGAAATCTAATGACATCAGCAATCATGAGATGGGAGCTCACAGAGATTGTCATCAGAAACTCAAATGGAGTATCTTTACAGTCTGTTGTGTATTTAGATGGAAATATCTTTTATTTTATATAACACCACCCAGCTTCTTTTATCACTAGATCTGAAAGTGCTTTTCAAAGGAGGTCAGTATCATTATCCCCATTTTACAGATGAGGAAACTGAGGTAAGAGGGGGGAAGTGACTTGCCCAAGTTCATCAGACAGGCTGAGCTGGAAATACAACCCAGATCTTATCTATGTCACAGTACACTGTTCTATTCACTAGTCCACACTTGCCTCCTTTTGGGACAGCTCTTTATATTCCAAACTTCATAAAAGTTATGTTAATTTCATCATTATGGCAGATCAGTATTAATTATTGATGTATTAGTCTCAAAAATAGTGCTTGTCAGAAAAATCTCAACAAAACATTTTTTAATTGAAAATTTTCCCGTTGAAAACATTTCGTGGAGACAGCTTTCATTCCACTGGAGCTTGAGCAGGGGGCTGATGGAGTCCTGTGCACCAGACAACTTTCAAAACCTACCTGCCTGATTTCCTGCCAAATTTTCCCCTGGCTCCTTGACAATCCACTTGCAGGCCAGACCAGGAGCCATAATCTTGGAAGTCCTGGCTTGCAGTTCAGCAGTAGCCTGGGCTCCCAGGGTCCAGGGCAGCCTGTCCACAGCTAGAGTTCCATTCTTTTTGACAGAAAATTTCAAAATTGGGGGGAGGGAGGGAGTGTTTTGAATCAGAACTAAACCAAATTTCAAAATCCTCCACAGATGGACTTACTGCTCTGTTCAAGCAGAACTGAGAAGTTTGAAGGTTTGGTTCTGGCACTTCTCCAAAAATAATCTGAATTAATAATCTCTTTGGGCTGGAAATCAGAGAGAAATCTGTCAAGATTTCCAGTATTTCCAGGGCTGAGATCAGAGATATTTTAATTGAATTATTTCTACCTCAAAAAGGAACCAGGGAGTGTACAGTTTCATCCAACTTTTTCAGAAATAGTTTGACTGTTGAGAGATCAAATAAAGGGAGGGAAAAGAAAGCAAGGAAAGGAGAATAGCTGAAACTCCAGGGTATCTGGCGGCCAGATTGAAATTGGGGTTGCTTTCTCACAGTGGCTTGGAAACGTTTCATTTGAAAATCAGTCTTGCAGTATGCCTGCCTCTGCATAGACGGGAGGGAAATGGATCACACCTTCTCACAATGCTAATGGCTTTACTACCACTGTAGAAAGTGATTAAAATAACATTTCAATCAGTTTTCCTAAGGAACCGTCACTTAAAGAACAGTAAAAATTAAACCAAGACAGTAAAACTCTGACAAAATAAAGGAGGGGAACTGCCAGCCTGTAAAGTACTAATGCTCATTATAGCTGGTGCATGTTCAGCTTGTATGAGGGGCTTGGGGAGGAAAGTAATTTGAGCAAACTAACCTGAGCTGCCTTTTCATTCTTTGTCATTCACTGCTGTTGTTATCGTTAGAATTCCAGCAGTTGGGCTGGTTGTGTCCTGCTTTAGTGCCCTTCGTAAACTATTCCCTTTTCACCAGGTCTGATGGCCCCATTGGAGTGGCCATGACAATGGATGTTCATTTTACCGCTATAAAAGGGTTTAATGATTAAAAGGCCGAACCATTGCACTCCGCCACAAAACTCATTCTTTCACTCCCATGAAGCCCCTTTGATTCAAAATGTTCTTTTGACAGGATCAAGAGTGGTTTTCATTCTGCTGGGCAGCAGAAACATCTGCATTTTTCATCCTCTACCTCCTACTCAGTGCACATAGTTAATGTGTAATTAATGAAACATCCCTTCTTGGAGTGGCATACAATCAGCATAGGGCCCCCACCAACCTTGCTCCAGCGCCAATAAAGCAGGTCTGCTTTTATATCCTCATTCAGCAATAGTAATAAACTCAGTTCCAGGCTTATCTAGCCAGCTTACATCTTAATCTTTTTTTTCTCTTCTGTCTCCTTCCTGGGATGAAAAAAAATCCTCTCTCTTTCAGGTTATCCGAGCACATTGGGAGTGGGTGAACCAAACACTCAGCAACATTCAAACCAGAACAGAGAGGACAAGGCTGAAAGGGGTCTAAGGAAAGAGAGAGAGAGAGAGAAAAAAGACCTTGGTAAGTAATCAGGCAAACTGAAAAGATAGTTACACAAGAAAGATTTAAACCATATAGGTTTAGGCCTTAAAGTGTCATGCTTCCATTGGTGTGATGCAAGTGGAATCTAACACAGTGTGTGCTGAGATAGCATTACGTTTAATTGCATGTGATCAGGCCCATCAGACAACCTCTCAGTTAATACCAGTACTTTTTACATTAGTATTTTCAGGGCGAAGGCTGGATATTCTCACAGTAGTCACTGAAAAATGTCACAGCCTTGGCTTATTAAGTCAGTCACTTAAAAGAAATTGATCTCCATACTTTTTTTTTTTTTGCTAATGTTTATTATATACAAACTTGACAAATGCTTCTCCCATTCAAGGTCTTCAGTAATATTCATTGCCTTGGAGCTGATGCACTGGAATTGTTTTTTCCTTTCGGAGTAACCCTGTAGATAGGAGGAGATGAGTGGATTCACACTCATTCCTACCAGGTAATCTTTTATCAGTTTTCAGATCTGGAATTTCTATCTGTGATCCAAATGTTTGATGACTGATGTGCAGTCCTCATGTAAAAGTGATAAGGGGACTCACATTTATGCCACAAACTCTAGGGAATGCTGCTCTTGGAATAAATTGCCAGAGAGAACGTTCTGCAAGAAAAATAACCCAAAGTAAAATGTCTAAAAGGATAAAATACATCATCCTGATTCTGATCCTACCTGCACTGCTGAAAGACAGGAATAACCCCATTGCAGTCAGACAGAAGACCGACAGGTGGGAAAAGAGAACCACACTTTTTAAGCTTATCTGATTGTGGAATTATGCTGCAGTTGATACAACCTTGACATCCAGTGTCCTCTGGCACTGGCTATAGCAAAACTCCCATAAGGGGAGAGTGGCCCCATTTAAAGGATTATGCCAGTTTCAAGATCATGGGTCAAAAGCAGAGGTGATATGTAAGTTACACATTATTAAGTGTGTTAGTCTCCCCTAGACTTATACCAAGTGAGTACAAGGGAGTCTAAATTGGTGACATGTTAAACATTGGCACATTGTATTAGCTTAGACTGCCTTAGCTTCCCTTCTAAATTGGGCCAAATTCTCTCCTCAGTTGCTACTATCTGTTGATTCCACTGGATTTACACAAACACAACTGAGGGTAGAAAATGTCTTGCACTACATTAAGTACAGGAAAAGAACTGAGTATTAGGCATGTGAAAGATCACCAATAAGTTGTACTATTAGAAGCAATTACTAAAGCAGAAGAATAGTCCAAAAATTCTCATCCTTGAAACTACAGCATATTCCCACATTAAAGCCACTGCCAGCTCAGATTCGGCACTACCTATCAAAACTGAAGGAAGTGCTGCAGAGGATATATTACATAAACACCCAACCAACAAAAACAATATTAGATACAAAGGACCAGATGCTAGTCTCACTTGCACCAGTGTAACTCCAAAGTAACTCAACTGACTTCAGTGGAATTACTCCATATTTACACCATTTTCCTTCATAATCTTATCTAGGGCAAAATTCTGCCTCTAACTCTTGCACATATCCACCCATTGAAATCGATGGCAATCAGACAAATATCTAAGAGCAAGATTTGGCCCACGAAGAAAAGAAAATGTCATCTTGCAACACAATTCTTTGGGTCAAATGCTGACATGTATGACTCCCATTGATCAGAATGTGGGTAGAATTCTATGGGCAGAATTTCTGCCATGGTTTCCAGACTGAGGCTGGAATATGTCTCATTGTTACTGCGACAGAAAAAGGCCTGGGCTTTGAACACCATTCTAATTGGCTGGGCTTGTCCTATCCCCAGTGATCATGAACATTATCACCAAATGCCAGTTCTAAAAAGTACAAACAAAAATCTCAAATGACATTTTTCATATTTTTTTTAAAAAGTGTAATAGAATACAAGACTAATTTGTAGTTTGTAGAATACAAGACTAAACATAGTTTGATCAAGGTTAGTGTAAAGAAGACAAACTTTATCTGGCTAAGCTTTGTCTTAAGTAAATAGTTTCCTGCCTTGGAAAAAGAAGTTGGAGCTACTGATCTGATGCCACTGGAAAACTAGTGTGCTGGTAGGGATCGGTACAATCTACTAGAGTCACTGATTTGCATTCCAGTTTATCTGAATTCTGGCCCAAGACTGGGAAGTCTAAGTTACCTTGCCAGACTATTCAGAAAAAGAGAGCTTCAAAGAGAAATGTTACCCTTGATTCCAAAGCATGAGTCAGGATAGGGTATAATGTTTGTCGTGGGGATTAACCCCCTACTGCGTCAGCTGTAGACGGACACACTGAAAACTGCCAATAGACAAGTAGAAACTGTTTGGCATCTCTGCAGTTGAGCTAAACCCAGGGATGATTTCTAGGCAACAGCAGTCCTCAAGTCCCATGGTGCAGTCAGAGCAGAAGGTGTGCAAACCTCATTATCTTAGTAAAAGCCTTCTCCTAATATAGAAACAAGACAAGAGAAATGACACAAACTGACATGTAACATAGCAAACCAGGGTGAAAAATATTAACATTCTTTAAGGGATGAAAAGTAATTCACAGCCAATGCTTGGAGACTGCCAAACCAAGCTGTTGCATATCTGTATACAAAACTAATTAAACAAATCCATTAGAAATTAACATATAGCACCAACAAAATAAAACAGTCTTACTTTTGTTTCATCAGGAACCAAGAGCATAAAGTTACCAGGCTGCAAGATGCTGATAAGCCAGCAGGCTAACTCACCAGCCCCGGAAGGATCAATGCTATGTTTGAGCATGTTTTAGGCCCTTGCCTCAGACCACAATTCATTAGTTAAAGACAAAATTTAAGCATAACACCAAAATAAAGTAGTTCCTCTGCCAACATAGGCTATGATTCTCGGGAGCTTTTCCCTTACCTCTTTCAGACCTCTTCCCAGGTCCTTCCCCTAACCCAGGAACTCCTGCAGAAGCCTTTCTGATCTCTACAATTCGCTCTCCCCAGGCCACAAAGCTAGAGCCACAAAGGAACTTACTGAGTATTGCACCGTCTTTCTTTTAAGTGCCCTGCTGCCTAGTGGAATCCACAGCCCCTAGTTAGGCACCACCACCCTACATGCTGCATAGGGAGAGTTAAGCACCTACAAACTTGTCTACTGAGCGCTCTCCCATCAACTCCGGGACTCCACCGAACAAGGAAAGCAAGTGGAGTTGACAGGAGAGCATCAGCTGTCGACTTAGCGCAGTGAAGACACCGGGGTAAGTAGATCTAAGTACGTCAACTTCAGCTATGCTATTCACGTAGCTGAAGTTGCGTATCTTAGATCAACCTGAGTAGTAGTGTAGACAAGCCCTAAGAATGATATCCACAAAAGCCAGCAAGCTGAGCAAGGAGCCGCCTAAGCTAGCCAATAGGAAATGCAAAGGACAGGTGTGTGGCCTAAGTTCCTAAGTGTGGCCTAAGTGTGTGGCACTACAAAAGGTCTTAGGCACCTATGTGTGTTTGGGTTTCACAACCGTGAACCCTCTCCTGGAGTGAGTCGCCTAAGCACTTTCTCCCCCAAAACTGCAAGAGGAGGCAGTGCTGCTGCTGCCCACCCCCTTTAGCCCAGTGACTGGAGCATTCACCCAGGATGTGAGAGACCCAGGTGCAAATTCCCTTTCCGCCTGACATAGGGAAGTGATTTGAACATGGCTCCCACTCTCAGGAGAGTGTCCTACCAGTTGGGCTATGGGCTATTCAGGGTGGGAGCTCTCTCAGCATCTCCTGTTGGAACTGTTTCACTGCGTATAAACAATTAAATATGCATCAGAGCAGGGGGACTGGACCCTGGGTCTCCAACATCCCTGGGGTGTGAGTCATTCTCACTCTTTCTCTTTGGTCCAGTGGGGTTTAAGGCAGGAGATAGGCACTTGGACACCTAGACTGAGGCATCTGTGTACCTGATCAGGGGCAGATTTCTGGGCACTTCACTGGCAGAAATTTAGGTACTATGGGAACTTAGATGCCCACAGTGCAGCTGAGTAGGGGGTTTGATGATCTCAGTGGCACCTAACTGTTGGACTTAAGTACCTGAAGTGGCAGTTAGGCACTTATGTCCTTGGAGGACGCTAACCCATAATGATTAGGAGAGGGATCCACAAAAGGGCTCAGGCGTTGCAATGCTTTGTGCCTAGTAAATCACAGGAACAGCACAGAACCGCAAAGCAGCGTTTGGCACCTAGGCTCTATCACAAATAATCAGATTCACAAAAGTTAGCACCATAGGTGGGGATTGCCAGAGCTAGCCAGCGGGAGATGCCAAGGACGGAGGTGCGTCCTATCCCACACCACCTCAGATATAGATGTCTAAACCTGGGCTGCAAGGAGGCTACGGCTGAGTCTGTTTCAGGCTCCTGCCTCAGGCCACAATTCATTGGTTAAACAGAACCTGCTGCTTCAGACCCCCTGCTCCAATCAATCCATTATTTATCCACAGTGAAATAGCTTCAAGAGGAGAGGCTGAGAAATCTCTCATCAGAATATCCTGTAGCGTATTGGTTAGCAAACTCTATTGAGCTGCTGAAGACTCCTGTTTAAATCTTTTCTTCCCCTCTGGAAGGGAGCAGAGGAAATTGAATCCAGAGAAGTGCACTAACCACTGGGCTAAGAGTTATAAGGTGGGCTTCTCTACTGGTGGTTTTGGGACCAAAAAGAAAGGACTATTGTGATGAAAAGGCAATCAGGTGGTAATAAAGCATTTACTGAGGGGAGGAGAGGCCCCTGGTTAAAATAACTCACTTCAAGGTTTAGCTAAATAAAAAGCTAACTTGGGCACCGATTAATTTTGGCTGGGGCCCTGCAGAATTTGGTGCCTGGAAGTTCACAGATGTTCAGATCCTCTGATTTTCATGTTGATCTCATTGAAATGAACTCCCAAAACTAAAGTAAAAAAAAAATGTAGCCAAAAGAGCTGAGCATCACCTGACTGTCAGTCAGTGTGGGTTTACCAAAAAATCAACACCCGGGGGAGGTAGGTTGGGTTAACCGTGTCAGTCAGGGGTGTGGATGTTTCATACCCTTGAGCAATATAGTTATACCAACCTAATTTCCGAGTGTAGGCCAGGCCTCAGGATTTATATATGTATTTAAATATGTCTCTAATTTTGGCTCAGCTAATGGCCAGTAAGTCCTTTGACCCCCACAAAGCTGTGAGCTCAACAGCAGCTTTCGCTGGATTGGTGTGAGCTATCTCTGGAGAAATACAAAAGACAGAGAACTGGAAAATAAATGTCTGTACTGGAAAACATTTCACCCCACAAACAGAGGGGTTCTCTTGTTCACCTTCAATTCGGGGGTGGGGGAGAGGAGAAAAACAAGTTATGAAATGTAAGCTAAAACCAGGGAAAAAGAGACATAATAGGAACAGAAGGAAAAATGGTACTTCAGTACCTCAAGTCTGACAGTCACCAGTTCCTCTGACAATAGAAACAACTCCCAGATACCAGCAAGAGAAATACAAAAGAAGAGACAGAATGAACTCACATTGTACAATTACAAAATGACAGATGCCAGGACTATGAGAAGCCACCCCTGTATATACTAACCTGCCACCTGGCAATCCTGTTCTGGAGATAGAGTTGGGCCCTATGCTGTCCAGAGTGCATGTAGATAATTTCCTCTGCCCTTGCCCTCCACTTCTGGGCCTGAGGCTGGCCAGAACATTTGCTGGAATAACATGGTTGCTCTGCAAATACAGCCACAAAGAGCTGCCAAGCCAGTGTGTGGTTTCTCTGTGTAACATGGCTGATCTAATGAGCAGTGCAGCTGGTGTGGGCTGCTCGTCTGGTATAGATGCTTGTTGGGAGCATTTTCTCATGCAGAATATTTGCACCCTAGTTATCACTTGCACCTAGGTGTGCTCCTCTGAGAATCCAACTGTATGTGTTTTTTCTTGGTCAGAGTTTCCATGGACCTCTCATGCATGGAGCAGCTGCTATTGTTAAGTTAGGAAGTGAGGTGTAACTACAGAGACCAAAGGTCTCCTCCATCTTGAAAGGTGATGCAGGTAGATCACTGCACAGCAGACTGATTATTGAGTTCTACCGAGTTTTTATAAAAATAGTTTAATTGTTAAATATAAGGTCTCCTGGCTTTACTGAGAACAACCCACCTCTCACTAAGTACAAATTTGTATGGCCACATTTTGTGCCCCAAAGGAACATACATGACTTGCATCTTGCTACTACAGACACAGAGACCTGGTGTAGTGGGGAAAGAGTTTGAAAATCTAGTCATTAATAAGTGCATTTTAAATTCTGATAGTCTTTCTTTGGCTGTTTGGTTTGAGACACATGCTCTGGAATTTAAATTCAGAATAGCCCCCGCATATGCACCCTTCAAATATTGAAATTATTTATGTACAGACAAATTACATGTGATAGCAGTAAAAGTGAGATTTCAGTTTTTAGCTGAAAGATTTATAAACAAGTTTTAGTTTATTGAAGTCTTCCTTGTGCCCCCTTTCCACATTATTAGCAGCATACACTATACATGGGGTGCCCTTCTATACTGTGTTTAGATGGAAGAAATGCAAACTATATACCATTACAGCTACAAATCAAAATCTTATTTAGCTTCAAGATGCTTTGAAACATGTAATTACTAACTTAACTCTGCCTGTGAACTTGTCCTCATAAACTTAGTAATTAGCAAGATCTTGTTTGATCTTGGAGTTCATTAGACATTGCAGCTGGAAGATTGTTTCAGTTTTAACACATCAAAATAGACAATTAGAGTGATAAAGAATCAATATCGCTTTCCTGTTTCTTAGCTTTTTCCAGGGTGGCAGTATGCCTAATTAAACTGCTTTTGAAACAGCGAGACATTTAAAAAGAAAAGCTGTCATATTTATATTGTACTAATGCAAGGAAACCTTAGCATTATTGAAAGGCTAGATGAAATGAAGCAATGGGACACATTTTCTACCCCAATGAATGAATAATGGGATGAGGTGTCTGTAGCCCTGTCACTCAGATTAGTAACAATAGGCAATACATGGCCCATTCTCCCTCCATGGAGACAGGAATATACCCCTCTGATTCAAGTGCAGATCCTTTCCAGCTCTAATCTCTCCACAGCACAGACACAACTGATATTATTCACAAACAAAAGATGGTAGGGCCCAATTGTCCAGTGTCAGAGCTGCTTTGCACTGCCCCAGCAGCACAATGCAACCTTAAAGTTAGAATGATCAGTCACTGGAGGATTCCCTTACCATACGGAATCCTTGGCCTAAAAGGACGTACATGCCTTCTAGCTTCTGGAAGAAGGGCAGATGTTCCTACACCCCAGTAATGTCTCATCTGCTATAACAGCCCAGGAATCAGTGTAAATTAGACTTCTGCCCAGATAGCCTGGAATGGGGAGGGGGATTTGATTCACTACTAGTGAATTGCCATGTGCTTTTGGGGCAAGTCACTTAATCTTTGTACACCATAGCTTCTCCATCTGTGAAATAGATATTCCAATACTTCTCTGTATCAAAGGGGTGTTGTGAGATGTAATACTGGAAAAGCTCTTTGAAAGCTACTGTCATGGCAAGGTCCTGGGCTGCTAGCCCTAGTAGTCACAGAGCCAGAGTCCATGGTCATAAGACAGAAGTCAGCTGGGTCAGGATACCAGAAGCAGGAAACAAACCGGAGGTCAGAACCACAAATCGGATGCCAGGAGTCACACAGAGTCAGGATGCCAGGAAATCAAGCCTGGGGAGGGGAGGAGTAGGAGGCAGCGGCATACCATCCAGAACAAGGTGGTGCTCAGTTGTTTGGGACAGCTTCCTGTTCCTGTTGCTGGCTTAAGTAGGGCCAGCAAGCCAGTCAGCTGGTCCTGGACTCCACCGAAAGGCCTGCCTGGGCAAAGCCTCAGACTTAGGCTGGGCTTCCTGGCTCCTAAGTAAGCAACTATCAGCACGCTGTCAGATGGAGGGTTGGCATGTGACTGCTTTTGCAGACATAGGTTCAAGACCCATTGGTCATGACAGCTTCTAATTAAAAGTACTGTAAAATAAAAAGTTATAGTATTGTAAACAAGATTAACAACCCAAATGGCCTGTCTTCAGCTTGTATTTTGCCTGGATCCTTCAACCTCTGGATTTAAGTAGGAGCACTTGACTGAAGACAAAGCTCACCTCATTGAGGGTAGAAATGGATAATGAAGGATTTACTGGAGCAGAAAACCAACAAATCTTGCATTTAACTCTAGGAGTACTTATAGCATCCTGAGGGCCTTTGGCATGGGAGCCATTGAGTTAGGGGAATATAGTGGTTTTACAATTGTTTTCCTTTGATGCCATAAAAAGGATGTGTTAAATATGTCAATGAAGAATACAGGTCCAATGAAAAACATACAGGCCCAGGTTCACTCCTGGTGTGGTGCCACTGACTTCAGTGGTGATACATTGAGGGTGAAGTTGGCCTATAGGATGGAAAGTGCTAAATTGCTTTATTGTATTTGCAATAATTTGAAACTAAATTAGTTTAAAGGTATTAATTGTTCACTGATCTCAGCTGAGACTTACAATTATTTTTCATTGCTCTGTATTTTGAGCAGAGAGGATTTGGGGTTAGATTGTCAGCTGGTGTGAATCCACTAAAACCAGTGAAGCTACACTGATTTACATGAGTGAAGCTACTTGCTCATACAGCCTTAATATAATACCAGTGATTTGGAATTACACCAGGGATGAATTTGGCCCACTTAAATTGAGTCTTAACTAAACTGGTTATACACAAGCAGGGAAAGCAATACCTAGGTCTCACCTTCTTTGCTACACATGCTAATAAGTGCATCACAAACTTGTTTAGAAATTAAGTATTTAAGCATTTAGAAATCCACACTACAGTAGCCTCTGCAGTGTACCTAGTCCCACTGCCTCTGAAGTCATGGGGTCAGGGTTAGCATCGTTAAGCCATGTTATGTTTTCCACACGAGAGCAAAATCTTTTAGATTACTTTACCTTTTAGATTAATAGAAAGAAAGAAAAAAAAGAATTATCTATGAGAGAGAGCACAGTGTGTGTCACTCACTTTGTAGGGGCCTCCATTTTGAATATCCTCATAGCACTATCCCCCATAGGAGGTAAGTGGAAAGACTCCTCGTATTTAAAGGTGCAGTACAAGGAACAGGGAGTCATAACACTGAACACTTACATAGTCATATATTGCACATTAAATGATGGAATAATCTTCCCACCAATGACATGCCATGATATTTGTAGTCAAGCATGCAATTCTACAGTTGTATGCAAAATGACAGAATACTCCCACAGGCGCAGCCAGTCCTGGGGCATGTAGCATATATATTGCATACAAAAATGGCACGCCACCGATGGATAGTTGCCCTTTTATCATCCTAGTTTTTCTTAGCCCATTAACATGAACTAACATTATTTTAAACAAAACAAACAAACAAGGAACTGTTGAAGATTCCCAGCTGTGGAATAATTATACAGGTTTGAATCACAAATAAAAGTATTTGAAAGCAAAATATTTGAAAATCACGTCCCCAGTCACTTAACTCCCAAGATCTGTGTTCAGAGCTCTGCCTTTCCACTGCAAGAATTGATATCATTAAGAAATGGTAGTAAAACGAGATACTGCTTTCTGCCTGGTTAGAAGGGCTGGTGCAACACATTAGGCAACCTAGGCGGTCGCCTAGGGCACTAGCATTTGGGGGGCGGCATTTCAGGTCCTTCAGCAGCGACCGCGGCGGCCGGATCTTCGGCCACCCCAGTCATCGTAGGCATTTAGACGGAGGGACCTGGGGCAGGGAGGCACGGGGAGGGCCACCTGCAGCAAGTAAGGGGGGGGCACGGCATGCTGGGGAACCGCTCCCCGCCCCAGCTCACCTCTGCTCCACCTCCTCCCCTGAGCATGCTGCCCTGCTCTGCTTCTCTCCCTCCCAGGCTTGCGGCGCCAAACAGCTGATTGGTGGGAGAAGTGAAGCGGTGACAGCGTGCTCAGGGAGGAGGCGGAGCAGAGGTCAGCTGAGGGGGAGCTGCCACACAGCTCCCTGGGCTGGGGGGAGCTGCTTCGATGCGGGGGCGCCTCAGGGTGGAGTGGGGGAGTTGCCGCAGGGGGGTTGCCTCAGGGTGGAGGGGGGACGGAGAGCTGCCTCAGGGCGGGGGGGGTGGGGAGCTGCCCTGGGGGGGGTGCCTTAGGGCGGAGGGCTGCCACAGGGCTCGGGGGCGGTGTGCAAAGTGGGAGTTTTGCCTAGGGTGCGAAACATCCTTGCACCTGCCCTGCTTGTTAGGGTAACAGTGAGGTCAGTTTTTGTAGGTGTAAGAGAGAATTCTGAATTCAGGTCCTGGTAGGTCAAAACCTTTTCAATTCATCTTTAAAATCTGTTTGTTTTTTAAAGATCATTTTTAGAGATAATTGTCAGGCAAATTCTTACCCCAGGTCTCTCTAGGCAAGGAAGACCCATTAATACCCTAGTACTGGAACCAGTGTGATTCCAGCTTAGAGTGTGTGGGATGGTTGGTGTTGTTGGGCAGGATATGGGCAACTTGCACAGTGCTGAAGATTTCCTTTGTGCTGAACAGCTGTGCTCTGCTGGGCCTTCCTCCATTCATCCTGCAAACCCTGGTCTATTGCCAAACACTCCTGCAGAGGCGATGTAGTGAAGCCACTGTGCAGTCTCCTGAAGCCACACTAACAGGGAGGTTTCCTTCCGGACCCCCTTGCAAAACTCTTGCACACCACCTAAGCAAACAGGCAGTGTGCAAGGTCCAGAAGTTTGCCCTTAGGCTAGGAACACTTTATTTGCATGAATAGTGCTTTGTCACAAGGAAATGCCACTGAATTCACTCAGACCCATTACAACCAGGCCCAGCTTGATTCTTAATCTCAGACCATTTTATTTCATTTTTGATGGTAAAAAACCTTCCAATCTTGCAGTCCACTTTTAAAACAGCTTTTCACACAAACTGTTCTGCCTGCATGAAAATCATTTCAGCATGTTAGGACTTTTGCCTAGTTCCTTATTTATTGCTGTTAAAAATCAGATTGTTCTACTCAGTGCAAAGTCAGGGCTCTCTACATCTTCCTCCATCCTCCTGTCACCCAGAGCTCTTGCTCCATTCAGTGGGCTCACATGCCAAAACTGTTCAGATAATCTCCAGATTTGAATTGGGGACGCTTTATTCGACCACTAAATGGCAGGTTGATTTCGGCTGACACTTTTGAAAGCACAAAGTCTGGTGAGGTAATAAAATAGTCAACTGACAGAGGATATATGGGCTTCAATTTGCTCACCTAACATAGTTTTATCTAAAGAGTTATTCAACAAACTAAATATTTGGCTGGCAAATTATGTTTTCAATTGCTCTGTTTTAAAAATGTTTTTGAGAGCTCTAAAAATGAAATCTTAATTTTGCTGTAAACTGTATCTACTGTATTACCTGCCTGTGATCAGGATACTAGCTGCAGAGGTTTTAAACTTCGATATTCACAGAGCTGTGTGAGTGCAAGATCCCTTGCAAATTGACTTTAAATACATATCCTGTTGTTGTTTGGAAAGACTAAATGCTTATGCAGCCTGCTTACACTCAGGCTCGCTTTACACTCACTGTCTAGTTCTTTTACTAGGGCTGTGATCCCAGTTTCTCTCCATATATCTGTGTACAGAAAAGAAGGAATAGCCCACAATTCCATAAACAAATCGGCCATTCAGAAAGGCGAGAGTTGGAAATAATGAAGTCAGCACATTAGTGCCTAGCCTGCTGGGTTCACACTGCTGAAAGCTGCCAGTGGGTGAATTTCCCAGCGTTTGGAAACTTTGTCTCAGTTCTGTGGGTTTGCTCAAGTATGCGATGGCTGTTGGCGAGGGAGCTTTCCTGCTGGGTGGGTTTGCTTTCCTCCCAGCAGCCCAGAAAAGGTGAGAGTTCTCCTTCATGTCTCCCCCAGTCACCCCCACAAAGACAATGGTTTTTCCAGCAGGTCCCCTCTGCTAGGGAGCTTTCCCCTCTCCCAACTCTCACACTGGGACCTTTTTCCACATTTCCAGGATTACGGCCACTTTCACTTAGATCTATGTGTGTTGCCTTCCCATACAAAGAAGCACTTGGGGACGGGATTAGTAGGATTAGAAGAGATTCACATATGTCCAGTTCAAGCAATTGGTATTCAAAGCTTTACACTTTCAAATGCCACCAAGAGAGAGAAAAGGAGCTGAGCGCTAGCTTAGCATTTCAGCATCTTCTTGCGGGACACAGTGCTTTTTTATTGGTGTTGAAAGCTGTGGTTACTGGGGATAAACAAATTCTTCAGTTTAATCATCGGCAGCAGCCCTTAGCCATAAACTCCTTCACTTCTGTACCACCCACAGGTGTGTCTCCGGTACAAGTCGAATTAATCAGATGTTGCCAGGAAGACAGAACCAGCACGAATTTCCTGGATTTCATCTTTAGGGCATCCCTGATACAAACTTCTGGCAATAGCTGCACTTGTTTGATAAAGAATGCAGAGCAGATTCTGTTTTCTTATAGCCACTGTGTGTGTCTGGGGGAGAAGAGATAAATATTGCTTACCAATATTTTTGGTTCTAGGGGCCTCATCCTGCAAGACTATGTTCATGTGAGTTATCCTTACTCCTGCAAAGTCAATGGGGACTCCTCATGTGAGTAAGTACTACATACGTGGGCATGGGCTTGCAGGATCCACTCCTAGGGTATGCATGTGCTTTAGAGCTGCATGAGATTTCTGGAAAGGCATTAGACAAATCTACCTTTTCTCCCTTTCTGCTGTTGATTTACTCACTCCATCATTATCTCTTGGGCAGTGACAATGGGGGTTACCCCATACTAGCCACAGCAAGAGGTTAACTAGCAATTTTTGGTTTCTTGCTAAGTTTTCATTTTCGGTAGTCAACCTCAGTTGAAAACACCTCCTATTTGTTGTATTGTGTAAAAATAAGGGGGAGGGGTACTTTGTAGCCAGCCAAAACTAACAAGCCTCTATATAGTGGAGTGAGAGATTTTTGGAGCAGAGCAGGTGGAGGTTTTTTAATACATTAATTCATTCATTAATTCATTCATTCATTCTTTTGTTCATTCAGTTCCTGCTCACTAGGATAAAAGCTCTTGTGGAATAACATATTGTTGATGAGCACTTGGAAGGGGGAGAAGTATACATACCCGCATTAAAAAAAACAAAATGAAGAACTCTCATGCTGTGCATAATAACTGTTATAAGTTAACCTTAGCTTCAGATAAGATGTGAGTTTGTCTGGAAACTAAGCACACAGGCAGCAGAATTTAAGGATAGGTGAACCAGTCTAATTCAATAAGAATTGAACTGAAATGTCATTGAAAACTTAAATGGAACCTTCTTATTTCTTTTGATGTTAGAAAATATAGTAAGTTCAAGGCAAGTTACTCACTCAGTCTGTGGTGCTGATTCTGATCTTACTAACACTATTACAAATACTCGTCCTCCAAATGGGGCCTGATGGTCTTTACTCACGTGAGTAAATTGGGCAGGATTTGAGCCAACATTTGGTTAATTTGCCATTTCTGCAATTCCTGGATTTGTCCAAAGCTGGAAATGGTTCTAATGAAAACATATGGGAAAAGCTGTCATAAGATTTCCAGACCAAAGTGGTTCAGAGAAGCAGTTGAATTGTTGGGGGCCCACAACACTGTTCTTCAGCCTGGAGATAAACAAGTAGGATTAAAGATGGGCTGAAAGGCTACAATATCAGAGAAAAGTGGGGAGTGGCAATTTCTTGGCATGTTCATCATCAACTCCCTTGGGGACCCAGGGGAACCCATGTGTGCTAACATCACATGGTTGGGGCTCTGGGGGCTTATAGAGAAGTGACAGAATAGGCAGAATACGGAGCCAAGAAGCAGCCCTTTCCCAGGGCATACTCATCTCAAGCACCTGAGGCTCTTGGTGTGGAAATTCACTTGGTATCAGAGTTGATGTTGGTGGACAGAAAAATCCAAAGGTTACTTTTTGTAAATCTCCTGTTCTAAATAAACTATTAGTTCCATGAGTGACAAATATCACTCCTTTTACACCTACACTTAACTTACAATCTTACACACAAACCTAGTGTTCCCAGATTAATTTACACCGCAGTTTAGGACAGCTTTAATGTGAAGATCTGAAATTAAAACCTCATCCATCTCAAGAGAAATGAATCCGGCTGCTTCCTCTTCCCTAACTTTCGGTTGTGTCCCTTATTCTTGTCTGCCTTTCCCACCTACTGTGTCTATTTAGAGTGTAAGCTCTTCCATGCCAAGACTGTCTCTTACTATGCGTTTTTTACAGTAAGGCTCTGATCTTGGTTAAGGCTTTTCGGCACTATATTATCATTAGTATTACTATTTTGTTATTATTTTATTATTCCACAAGGACACTGAAGTACTGATGAGGTGGAATATGTGAAGTGGAAAATGTTCGGTAGTAAATCGGTTTAGTGCTCAACCATGCCTTGTCCTTTTCCCTATATGGGTGCAGATTGGTAGTAATGAGGAGTGACTTGTGACTCCACACTACAGCCCAGTGTGGGGGCAGAGTGAAATGTACACAATCCAGCCTTCATTAATGGAATCATGATTCTCTAGGTTTTTCTTCAAAGTGACGTTTGCTAGCAGTGTTTAAAGTCATTTCATTCCAGGATGAAGGCATTGGTACATCAGTGATTCCTGGACCATTCCTGTGAGGCAGGATTATTTATTTAAAAGGAAAAAAAGGCTTTAGGCCAGACCCATAAGACCTCCTGGGCACATGACACTGCCACTGATTGGAATCTAACCTTTTGGTTCTCACACAGTGGATTAATAATAGCAAAGGCTGACTACAGAGGAGAGAGACTAGATAGAAGGGGAAAGGAGCATGCGGTGTTATTCATGGTTGCCTATGAGCAACCAGTTTAAAGCAGTATCATTGGCTTAGTAGAGACTGTTAGCTCTCTCAGCTGTCATGGAAGTAGAGCTTATGTGTTGATGTACTGGAATGGGTCCTCTTAGGAAATTCCCATTGAAAATTCACGACAAAATTGAAGGGGAGTTGGGACAATTTATCTGCCTTTGCTTGAGCTTATCTCCTCTTTGGATACCACTAAATCCTTCCTGCCAAAGATGGCATATTGTTGGGGCTCATGAAAATGCTTCCAATGAGTGTGTTTGTCCTTCTGAATTCATCAGACTGTACTATGTTTGGAATTTCCAGCCCTCACTGCAGAACATGAAAGGCAATGTGGCCTTGTAGAGAGGGTGCTGGACTTGGCATCAAGAGACCTAGTCCCAGCCCTGTCTTTGACCTGCTGTGTGGCACAGGGCAAGCCAAGTTATTTCTCTGTGCTTCTGTTTCCTCTCTCATCCTTTATCCATATTGTTTATTGAGATTGGAAACTAATTCTATTTCACTTTCCATAATCACTCCAAACCTGGTGTTTCCCCATCCCTGCCAGTAAACCTCTTCCCTAGAATATTCTTGGGGGGAAAAAACAAAACAAAAAGGCATGTTCTGAATTGATGACATGACTGTTGTCATGCTTAAAGGTGCACACATGCTTAGATACCTTTTTGAAAGGTGACATGGAGAAGGACCAGTCATAGATTCCTTAGTTAGAATGTCTCCCTTATACAAGAAACACCTCAGAATGTACATACATCTCAGAATATTATTTATCTTTTCCTGTGGGTGTGATCTGGTGTCCATCTGATTACACAATATCAGCCCAAACCTTGCCTATGTCATTGCTTTCTGAACCTCATTCTTCCATTTCTGCTTGCGCTTGACATTATTTTCCCCAAGCATATTATTTTCCATTTATCTAAATGAGTTTAAATGAATAAATGTAGCTAAAGTGCTATTGTCATTATACATGGCCTGACTGTTTTCAGTATGTATATATTGAAAGATGATTGTTTTTTTTCTCGTTAGTGAGCCATGTGTACTTGGAAATGTCTAGGGTTATTGGATGACTCAGCTGTTTTTATGTGGTCTTCTTAATGCCAATTTATAATTGAATTTAATTGAACTCTTAGTCTTTCTACAAAATGTTTGCAATCCTAGCACTCTTTTTACACTTCATTTGATTATTTCACTGATATTTTACCTATAGGTATATTAAATTGTCTATAAACTTACCAAAGAACAACACAGCTGATTTCCCCCATTATATTTTCTTATGTCTTCTCTGTCTGTCCATTTTTCATTCTCAGTTGACATTGTTATTTATGTCTCTGTTCATACACACTGGTAAAAGTCAGTGGAAAAGGGTCAGCATTAATGCCAGTGTTTAAAGGAGGTTAATAGAGACTCAGATGTGCACAACTGTAAGTGGTTTAAGGGTCCAGCAGGGAAGAGGAGGAAAACTTATCAGTTATTTTAAAATCCCAGTGTCTCTAATTTAAAACATTCTAGTCTTTAATATGTGTGTGTGGTCAACAGACAGAGAAAAAAGGAAATAAATTAAAGAAGGACCACTGAAAAGTATTATGATTCTCTTTTAAACTTAATACAAACTGGTCCTGATTCCAAAGTAAATGGGAGCTTTGCATAAATAAAGACTGCTTGATTCAGCCCATTCTGTACACATAATGGGCAGGTGATAATCACAATTCTTTATGACTGACAAAGCAAATAATTGTGGTGCAGACCTTTTCAGTGTGTGGAGGTAATGCCAGTTTTGCCAGGCATCTAAAAAATAAATTCTGTAATGGATGCATATGAGCAACCCTGGGTGGTTTTATTCTCTCTAAAATCCAAAGATAGCAAAGTATTTCACTGTTGATTAATACCCTGGTATATCTGATGGTATAGATGTTCAGATTTATTTGCCATAATCTATTCATTAAATGTAAAACTTACAATTTAAGTATCTTTAGTGCAAGGCAAAAAAAAATGAACAAAATGTAAATTGTTGATTAAGTGGTTTTACTTGTTTACTGAAACTAATTTCAGGCTGTTCATAGCAAATGTCACCAAGGATTAGCAATTCACACACCTCAAATAAAACTAATTAGTTTTTGAAAACTGACTTCTAATTCTGTCCCTTTGACTTTTCAGAGTTTTTTAAATGTCTGCTTTTTTCATAAAGATTTGCAAAGCAGTGCTTAAATCTAAGAAGAAAATGGCAGTCCCAATCAACTGCACTGGAGAGAGAAAGTAGTCACACCTCTCTTATTTTCTACAATGTATGTTATATACTGTCTAAAAACAAGAATCTGTAAGGGCCCGATCCTGCTTCATTTCAATGTGGCTTTAGCCTGAGTAAGGGCTCCAGGATCATACCCTATAAATGGCATCGTAGTCTACTCAGACTTCTACCCTGGATGTCAATGAATTTGAGAAGGAGTGTGAGTCAAAGGGGAAATTTCCACATTGGGTCTATTTGACTGGAATCTGGAAAGTGACAACTTTCTTGTGCCTGATCCTACTCCCATTCCGCTCCATGGGAGTTTTGATACTGGTTTCACTGGGAATAGGATCAAGTCAATTATTGGAAAACAAGCTTGTGATTATCACAAAAATTAAATATGAGCCTTACAGACAATTAAGTGATGTATGTACAATTAAGTGATGTATGAATGTCAAATGATAAGGTACTATCAGTCTGGCTGTAAATCAGTAGCACACTTTGAGTAAAAACAGAATATAATAAAGGAACCCAGACTACTTTCTTTTGAATGAAATAATGCTTTATAGAAGTATAAGCAGATTTCATAATTCAGTACAACATATTATGATAAAGCATTTATAACAGTCAACTAACTTTCTTTTTCTTTCTTGTATTCGTTAATAAAATAGTAACAATATCATGTATCATAAGAATTTCAAAACTCTGTCATCTCCTTTTTGATATACTTATTGTTAAAAGAACAGTTTAAAAATGCCTTGGTTAAATAAAAACAAAATCTAGGTGGCAAAAAATATAAACCAAAATAACCTCTTAAAAATCCCACAGTAGTAATACATTAAAATTACACCCTGTTAAATTAATCAGTTAGTCCTTATGTTAGGAGGTCAGATCCTGTGTTCCTTTCTCAAAACAAAACTACTACTGAAGTGATCCAGGATGTAACATGCCTCCAAGCTAAAAATATTTAGGACACATCCATACACCATCAGAAATGGCACAAGAATTCAGAATTAGGTGTTGCTAATTTGAAGTACATTCACTAATTAAAGTCAGGTAAACAATGTCTATAGAAATTCATTACTTCTACTCTAATATAGCTTTAAAAATCAGAACAGTAAATGAAACTGCAAGTCCTAATCAGCCATGATGTTTATGCATCATTAAAATTAAACTTCCAGTCCTGCCAATGGATTACGTTTCATATAGAGTCACATAATTAGCACTTGTGGTATTCTGGCACTTCCTCACATCCTGTGAATCTCATATGCACATAGTGCAAGGCAGTTGGGCATCTTCCTCTCATCAGAAAATATGTATCTTTCTCATCAAACTGGCATTCTTCCCTTCTGAAGAGGTGGATCAAAAGGGAAGGAAAATGTTAGTTTTCCCAGCACAGTTTAGCTTCCTTATTATTTCCTCCCCCAATTATTATAATATGTGTTTGTCTAGCTTACAGAGTCTTAGGGCCTAATTCTGCTCCTGTTGATGCCACTGGGAGTTTTGATATCGATTGAAAGGGGAGAAAGATCTAGTTTTTAATATCCTTAATAGTCTTGTCTCAGACTGCTTTTGCTTTTGGCCCTATTTCACTTTTTAAAGTAAACAAAACAAAAGCACAGTGCAGCAGGTAATTGAGAGTAATCAGTACATGGAAGCATGATACACTGCTTTATAGTCACACACATAAGAGAAATATAGACTAGAGGGAAGCACATATTGTAGGGAACACTCCTACCCGAACAAGGAATAGAACTGATAAGCGGGTGTTTTGCTTGTCTAATCTTTTTGCTGCAGTGAACACAGTAATCACTTCTGCCCCATTTTAAACAAAAAGGTCTAGTTTGGGGAAACATCCTGTTGCATTAGCAAACTCCAGCAAGGGAGGGTGAAGACTGAGACGACGATGATGGTAATTAAATACCTAACCCCTCTATCTAAATTGTAGACTACCGTGCAAGGCCATTCGCTCAAAGTGTGTTATTTCTTTTTACTTGTTTCTATTCCCATATGGCACAGGGCAAGGATCAGATAATATGCATGGGGCAAAGAAGCTTTTAGTTATTTCTGGCATAGGGCTGAGTTTATGTGCAGGAATTTCATTGCCGTTAAGTTTTCTGTCAAGTCTTGCGTTACTGCTACTAACAGAGCTTCTCTGATATCGCTGACTTGGTCTGAGTAGATGTTGTATCCTTTCGGCTGTAACAAAATGTGCGATAGTAAAAAGGAGAAAAGGTTGAACGCCTTGAAGTACTAATGCACCAGCCAAAGTTGCAGCAACTGCGAAATAACAATTGTCCCGCGTCTTTTCATTGCATTCGGGAGGAATCCGATTGCTGGGGACACTCGTATGCCCCGAAAAAGCTCTGCGGTACTTGTTTATTTGTACTTTTCTTTCTACGTTGGATTTCAAATTAACGCAACAAAACCCACAAGCCGCGATTCGCGGCAAAGCCCTGTCTCTGGAGGCTGGCGGGAGGGAGAAGGGAATCAGGTGAGTGTGTGCGGTGGATCTAAACTGCCAAGGAGCTGGAACGGGACATGGGGGCTGGATTGCTGTAGTGTGGGAAAAGTCAGCCCGAAGGCCATTTATGCATCAAATTGCTTCATCTCCAACCCGGTGCCTCCCAGTCCTTTCCCCTCCCCTGCTTCGGCCCCCCTTTCTGTAGCTCGCAAGGTGTCCCCTTTTCTACAGGTCAACATGCTGGGCGTGTCCACTCGGAGGAAGAGAAAACATTGCGGAGAGGGGTTACGGCTCAACTCTTCGGCAGACTGGGGTGGCTGGGGAAAGCCACATCGTTCGCCTTGCAAGGAGGTACCTTTCCAGGCTGGATTTCTGCCCTTTGCCCTCGTGCACTGATCCCTGCCAGAAGCTTGGGGGCATATTTTACGCTCGGCTCGAATTCTGCTCCTTTGCCAGAGAGCCTAGCTCAGACAATACTCTCCCAGGTTGCTGGAGGGAAGGCGTGTGTGTGTCTGTGGATTTTTTGAATAAGAGCTGAAAGACCGGGCCCAAAGTATAATGTCCTAACAGCAAGATTCGGCCCACCCAATCAATGATGCTGGCATCCCATCCCTCCCACAGGGGAACCCAACTCCCTACCACTGTCTGCCCCAGCAGCCAGTTCAACACACCCGGCTTTAAAAATTCGGTGTAAAGATCCCGGTTTCCCACCCCTCGGGTTTCTGTCTCCGGCCGGTACATGCAAAGCAAATCTGGCCATCCTTGGGTAGGACACAGAGAGAGAAACACGTGCCAGCTTGTCACCTGCAAAACATGCCCTCAGTCTGTAACTCCCCCCTCAATCACTGCTTGAAGGTAACCTGCAACTCCAGAAAGATCGCACGTGCTGAGCTACCCTTGGCAATGCGAGCCGCCGAAATCTGAAGCAGATCTACGCCCAGAGGGATGAGCAAGAGGGGGGACAAGGCAGCCAGGAACTCCATTTCTCTCTACTGATCCCCCTTCCTCCTCCAGAGCGGGGCTGGCCCAGCTGAAAGGGCCTCCCTCTCCTCCACCACACTTTTCCCTCTGAAGAGGGAAGCAGCCACCCGGATTCCAATCGCAGGTCATTAGTCCCTGGAGAAGGCTGCCTTGCTTCTCCCATGCAGCAGATGTTTGGTAGAAAGCCGGGAACTGGCGCTGCTGCCTCTTGCTAAGAGGAAATAAACCATATCAATATGAGGACAGGGCTCTGCATAGACGCCAACGCCTGGGGACCAAGCAGAAGGCTGTGCTATTCACCCGGACCTTGGTCCGATGGAAGTTCTCTTAAGGTTGGTTGTGAGGACGAAGGTAGAATTCCTCTGGTTACAGCTATCGCATTATTATGATCGCTTGTGTCTGGAGGTGGGGGGTGTATTGCGGGGATGGGTCTTTTCCCCCTTCGTCTATAATAGTTACACATTTGCCTTCTAGCATGTTAATAGTGCAGCAATTAACACTCACTTTATTAACTCTTCAATAGATACTTTGTTTTTCTGAGAATCAGTCGGCTCAGCACATGTTGTCTCAATTGTTTTTCAAGCAAGTAAAAATGTTTCCGAGAGGAAAAGGAGGCAGGGAGAGAGAAACTCCGTGTGTGTTTTCAGGAATAAAGACAGCGCTAGGAGCTGAGTCCCGCTTGGTCCTTCCTAGATTTACTTCCCTTGGCTGGGAAGACGGGGGCGATCGTCAAATACATTATTCAGTTATTGATATCGTTAAAAGGGGAATGAATCGTTGTAGAAGCGCCAGGTTAGAGGGAAGTTGGGACGTTATTCAGACACCTTTGCTTTCTTTTGACACATGAAATGTTTCAGCTACGAGAAACGCCGAGTCTCCGAGCCTCTCAGCAGAAGCTTAACAAGCTGAAATTGAATTCAATTATTTCTCTGTCTGTGATACATTCTTCTGAACAAGGGGTAATGCACCTTGTTTCTCGGTCCAGTTATTGGTCTAAACTTGCCCTAAAGCGAGAGGAGCGTCTTTTCTTTTATTTTACCAATCTAGCTGCTCCAATGCCCACCTCGGGATTTACAGACAGTGACAATTAGGACGTCTTACGTTTGTCTCAGCAGATTAAGCACAGTTAGAATCAATAGGATGAAAGCGTCCATCCCTTTCTGACTCTTCTCCATGTGAGTCTGAAGTATTTTTGGAGTAACAATGACTTGGGCCCTAACTGCCAGCAGTTGTTTTTAGTCTGAGCAGTGAAGTTGGTCTTTTCTCATTAAACCCATCCCCAGACTGAACATTCCTGTCAAGGTTTCATTCTCCAATCCGGGGTGTTGTTAAAGGGGGAGTCCAGGCTTCAACTTGACCCAGTTTGCACATGTTAAAGTACCACTGCCTTGTCTACACTAGAGCTGTCGAAGGGGTTGTTTGGAACGTGCGTGCTAATACCTTCTAACCTAACACCCTAGTCAAGACAAACCTTCGCTGTCACTCTTCACAATTTGCTCCCTACTCCTTTCCCTTTCCCACACCCATGCAATCAGCACGTGCAGAGCACACACAAATCAATCCCAGGTAATCCCAGTGGCTGAGCAGCCTCCATGAACACCTGATCTCTACAAAACTACTCCTGTGGGTCCAAAATACACTCTTCCTCATAAGCACACCTGCCTTTGGCAGGCTTCTCCTGCCCCCTCAAAGTCCCCTCCTCCGAGCCCCGCAAGGCGCATCCCAATGCACAGGATCTCTGCCCGGCCCCCACAGAAAGCACTCACATATGCCCACAAACAAACCCTACATACACATCGGTAGCCAGACTGCCGCATATCTGGAACCCTCTTGCATTACACTTCTCACAAGCTCCTCCACAATACACACACACGCAGGGCAAGATAAGGACTTTCAGTTATAGACACAAACTGTCATCCTCCAACATCCCAACACTCTCCTCTCTCTCTCTCTCACACACACACACTCACACACCAGTCTCTTACTGTGTCTGTTATCAAATACATACCAACCAAATAAAACCAGAACTACTTCACTACTAAGAAACATTCATCGCATCTATATTAGATTTTGCTTGCAAGATTCTCTCCCTTGTGACTTGATGTTTCCTTTTGCCTGCATGTGTCCAATTCTTTTATGCAGCTTCTCAGTCAGCCCAATTTGGAAACAATTTGAATGATCATCTTAAAAATACTTGTCAACACAAATTCAAAGTTTCCCTTTTCTTTAAAGCGCAAAGAAAGTCAAACGGTTGCAGCCAGAGAGATTAATTTCCAAATATTTTTAAGCGAAAGAGATTGTTTGTGGACGGCCATTAGGCACCATAATAATTACTTATTTTAAAAAATCCTACAACATTAAGGCAGTTAAGGTACAATCCAATTTAACAGAAACCTGCAAAGCAGAGTTAGTTACGCGCAGAAATGATAAGCAAGGAGATTATAAAGATAGGTGGCACATGGAAACAAATGGGAACTCAAATATGTATAGAAAAAAGATTCAGAGATGAAGACGATTATTTTCTTTCGGGTTGGAAAGAACAAAACACAAACACACACACACGAGAGAAAAAACCAAAGCAAACAATCCTCTTCTCCTTCCTCAGATAAATCGAAATTGCTACAACGTTACCTAACACTGAGACGCTAGACTGAAAAATGACCCCAAGCAAATACACATCCAAATCAGACCCTCTGCTCTTTACTGTACACTAGATGCAGTTTTATATTGGAAATTAGAACCAGGGCGAGGAGAAGGAGTGAACATGCCGCGATGAGTGCGCGTTGTCAATCAGAGGGGTTTTGTGTCTGCTTGACTCCTGATGGTCCATGGCTGAGGTGTCCCAGGGTGGCACCACAATGAATATGAATGGGAGTCCTTGCTAAATGGGACAGTCAAAGCGCACCGCCCTGAATAATTGCACGTCATCCTAACAAGACCATTATAGATAGGAGGGCTTCTTTTGTCTCTTTTCTCTGCTGCAGCGCTATAAAAGCCCCTCTTTTCCAGGCTGAGGTTAGTTCAAGCATACACCAACTAGCTATCCCGTAAACAGGCTGGGTAGCCAGCGGGACAGATTAGAGGGAGAAAGGAGAGTTTTCCTCCTGTTTGAACCTTCCCCCCTCCCCCACAGAGCCTGCAGTTTATTTTATTATTTTTTTTTAAACAATCCTATTTCACCCTCTCCAGAGCAGGGAAGAAATTTCTTGCTCCGAAGCCCCAATACAATGAATTCTGACTCCAGCTCTGTCTCCAGCAGAGCTTCCTCGCCAGACATGGATGAGATGTACCTGAGAGATCACCATCACCACCATCACCACCACCACCATCAGGACAACCGGCTCAACTCGGTCTCCTCCACTCAGGGCGACCTGGTGCAGAAGATGTCCGGGGAAGGCCTTTCCAGAAACGGCTCCAAGGCCGGAGGGGAAGGCAGCAAATACAAAATCAAGAAGCAGCTCTCGGAGCAGGACCTGCAGCAGCTCAGGCTAAAGATCAACGGGCGAGAGCGCAAAAGGATGCACGACCTGAACCTGGCCATGGATGGGCTGAGGGAGGTGATGCCCTACGCTCATGGACCTTCGGTGAGGAAACTCTCCAAAATCGCTACCCTCCTGCTGGCCAGAAACTACATCCTGATGCTCACCAGCTCCCTGGAGGAGATGAAGAGGCTGGTGGGTGAAATCTATGGAGGACACCACTCCGCCTTTCACTGCGGAACAGTGGGACACTCAGGCGGGCACCCGGCCCACGCAGCTAGCACGGTCCACCAGGTCCACCCCATCCTTGGCAGTGCCTTGTCTTCAGCCAACACCTCCTCCCCGCTGTCCGCCTCCCTACCAGGGATTGGCACGATCAGGCCCCCTCACTCTTTACTCAAGACTCCTTCTGCTCCTCCGGCCCTCCAGCTTGGCAGTGGCTTCCAGCACTGGGCGGGTTTGCCTTGCCCTTGCACTATCTGTCAAATGCCTCCTCCGCCACACCTGTCTGCCCTCACCACAGCCAACATGAGCAGGATCTCTGCAGAATCCAAGGACTTACTGAAGTGACACTGAAAGCTCCAGAGCCTCTTTAGCTATATCAGAGATCACCCTTTCAAACAAGTTCTGTTAGGTGATGCTGCAGGAAGAGTCCACACAAGAAGTCCTGCGTTCGCATGCATGCTTCTTTTCCTTTGCTGAACTCCAGTGTGTTTCCTCCCACTGACATCCGAGCTTGTCAAAACTGCATTTGTGGTAACAAGGGATTAGTGTAGTAAGGACCTTACAAAGGTAATGTTTTAGTTGGATTCTCGGGCCATGTTTTCTTCTTATACTAAAACAAAAATCCCTGTTGTCAAAACAAAACAAAAAATGTAAATATTTCCTTAACGTGGATGCAAAAAAAAAAAAAACAAAAAACGACAGGGTGGTCATTGTACTGTTCGCAGCTGCAAAGAGACGATGAGTTGTTTGGGGTTTGGTTTGTTTGTTTGTTTGTTTATTTGTTTGTTTGTTTTTAAAGGCAACGCCTACATTTCTGGGACTCTCATCTGCTCCACTCCAGGATATGACAGCTAGGAATGGTGATGATTTTTTACACAATGTAGCTCAAAAGAATGCATGCATGCTTATAATTGAATCTCGTTCAAACATGTTGTACTGGCAATGGTGCAGTTTTCCTTGTAACAAGGATTTAATAGTGAATTCTCTAAAGCGTTTCATTTCTTTTCCCGTCTGTGACTGTATAAAACAAGAAAGAGAAATTGTGCAAAACACGCACAACATCCCCAAAGCCTGTTTTGCCAGATCTCCTGCTGTAAGTGCAGTGTGTAGCAGTCAGCTGGCTGGGTTCCACATCGCCCCTTGCTCAGTTATCTGCATGCAGGGTCGACTCTGGGCGGATTGGTCATTGTGTTACTCCACTGGAACTTTACTGTTGTTTTATGTTGGGTTTTGTTATGTTTTCCTGGGCATTTGCTTGAAATATTTTGTTAGGGCCTCAAAGACCACAACGTGTCTTTATTTTTTATATATTCTTGATAACTATCGATATATTTATTATGGACCAGTGTTTCTGGATGAGATTTCAAATAAAAAAAATGAAATAAAAGTTCTTGTTTCGCCTTTGTCTGGGTCTGCAAGACAAGAAAAGCAAAGCCGATCTGTCTCTTGCTGCGACTTTTCTCAACAAACCGAAGGCTAACGAGAACTGCCTTTAAGATAGCAATAAAAACGGAACCAATTGTCCAGTCTTCACTCACCCCCACCCCCGCGTGTGTTCTTGCGTGTGTAGATGAATTGCTTGAATTATAGGACTATTTCTCTTTATACACTATGGAAAATGTTTATGAATGCATAAACAAATCACCATAAAGTGATTGTCAAATATACAGAAGGATCCAAATGATACTTGGTGCAAAATGCAGATACATTCACGGAAAGGAGGAGAAGCAGTCAGTTCACTTTTCTTCTTGTCCAAATAACATTTATTTTCCAGGCTAAAGGAGATTTTAAAAACAAATCCCTTACAGAAAATCAACTATAAACTATTACAAGCTCAAAATGAATCTCAGAAGAAAAATAATGGAAAATATTTTGGGGAAAAATGTGTTTCTGGGTTGATTGGGTAGCAGTTACGAAATTCACCATTTATCAGGTATGTGTGAAGAGATTGTTATTTTCTATAGAGAGGTTTTTTCCCCCATAATTACTAGAAAAGAATAAGCTACTTATTGCACATTAATAATGCAGGGAAATAATTGGAAATCGGACTTTTATTTTCCTCCCCTCTTCTACCCCATCTCTAACACCTCTCTATATTGCCCCTAAATTAGACATTACTGTATACAAATTTTGTAAGAGAAACTCGACTATTTAGAATTGCTCTCAGACTTCTACTGTGCTAGGTACACGGAGAACTTTTGTCACTGTAAATTCCGTGTGTTTTGAGCTTGATTACTTTTTGAAGTAGCGGTAGTTATTGTTCGTCACTTAAAAAACGAACAAACAAACAAAAACAGCAACCACTTTATGGTTACTACGAACTTCCAAAGAAGTTTCCTAGAAGGGATTTGAAACGATATGCGACCTCAAACCGAACTGTTTATGTTCAAATAAAAACGATCCGAAGTGAGTTTGATTTCGGAACGGAGGGAAGAAAGTTTATGTTGTTCAATCTGAAAGAAACTCCCTATTTTCATTTTAACCGAAAACCTGCCAGTAGAGTCCACCGAATGGAGAAAGGGATAAAGCGAAGATCTAATTTGGCAAGGAGATTATTTCCAGTGGAGTTAGGCAGACAAATAGGGGGATAATGGTCTGTTTCCCTTTGGTGATTCATTCCGCTGGGTGATGAAGGAGCTGTCGAGGAGTTACTCGAAACAAACAGAGTAACTCAGCTCCGTTTCTCTGGAAGTTTAATATTTCCAAGGTGGTGAGACCCGAATCAGTTTCTCGAATACTTGTTTTAATACATTGACTGCGAAGTGCTATAGCAATTGATTCCTTTGTAAACCAACGAAAAACACAAATCAAATACATATTTGCAGTGGGAATATGTTACACTTAAGAAAAGAGTCTTTTCGATTTAGTTTTCTCTTTGTTTAAATTAATCCAACCCCCTTCCAAAAGGAACTAATTAGTAACAACTACCTTTTCTTTCTTTCTTTCTTTTTCAACACAAACATGTAAATTGAAGACAGATAGGACATAAATTCGAGCAATCTCTGCACATGGCGGGCCAGGTCTAGTTCTTCTTACTCAAGCGAATTATCCCATTGAATAAGGCGAGCAGGTTTTGGCCCTGTGAATTGGGCGACGGGAGACGGGAACTTTTTTGACATATAGCGAAACCATCTTTGGGTGCGATCGCCAGGAGGCTGCAGCGCTACACGGAGAAAGTAGATGCAACTGGGGAATTCATATTTTAAAGAAAACTGCGATCATTGGTGCCAAACAAAAAGTGAGGCCGCGATGGGATCTGATGGAAATCTGCTTGCATTCGAAATCTGATCCCCAGAAAACGTTTGCGCACCCGGAACCCGGCAGGATACCCTTAAATTTGTAGGAAGGGGCTAGGATAGACTAGGAGAGACGTGTAGAGTTATCACCGTGTCCTTCTTCCTCTGGGCTTGGGAGCTGGGTACCAAGAGGCTGAAAAAGCAAGTGTTTGTTTATGGGAAACCCAGTGACAAACCCAGATTAGAAAGGTCTTGGGCCAAATTCTGCCTGCTTTACACAGACTCATAATCCCTCTGGGGGCTACGTTTTATTCTCAGTGACCCGAGTGTAAATTCAGAGCAACCCCACGGGAAGCAGTAGTTATTCCAATTAAACAACAGAAAGCAAGCTAGCTGCAATGGATGAGTAAAGGGAGCATAATTTACTCAAAGTGTGGGCAATCTTGGGGCTGGAGACCAAGGCCCAATAAAGATTTTAAAATATTGTCGATAATAAGTTAAAATTAAGCTAAAGGAAGTGGGGAGAAGCTCAGTGAGAGGAAGATTTCTTATTCACTGCGCTCTGATCTCTCAAACTCTTCTCTACGACTCCTCTGCGGGCAACGACAGCAGATTCCATGATCACTCTATAGACAGCTCTAGCCCAATGCTTAGATACTCCTTCTCTTTAGGGTCAAGTGAGGCCTAACAATGCTGAGCTGTGTCGCCTCTTCTCCCCATGTGCATTCCCTCAAGACACACTTTAGCGTTTTCTCACCACGCTGCCATTTAGATTATGTATAGTGGCAATGGGGAGAGTTCAGCGTTGTGGGAGCCTTGTTCCTTGTACTGTGTTTGGGGACTACTCCAGCTCGACTTCCCCGTGGCTTCTCATCAGCTGGGCATGTAAACACTTTGCCTGCTGAGTCCCTGTTCAGATATTGGAAAGGAAGAGCGCTTTTCTGCTTTTGAAAGTTCCTAACGTTTTATAGAGAGTGAAAAAAAGGCCCCTTCATCCTCTCTCTGCTACTGGGACACTATGTATTCTTTGGGGCTTTTTGCACGCTTCTAGAGTCCCACCAGCTTTATAAACCAGACACACACACCCCTCCGCTTTCTCACACCCTGATGTGAATGGCGTCAGCCCCCGAGTCAGTCACTCAACCGAATCCCCCACGTTCTTCTCCTTCCAGGCTCCCTCCTTGATAACGGGGAACCACGAGCACATTTCGGAGGGTAACATCACTAACGGCGCCAGTCTATTTTTTCTCTCGAGCTCTCCCGGACCAATGGGAGTTTGGCTTGTGTAAAGACTGTAGGGTTGGGGTTGAGGTCACTTTGTGCGGTTTCTGAGCTCGCTCAGCCAGGCACAATCTGCAAATCAACGGAGTGGTCCTTCCCCTGGCGAGGAGAAGCAGCAACCGGCAGCCGGGGAGTGTTTTACTGCAATTTCCTCTTTCTCTTAACTTTAACCCCCACAAACCAACTGGGTTAGTTTGCTGCGCCCGTCCCAGCACTCCTGCTGTACCAACTCTCATTATGGCCCGGGAGTCTGCACGGGCCCATTTCCCAGCAGAGCCCAGACAACCGGGGAAGCGGGCTAGGGCGCACACTGGTTCCTGTCTTAATTCCGAGTCGAGAAGGATCAAGCTGACAACTACAAAAGCTCGAGCCAACTTTGGAGGCTTCTATAAAGAAACACTAATTACATCAGCCGAGTGCTCTGGACTCAGGGGAGCTAGATGGGGGGGAGGCAATCAAACAGGGGATTTAACCGCAAGATGCAAGAGAGTTTCGAACCAAATGTCCCATTCCCAGCGTCGGCTCTTATGCGGGCGAGAGCTAAAATATACCCCAGGCTCCCTCCGGGCTGCATTTCACTGTGTGTGTGGCTGGGGGGAAACAGCAGCTCGCTGTATCTCTCGAGCCTCTCGGGTGTTTGGGATGGGAAAATCCCTAGCAGTCCGCCAGCCTCTGCATGGAGCGGACAGGCACTCCGTGTGCCTGAATGGGCGGGGGATAAGCTTTAGAAGAGGGGAGGGAGGCAGCATCCAACTTCTCGGAAAGAGAAACTATTTGCACTGAGTTATGTGCTATCCGAGCCAGACACTTGGGCAAGGAGTAGCTGGTAGCTCTGCTCCCTCGTCCCCAGTCCTGTCTCACCCCCAAGACTAGAAACGTCAAGCCGGCCCTGCTCAGGTGCGGGTTTGCAAACAGACGCCCCAGGAGGTGCCCAGACTTCACTTGGGCTGGTTATTCTTTCAGCCATTTCACCTCCTGCCATGTGCTCGATATATACCGCTCATCACAGGCTCCGGGTCCCTGGCGGAGTTCACACTGTCCCAGCCAGGCGGAGAGAAAGTTTGCTTCTCGAAGGGCGGATTTCAAGTTTTCCTACCACGGGGGTTTAGGATCAAAGCAGATAGGGAGGGTTTCTGCTTTGTATTTAAGCGTGAGGGTTGGCACAGTAAATTCTTATCCAGTGGTGGTGGGGAGGGAAAACCGCAACAGAGAAAGCGAGCGAGAGAGCTGCTGTGTTGTGGTTTTACAGGCAGAGGCAGGGAAAGGAGAGAGTGACAATGAAACCAGTTTTGCACAATTCAAATACATTTGTTCAGCATATCAAACCCATACGCAGCAGATTTCCCAAGGGAGGATTTAGAGGGCATATTTCCCCCAGGTGTAAACCAATGAGGAAACGCATTTATACAACAAAACTATCTTGCTGTTAATGATCATATTCAGGATTTCATCAGATGAAGAGAGAACTATTTCAAATCATTCATTTATTGGTTTGGGAGGCTGGATTACGCTGAAAGATATTTTTTCTAGCCAGCTCCTTTGGTTTTCCTTCAAGGTCTCTCCAAGTTGTCAAGCCTGTTTTTAATTTAATCAGACTTTTCCTACGGTCCAGCAAAGACCCTTGGATTTCAGGCAGAACTGCTCCCACCTCCCTGATCCTACGCACCGCCTTTCTCCTGGCCCAGGGGAAAGGAACTCTATAATCTCTCCAAAGAGGAGTATCTCTAATCTTTACCACGCGAAGTTTAAAGGGCTGAATTTTTTTTTTTAAAGCAGAGGTCAAGTATGTCTCTCTCTGGGCTGATAGGGGAAGCTGTCTGACCCCTGACAGTTGCTGTTACAGGGAGCCTCTGACATTTGAGCTACATCTTTGTGACTCGCCCCTGTCCACCCATTTCACAGATAATATTTTCCTCCTAGAGCAAACCCCAGTCACCGCCTGTAGAAAATCAGTCCATTTACTGGGTGACCTTTGCTCATTTCATAAGCAGGCAGAAGTAAATAACATCGAGCCACGCTGCACTAGAGATCAGGTCCAACCCGCTTTGCCTTTGTAATCTCAGGGTGTTGTGTTAGCGGGGTAATCACAAAAACGTAACACGGGTGGTTATCAATTTTCGGGGGGTGCTGGAAAAGGGAAACAAATTTCCTTCCCATTTCGCGACTCCCCCTACACCCCGGGCTGTAATTCAGAATCATTATTTGGGGATTCTGCGAGCTGGGGCCGGCGTGTGTGTCGTGATGTGCCCTTTGAACACCTTGGCAATAACACACCAGCAGCCACGCCCGACAAGGGGCTCGTTCGCAGGCTGTAACAACTGATGGGAAACAAACTGACAACGTCTAAGAGCCCGATCTCTTCTTCAAGGGCATCCAGTCCCGGCGCCCAGCGCCCCGCACCTCTGCTGACAGCAAACACTATCTTTCAGTAACACCGCTAAAAGCGACACGGAGATAGCCCCACCGCATTTGTCCACCGAGTGAAGGAAACGGAGCGGCCGGGAACAGCAGGCACCGATTGTAGGATACCGAGTCCTGCTCCCCAGTCGAAGCCGGGGGCGGGAGTCGCTATTGATTTCAAAGGTTCAGAATCTCCGCCTTGCTTTTCATGGGGCAACATGCTCCCGGGCAGTCTGCGAAGCCCTTCTCAGGCTCCCGCCTCTATAACCTTTGTCCTGTGTCTGAAACTGCCTCCCCGCTACCCCACGGGAAAGCTCGGGCTGCTCTGTGCATGGAGGCGCTCTAGTTCCTGGTGCCACTTGGAGAAGCTGGGCCCCTGGGGCTAAGAGCCAGAGGCGCTCCCCATGTAGCGCGCAGATGTCAATGGGCCCCTTACTTACGGTGAGTGACCGTCAGACCTTCACTGCCAGGGGCAGGACTCTGCGGGGCCTTTCTCGGCCATTCTCCCAAGTCCCACAGGGAGAAAGGTTTGATCCCTTTGACGCAGAACTGGTCTGGGTCTGGAGAGGAAAGAGATGTGGATTGGGGCAGAGCATAATGTAAATTAGAGCGGCAGCAATTCCAATGCCCTAAAACGTCCCTGTGCCCTTCCAGGAAGTCAGACCTGCCGCTGCTCTCGATCACTCTTTACACCAGATTTTCTCAAATGCACCCACCCAGGGACTTTTCTTGCGCCCACAGCCTCCGGGGTGGTGATGGGGGGGGGTACAATGCAGTGACCCCTCCTCTGGGGCTGCCCGGAGGGGTTGGACCTTGCCCCCCTTTGGAGCCACAAACACTAGAGGAGCAGGAGAGCCGGTGTGAGTTCCCCATCTTCCTGGGGCAGTGGGGCTCAGGCTTCTGGCTTCAGCCCTGGGGTGGCGGGCGGCAGGCTTGGCAGTGGGCTCCTGTCAGGGTCTCTGACCGCAGGGCTTTGGGCTACTCAGCGTGGGTTACATCCCTTGGCTGCAGGACTCCATCCCCGGGCTCACCACCCCCCACATTGTCCCTGCTGCCTCCCTATCCACCTCCTCATCCAAGTTTGCCAGGGCTGAGTAAGTCTGCTATAAACAGTGATATTTGTATGTATCACTTTTCACTGCCTCTCAGCTAGCTAACAAGTTTGCTGCTGTGAAAAGTGATATTAACAAACATACAAGTATCACTTTTCACAGAAGCAGACTTACTCCCTAGAAAGGGTAAAAAATGCAGCCAAAAAGCAAAAGAAACAATAATAAAATAAATTAAATAAATATCAATAAAAGATAAGAACATGCAAAGCACCTTATTTGTGTTTCTATTCTGTTTAGGTCCAGTAAAGAATAGAGACAGCTGTACCTTATTGTTATTATTGGGTCTGCAAAAAACAAACAACCCACCCCCACATAAATAAATGACTATGATTTGGACATACACGGGTGCATATTTATTTGATTTTCCTGAAGTTAACTAAGTATTTTAGGAAAAATTGTCAAGTGGCCACCAGCAAGAGCTAGTGGCCACATTCTGAGCCCACCAAAAATAATTGTTGTGAGGACCCTGCTTTAAATACCTCAAGGACATTTGATGCTACCTAGGTATGGTCTTTTTTTTCTTCCCCAGTCTGCCACAAAGCACAAAAACCTGCTGTCACGGACTCACAGATCGTGCCCACTCTTGTCCCTGTGCGGTCCATGGGGGGTGCCCCTTTCAGTGAGACAGCCCTTCTCAGGGGTCCACTCTCTCTCGGGGTCAGGCCCCTCCACCTCCTGGAGCCGCACCTCTCTGAGCCTTAGCACGTCCGACTCCGCTGTGGGTCCCCTCCGGGAGTCCACACACTCTGGACCCCCTGGACCTCTTCACCCCCCGAAGGGGTTGATGCAACCCTGGTCTCTAGACCGGAGTGACTCTCAACCAGCATAAAACAGGAGAGTTTATTGAGAGTTGAGCACAGCACAGGAAACTCTCACGGCCTCAGGCCTGGCCTCTCACAATAACAGCACATCCCACTCTCCCTGCATCCAGGTGGGCTCTGCCTGCTTCCCCTTGCCAGCCCCCGAACCCCTCTGCTTCCCAGATAGGCCTCTGATATCCCTGGCCTCAAGCCCCACCTCTGTCCATTGTCTTCTCTCCAGGTAAGCAGAGTCGTAAACAGGAAGGCCTGGGTCTCCTCTCTTCGCAGCTCTCCTCTGGCTGGAACCGGCTGGTCAGGTCACCGGGGTCCTCTCTCTGCAGCCCTTTGTCCTCCCACTGGCCAGAACCGGTTGTGTCTCCTGAGCTGGGGTCCCGAGTCCCTCTCCGGTCCTCTGTAACAACAAACTCCCTCTCCCCTCACCTCGTTAAACCAGTAACACCCAGGGACATTGAGTCCCACCCCCTGTGCATGCAAACCCTGGAAAACACAGAAAACCCCAAGAAAACCCATCACTTCATCACACCTCCCTTTCCCTCTTGGGCTCCCCTGTGCTTGATTTAACTCCTTTGCTTTTCATTCATTTTCCTCTTCTTCACTGATGTGAGTATGACAAACGGCTGCTTTGGGGACCTCTTTTCCTCTGCTCAAAAGAGGAGAGGGGCGTTCTATGTAGATGGACAGGAAAAGAAGAAATAGTAGCAGTTCTGAAGTTTCGTTGCTTCAGCTTAGAGCTTGATTGGCCAGGAAGTTAAAATCTGTCTAGGGCCAGTCACGTTCCCAGCAGTTATGACCAAATGAGCAACTCGTTTTCAATTTGAACTACAGTATCTTTATTAATAGACTCAGGCACGTGGTCTCTCCCAGGCTTGAGCTGCTGAAGCTCTGCAGTTGGCGACTGGGCTAGCTTGCCAAACCCAGCACCGTGGATATCAAATTGGTGAGTCTAGTTATTTCTTCCAAAGTTGGCCACAGGAGCAATTGCTTCTCACCAAAGCAGAGCTGAGCTAGCCTGCTGTTAAATACTGATCTCCGGCAGTAGGGAGTGGCGGCTTAACCATTCAGAGGGCTCCTGATGCAAATTGCCTAGCACCATTGACTTCAATTTACAGATGTTGAGGATCTGGCTCTAATTCAGTGTAGGAATGAAGGGGAAACAATCCGAATCCCAGATGAGTAACACCCTCTTCTGAGTCCCCTGGGGACCCGATGATTCAACACCCAAACCACCAAGGTGAAGCTAGTTATTGTGCTCGGGAAGATCACAGAAGTTTCTGCCTTGTGTTCTCCACCGTCAGGAACTTTTAAGGGCTGGGTTGCTTCTAGCTCCCATTTCTAAGGGCTTGGCTACACTTGAGAGTTGCAGCACTGGTGGTGGCTTTACAGTGCTGCAACTCACTCACTGTCCACACTGGCAAGGCACATACAGCACTGTATCTCCCTGGCTACAGCACTGGTTGTACTCCACCTTGACAAGGGGAATAAAGACTATAGCAGTGCTGATGCAGCGCTGCCCCGCCAGTGTGGCCACCAAAAGCACCGTTATTGGCCTCCAGAAGTATTCGGAGGTATCCCATAATGCCTGTTCTAGCCACTCTGCTCATCAGTTCGAACTCTACTGCCCTGGCCTCAGGTGACTAGCTGTCAGACCTGCCCTTTAAATTCCCTGGGAATTTTAAAAATCCTCTTCCTGTTTGCTCAGCCAGGTGTGGAGTGCAATCAGTGAATCTTTCCAGGTGACCATGCCTCCATGGGCCAAATGGGGTGGGTGAAGACACCCTGGAGTCCCTGGAGGCATGCAGCCAGGAGCTCTTCTCAAGCCAGGAGGAAGGTAGCCAGTCGCAGCAGCCGTGACTTGGTGGAGGACAAACAGAGGAGCGGGTTCCGGTAAGCGGCTTTTATTTTCAGGATGGAAATTTTTCTGGAGAGGAGGGAGTGTTAGGGCTGCATGCATGCATGCCTAGAGGTGGAATAGCACATTGATGTGGTCTATCACGTCATGGTAATCGGCCTCGGTAATCTCTTCAAAAGTCTCATCCAGAGCGTGGGCAATGTGCTTGCACAGGTTTATTGGGACAGCCACTGTGGTCCTTGTCCCAGTCAGGCTAACACATCCGCGTCACTGTGCCGCGAGGGGTGGGGGGACCATTGCTGCACACAGGCAAGCTGCATAGGGGCCAGGGCGGAATCCGCATTGCAGTAGAAGACCCTCCCATGCTTTCCAGGTGACCCGCAGCAGCGAGATATCTTCCAGGATAAAGTCCTGTGGAAAATGTTGGGATAGTGTTCAGTGTAGGTGGCCCCTGCAGCTGTTTGCTTTCCCCAATGCACAGAAACCCAGAGCACAGTACAGCCCTGAAACAATCATTCCCTCTTACTCACCATTTCGGGGCTCCCGTGGGTTATGTGCGTTCTCTTTGGGATGGGAAAATTATGCTATTGTGAAGACTATTAATGTGCCCTCCTTAAGAGAGGTGTCTGGTATGAACAATGCTGCCTCTGTTAAGTGTTGCATTTTGCCTTTACAGATGCAACCTTGAAATCTCGGCTGTCCGTGTTATCACTGGCTGAGAGACTTCAAAACTTCCAGAAGAGACCGAGAAAAAGCAAAGAGGACATGCTGCAAGAAGTGATGCACCAATCTCTCACAGAGAATCAAAAAGTGCAGGAGTGGAGGGAGAGGGAAAGCAGGATCCGCAAGGAAAACGCAGTGCACAGGAAGCAAAGCACGGAGTGGCTGATAAGCATCCTGGAGCGCCAAGCAGATTCTATCCAGGCACTCGTAGCTATGCAGGCTGAGCACTACGGCCTCTGCCCCCCCTGCACCCCTTGTCCCAAAGCTCTTTCCCTTGTGCCCCCGTGTCAGCTCCAAACCCCCTTCCCCAACATCTGGGTTCTTACCACCACCAGCTGCCTCCAACACCTGTACATTCACCAACCAGCCCTGAGAACTACGACCTTTACCTTCTGCACTCAACCCCCATCACCATGCAGTGTAGCCATCCTGAAGTGCTGCAGTCATTGCACAGCACTCCAGACAGGACATATGCAAATCTGTGATTGTACAGTTCCTCAACTCACCCCCTTGCCCTTTCAGATTCCAAAAAAGTTGTGTGTCTTTCAATAAAGTAATTTCCTTTTCAATAAATGAATTCTTGGCTTTGAAAACAGTCTTTATTATTGCAGAAAGTTAAAGATACCTTAGTCCAGGAAAGAAACAGGCATTGCAAATCAGCTTAGCAAACACAGATTCCTATTAACATTGTAACCACTGCACTTCACTCCCATGCAAGGCACCAAACATTACTGTTGGTTTTCAGCCTCAAATTCCTCCCTAATCCTTGCAGTCCTGTGCTGGGCCTCTCTAGTAGCCCTGCTCTTTGGCTGTGCAAATTCAGCCTCCAGGCATTGAACCTCGAAGGTCCATGCCTGACTGAATCTTTCACCCTTCCCTTCACAAATATTATGGAGGGTACAGCACGCGGATATAACCGCGGGGATGCTGCTTTCCCCCAAGTCCAGCTTCCCATACAGAGATTGCCAGCGCCCCTTTAAGCGGCCAAAAGCGCTTTCCACAGTCATTCGGCACCGGCTCAGCCTGTAGTTGAACCGTTCCTTGCTGCTGTCAAGGCTCCCTGTGTACGGTTTCATGAGCCAAGGCATTAACAGGTAAGCGGGGTCTCCAAGGATCACAGTGGGTATTTCAACGTCCTCCACTGTAATCTTCCAGTCTGGGAAAAAAGTCCCGGCCTGCAGCTTCCTGAAGAGGCCAGTGTTCTGGAAGATGAGTGCATCATGCACCTTTCTGGGCCACTCTGCGTTAATGTCAATGAAACGCCCATGGTGATCCACAAGCACCTGGAGAACCATAGAGAAATACCCCTTCCGATTAACGTACTCGGATGCGGGGTGGTGCCAGAATAGGAATATGCGTCTCATCTATCGCCCCTCCACAGTTAGGAAAATCCATTTGTGCAAAGCCATCCACAATGTCCTGCACGTTCCCCAGAGTCACAGTTCTTCTTAGCAGGATGCGATTAATGGCCCTGCAAACTTGCATCAACACGATTCCAACAGTCGACTTTCCCACTTCAAACTGGTTCGCGACCGATTGGTAGCTGTCTGGAGTTGCCAGCTTCCAGATTGCAATAGCCACCTGCTTCTCTACCGGCACGGCAGCTCTCAATCTCGTGTCCTTGCACCGCAGGGTGGGCACGAGTACCTCACACAGTCCCATGAAAGTGGCTTTTCTCATCCGAAAGTTCTGCAGCCACTGCTCGTCATCCCAGACTTCCATGAGGGTGTGATCCCACCACTCAGTGCTTGTTTCCCGAGCCCTAAAGTGGCGTTCCACAGTGCTGAGCATTTCCATGAATGCCACAAGCAATTTTGTGTCGTATGTATTACGTGACTCGCTATCATCGTCGGACTCCTCACTGTCACTTTGGATCTTAAGGAATAGCTCAACTGCCAAACGTGATGTGCTGGCAAGACTTGTTAGCATACTCCTCAGCAGTTCGGGCTCCATTTCTCGCAGACCAAAACGAAACACAGAATTGCGCTGCACAGAAACTGTGGAAGATGGCGCCAAATGTGGACGGAAACACAGAGATTGCTGTGATGTGAAGTGATGCATCATGGGGTATTGGGACAGGAACTAGAATGACACGCACTCTCTGCTCCTTTCCCACAACCCACGGCGCCAGAATGGGAAGAGGTGCTCTGTGGGATAGCTGCCCATAATGCACCACTCCCAATACCGCTGCAAATGCTGCAAATGTGGCCACGACAGTGTGCTGGTAGCTGACAGTGTGGCCACACTACAGCGCTTTCCCTACACAGCTGTACGAAGACAGCTTTAACTCTCAGCGCTGTTCAGCTGCGAGTGTAGCCAAACCCTAAATCTTTTATTCCCTTGTCAGCCTCATTTCCAGAGGAATTAAAACAAAGTTAGCACTTACCACAGATTCTTGTGTATTAAGCAGCTTGGCACACACTCACACACCCCTAAAACATCCAGCTGGCCCATGTCGTTTGAACTTGACACCAAATTTCCAATCTGCATATGGTACTAGGCAAGATACACTACAATATATTAATATAAAGGGAAGGAGAGAGTTAATGTGACTTCACTAGTAACCTCTAGGCTCCACATGTGGGGAAGAAAACCATTTCTAAAATGCTTGCCAAGTAATTTCACCTTGTCCTGCCTTCCTCAGATTCAGCTGAAAGCTGCTTGCGATTGTTGTAAGTGGACACTGGTGACTTCAAGCCAGGCAAGAGCTGGGCATTTCAGAAATAATAACCAATAGGAATTAATACTTAATACTATTTCAGGTCATGTTATAGAGTTTGGTTTAACCAAGAGCATAGGCATATGCAGCACATTTCATTAGGGTGTGCACCGAGGGACTTTTTTTTTTAAAGTGAACATCATAAAGGTTGGGGTATGGGAGGGAGTGCTGAGTGTGGGAGGGGATGTGGTGTGCAGGAAGGAGCTCAGGGCAAGGGATTGGGACAAAGGAGGGGCGCAGAGTGTATGAGGTGGCTCAGGACAGTGGGTTGGGGTGTGAGGTACAGGCAGGGAGTTGGGGTGCAGGGTGCAGCAGGGGGCTCAGGGCAGGGCATTGGGGTGCAAGATGCAGGCAGGGAGCTTCGGGCAGGGAGTTGGGGTGCAGGAGGGGTACAGGGTTCAGGCAGGGGGTTGGAGGGCAGGGTGCAGGCAGGGGGCTCAGGGCAGGGAGTTGGGGGGCAGGGTGCTCCCTTCCTGCCTGCCCTGGACCCGGCCCCATGCCGCGCTGCTCACCACGTCCCTGCATGCAGGGGCAGCTCTAGGTATTTTGTCACCCCAAGCACGGTAGGCAGGCTGCCTTTGGCAGCTTGCCTGTGGGAGGTCCCCAGTCCCATGGATTCGGTGGCAGCCTGCGGGAGATCCACCGAAGCCGTGGGACCAGCGGACCCTCCGCAGGCATGTCGCCAAAGGCAACCTGCCTGCTGCCCTCACAGTGACCGGCAGAGCGCCCCCGTGGCTTGCCGCCCCAGGCAAGCACTTGGCATGCTGGTGCCTGGAGCCGCCCCTGCCTGCATGGCCCCTGGAGGAGAGCACAGGGCTCTGCGTGCTGCCCTTCCCACGCCTCCAGGTACTTCCCCCGAAGCTCCCATTGGTCATGGTTTCTATTCCCGGCCAATGGGAGCTGTGGGGGATGGTGCCTGGAGCAATGCACGGAGCCCTCTGCACCCCCCACCTCCGGGGCCCCAGGGATGTGGTGCTGGCCGCTTCTGAGAGCGGCACAGGCCTGCAGCACCATGGGGGGTAAATCCCGTGGGCTGGATCCAAAGCCCTGAGGGACCGGAAGTGTCATTTTTATAGATGATCCAAAGCCCTGAGGGGCCGGATCTGGCCTGTGGGCATTAGGGCATGCCCACCCAGCACACCCCATGCGCATGCCTATGACCAAGAGGTAGCTTGGAGAATACACGTGTTTAGTGGAAGACTGTTCCTCTAGCGCATATGCCAAGAAAAGCCATTGAACTGAATTTTCCAGAATAGTGAACAGAAGACCCTGCAGGATGCTCATTCCAGCCCAGTTTGTCTGCTTCCCTCCTCCACCTGAATCTTGGCTAGTTCTCCTCTGCCTTGCACCTTATCGACTCAATTACAGTGGTGAGAAGTGAGTGCTCCTTAATCAGAAGAGTAGGATTTTACATAAAGAAAACCAGGTCAATGTTTTTCATGAAAATCTAATTTCATGGGGTTTTTTTTATCAACAAAAAGTGTCATTGATGTTTCAGATCTTGAATATTGTCAGCCAGCTCTATTTTCCATCCATTGTGCCCAAAGGCAAATGACTCCGCAAAGTGCAAAGCAGAGGAGGACCAGGTCCTGTTACTCAGGCAGTAAGGGAAAGGCTTTTGGGGGACTCCAGGCAGGCACATTTATACTAAAAACATTTCCTTCCGAATCAAACATTTCTAAAAGTGAATTTAGGGCTTGTCAAATGCATAGGAGGGGCAGTTAGAGAATGGGAGTGTTGGGGTGAAATCTAATGTCACTTTAACCAGGGTAATCAGAAGTGACTCCATTTTTAAGTCAGAGATGATTTGAGATCAGAATCAGGTCATTAAGGCTTCTAATTAAGAACAAGCTCAAGCCAGAGCAGTGCAATTTTCCTCTCAGTCCTGATCTGGAGGAGTCATTTTTATAGATGAGAGGGTAGTTTATTGGTATTTACATATTAGTGCATATGGTTTCATGATCATTGCACGGACATTTGGTTATGCATCATGAAGAAGAAGAGAGTTCCGCAAAGGGGCCAAAACTTCCCCATAGTCCTACAAGAACTATAGTGGCAGAATTCCTGCAATGTTCTCAAAGGTAAATTTAATACCTGACAACTGAACTAAAGATTAGAACAGGGAATCAGCTGTCTGTTGTGGACAGAACTCATCATGCCTGGTCCTCGTACCGTGTCAGTAGTAGACACTAGGCATGTTGTGTGCATGAGGCATTCCAGTCTAATCATGTGTTTTTAGATCCAATTCATTTGAGGAGACACAATTTAAAAATAGTATGTTAAGATAATAAATGTCCTCACCTATGTTAGAATGACAATTTATGTTATTTAAACAAATATTTGTAATATTATAATGTACTTTTAGTACTTTTACACTTCGTTTACTTGTTACATTTATTTTACCTTGGTCAATGACAATAAAAAAGTCACTTTCCCTTTTATTTTTATCAGTTTGTACTCACTATCACTTTCTGATTCTCATCCACAAGCACTACCTCACAATGTTTGGGATGCAAGCTGCAGGTGAACATTTATTTTCTAAAAAGAACATACAATTTAAGAAATCATGGAAACATTTTTATTGATCTTAGATTTTATAAAAGCTTATTTTTATAAAACTTAAATGAGATACAAGAGTGTCTTAAAATAATAAATGATAAAAAAGAAGTTCTATTATTAATACCTACATAACCATGCTGATTCCCAGCCAAGAGAGCAATGAAAGGATAATTCAAAATAATAACACATTTTTTATTTATATGATAGACATATCTGGCTGACTTCCTCATCTACACTTCAATTCAATGTTTGATCTCTTGTAGACCACTCTACTAAGAATTTCAGCTACAGTTCAAATTAGGCTGGGTCTACACTAGGGAGGGGGGGATCGATCTAATATATGCAACTTTTGCTACAAAAATAGCATAGCTGAAGTGGATGTATCTTAGAATGAATTAAAATTACTTACTTCGCATCCTTGAGGTGCTAGATCGATGGCCGCAGCTCCCCTGTCGACTTTGCTTCCTCCTCTCACACTGTTGGAGTTCAGCAGTCGACGGGAGAGCGATCGGGGATCGATTTATCGCGTCTAGACTACATGCGATAAATCGATCCCCGAAAGATTGATTGCTACCCGTTGATCCGGCAGATAGTGTAGATGTACCCTTAGTCACAACTATGGTGGTGATTTTTGTGATACCACTAGGAACAGAGCCAAGACATCAATTCATTCAACACAGGTCAGGGACGTGCAACTAGATGGCAAGACTTCTTCAGTAGATCTATCAGAAACAAAGCTTACAAGTACTAGAAGCTGTGCAGCACCAGAGCCGTTACTTGGTTCATCAAGCTGAACTTTTCCTGAGCTTTGAAACATCACTGACTATGGCTCAGATCTTCAAAAGGGCATGGCCCATTGAGTTCAATGGGAATTAAGCCAAGATCCTCAAGCTATTGAGTTGCCGATGTCACTAATGAAGTGCAAAACAGCATCGTTTCATGAAGGGTCTCTTTTCGCATGAATAGCTGTTTCAGGCCCTATCACTTTTGCAATCATATCTGTCGTGAAGAGAAGGATAAGATTTTCTGCGACAACATGAGCTGTACACTGTGGTACAATTCACAGAGATGCCAAATGAGATGCCCTAAGGGCGTTTCTATTGACACAGCCAATTTGAATAAAGTCTTGCTGATTTTTCAAGACTTCAAATTTTCTTGGAACAAAATCCCTCAGGTTTATTCTTCATAGATTATGAAGCCAGGAGAGACCACTGTGATCCTCTAGTCAGCCCTACATAACACATGCCGTAGGCCTTCCCAGAATTAATTCTTGTTTGAACTAGAACATTTATTTTAGAAAACATCCACTCTTGATTTTAAAATTGCCAGCAATGGATATTCTAAATTTTTCAGCAACTCAAAAGGCCACATACTTGTGGCAGACAGCCGTTCAGAACACACTCAATACTGTGATTTTGAGTCAGTCCATTTAGAACCTATATGCCATGTATTTGTCATCGTTTTTCTGCATACTTTTTTTAATTCATGATGTGTCACTGAAACAACCTACCACTGTCCTTTAATGGATAATCCAGCTTTCTAAATCCCCTTGGCCAGGAACGAGCTCCAGTAGAGACCAAATGATAGGCACCATGGTTGTTGGATGCTCAGCAGTGCCTTTGGCCCATAGCAACTATAGTAATCATGTCTGGGGTTCGAAGTTAGTGACACGTTTTCTTCAATGGTCTGTGGGGTCTGGATACTTACTTGAACTTCGTGTCATACATAAGAGTGTTGTTAATGGGCCATGGATTGTTTTGAACAAAATAAATCTCAGAACACAGGGGCACAGGTTAAATAATGTTTCATTATTAATAATAATTCTTCTGCTCTACTCCACTCTGATTAGGACTCAGCTGGAGTTTTGTATCCAGTTCTGGGAGCCACATTTCAGGAAAGATATGGACAAATTGGAGAAAGGCCAGAGAAGAGCAACAAAAATGATTAAAGGTCCAGAAAAGGACCTCTGAGGGAAGTTTGAAAAAACTGGGTTTGTTTAGTCTGGAAAAGAGAAGACAGAAAGGGAACATTATAACAATTTTCAAGTATATAAAAGGTTATTATAAGGAGGAGGGAGAAAAAAAATTCTTTCTAACCTCTGAGGATAGGACAAGAAGCAATGGGCTTAAATCGCAGCTAGGACAGTTTAGGTTGGACATTAGGAAACCTTCCAAATTGTCAGGGTAGTTAAGCATTTGAATAAATTGCCTAGGGAGGTTGTGGAATCTCCATCATTGGAGATTTTTAAGAGCAGGTTAGACAGACACCTATCAGGGATGGGCTAGATAATGCTTAGTCCTGCCATGAGTGCGGGGGACTGGACTAGATTATCTCTCGAGGTCCCTTCCAGTTCTATGATTATATGATTAGCACTGGCTCTAGTAGCCTGCTGCATGCATTCACATCCTGCTTTAGTCTATACTAGCTAGACATGTTAGATTACAACAAGGTTGCCTTAATTGGAAACATCATTACATTCCTCCATCATATCTTGCACTTTATACTGAACCATTAGCTGGGCTTCTCAGACTATCATAATATGGTGGCCTTAAAGAGACACATCTTTACTGGGCTTATGCTGTGTTTCAGGGTTTTTTTGAATAATTTGAAATTTACTTTTATTGTATATTGTTGTGTCTCCTCGCATGTCTCCCTATTCTGGAGCCCCACTGTGATATTTCTAGAGGGTCACAACCTACCATTTGGGAACCCCCAAAGTAGTTTATTTTAAAGAGTAATTCCCTTATTCTATTTTTTTACCATGGTTGTAAGGTTTGTGCCATGGTTTTTTACCAGGACATCACATCAGTTCCAAAGGTGGTAGCAGACTTTGAGGGTTAATCAACTTTTAAAATCAGACTCCTGTAGTAATTGTTTACATTAGGAAAATGACTCGTTGACACTGGGGTCAAGCAGTTTTCTCCTCCAGGTCTTGTATTACCTAGGGTTCAGAATGACATGGCCTCCTCTGCCCTAACAGCCAAACTGTTTTCAACTCCAGTTAAAGGAGACATGGGGAACCCACTATTGATATATGTTGTCAACAACAGGTCATTTCCCTAAGCTAGACACTTTCTCAGATGCAGATTCTGCCATTGACCTACACAAGGAGTGAAATCCTAGATCCACTGGTTTGCCATTGACTTCAATGGGCCAGGATTTCATCCAAGATCTCCCAGTAAGGGTATGTCCACACAGCAGCTAGGATGGTGCCCCCCAGCTCGAGTAGACAGACACGTGCTAACTCTGCTTGACCTAGCACCTAAAAATAGCAGTGTATCTGCGGTGGTACATGCAGTGGCTTGGGCTAGCTGCCCATGTACTAACCCACCAGACCTGGTGGGTTCATACTGTGGCAGCTAGCCAGTGCCACCACCTATGCTGTGGCAGCAGCCACACTGCTATTTTAGCATGCTAGCTTCAGTGGAGCGAGTGCGTGCCCCTACCAACATGGGGAAGCATGCTTCCAGCTGCTTTGTAGACATCCCCATAGTCACTCAGAGGTTAACAGCAGAATGGAGTCCTTAGAAAAGGATTTTGTCCTCTCTCTCTCACCTTTTTAGCTACATTTGAATGATAAAAACAAATTGCTCAAAAAGCATAGCTCTACAGCTAATTGATGACAATCAAGCACACCAAAGTAATTCTTCAACAGTCCTAATGGTGAGCACTGCTGAGTGGTAGGAGAAAGCTTGTTTTTTCCCTTTCATCTCTGAGTCTGGTACAGGGATGCTCAGAAACTTTTACATTTTGAGAAAGGGCTTGTTTTATTCCCCAGCTGCCATGAACTAACAAGCTAGTGACAGATTTTCTGTGCAGATGGGGTTGTTTGGGGAAAATATGCCTAGCAAGCAAGCTCACTTTTCCAAGCAAAGTTATCTTTATTGTTTATTGTGTTCACAAGCAGAGTCAGCTTTTGGTGTCCAGGAATTCCATGGCCTTGGTCCTCCCTGATTTGGGGGTGGGGCTAAATACATAAAGGAGAATCCCAGATTTTGTTTATTAAAGAAAATGATGGCCAAAGAACCTTTGGTTGGTTGAGATGATCTTAAATCAGTTTATGCTGTGAGGGCAGTGCCAACCAGCCTGCCTCTGATGACTGCTGCAAGCAGTCACTGTCACCTCCGGCCATAAGGAATAGCCTGTGAGGCAACACAGTCTAGTGGACTAAACATGGGACATAGAAAAAGGAATTCTAATCCCAACACTGAGACCATCTCCCTCTATGATCTCAGTCAACCTTTCTGTCCCAGTTTCACCATCTGCTAACTCAGGCTGATAATTAGAGCTGTACAGTGGATGACAATTCTACTTAGTGACAACTTTCAAGGTTGTGAAATTTGTTTTGGTTCTGTGTGGGGATGAAAACAAAACCTTCCAAATGGCTTTGAGAAATAGAATTGTGTAGAAATATCTGTTTTCGGACTGAAGACCACCAGAGCTTTTCAATTCCTATAATCTCTCTCTCTCTCTCTCTGGTCACTTCTGATCCAAGAGTCCTGGATCAAAAACCCCCTTCCTGATGAAAACTTCATCAATACTGACATGTCTCCACAAAATGTTTCAGCTTTCACAAAGCAGTACATTTCAACAAAAATTTCATTTATTCAAAAATGTTTCAGCCAGAGATACTGATAACACTTGCCCTCCTGATGGTGTATTTGGCTTGTGAAAACTAAGTAGTAAATTAATGTTTGTAAACGGTATGTGTGCACTAAAATTCAGCAGGATGTACATAAAATAGTCACTGGCTGGAGGCTAGTAGGCTGCAGAGTTCCCAGCTTATTTGGACAATTGTGACTTGCAAAACTTGTAAAAGTGTTGGTTTTCTGCAAGACTCCAACACAAGCTGCTGAGCTCCACAAGCAGCTAGGCATAGATCTGGTAAGGAGAAATCTAAATAGCCTGACTGCCCCCCACCCCGAAAACACACACACACACACACACACACACACACACACACACACACACACACACACACACACACACACACACACACACACACACACACACACACACACACAGAGCTTGGCTTTACTGAGCATGCTCACATGGATTGAGCATGCTCAGTAATATAGCTGAAGCTGCTGCCCTCACTCTACTCCTTCCTCCCCCTCCTCCGCCACTATTGGCAGGAACAGGTTGTCTCTGCTCACATGCATACAGAATTTATGTAAAATGAGTTGAATCTGGGGTGTAGCCTAAAGAAGCATCCCATCCACCAGTCCCCTGCCCAAATCCTTTGGCTGACCCTCTGCACTGTAAAATACTCATGGACAGGAGTTGGTTATACTGGTGGTGGGGGGTTGCGGTTTTGCAGTCATACACAAAAATGCAAAGGCTGGCTCTGCTCACAGATTTTGGGTAAATCCAGTAGGTCAGTGGGGATGGTGGGGAATACAGCAAGTAAAAAACAAAACCACAGATCCATTCTTCACTCACCCTAAAAGGAAACATCTTATATGTGCCACATTGTGCAGATTGTTCAGCATTCAGGCTAAAAATCAAGACCTATTTTTTTAACAGAGCAAGATTCGGATTTACTATGATGAATTGGGTTTTCCCAGATCAGAGGAGTCAGCCTCCCGATGTTCACAAAGGGCTTTCTCTCTCCTTGGCCCAGACACCATTTCAGTTTCAGACTTGCTTTATATACACCAAAGGTGTTGAATGAGAGAGAGGGAATTGAACAACTGAAATAACAGCACAGCAACTGCCTTAGGATGCAGTGTTTGTTAAACTTTCACTTGACCGCTGGCATGTTGGTATGAGTCACACCTTTTCCTCTAGGACTTCCCCTTGTCGCGCACCAAGAATGGCAGCTCTCTGTGAAATGACAAAGAGTTGCTAGAGTTTGCTGCTCTGGTGAATATTCCACTGCTGCTCTAAATTTCTGCAAATCTGCAGATAAATGATTTTACATCTAATTCGATTCAGGAGAGGCACACACAGAAATTCAGGGAAATAAAACACTAAATCTCATTTCTTGCTTTAAAGTGCTTTCCATATATCACCACCAACCTACATGTAAATTTTAGTCAGCCACTGCACTAGTCTTTTAAAGAAGTTGAAAAATGTCTCAGTTTCCTCAAAGGACACACCTGTTATCTGAAACAGTTTTTAACCAGCTTGTTAAGCAGCTTTGACAGATCAAAGACCCTGGACAATGGGCACAAACTTTAACAATAGTTTAGCCTTGAGCAAAAGCTTCTGTCAAAGCCAGGCTTGTGCCAGTTGTATTATGGCCTACAATTGAAAATAAATTTTACTTGGATAAGTACCTCAGCCTGATCAGAGGCACTGCCGCCACTGACACAAAAGCAGTTGGGGATAAGTTATTGACTCCACTGACAGCCTGAATGAACTTCATTATGCCAACCCACTCTTGGAAAACGTGTCAGGTTTTAAACTGAATTAGGTGGCAGGTGCATACACCATTTTCCTGACCCCCTTGAGACAACAGAGAGCCAATCATCACCTGATTCTACAGACAAATGTTTAGATTTGGTTTTCATATTGCACAGCTATAAGTGAGAGCATATTTAAATCATAAGGCTTCCCCCCACCCCCCTTTTTCTCCCCAGTCATTAACTTGCTATGTTCCCATGCACAGGTCACTCTGGTGTAATGTAACGTGCTTCTCCGCTAGCACAGATTTCTATAAAGTTTTTGATTCATCTCTGTTGCAGCTCACTTGAGCTTGCAGGATTTCTGCAGTCCACTTCTATAAAGAAAATTGAACTACAAGGAAATGGAACCTTTCCCGTTCTCCTCTGAAGGGCACAAACCACGCATGCACGCATGCACTCTCTCTTCCATCCTATTCCCAGTACCTCCATACTTTTCCTTTCCTCCTTAAATCTCTCCAATATTTTCAATCTCTCTCCACTTCCTCATTATTCACTCATTTCTTTCCTCGACTCTTATTCCACTAACTTTCTACCACTTCCCCATCTCATTCACTTACTTATTCATTCTCCTCATGTTTCCTCACTTCTCCTTTCCTACCCCAGTCACTCACTCCTTCCGCCATTTCTCTTTGGTGATTATGTACCTGCTCCAACTCCCATTGAAGTTAATGCAAAGACACCCATTGACTTCAGTGGGATTTGGATTGAGCACTGTCTCAATATATTTCATATGAGATGCATTGACCTATCCCGTTAGAATTTGGAACTCAAATGTTAGTCTTCATACAGACTGTTTTCGCCATTTAAAAAATCACCACACCAATAACAAATTTAGTCAGACTTCTTGCCAAAAACTATAATCCTGGCACTTCTCTGCTGTGGAAGCAAACTGAGATTCTACAGTCTGTATTTATTTTATTTTATTTTATTTTTTGCCTGCATATTTTGCTAGAAAACATTATGCTTTATAGTCTGCCAGGGCCTACAAAGCTAATGCAAGATCAGCAGAATTTCAGTTACTTTGGATGCCAGCTCTCATTACTTAATCATGAGACACAGAATTATTAGGACTCCTAAAAATGAAAGTCTACTTTTCTGACCAGAAAGGGAAGAGTTGGCATATGCCTTTGGCTGCGTGCAATGCGTGTTAATGAGCAAGTAAGATTCCTTTTCCCTCTTAGCAGGTTGGGGGCCCTTTATCCATCCTGAAACTTTTGAACTGAAATGGTGTGCATGCCACTTGGTTAAACTGGTGTAGCTTTTGATTGTGAACAACATTTACACCAGCTGTAACATTTTACACTCAGGTAAGTTAATGTACATATACTCTCACTTCTATTTTTTTAATATGCAAAGTGAGAGCTGCTTCAAAAGTCAGATTTTTCCACAGCGGAAGGAAAATTATCTTCCAGCTTTGGTTGTGTATTTAACAATTTGCAGCAGAGGCTTGTTAGCTTCAATGAAAATATTCGGCACTTTCCGTTCAAGGATCTCAAAGTGTTTTATGAACATGAATTAATCATCACAAAACCCGAGTGAGTGCCCAAGATCACAAGCAAATCAGTGGCAGAGCAAAAATAGAGCCCTTAGCATGCTCTTCCATACACACTGGGTTCACTTCACAGATGCGTTTGGTTCATATGTATAATACTAATGCATCAAATGCTTCCCTTCTCTATCTCTGTTATAAACAGAGCCTGACTGCTTCACCCATGGAGCTACAGCAACATATATTTCTCTGCCTCACGCTCACAAATTTAGGAAAACAAAATACGCTTATTCTTTAGGGCCAGCTAAAGACTGCTGTGTGTCAACACAGAGACTCATTTCTCACAGTGGTATCACTTGCTGGATACGTTCCTTCCCCCCAACAACAGCAGATGGTGTTTCATAGTTGGTCACAAATGGCTGTCAGCGAGTGTTTGTCTGCCTGCCAGTAACCTGTAGTTTGGGGACTCCCTCAGAGAGTGTACCAGCCCTGACTCTGCTGATAGCAGCATCTGAGAAAATGATCCGTCCTTTCTTGTCAGGCACAAAATTAGCCATCTCACTTTCAAACTGTTGACAAGGGGAATATGAAAGAAATAAGGACTGTGCCAGCCCAGCTGATATTTCTTGAGCTCTCGTTCTATGGATGTAGCACAGCTCAAATAGGAAATGAAGCCTTTATGGCAGTAGTGTTTATACCAGCCTAAAACTATTTTAGCAATTAGGCTTACTGCATTTTTCCAGGCTATGTTAGTTTTTTTCTGTCCTAAGGTAGTTCAAGATGAGATAACTTTTAGTGACATTGTCTGCAGAAGCCAAAATCCATCGAGTGGGTAAAGGTCCCATTGCACCAGTCACATTTGCTGTTGGCGACATGCGCACAACTAGAAGGCAGCCAGCCAACAGTCCTGTCCTCTGTGGCTGGAGCCCTGCACTAATAGCAGTGAACAGAAAGGAAAGAAGGTGCTAATGTAGATCAGGTATCCAGCACTTCAGTCCCCTATCACCCAAGATGAAACCATTGGGAAACCTGTATATCAGTTTGCAACAATAATCTTTTCCCTTTGGCACATATCCAGCATTTCAAATACACTCATTATCAAACCCAAATTATTTATTTCTACATCACTCTCAAAGATGTGTCCATAAACTAGTGCAAAATACCTTTCACAACAATCATTTGAAGGTGTCTCACGTTTGTATGGCTGAAAACCAATTTCTGTTTAAAGCCAGAAATTGTATCTGCTCTGAGTACTTAACTGCTCTCATTTTCTGCCTGGGCTAACTGGACACACACAGTCCCTTCCTCATATATTATCCTTCTGGCTAAGTGGCTGGGACTCCATTTTGGAGCCTGCCAACTCCACTTTACTCATATTCAGCTAGTCGGGGCTGCTACTGAGTAATTCTTTCCTCTGAGTATCGAGTGTGCTCCCACTTTTTCAAAGTTCCCGAGTTTAGGAAAATATTGAAATTACCTAATCAAAATTAAACATTTTGACAAAGGTCAAACCACTGCATTTTGACTTTATATTATATTATAGCAAACAGGACCAAAGTTGCTATATAAATGCAAAATTATTGTAATAAAATCTAATATAAAAGTCAAAGTCAAAACAAAGCTCTTTGTCCATATCAAAACAATAGGTTTTGACTATATTGAAAGGAAACATTTCAATAATTCATTTTCAACTAAATCAATCCATTCCCACAAAATGTTTTGATTTAATCAAATCATGCTTTTCTGATGGAAAACTCTTCTATTGGAAATTTTTCAACCCCTTTTACAGACAAACCTGTCGCTCCCTTGCCCCCAGAACTCACCCCTTCAACAGCAACAGAAACTCAACAACTTTGTTTAGCTGGAGTCAAGGCTGTGAACACATACCAATCACTTAAGCGAAAAAGAAACTTTGAAGAATATCGAAGTTAAACAGAATCCAAACATTGGAAAGACAAGAAATAATGCTAATTTAAAATCAGGGCTTATGTTGGAGTCTGGTACATGGTTATATAAATAAATCAGTCTCTACCCTTTATGGTTGTGAAGATAACCATGTGCATATTAAAAATGTGGATCATCCGTAGCTGATGCAGTGATGTCTGCCTGACTTTGTTCTGTTCATTTACATAAATAGGTAACTCAGGCACCCAATGATCATAATTCAAATTGTTAATTATATTACTGCTGATCAAATCATGTAAGAAAAGAGAAGGAAACCATATTGGGCCTGGGCCTCCTAGGTGTTGAGCACTCTGGCCTACATTTAGCAAAGCATTTAAGCATGTGATTTGAGTAGAACAACGCCTATGTTTAAAATTAAGCACATAACATGCTTAACAAGCCTGCTGGATTGGGGCCAGAACACTCAGTGGAGTGGACTGAACACAATCTACTGTAAGTGACATCTCCTGGGTGAAGACCTGCACAATCTAGTGCAAATGACATTATTTTGGTGCTGCAGTTGGTTGGCATGTTGGAGAACACCACCACTTTTTATTCTCCCAAGTGAGAAGGAGCTAAAGCCAAGAAATAGAGGTGGCGGGGTGAGTGGGGCATCTGAGTCCCAGTGAAAATGAGCCAAATCTGTGGAGCCCAGCAGAGCATGCATGGTCATATTTTCAACACCAGTACAATGAGGGCACATCTCATTTTAGCAACTGGGTTAGGCTGAGTTTGTTTTGTGGGTGGAGCTTGGAACAAAATCACACTGATTTTTTTCCAGCTCAACCTATGGATAAAATTGCAATTCAAGGTAAATAAAACAAACATTAAAAAGAATGAATATGGAGAATTAAGGAAGCCAAATAAGTGTAGCTCTTCTGTCATATTCCTGTCACCCCAGGCCCCAACCATAGCAGGTATTTGTGTATAGAACAAGTATCTCAGTTACTTGACATCTTAAGTCTTGTACTACTTTAATGATTTGGCCTTGAACTTCATTGGCTGGGAACATCACAGTCTTGTATACTTGGCCAGCTTAAGGACTCATTTGTGTCAGGGAACCTCAGTATATTGGGAAGATGACATGCTGGTTCAATCATCCTTTGGTGCGTGAGTGAAATGTGACATGCAGGATGTTGGTGTTGCTGTGTTGTCAGTGGAGGGTGAACTGTAGGACAATTTGTGATTATGAAGGTGGAGAGGGTTGATGGGTGTTTCATACATTTAGGAAGCTGGATATGTTAAGGGGTGTCGCTCATATTGTCAATGATGAAGTTGTATGATGAACAGGTATAAGGATGTCTCATGAATTAGGCTGGTGAGTGGCTAGGAATATGGGGAAATTGTCATTTGGGGAGCCTTTGCCCTGTATTTCCATATTTTCCCACAGCCTTTCTTTTAAGCAGCTTTTTAATGTACAATTTCTTGGCTTTCCAGTGTTTATAAACTGCATTATTAAGTTACTGTAGTTACAACCTTAAATCAAGCTGAGCAAACTTTTGTGTGGGAATTTCATTAGCCTTTTGATAAAGTTGTCAAGGAAAAATACTGGTGCTCTGCCATATAGAAGCATTTATTCGCCACCAAGTATGTAAATTAGATTACATCCTAGATGACAGCTGTGTCAATTAGCATATCTTGGTCTCCTGCTTGCTTGAACTGCACCCAATTTTTTTCCAGGCTACACTTGTGGATTTCTTAAAGCCCTTTAGCCCAACCAGTTCTGCCTCAGAGCCCTCTCAAAGACTCTCTGGGGTTAGAAACTATTTGGAGTTTCTGAATGCTGCAGGAGTCCCTACATGACAGCTAAGGAGCCTTGTGGGGGTAAGGAGTTCAATAGAAGGAATCCCTCTGGGATTTAGGAGATCTGCTGCACATCATGGCTCCAAATGTCTGCTGGACTCCTCATGGGGCTTAGAAGCTCTGAAGGGGTCCTGAAGTTAATTAGACAAATTTGCCAAGCCTGTCACACACTCGGTAACCTCACTGGATCCTCCAGACTTTTGACAAAGCTTTGAAGATTGCAACATGCCAATGGAGGATTCTGCTATGGGTAAATCATGAGGGAAAAATTTCCTGCAAAAGTACCAAAATTTCTGGGCAATAGTGCCATTCAAGAGCTTCCAAGCAAACCAGATCTGACATTTCAAGGCTTCTCTTCTTTTGAAATAGAACAGAAAATTATTATAAGTATTTGCCAAATGGTCAAAACACCTAATTTTTCAAACGCCCATACTTCAGAATTAGATGGAACAATTCATGTCAAATTTTGAGGAAAAAAATCTTTTTGACCCTGAGATAATTTGCCAGAAAGGACATTTTCTAAGGGTGTTAGAGAGTGGGTGTGTATGTTGGAAATCCAGTTTATAATGGAAAGATAGATTCAGTTTAATTACAGTGAAGATACTGCCCCTCAGTAATGTGGAAGTCACTTTAACATGGAAATACAGCTACTAATCAGGTAGGACGTGGCAACTTTCGCCTTCATAATATCTTCTTTTAAAAATATTAATATTATAGTAGTAGTATTGTAGTTGCAAGATAGAAGACATTTAGAGGGACCTGATGAAAAAGAAGCAGATGTTCGACCCCGTGTCCTGGATGTGGATGATAAGGGCTTTTGGATGAGACATAAAATTGAGGTCTTGACCATTTGTCATAATTAAAGAAGTTATAATACCATTCATAAGTGTGGGGGTGTTAGCTTCCCAGATATTTATATTCAACCAAATTTTGTTCTCATAGGCACACATACAGCTGCTTTCAATTTCAGTGAGCGTACTGAGGTGCAAATATTGGCCTATTCTGCTTATTGAAATTTCCCCTGAATTCTCAGTGGGATACAATGTTCTTCAGCTCTCTTCTAAAATGCTGGGTAATGGTGCTGTGGGTTTGTAGTCTCATGCCTCTTCCTTTTACCTGTGGCCAGGGCTGTCCTTAGCCATAGGCAGAACAGGCAGCTGCCTAGGGCACCACTCTGCCGGGAGCCTGGACAGACGGGAAGCAGTGGAGCATGTAAGAGCAGGGCTGCTGGGTCCTAGAGAGAGCTGAATACAGCACAGTCTGAGGGAGGGGATTGGCAGCTGGGGTCTCTGGGAAGGAACTCACTTGTGAGTGTGACTCTTTCGCCTGGCGTGAGGTGAGGCAGGCACGGCGGCTCTGGCAGTATCTTTTGTTGTCCCCCATAACATCCATTCATCTCCCCCCTGCCCCGCAGAGTACCTCCTTTTCTCCCTCCCCCTCATGGAGCACCCCACTCTTCCCCCTCCTCTCTGTCAGGGCTGGGTTGGGTGAGGTGCTGCCGGGGGAGAGGAGTCTGGCTGCCTGCTGAGGAATGAAAGTGAAAGTAACTCACTTCCTCGCAGCTAGCCAGGATTGGAAGGGTCGCACAGGACTGGGCTGGGGATAGCCAGATAGCATGTGTGAAAAATCAGGACAGGGGGTTGGGGTACGGTGAGCAGATAGCCCACTTTTATAGGGACAGTCCCAATTTTTGGATCTTTTTCTTATTTAGGCTCCTATTCCCCCCACCTCCCGTCCTGATTTTTCACACTTGCTGTCTGGTCACCCTAGGTGGGGGTAATTGGTGCTTATATAAGACAAAGCCCCAAATATCAGGACTGGCCCAATAAAATCAGGACATCTGGATCTGATCACCCTAGCTGGGGAGCGTGTCTCTCCCCTGGGCTGGCAGTGATCCATCTCATCCAGGGGGAGCTGCACAAGGCAGAATGAGCTGCTGTGGCTCCATGGGTGCCCCAGCCCTGAGATCAGATGCTGTGCTAACTTCACCATGATCCATTGGGCTGGCAGTGGTGCCAACTGGGGTGTGATAGGACCTGAGGGTTTGCTGCTGCTGTTGTCACTCTGCACCCAAAGAGGTGGGATTTGGGGTCCTGCAGTTTTCCACCTATCTCCTCCTCTACTGCAGCTCTTGGACCAGCAGGCTGGGGGGTGAGCCAAGAGTGAAAGCAGTACTGTGTTGCCATTTAGATTGCCATTTAACAAATTCATTCGCCAATAATGCTTGCTAACAATCCTGAATTCAATTTCAATATTTTTTAAAAAAAATCAATATCTTCGCCAAAAACAGAAAATTAAGTTGTTGACAATTATTTGTGACAAGTTTGGTATGGGGAAGGGAGTGGGCCACTTTTAATCAGAGAAACAGAAAATGTTGACTGACTTTCCTATAGCCCTGTTACTGCTAAATAGAACCCTCCAACAACTGTAATATGCTCATCTCCTTATTAGTGTATAGAGCAGGGGTCGGCAACTTACTGCACATGTGCCAAAGGTGGAAAGTGTGCTGATTTTTGATGGTACTCAGTGGCAGGCTGAGCGGCTCAGCCCGCCGCTGCTCTGCGGTTCCGGCTGCTGCCCCATTGCCACCCGGGGTCCCGGTGGCCAGCCCCACTCAGCACCCACTGCTGGTCTGGGGACCCCCAAGGAACCCTAGGCTTGCAGCAGGCTGAGCAGGCCGGCGGCTGATACCCTGACTGAGCCACTCAACCCGCTATCGGCCTGTGGTTCCAGTCACTCAGCTGGTAGCAGGCTGAGCAGGACTAAATTCAATGAAATAGGAAAACAAGAGCAACTAATGACAAAGTGCAAGAACCTAGAGCAGTGGTCCCCCAGGTGCCAGACAAAGGACCATGGCAGCAGACGAGCATCTGCCGAAATGCTGCTGAAATTCGGCTGTGACACCTCTGGATGACGCTGCTTGTCGGCGGCAAGCAGCGTCATCCAGAGACGTCACTGCCAAAATGCCGCCGAATTTCGGTGGCATTTTGGCGCATGCTCTTCCGCCGGCCAGTACGCAGGCATACTGAGAGGCCCCTGCGGGCGCCATGGCATCCACGGGCACTGCATTGGGGACCCCTGACCTAGAGAGCCCCCTGAAGCACGGCGATCGTTTTGATTTAAATGGACTTGAACTGTATGAAGAATTGAGTACACTGTCATCAATGTTGCCACATGCAAAATCGATGATGGACTTTGTACAGTTTATTCATACCAGCAAACTTGTTGACATATATCTTAATGTGTACATTGCTACTCGTATTCTACTGACAATTCCTGTAACAGTAGCATCAGGAGAATGGAGTTTCTCAAAACTAAAGCTCATTAAAAACTCCACTCTACAAGGAGTCAGGAACACTTGACTGGTCTTGCTATTCTTGCAGTCAAACAAGATATCACTTTGTCTTTGTCATACGATGACATTATTACTGATTTTGCAGCCAAAAGAGCAAGAAAGACTGTTTTTAATTAAAAAGAAATCCTTGTTTCAATACCTTTTTATAGAAATTTCCAATAAAATGTTGACAAATTAAAAACATTATATTATTTGCATCATTCTATCAAATCAGAATTTTTCTATAGTACCACTTCTTTAGTGCTAGTCCATCAGCATTACAGTGTGCTTAATTAAGTTAAATTGGTTTCAATAACATTCACGTGGCAAGTTTTCCAATACTGTAAGCGTATGTTTGTGTTGCTAAGAGCAAGACAGGCACAGCGGCACCAGTTTAATAATCCCGCCTAGGGCACCATAAATCCTAAGGACGGCCCTGCCTGTGGCCAGGCTAGACTCTTTGGGGATGGGAGGGAGAATCACAAATCCCCATACTCCCACAAATCTTAAAGCTTGTCTATACTACAAAATGAAGTCAACTTTATTTAATTAGACCTCAAGCCTTCGAATTAATTAAGCTGATTGCGAGTGGCCACACCATGCTCATTGTCTCGATGGAGTACGTTGTCACTAGCAGCGCCGGCATCGATGCACAAAGCAGTGCATCATGGGTAGTTTGCCATAGCGTGTTTTGGGAAGTTTGTGCAATGCCTCATGGGACCAAAACATTGTCGCAGGGGAGAATGGGAACACTGTGTTAGCATCCATTGATGCACTGTGCTCCCTCCCTCATATCAACGGCAAACAACCCAGTGATTTTTGCACCTTAAAACCACCATTCATACACCATAACCCCAGAAGCAAGGAGTCTGCTCAGTTGTGCGCTCTTGCTGTGAGCATCTCAAATACCTCGATGCCTTCTCCTGCAGTATATCCAGAGCTGAAGTAGGGTCTTCCTTATGGAACGTGGTGACGTCTTGCAAGCAGCCCTGCTGCAAACCATTGAAAAAAACAATTTACAGCTGCTGCTGGCAGTCACAGAGCAGCTGCACTCTGCTAAGGGAGGGCAACCTGTTTCTGCTCCTGTGGAAAAAGCATTGACTGGTGGGACTGCATCGTTTTGCAGGTATAGGATGATGAGCAGTGGCTGCAGAACTTTCAAATGCAGAAGTCCACCTTCTAGAAACTTTGTGCAGAGCTTTCCACTGCCCTGCAGTTCAGAAACACCCAAACGAGTTGCTCTGACAGTGGAGGAGCGAGTGGCGATCACTATTTGGAAGCTTGCAATGCCAGACAGTTACCGGTCAGTGGGGAATCAGTTTGGAGCAGGTAAATCAACCGTGGGAGCTGCTGTGCTCTAAGTGTGCGGGGCCATTGATCGACTTCTGCTACAAAGGGTAGTGAGTCTGGGAAATGTGCAGGACATAGTGAATGGTTTTGCCATGATGGGGTTCCCTAATTGTGGTGGGGTGATAGATGGCACACATATCCGCATCTTAGCACCAGACCACCTTGCCAAAGAGTACATAAACTGAAAGGGATACTTTTTAATGGTGTTGCAAGTGCTGGTGGATCACAGGGGGCGTTTCACCGACATCAACATAGCATGGTCAGGAAAGTTTCATGACGCACACATCTTTAGGAACTCGGGTCTGTTCAAAAAGCTGAAATCTGGGACTTTCTTTCCAGACCACAAAATGAACATTGACGATGTTGAGATGTCTATTATTATCCTGGGGGACCCAGCCTACCCCTTGCTCCCATGGCTCATGAAGCCATACACCGGCCATCTGGACAGTAGTAAGGACAACAGTAAGGTTCAACTATAGGCTCAGCAAGTGAAGAATAGTGGTTGAATGTGCCTTTGGTCATTTAAAAGGGCACTGGAGAAGTTTACTAAGAAAGTTGGACCTTAGTGAGGAGAACATCCCCATGGTTATAGCTGCCTGCTGTGCGCTTCATAATATCTGTGAAGAAAAGGGAGAAAATTTTTCCGTAGGGGTGGGCAGTTGAGACAGATCACATGGCAACCATTTTTGAGCAGCCAGACACCAGGGCAATAAGAAGAGCACAGCAAGGGGCACTGCGTATCCCCGAGGCTTTGAAAAGCCATTTAAAAAGTGAGTCACAGTAATGTGAGCTGCTTGGTTCATTGTGCTTTCCCAAACCTTCACCTGATTTGTATCACTGTCCTTGTAAAGCCACCACCCCCCACCCAAGGCCACTGCTTCTACTCAATAAAGAACATTTATTTCTCAAATCCATTTACTTTATTTAACAAACATACGTAAAGAGGGAGAACAGAAAAAAAGTTATCCTTGGGGAAAAGGGGTTGTAAAGTTGGAACGGGAGAAACATTTTCAGCAGTGTAATGTAACACCGCATTCCAGACCATCAAATGTCTGTGAATGGGCACCTTCAAATCCTTGTACCCTCCCCCAGAATTAAGTGAAAGGGATAATGGACTTTTCTTCCATGCCTCATGGAATGCTTGGGGAAGGGTGATTCAGCACCAGGCAACAAGGGCTGGCTGTCTACCATGGTCTGCAAAGGAACTCTACCCTCCTGCTTCTGTTCCTGCAGTTCAACCAGATGCCTCAATATGTCTGCTTGGTCCCTCATAATCCAAAGGACCTCATCCTGCACCGCACTCTCTCACTCGTTGGAAACTTTCCTGCTCTCCATGTGCATGTCTAACTTCTCAGAGAGTAAAATTCTCCACGCTCTCAGCTCTGTGTCAGCTGTCCAGGAGGTGTTCATTATCTCGGCGAACATATCCTCCCACATTCTCTGTCTCCTCCTTCTAGTCAGCGAAAATCTGCTTTCAGGTGTTGATGACATGCTGCAGGACATATTTCCAGCTGTAAGTCATGGGGAAAAAAGAAAGGGACCATTGTACATGCATAAAATGTTTCCACTTCCATAAAAAAAACCCAACCCCTATTACACTAGGTGCAAGCCATAACAAAATCAGAATCTGTAACCATTCACTGCGCCGTTTTGCTGCTCCAGCCATGGTGAATACCCTCCACCCCTACCCCAGGTCATGGGTGACCACACTTTTAATTAAGTTTATGGCAGGCTCATGTTGGGAGCAGAGGTAGCTAGTCAAACAATTGCCCCTTCCCATAGCACCACAAGAAGCTGTTTACGAAGGAGGCGGGGAGGGGAGATGTTTTCACTACCAAATTGCGGAATCTCACATGTGGGGCCCCAGTCTCCTAGCAGCCACTTCAAACTACTTGCCGACTCATGCCAAGCACAGTAAAGGCACATTGGCAGCTGCATGGTTTGGCAATGTGGGTGGGGTCTACATGCTCTTTTCTTGTAAGAACACTTTTAATGAGAACTTCCCCCATTTCCCCTAGGCAACCCTATGTGATATCAGTCTCCTGAGGGTGGGAGAGGCAGAAAGCAATGAGATGCTGCAAGTGACTGGATACTGACCTGGTCCTTATGCTGCTATGCTGTGTACTAGAATGATGCCAGCAGAATTGATTCAGGAGTTGCATGGAAAAGTGTCCTACCATGGTGAAAGAAATAAAATGGCCCTGCCCAGAAACCTTCTGCAAAGGATTGCAGCGCATACCTGCATGAAAGTTTCCTAGAGATAGCTATGGAGGATTCCCAGGCTATTCCAGTCCACATAAACAGTCTTTTCCAGGGTCCAGCCTCTGCATAGCTGGAGCAGCCTCTTGTAAGAAGAGAACCACAGCACCTTGCTTTTTCTTCACAGTAAATATGCAATACCACCAAATATGTGTGTGACAGCTAAAGTTTAACTGGACTTTGATTGTAACTCTATACTCACCAGAGGTTGGCCACTATGATGTCTTGCAACCCACAAGGCTCCAGGATTAAAAAATATTTCCTGATTCTACGGGAGAATGGATCCACCGCTCACCTGTCTCCCATTCTCCTCCTCCTCCTCTTCCTCATCCACCATATCATCCCCCCTGTTGTCCCTAGACTCACACACCTATGAGGTGTCTACATTGCTTGTGGTGGTGCTGGTAGGGTCACCCCCAAGAATCATATACAACTTTTTGTAGAACCAGCATGTGCGGGGTTCAGCACCAGAATGACTGTTTGCCACCCTTGCCTTCTGGTACACTTGCCCAAGTTCTTTTATTTTCACATGGCACTGCTGTGTGTCCCTCTTGTAGCCCTTCTCCCTCATTCCCCAAGCGATCTTTGCATGGATGTCAGCATTTCTTCTGCTGGACCGGAGCTCTGCCTGCACAGACTCTTCTGCTGGACCGGAGCTCTGCCTGCACAGACACACAGCGATGCAGAACAGGTTGGAGCGCATTTGTGGTGTGTAGTCTCCATGATCAGCTGTGCTCAAGCTAGCATGCTCCTAATGCTGATCAAACAGAAAATGGGAAATCAAAAATTCCCAGGGCTTTAGCAGGGGTGGGGCTGTTTCCTGTGTACCTGGCTGCAGTGCAGCAGAGTTCAGAATGATCTCCAGAGCTGTCACAGATGAGCATTGTAGGACACCACCTGGAGGCCAATTAAGTCGAATTATACAACGCTGCATCTGCACTACCTCACAGTCCACCCATGAAAATCAAATTAAGTGCTACGCCTCTCACAGAGATGGATTACGGAAGTCGACATTAGAGGTGACATAGGTCGGCATAAAGGACCTGTTAGCGTAGACACATACATTAACAGGTTGACTTAAGGCAGCTTCCTTCGACCTAACTCTGTAGTGTAGACCAGGCCTCAGATGTCTCCCTGAAGACCTAAAAACAGCCTTAGTTGACTCCGCTCCCTCAAACAAGCCAAAACAGGTTTGTTGGCTTCTGACAAGTCAATGCAGTGTTGCAAGCCTTTGAAGAGCTCATGGGGACTAACAGGCCTCCTAAAGCTCACTGTGGTGGTACCCATGAGCCTCAGTCTTATGAGGACAGGAAAGGAGAACTCAAGAAACCTCCTAAGGTTCCTTGGGGGTTCTCCCATTCTTGATCTCTTCACTCCAGATACCAAGCTCCCATCCCCACATCTAAGAACTGCAGAACCATGGCTCCCTTCCTGTGGATCTCAGGAGGTCCACAGAGAGTGGGGACAGAATGATAGCAGGTGACTTGAAAGAATCAAATCTTCCATTGACCTCCTGAGGTCTTCAGTAGAGAACAACCTCCAGCAGGCCTTAGAAGCTCAGCAGCCTTCCTTTCTGGTGGGTAAAAATTATCTGATCACAACTGACAATGCCTTGGAAAATCCCTTGATTTTAAGGTGTACTGAAATAAAAGGGGCTAGTGGCTTCTTTTTATTAAGGAACAAAGCTAAATTAAACTAAAGAGACAGCAAGAAAGAGGTTTCCAGTGGTTATACGATGGGCTATGCTGTTTTTGCCGGAGCTGACTATCCATAGCAAATGTAACAGTCACCAGTGGAGTTAATGGGCACTATGATGAGACAGGCATACTAACCATTGTAGCTCTCACCCAGGGTAACCCACACTGCTGTTTTTGTCAAGTGGACACATCCACTAGGAGATGAACTGAGGTCACCGACTCTTTTTCACATAGATCATTAACAGCCCTCAGACGTCTACACATTCCAGTGTCTACCAACTTGGGCTAGTTTAACATCTTGTCCTTCGAATTTATCAAAACAGTCAACATACATTTTACAGACAAATACATAAGCATAGCCCAGAACTCAAAATAACACATTGGTAGGGCCGGATTCCAATACCCTTGCTCATGCTGACTCACTCCACATATAGTCCCATGGAAGTCTGTGAAACTACTCATGGCATAAGATGCAGCCCCACATGAGTAAGGGTACCAGAATCTGGCCCATTGTGAGGAAGGATGTGTTACAAACATTGTAAGCTCTTTTGGGCAGAGACTGTCTTTTTGTCCTATGTTAGTACAGTGGCCCGCATGATGGGGTCCTGGTCTGTGACTAGGGCTCCTAGGCAATATTTATTTATTTAATTAATTAATTAATCATAAAATGTCTAGGCAATTCCTGTGCAATCAAGTGTTAGTTATTTGGAAAATTGAAGGGAAGTGTTATATTAATAGGAAATATTACAACAAAACAAAGAAATGGGTATTTTCTTGACTGGAACTAAAACTTCATTATTTTTGGAACCTGACTGGCCCAAACACATGGAAAATATATCTTACCTCCCAGTCCAGCAGCACTGAATTAGCTCTGCAGATACATTTGATCATCCCTCAATTCTCTTTGCTTGTCGTACTACTCTTTCCTAATGGTTTGTAATACTTGAGCTGACTGGTACAACTGGGAATCAAACCGTTCTCTCTCAGATTCAGTATCACTTTTAATTAACACTCCATATAATTAGATTGATATAACATTGATGTCAATGCCAATGAGCATAAGTATTGGTTCTTAATGACTTGATATAACAGAAGCTACTGAGCCAGAGGAAATCCTAAAATATAACAGAAGTAGTTATTTCCTCAATTTATTGATGTAAATGTGGGGGGTGGTTAGATTAAATATTAATTACAAGGTTAAATGTGACCCATTTAATCAGGTCATTTCTCCAGTCCTGCCTTTGGTGCCATTCATGAAAGCACTTAAACACATGCTTAATACTATCCATGTTCAGGGCAAGTTAAGCATGTGCTGAACTTTAAGTATATACTGAAGTGCTATTCTAAATAAGGGCATTTTCCTGAACTGGGGTCTTTGTTTACATTTCACAGCATTTTTTTGCTGATCACTCTCAAAAATGTTTCCTTTTTTTAAGGTCTGTAGAAATTGGAACAATATACACACAAGGTTTTGTCAGTCTCCATTCCTTTCAAATAAAAAACGTAACACTCATTTTATTAGCACCAAAATCTAGGCATTCTTTCTATTTTTAAGTACCCCAGAATGTGTAAATTCACTGAAGTTTAGAGCTGGGAAGAACAATCAAGTAACATCTGAGGTCTGATTTTGGTGTTAATCTTTGTGCTCACCGTAAAACAGTTTGTTTTCAGGGAAATAACTATTTCTGTGGAGTTTAGAATAAATAAAGGAAAAATAAAGGAAAAGTGATTTTGCGAACAGTTTATAGGTGAAAAACTCTGAAAACCATTACTGCACAGGCAGTTGGAGTTACTAAAATAAACTTCTTTCAGATATTTTGTTATATAAACTGCAGTTTAATTTTCTGAGCCATACTATTTTGCAACTTCTTACACTGTAATATTATGGAAAGTTAAATATAAGATTTGCATATTAAATCATTTAAAATATGCCCACCAATCTTTAAAAATGCAGTAATATCCTTACTAGGCATGATGATGACGATAATGCTATAACATTATCAGACTGGAAAAAATCATGCAGTGAAATGTCAGATTTGTTGTAAAATGTACAGTAAATACAAGATCCTTCAGGAACACTGATTTGAAAGGCCATCCTCCTGGGACAAATTTAAGGTTTTGTCCTTAATCATTTTGGTCCCTGAAAATGAAAATAACACTTTTTGCTTTTAATACAATCATTGAATCATAGAAGATTACAGTTGGAATAGACTTCAGGAGGTCATCTAGTCCAACCCCCCTGCTCAAAGCAGGACCAATCCCAACTAAATCATCGCAGCCAGGGCTTTGTTAAGCCAGCTTTAAAAACCTCAAGGGAAGGAGATTCCACCACTTCCCTAGGTAACCCATTCCAGTGCTTCACCACCCTCCTAGTGAAATAGTTTTTCTAATATCCAACCTAGACCTCCCCGACTGCAACTTGAGACCCAGGGCTGGCACTTCCATTAGGCGACCCTAGGCGGTCGCCTAGGGTGCCAGGATTCAGGGGGCAGCATTTTGTGCACTACGCATGGGGTGCACAGGAACTTCCGGTTCCGCTCCAGTTGCGCTGCCAAAGAAGGACTTTCTGCCTACGTGCCATGGAAAACAGCGGCAGGCAATTGAACAGCTCAATGACTGCCACTGTCGCCTGCGGCATTTCAGCGGAGGGTCCTTTGGTGGCATGATGGGAGTGGAACCAGAAGCTCCCGCAGGCCCTGTGGGGAGCACACAAAATGCCGCCCCCCGAATTCTGCCTAGGGGGCAACCCTGGCACTGCTCCTGTTGAGACCATTGCTCCTTGCACAATGTTCGATCAAAGCAAGTATCATGGAAGAGCTTCAAGGATACAGAAGATAATATGGCAATGCATATAGCACTCTGTGGAAAAATACTGTCACTGTTGGTCAAAGTGGTGCAGAATTGCTTTTTCTCCAGATAGGGTAAAGTGAACTGTTTTGGAGTTTTCCATAAAGTCTGTTTTTGAGCAAATTATCTAGAAGCTACTGGGAAAGAAATTGGCATGAAGAGAAATGAGTCAGAAGAACTGTCTCCAGCTCTATCTGTGCTAAGTTGATTTCAGGACAGGAATCTTTAGTAGAAATGGAATGGCATGGGAAGAATCTTCAAACAATAGAAAAGTTTAGACTAAGGAAAACACAGAAAAAGATGGAAGAAAAGATACACTGAGAAGGAAAGGAAAATGTGACATGAAGGAAAGGAAAAAATACGTGAGACATAAGGTTAGATCAACTCCTCTGCTTCCATGAGTGAAGATTTGGCTAGAGTTCTCTCTGTGGCACTGGATGGGAGCTCTTTTATAGTCACCTGGATCACCTGGATCGATTGGTCTTCAGCTGTAAGACTGCGCCGATCACAACACGTCTGCCAGTAGTAGTTCATAAAAATCCAAATACATACATTGATACATTGAATTATTAGCCTTCATCTCACTGCTAGATATTTTATGACACTTGGGATTCACCTAAGTCTGCATTAATACACAGCCTACTGTGTCTTAATATTTCAGTGTAGTAGACTGGGAAGGATGGTCATTAAGGTGGTCGTTTTTTGAAACATGAAAGAGTACCACTGTTATAAAAGCCTTAATACAACAATTGATCAGAGCTTTGTAGTGAGCAGGCTCAGACCCTGTCTGCTTCTTCTTGTGGTTTCTAAGTTGTAGGCTTTTTAAAAACCTCATATTTGTGCTTATTTTGATTATGACTAGTGTGAAAGAAACACTTGCTATGATCTTATTGTAACTTGTGACCATACAGCACTGTTGCTCTGCTTTCCATCCAAATGCCCAGTTGCAATCCTTCTGAACATGCACTTCATTCTAACTTTAATGGGAGCTCCATGTTCAAGAACCCTACAAAGAAAGTTGGACTGGATTGGGATAAAATTTTATATTGGGCTAGATGGCAACATTAACCTGAGCAAACTTTCATAAACTGCTCTATCCCAGGACTAGCAGGAGAGAGTGAGCCTCAGAGACATCCCTCTGAATCACAATGCCACCCCTTTGCTCCTGGGAAGTGATAATGTACTGCTGGCTTAAACCAGCAGCAAATTACTACCCACCCTGCATAGGCTCAGCTACATTGGCCCAGGAGAAAGAGGAGGTGGAGTCAAGACTTTGCCCAATCTCTGCCCATTCACTGCTCCTCAAGTTCACTTGCTCCCAGGAGGGCATAAGCAGGCAAAGAGGGGGGAGGAATAGCTCAGTGGTTTGAGCATTGGCCTGCTAAACCCAGAGTTGTCAGCTTAATTCTTGAGGGGGCCATTTGGGGCAAAAATCTGTCTGGGGATTGGCCCTGCTTTGAGCAGGGGTTGGACTAGATGACCTCCTGAGATCCCTTCCAACCCTCATATTCTATGATTCTAAATAGCCCTACTTACTCCTTTGCACCTGGATCCATGGTCTGGGTACCCAAGTGAGGCATATGGGAATTTCTCACAAACTTGCACAGGCACGTAGTCCAAGTCACAATCTAGCCCTTAATTTGCACTGGCCCTGGAAATTATTCATATGCTGCACAGGGAGAATAGAACCCAGTGAAAAAAGTATAACAGAATTTTGAATGATTATGATATTTTGTTTCTTCATGTGCATAGGATGGCTGTGGGAGTGTGATATTAGCAGTGTGGGAAAATGATATAAATATATTTTGCAAATTTTCACAAAATCTATTCACAATTGCATTCTGTGCCTTTTAAAAAGTCACTTCTTGCAAAATTATCACAAAATGAACTGTCCTGCATTGAAATAACCAAAATTTCAATTCTTTTCTTGTGGTGACTCAATGCAAAAATTGATCTCTGTCCAGATGAAACTCTGAATTTTGAAATTCTCCAAGTTTTATTTTCATCAAAAGTGTAACCACGTTAGCGTAGCAAGGCTCCATTTCCTTTCAAAAACGTTCCTATTTTTGAGTGAAAATGTGCATTTTTTCATTAATGCAGACCAGTTTCATGAATTCATAGCAAAATACTAAAACCTCACATTTTGAGATTTTTGTAAGTTTGGTGTGAATGTTTTATATTACACATATATATATGTGTACACAAACAGCCACTCCTACAGAGACATATGCACGTGTGGTGCACTGATGCATATGACACAGATAAAAATAATCTCTGGTTTTGAATGTCTCAAATTGTTTGCCCTCAGTTCCATCCTTTCTTCCTTTCCTCAGTGAATTAGCACCAGGGCCTCAAGTAAACCCACTGCAACTTTGGGGCTTCCCTCTTGACTTGTCATCAAGGGTACCCAGCCCATTCTGAAATATGAAGTGTTGTCTGGAAGCCACCATCACTCAAAGCCTCTTTGACTTTACATACAAGTTCTCTGAAGAGCTCCTTTCTCTCTTCCCTTACTAGAGAGTCTCGTACACTGGACATTGACCATTGCTTTCAACTGAAATTTGTGGTCTGTTCAATCCTGTAAAGGATCAAGTGATAGGCAGCCATTTAGAGCAGTGGCCATAAGAAGACAGAGCTACCATGATACTACTGAACTCAAACACTTTCTGTTTTGGTGCAGCTGCTTGTGGGGAAAGATTAAAAGGATGACCGGGAATAGCACTGGGGCTGCATGTGCTTCTTTATAACTTGGATTAAACATGTCAATGCTCACTTCCAATCAGGCCATTTCATTTTTGTTCATCATGAAACACCCTCCTCTCTGAAGATTCTGGCGATGGCTGTAGATTGGGTAGAATATGTTCCGTGGGAGATCATTGCAGCCTGATATAAGAGATGATATCAGAGATTAGTTAACCGTATGGGCTGAGTCCCAAGGGAGGTGTGTGAAATGAATCAGATTAAACAAAATTGATAATGTGAATACTTAATCAAACAGACAAAGGTAGTCTGCACAGCTAATTAGGGGCAAATAGAGCGTCCCTCTTGTACCTCATTTAACTGACAAATTGTGCAGACAGTTTTAATGGGAGTCTGTTTAGCAAAGAGAAGGCTGTACAGTTGACAGCTTGGCAAAATGTGGTTTCTGTAACACCACATGATGCTTATGGAAATTAGCCTGATGCAGCTGAGCTCTGAGTAGGTGAGGGCTGCCCAAACTGCAGTGAAATGGTAAAATGGACCTTTTACAGGCACTTGGTCCCTGACTTCTTAAAGGGACAAAGCCGATTTTCTGTGGGTTTAAAAGAAGCGTTATTGAGGAAATCTAAAGCAGGGGACTCAAACTCTTGGCTCATGGGCCATCTGCAGCCTGCGAGCCTCCCCAATGTGGCCCATGGTGCTCCAGCAGTTTTGGGGCCAGGTCTCTCCCTTGGCCCACCTGCCGTCCCCAGGCGCTCCCCCCTCGAGGCCCCGGCAGTGCAGTAGAGCTGAGCAGCATCTGTCTATTCGCTCCAGTCAGCTGCTGGCCCCTCCCTGTGGCCCAGGGGCAGGACGGGGCTGTCCCTCTGCGCACTGCCCCTGCCCCAAGCGCCCCTATGGCCAATGGGACACTGCGGGGGCGGTGCCTGGGGGCAAGAGCGTGCGGAGGCCCCCCGAACCACCCCACCCCACCTTGGAGCCCCAGGTAAGCGCTGCACCCCCGCCTCCTCCCAGAGCCTGGACCCCTACCCCTTCCCAACATACCCCCTCTTGCCCCCAAACACCCTCCCAGAGCCTGCACTCCATCCCCACGACCCTCCAGCCCTCAAACTCCCTCTCAGAGCCTGCACCCCTCCCCCCAAAGTCCATCCCAGAGTCTGCACTCCAGACCCCCTCTTCCACCCAAACTCCCTCCCAGAGCCCAACTTCTCAGCTCTTCTACACCCAAACTCCTTCCCAGAGCCTGCACCCTAATCTTCTATCCCAGACCTCCTCCCCCACCTAAACTCCATCCCAGAGCCTTAGGCAGGTGGGGGGTGGAGTTTTATGGGGGGGGCAGCGTTTTGGGAGGGCAGGTTCTGGGCGGCATGAGTGACATTGGCTCACTGGGAGGATTTGAGGACTGGCACTGGCCCTAATGTAAATTGAGTTTGAGACCCCTTGTCTAAAGAATTATCACTGGAGCCCAAGAGAATCGTCCTTCCCATGGAAGGACAGACACAGCACACAAAATCAAGATTAATTAAATCAATTTATTATACTATCAATAATGCTGTACTATTTGGAGCACTATCTGAACACCAAGTCATCCTCCCAGCCTGGTGGTGAGATAGACAAATAAGAATTGTTTTTCCTGTTTTACACATGATGAGAACTGCACAGCCAAGTGAGAATGTAGAAGCTCCTGGTTCCCTGTTCCATGTTCAGTCTTCTAGTCCACAAAGTCCTCCAATGAATGACTAAGCAACACTAAGGAACGTACATGGGGCTAGTTATGATTTTCCCTCAGAAAATGTGGAGATCCAGTTTAGTTTGGATAGGCCTGAAAAGTGTGGCTCTCTAAAGGTTATCTAAACTTTCTGAGATCTCCCTTCGGCTGTCTCTGCCTGCCATCCTCTCAAACCTCAACTGGAGCCGTCTTTCCCCATTTAGTTTCATCTGGACCCTCAGACCTCCTAGCCCTCCTGCAGGGAAGGAGGAGGATTGTCTGGTCTGATATTGTCTCTACAGAGACTTGGGCATTTCTCATTTTCTCTGAGCTCTTTTGTCCTTCCCTATGAAGAACATCACTATGTGCCAATAAGAAATAAAGAGTGGCCCCTTTAAAAATGTGTAATAAGTAGCCAACCTGATTTCATTCCTAATGGCCAGGGTTGAATAACTACAATCTAGATTTTACTGTTGTATTGAGACAGGAAGGGAAAAACCATATTAGTGAGAACAGGATCAGCACTTCTGGATGCTTGAAATGTAATTTGACTTCTTCATTGTTGTGAATTCTTCTGAAATGGCCAACAAGACAACACCCAAGAGGGGAAAAAAACCAGGCAATAGCATGTGATGGTGGCTCTACACCAGGAGCAAGAATCCTATTAGTATGTGGAGCTACAAAGCTTCCATTAGCATATGTTGTTATCATCTAAACAATTACATTGTCTTAACTGCAGAAACTAGAACTTGGGTTTCGTTTTCTGTTGTTGTATGTTAGTCTGTGCTGAGTCACACTGCGTTAAAAGGGATAGGCCTGCTAGACAGGCAGGGTTCGGGATGTGATTTTGTGAATCACTCCACCTTTCTGACATGTTGGTTCCATTCAGAAGAATGATCTGCTATGCTCATAATGGCCCAGTACTATCAATGGAGAGGATCTGACCTTCTGAAGATCTAGGACCAACAAAGTGGAGCTACTTGAGTTCTGCTGAAAGTTGAGGCTGGGACAGTGTGACCCTCCTCCCCCCTCCATAAAAATAAAAAAAATCCTTTTTTAGAAATAAACCCTATTCATAAAGCGAAGACACTTATTTTTAAAGGAGTAAATTAATGAGAAGCTGAGGTTAACTGCCATTGGAAATGGTGTTTTAAGATTGCAGTCCACTGAACCCATTCAGGACTCCCTTTTAATTAGTAACTGAGTTTATTATAAGAACTGTTTTGTGTGTGCATGTGCAAGTGTGTGCATACATGCATGCAGCACCCACCCAACCAGTCTGCCTAGTGCTCCTGTAGTCAGCATAGTCTAAGGGCTAATGCACAGGACAGAGAGTCAAAAGACTGAGGTTCTAATACTGACTCTCCAAGTGACCTTGAGCACTTCACTTAAATCCTCCACAATTTCCCCATCTGTAAAATGGAATGGTAATAATACCTACTCTTCCTACCTCAAAGGGGTCTTGTCAAGCTTAATTCACATAAAACCCTTTGGCACTTATAGAATGGACCAGCTCCTTGGCTGGTATAAATTAACATAGCTCCCCTGATGTGAATGCGCAGGGTTGATGTTATTTTGTAAAGTGAGAAGCTTGGAGAATTTACATCTCCCAATCAGCTCCACTTCTTTTTGCAGCCCCCGACGAGTTCCTTTTCCTTTAATTTTAGCACATACATACTTGCTCACTCCTACTGGACTGCAGCAGAGAATAAATCAGCAATCCCATCTAAGTGACAGCACTATGTGTTGTGGTGGTTTAGTATTAGACCGATGTTGCTTAAATATCATCCATTGTTGAGAGGTGAAAGTTTACAATTTAACAGAAAAATGGAAACAACCCAGAAAACCTGAACATTAGAAAAGTGAAATATATTGTACCCGTACTAAAGTTGTGGAGGGAACGCACAGTTCTGTAGTTGATGCATCAGCTGAATTCACTTGCAGAGTGCTGTGTGGGCTATGCTCCAGCAAGTTTGTTGTGGATGACGTATGTAATGTTATGTATAGACTGCGCTGATATGTATGTGTTATGCAGAACTGTGGGGAAATTTTCCAATACAGCCTTTACAGGAAAATGAACTATGGGGTAGAAAATAATAGGAATTATTTGATTCTATCTGGTGCATTTATAAAATTGTGATCCTAATAAATTTGTGAATCATATTGACTTTCATTTCAGACAACTTACTCTGGGTAGGTTCTTTCTTTTATACCTTCTGAATGAGCTTCTGAATTGTAAAAAATCTGCTGAAACCTTTTAGGTATAGTACTAGACCAGCCATCTGTGCTCAGGCCTGGGAGGCAGAAATGCACGTTTTTAAATTCTAACTCTGACACTTACTCCCTTTGTGATCTTGGAAGAGTCATTTAACTTTGCTTAAGTTCCCCGAATTGTAAGTAATACAGGGGTATTAGTACCTACCTAGTGTACCTCACATGAGGGGCTGTGAGGATTAATTAGTTAATGTTTGTAAAGCAATTTCAAGATGCAAAGTGCCACATGACTACTAAATTTGCTGAAAGTTGCAATGATCATGTTACAATTAATTCAATTTTTGTATTAGGTTTACATTTCGATTTTGCACTAAGGGAAAAGGGAAAAAATATAACGGGCTGGCCGGGGGGAGAATGATGTGGAACTGCCCATTTTAAGGACATAACTCCCCTTTGTGCAGCTCAGATGACTAGCCATTCTGCCAATTGGATGCACTCCAGCTACCACACTGACTAGCATGAAACGGAACAAGCCTTCGGGACATGAGAATTTTTTTTAGTAAGACAGAAAAGATTTTTGACCCCCTTTTCCAACTTGTTAAAGCCTCAGTGAATCCCCCCTCCCCCAGCCCCTCACGAAACGCTTGCCTGAGCAAAAGTTTTACCAGAGCATTTCATGAGTCACGCATAATTAAAATGGGAGGGGTCCTGCTACTGCTTCCATAGAACTGTTTGAGTTAATTGATAAACCTTCCCTTTTATTACCAGTGCTAGCCTTCTGTCTGAAGCCATACAGTCTATTGCTCCTGAAAGGCAGGGAGATTTCCTTGTGGGATTCTAGCAAATATTGGAAATTGCAGTGGCAAATTAGCAGGGGCCACAAACCAGAAGCGACAGCTCAAGTAGGCTGGTGGGGGAAGTGTAGCAATCCCATACCAAAAGCAATTGGCCAGACTTATCATATGGACTAATCACAACAGAGCTGGTGAAATAATGGGCACCAGATGTTATCGCTTTGTAGACGTTTACTCTCTGGAGATTAGCTACTGAAGGCAAGCTCCCAGAAAACAGGAGCACTGTTCTGTCACATTTCAATAAAGCAGGGTGGCTGGTGGAGAATATCCGCCCCACGTTAGTGTATCTGATTGTTGCTGCCACGGTCCCAGTTTAGGAGAGAATGAGAAAGAAAACATTTTCATGGCTCTTATGAAACTAGAAAGAAGTCGTTTGTATTGTTATATCCAAGAGATAGACCCTAGTTCATGGCTGGTTGAAAACACATCATGTGACAGATCAGCAAGTCATTAATATGTCCTAATATGCAGCTTCATTGGCTGGTGCAGTGAGTAGAAAGGAGTAGGGCAGACCATGTTCCCTATGGTTGCGTCTCAAAAGCATGCTTCCTATGCTACCTGAGTGCAAGGACTGAAAATCTGCTTAGGGATTGAGGGAGACTCCTTACTCCTGCCCCAACCCTGAGCATCCATGTAAAGGCCAACCATGATCTAGCTTTCTCTGTAATTGTTTGTTATTAAGTTTCCTAGCTTATTTTAAGCTCTGTGTACACTAAAAACCCTATTCATTGGTGATAAGGGGGGGTCAGCAATGTGTGCAGCTGACCCAGTGCCCGGCCATGGTTTCACTGAGAGTGTAGACAGGAACAAATGACAGTCAGCATGATTTCTCTGCCTGGGCTTAAAGCCTGGTCAGGTAATTGATTTGTGGAGCGGGGAAAGGTGAGTGGTTGAATCATATTGTTGCCTTCAGGCAGAGGCAGCGATAGAACCAGTGGAATTAATGAGGTCCGAGGTAAATACTGATGCTTGTGTTTAAAAGGGGATGAATATGTTTGTGATAAATGATAACATTTGCAGTTAGTCTAAAAGTCTGAGTCATAGAGTTTAGGGCCAGTAGGGATCACTAAATCATCTAGTCAGACTTCCTGTATAGCACAGGGCCCCGCACTCTCACACTGAACCCAGCAACCAAAATGAGACCAAAATATCATAGAAGACTAGACTATGATCTTCCACAGGCTCAGAAAAAGAGGGACCGAGATGAGCCAATGCTGTAGGCCCCTGCAAGCCAGGGAAATGATGAAATGAGATATACCCAGATAATCCTGGCAACTGACCCATACCCGCATGCTGAACAGAAAGGCAAAAAAACCCCCTAAGGTTCCTGACAATATGACCTAGGGGAAAACTCTTTCTTCACCCCCATATATGGCAATTAGTAAGACCCTAAGCATATCACCAAGAACCAGCCAGACAAGCACCTGAGAGAGAGAGGATGCTTGGTGCCACCTCAGAGCCCTGGCCTATCCCATCTAATGTCCAATCTCCAACTGTAGCCATCCCTGATGCTTCAGAGGAAGGAGATTAAAAACCCTTCCAGAAAATACTGGGTGCAGAAGGGAAATCCCTTCCTGACCTCTTCTAGTGGCAGGCTGAAACCATGAAGCACGAGTTTTAGGAACTCAAGACATCAACCGGCAGTGAGCCCCAGGGCTGTTGAGTCATTCCCCAGCACCACCACATCATAAGCAATGCTGTCATACAATTGCACTCATAAATGTGTCCAGTTATATGTTCTCACAGAAGGTAACCAAGTCTCATGCTTTGGGGCATCAGCTGGTCACTGCAGGGATCAAGAAAGAATAATTCCTATCCATTTACAGCTTGTAAAATTGGACAAATACCTTCTGGCTTATGTTCATCTTCCCATGAAGTGGGACTAGGCCAGTATTAGGGGCAAAATATTGTACTGTAGAGACCACTGATCTAGTCTGTAGGGCAGGGGCCGGGAATTTTAGCTGTTCTGTAAATCACAGAGTACAGGAGTTCTCAAACTTTTTCATGGAGTGAGCCACAGAGAGCGTGGTGCATGGACCACCTTCTTTGGCACTCAATAAATAAATTATAATCATGACAAAAGCAGTTATTTCCCACATTCTCACAACCTTATTTTCAGAAAGAGCCCCTTACAGACCTCAGTATTACCTTTGTTGGCCATTCCACAAAAACAGGGCTTTAGATGTTTAAGCACTTAGTTTATAAAACAGCTTTTATGGGCACACTCCAAATATAAATTCTTATCCAACCTTCCGAGCTTCGTTTCAATGCTTAGTTCCTTTGGGTATACAATGCCCAGGCCTAAATAGGCTTAGCCAAGACTCTGATTAGTACTGGGTGCTTCTGTTTTAGAGTGCCGAACTTGAGACACTGGGAAGGGGCTTGATTTTCAGAAAGAGCTGAGCATCTGCCCTCTGAAAATGGCTGCCAAATAAAGAGGTAAAGAGTCAGATTTATTAAAGAACTAATGTCCAGTTGAGTCCCCCAGATCACTAGTCACTTTTGAAAATACTGCTCCTTGATTTTAAAGGGAATTAAAGATAGAACAGAAAGTCATCCTCATTGCTTAAAGAAACACTGTTATGTTATACATAATGGAGCAAAAGCCATGCTGCTTTAGATCTGCTGAGGAGCTAACATTTAGGGAAATTTGAATGGCTTTATCTTTGTTGTTAACTACACTTAAGATAATTAAATCAGAGTGAATTAATAAATTCTATTTACATATAGTTTGCTTAACTTTTTCCTTTCTCTCATCTTCAATAATGAAAGCAAGAGAGTCATTTCTCTGCCTGGTTCCTCTGCATTTAGACTGCAGAGGGAATGCTTATTTATCAAAAACCTGGAACTGGTTTTTTTTGTTTGTTTGTGGAAACATTTTTATTAGTCATAGTTTTTGCAAAAGTTTAGCTTTATAATATCTAAATGGGGAGGTTTGTTGAATCTAACATTTCCCCTTTACACACTAGCATTCCTGCTTAACTATATTCTGCATTTGAAAAAAAATAGATTCCTTGCTAGCATTAACAATGTTTCTTTAGTAAACCACACTCTTTCTCTCTTGCTTTTGACATCTAGATCAAATGATCAATCACTGGGTACTTCCTCATGTGTCTGGGTTAGAAATCAATTGGCATGCCAGTAATCCTTTCTCTCCCCATTCCAAGCAGGCATTTCAACTTGAAACATGCCACTCACTTTTGCAGTCCCAATTACCCAGAAATGTGATGCCCTGCTCTGACAGGTGTGCCTATGAGAGAGAGGCAAGAAGGAAAAAGAAGTGAGAAAATGTCAGTGGACTTCTGTCAACTTCTGACAGGTACTAGTCTCCCATTTTTACATTTCCTGAAGAGCTGCCTTTAACTCCTCGGAAAAACAATTATCAGTTCTATGGCTTCTCTCCATCTGTCTTTATTCCTGCAATTCTAAAGTCAGAAAAGAAAATTATTTTCACATTAGCAACTCATTAAATGGCCCCAAATTTGTAGCACAATCACTGCTGGATCCAAATGCATTGTTTTTACACATCTAAATGCCTACCACGGGCATTGTTAGAATAGCCAGCCCTGGCCTGCAGGACCTTCTGTCATGCACATGGTTAAGTGGGTGGGGTGGGGTGGGGTGGGGTTGTGGCACAGTAATCCATCACTCTCCATCAATGTCACCACCACCTGCAGGGATACTACCAGCAATCACTCACTCATTCCTGTCCATCATGGTGAGAGGTAGGAGAGGGGGTGAGTGTGTGCTTATGCAGAAGCACTCCAGTGTTGGAGCAGTGAAAAGCTGTAAACCTTCGAGAGATTTAAAAGAGCAGAGATATTGAAGGGAACCCAGACACTGCTAAGTCTCACTATTGTATTGTTTTGTTCTGATACACATATATTGCAGCTCAGACTTCATAATAATAGGTGCTGTACTGTAGGTGCTTAACCGATGCATAGAATACACTGCAGTAAATACTGGGCAAACCTGAAAACTGTTTTTTAACCAGTCACCAGTCACTTTTAAATAACATTTTAAAATTAACTTTGGGCATGGAAATACAGAGGCTACTTTTAAAAATCTCCAAACACTTTTAAAAATTGAGATACTCTTGCCCCTCTCCTGGGGGTAAGTCTCTGTGTATCCAGCTTCAGCTCAAAGAGAAATGATTTTTACCAAGAGTCTTACCAAACTGGAGTTTGTGGACAGGCAATGGGTGTCAATGGAGGGGATTCATAGCTGGTGGCAGTGAAGAAGTGGGCAGGAAGAAGTCAAGACAAAAGAAAGGGAGAAAGATAACACAAGGAAGGGTAATTTTTTTCCAGCAGAAAGGTTCCCGTTTACACACAACCATCTCCTTTCCCTTTGCCTCTCATCCTGATAAGAAAAAGATCAACTAATGCCCATCTAGTATCCCAATGATATAGAAGTAGTGTTGGCTTCCAGCATGGTCTATATACAGTTTTGGTACCAGTCTAACTTTAGAACCAATATAACTAACATGGTACTATTGTGGACCCAGCTATACCAGTATAAAGGTGCTTATATGGGATATAGCTTTTACCCCTAAATTTAAGAGTATAATTGTGTCCACACTAGGAGGATGTACCATTCTAAGGATAGCAACTTCTAAACTGGTAGTCATAGCGGCACGAAAACTGTGTGCAGACCAATGTCTTGGCCTCTTTCTTCTGAGTAGTCACTGTGACCTCGTACCTGAGGTCCCCCTGTAGTTGAAGCTGGATACAGTATTCTCATTGGCTTCCTGTCCAAAACTGTTGTGTTGCTATGCTCTGTTTGATAGCTGCCATGTTCTACTGGTGAAGCAGCTGCATTTTAGTGGAGTGATTCCGGCATATCAAAATCCTTTTGGCATATCAAAATCCTTTTGGAATCACAGGGATAACAGGGGCTTTAGCAATGTACATAATTGTTTTTAAAAGTGAATTATTTTTTACGGTATTCTAATATTTAATGATGCATCAAAACCTGCTGCAAAAGCTTCAAAAGTTTCCTGAGCCCCATCTGACTGTGAGGTTCTTCCCTCCAAACGAAATATATGTCTCAAATAGGAAAGTGGGGTGTTTCAGTCTGTTTGGTTCTGAACAAAAAAGAGCTTATCCCAGGAAATGAGCTTTGACAATTGACCTTCCTCCCCATGGCTGGTTAGCACTTAGAAGCTTGCGGCTGACAGCGCTTGTGGACCATGGAGATCCACCAGGTGCTTGCAGCTGGTACAGATAGGTCATTAGAAATTCATTTTTTCCTGTCATAATAACAAAGTGCAGAGCAGCAGCGGTAACATAGTTTCGTATGGGAAAGCACACAAAAGGGGACAGCTGAAAGAAGCTGTGCTTTTCTCCTGTATTTCTGGCCTGATAGACTTTTCTTCAAAAGAAGCAGCCTTCTCCAGCCTCTGTGCCCTCTTAGGCTGAATTTACTGAATTGCATTATATGCACCTAATGCATATTGCAAGGAGCCCAGTCTCTTTTAAACCAATTCACAGTATTTCTCTCAAGTTTTTTTTTTTATGCTTTCCTTTTTTCCCCCCTTCTTCTCTTTGGAACCTTAACAGTGACACAAATAGAACCGTTGCTCTTTGCTTCCTTGCTTCAGATTCTCCAGAACGTTTTAGAAAGTCGTGTTTCCAACCTTTAATAGGAGCCAACTGAATTTGTGTATAAAGTGGGAATTCAGCGTTATAGGCAGTAAGCTGTTGGCCAAATGATGCTCTCAGTTTCATCAGTATAGTAAAAGCAGTGAATGGTGGAAGTGACAGCAGAATAATGCCTCTCTTGTCACAGCAACTGCTAAGATACTACAGGGATATGTGCCAATATAAGAATATACCTAATTAGCCACGTGATTCTGTGGGTAGTGACTCCTCACATGTGAGTGGGGGGTAACTGTAACTCTTGTAACTGTGATCTACGTTATTAGGAGCTAGAGGGAATGTTTTGTGAAAAAATTCAGTTGTTTTTCATTTTCTGAAAAATTTTCACACACAACCCCCCCGCTTTCACTTTTTGTTTTCTTCCCTTTGTTTCCATCCCCTCTCTACCCATTTTTCATTTCCATGTCTTTTCCCCCTTTTACCCCCATTTTTCTACTGAAAACGGGAGGAAAAAAAAGGAAGGAGGGGTGAGGACTAGAAAGAGTTAGGGAACCAATAAACTGTAAATCCCCAAACTAAAAAAAAGGAGGTTTCCCTTTCTGAACCAAAGTCATGTTGGTTTTTGGTTTCAAAAACCATTTTTGTTTTCAGTTTTCTCATCTAAAAGTCAGAAAATTTCAAAACCCTTGAAAACCCTTTCAGGAAAAATTGTCATTTTTTGAAGATAGGCCATTTTCTTTGGGGAAAAAGTTTTGAATTAAAAATGTCAATCAATTCTACATGTTACATGACTGAGGCCAGGAAATAAAGATCAGTCTTTCACAACCATTCCTGTGTGTCACACCTTTATTATGTGGTGACTGAAGAAAACAAAATCTTTGACATAAATGCAGCAAACAAAAGCACTTGAACCCCTCAGTATGGACGGGAACCTTGCAGTGAACAAGGGGGGGTAGCTATTTCAAATTGTCCTGAAAGAGAAATCAGAAAGAGTGACTTCCTCCAGATTGCTGTATTGGAGGTCCAGAAACACTGGATGTCTACAATGTCTGTTAGTGGGAACATGAAGGGGATTACAGACTGCTAGACAAAAGCGTTCAAACATTTTAAGAATCCTATTATCCACACAAGAGCGCCACTTGAAAAAGTCAATTTTTTTTTCCAAGAACCAAGCTGCTAGCTGAAACTGTAGACCATCTTGTGGCAGACTTAGGTAATAAAGCCAAATTCTGTGAATCTGAACAGTCAACAGTGGGACTAATTAGAGAGAGGGGTGAAATTTTTAAAGTGCATAATGGTCAGATTTTTAAAAGCACCTGAAGATGTAGATAGGCATTTAGTGGGATTTTCAAAGAAATCCTGCTAGGTGCCTTTCTGCATCTTTACGTGCCTGAATCCCTTTAAAAATCTGGCCCCATGTGACTTTGGAGCCTAACTCTCATTGTCAAAAGTGACTTAGATATTCAGGAATCTAATTCTCATTGAAAGTTAAATGGATTTAGGCTCCTAAATCACATAAGTACTTTTACAATTTTTACCTTGGATTACTTGTGCCCAACTATGATCAGGTTAAAGCAAGGTTATCACTAGAAATTGACTTGTCTCTGCAAAGAAAAGTAGATATTTTGAGAGCTAGTGTAAACTGTGCTTCCAAAATCAAATCAAATGCATCTAATGAAGAATTAAAGGCAGACAACAAGAGCGAAGGAATAACATAGGGCCTGATCCAACTCCTACTGAAGTCAGTGGAAGAGTTTTCATTGGACTTTAATGGGAATGTGACCAGGCTTAGAGACTAGATTTGCCCATTCAATAAAGCTACACTGCATGGTTGATTAGAGATAGACACCCCTTAGCGCAAATGACAAGAACAAACTGGCACAACCATACAGAAACTCAAGGGAGTAATTCTAGATGGATGGCCACCTCTAAGAGTAAAAGTTATTGGGACTACAGCAATGGAACTGCTGCATTTGACGGGAACTGGTATACAGTACAATATATCATAATACTAGACAGTATGAGATCAGAAGTGCTATGCCAAATCTACAATACCTCTCTGAGAATTAAAAAGTGTAAAGAAGGGAGCCTGACATATCCTGTTCTGACCAGTCATGAATGCTGCCATGAAAGACAAGTATGAAATCTGCAACAAATACAGGAAACAGAATGCAAAAGAAGCACTGAAACCAGGAGATCCCAGATTGCTCTTGGTCAAGCACTGATTACCTGTTGTTAGTGGACTACTGTTTTCTTAATGTTTTAAAATGAGCTCTTGTACAACACGTCAAGTAACGTATAATAGCATGTTATAGATTGAAGTTTGTCTGTCATGTGATTCCAGATGAGTTCATAATTCACATGTAGCTCATATTAACTATTCTTTTTTCATACATCAGTCCAAACACACCACATCAAGATGTTTCTATGCAACATCACATGGTTTAGCAAAAAAGTCAATATAAATAGCAAAGAATTTAATTTAAATTAAAAATAATCTTGCACATTCAAGGGATTCATTCTTAGCATTGTTGGCTGAACAAAGCAAGGTCCAGACGCAACTTGATGGCATTTCTCTCTTTATCTGGATATAATGCATAACACATCCCTACTCTGCCACTGACAATGAAAAAAACAAGAGGAGCAGCAAACAGATTCCAGAGAGCAGAACAACCTCAAAACCCGAACAAGCCATTGCAGAAGGAATTGTCTTAAGAAGAAGAGGTGGCCGTGTGTTCAGAAAGCCACCGAGGTTCAGCGATCGTAGTTATTGACAGTCAGCAAATCCAATGAGAAGCCAAATAATCTCATTTGTAGGGGGTTCTACTTATTTACCCTGTCCATCATCCTAGATGTCTCTATTTATGTGTTTTATTAATAGACTCAATTAGTTTCTGGCTGGTGTTTTCCACTGACATGGTTTTATTTGCATTTGATTTTCAGGAGGAAAAATAAGACGTAAAGGTAGTCGCTGAAGAGAATGGATGCTGACTGCAGTCACATGACAGAAGTATTAACCCCTCTGCAACCTTGAGCCATGTCAGGTGACATGAGTGGGGACATCTCAAGAGGACTGGAAAGAGTTTCCCTGAACCTGTCAATGACACACTGGTCATTAGCCATAGAGCAACACACACAACCAAGATGAGGCACTTCCTCTCCCTCCCCAGGGGGGCTGAATGCACATACTGCCTTCACAGCTCTTCCAGTGATTTTTAAAAAGGGTCTCCTCCCAAGCTTGGAAGTCTACTGTCTTCCCTGAAAAGAAGGAGCCTGTTGGCATGGATGCAGCATCCAAGCAAGAGTGAGGCCACCTTTTAAAGCAACCTCAAGGTAAATTGTACCTATAGGATCAAGATGAGCATTAAGCATGAGCACTATAAGCAACTGTAGGGGACCATTCGCTTCTAGGGATCCTGAAAATACTTGATAAGACAGCTCACCGATCCACCTGGCCTCTCTTTCTGTCTGGCAGTGAGACCAGAGGAGGCAGCAATGCACTGCCTGGTCCTCAATCTGGGAGCAGAAATGGTAGGAGCAGGCAACTCCAGGCCCATTTTGCCTTCTGTTCCTGGAAGCTTGGAGTCCTGCTAGAGTCCCGTGTTGTAAGGCCAACTCAGTTAGCATGAATAAAAGAACATCCAAAAGGAAGTTGGATTCTTGCCTAGTGCTGGATTTGAAAGGATTCCATGGCTATATCTGTTCAAAAAAAGACCATCAGTAAAGTGTAAAGGTTTTTAGGAACATAGGAATTGTCAGACTGGGTCACACCCAAGGTCCATCTAGTCCAGTATCCTGTCTCTGACAGTAGCTAGCACTAGATGCTTCAGAGGAAGGTGCAAAAGACCCCACAGTAGGCAGATGTGGGATAATCTGCCCCCTGCCACATTAGGTCTCTTAGTCCTCTATGGGTAGAGCCCCAAAACATGAAGTTTAAGATTTTTGTTAGCACCCAGCTAGGGATCTGCTCTTGTTCCAGCTGAAATCAAAGTTCCCCTTGACTTAAATGGGAGCAGGATCAGGCCCTGAAAGAGCCAACAATCTGCTGCTTGTAATAACCCACATTTACATTCAGCCATTCTCCCTTATTGGGCTCATTTCAGGAACGCTTTGGAAGTTGTGCTTGCTGCTGTCTATTGTTCTGAGGTTTTATTTTTCCTTTTATTTTATTTATTTTGGCCTGATTGTAAATGTTTTGAGTTTAACAGACACCCAAATTCATTAAATGTGTGAAATGATGGGAAAAAAGTGTGAAATTGTAACAGTCTGTTTGTGGTTGATTAATAGAAATTTCTTCTAACAATTCCTGCAACCTTCTGGGGGTCATTGGAACAGATCAGCTGTAAAGACAGCAGGAGTAATTTAGAAACTGCCCAATGCAGACCATGCAGATTTTTGAACAAGTGGGGAGAGTCTCATGGACTTGTTCAGGCCAGTTGGAGATGATTGGCCACTGCAATGTCAAGTTAACATGCAGATTAGTCTACAAGATGCTTTTAGCCGGTCTTCCAAGGGCTTATTTTGTTGTTAAGGAAAAATACATTTAAAAAAAAATCATTGAATCATGAACAATTACCATCCATAAAGCTGTTGTGCTTTATTGTCCAATATTGTTGGCCATGGTTATACTAAATAACAAAATTAGAACCTCTGCAATGGAAAGAAATCTCATTGTCAAATCATTAGGGATGTGGAGTTTTTTTTCTTCCAGAAGACTGAAAACTTGTAAACTACTGCCTTATTTCAGATTGGAAGTAATCCTTAGGACACTGCCAGATTAAGCACATTTCAGATCAAGGCAGCCAGCACCAAGGACAAGGAAAGTCTGACTCTTTCTTTTTGGGGGCGGGGGGGAGGGGCCATATTTCTTTGGCTTTTTTATAGACAGCCCAACCTGAAGCACTGATTTTCTTTGTAGCGTACTTTATATAGCTAGATGCTTTTGCTTTATGAAACATACAAAAGGAGACATCAAAGTAACTGTCCCCACATTGACATAAGGATAGAATAATGGTGACCTAGAAGCTAAAGGCTGGGGACAAATGCTGAAAGTAATTCACTCCAAACATTAACAATGGGGAATGTGTGACAATGATATATACCAAAAGACAAGGAGAACCACTTTTGTTGGGCGGCAATACCCTACAAACCCAATTGTAGGCCGATCAATACTGTCATAGGACAATTATCAAAGACCATCAGCATTTCATATTTTCATACCATAAACAGCTCAAGGCGCCAGCGCTGGCTTTGCTACAGCGAGCACATAGCATAAATTTGAAGGGTGTGAAATTGACATGATTAATAATTATAGTTATTAGCACATGTGCCAGCTGCTCATGTATGGCTTATCCCTTGATTTATGGTGCCATAAATGCCCATTTCTGCTTGTGATGCAGAATCAGGAGGGCACACAATCATGGGCAGAGTGCATCTTTCCCAGTGCCAGGAGCTTTGCTCCCTCCACACTCAATCCCCCCAGCCCAAAAAAAAAGTGGGCCAAAAAGTCACCCCTGCTTTGCTGAGATGGAAGCAGCCCCTTTTGTTTTCATGTCTGCCTTAACGGCTGCTGAAACCTGTCTGCTCAGTGTCCTCAAAGCCTTTGAAGTTTGGATTGCCGCTAACAAGGGGCTATAGTTTTCCCTCCCCCACACTCCATGCTGTTGCCAGGCTGCAAACAATCACTATACATATTACAGATGAAACCACTAGCACCAACAATAGGAGAAGCAAAAACTAATCGTCTAGGTGCCAGAAGTTAAAGCTTTTGTTTTCAAGTGCAGTTTGATTCCTCCTCCCTCACTCTTCTGCCTTGTGTACTTTTACAACATGGTGCATTGTAGAAAATTATTTTTCTTTGACATAATGTGAAAAAATGTCCAAAAATAAAAGCAAAACAAGAATCTCATTATGTTCCCACGCCTAAGACTGTCTTCTTTGAAGGATTTTAATATCTGCAGGAATGACAAAAACCTTGTTAGCTCTACAGAGAAGATTCACAGCCTATCACTGTCCTTTAGAGTTTACCTCTGCACACTCGGAAACAGATACTTACAAAGTATTCTGTGCGGTTTAGAAACAGTATCATTGCTCATGGCTGTTAATGTTACTTTCAAAGGAGATATTTATCATTTAAAAGCAAGAACCATTGTTATTTTATTGCATTGCTGTATCTATTTCCCCACCTCCACCTTCCTCAGGTAATAAAGCAATGCATGTAGAAATCAGGTAGAGCAGAGCTGTGAAAATCTTTTGCTATTTTATGAAACAATGTGGCTGGTTCTTCTCATGTGAAGACACAACTGAGGGCCCAAACCTACAAGGTGGTGAAAGTTTTCAGTTTGCACCAAAGTCAGTCATAGTTGTGGAGCACTTCTTAAGATCAGGCCCCAAATTTGTAATAACTGGGTACGTGGTAAATCTTTGCAACAGAATGAACCTACACATAATTTTGGGAACTCTGACAAGCCTATATGCATTACAAGTCACTCATAGGGGTCAAAGAGGAAGGAATTCACCCCTCTCAATGCACAGTTGTGATCTGGGTGGTGGTTGGGGTTTTTTTGCTTGGTTTTTTTTTGTTTTGTGTGGGGGGGTTGTTTGTTTGTTTTGTGCATTTGGTTTTTGTTTGGTTGGTTTTGGTTTTTTCTTTCCCCTGAAACATCAGAGATTTGCTATGTCTAGAGATGGGATACCATTTGGAGTGGGCCAGTTCTCGTAGGTGGTACCAGTATTGCCAACCCCAAATGTTAAAAAATCATGAGTCAGGCTCACCAAAAATCATGAGATTGGCTTGAAAAACATGAGATTATGTAAAATAATAGATTTGGTAATCTTTTTTATTTGCCTTCTGCTTTTTGAGCCTTTAGGATGCATGTGACATTCCCCTGGTGTTATCTGGACTTGTGATCTGCTAGGTCACTCCAATCCTTGACTCTGGGAGTCAGTCTTACCCTTCTCTGCTGTGAAAACCCCCACTCCTGGGCTGTTCACACACAGCCTCTGGCATGTAAGCTGCTCCCCGGATTGTGCAACCGAATGACACTAGCCAATATCTCCAGTCCCAGACACAACCCTAGGAACCTCCATCTTGCAGTGTCCAGTTATGCCCGTTGGACACTGCAAGCTTATATGAGTTTGTCAATTTACCAAAGAAATTGATATGCACCGGGGTTGTTATCCCAAGGGGAGTCTCTGACACACTTCAAACCAAACACACTGCTTCTGGTAGAATAAACTAACAAATTTATTAACTACAAAGAGAGATTTTAAGTGATTATAAGTCGTCAAATGAAAGCAAAACACATTCTAAGCTGATCTTAACACTTTCAATGCTCTTACAAACTTAGGTGCTTCTCACCACAGGCTGGCTGGTTGCCCTTCAGCCAGGCTGTCCAATTTTGATCAGTGCTTCAGGAGCTTGGTGGTGGTGTCTGTAGATGGAGGTGGAAGAGAGAGGAAGAGCATGGCAAACGTCTCTCCCTTTTATCATGTTCTTTCTTCCCTCTTGGCTTTGTTCCCCCACCCCTTCAGAAGCAGGTGAGCATTACCTCATTGCAGTCTCAAACTGATCAAAGGAAGGGAGTGACTCCCTCGAGAGTCCAACAGAACCTTTGTTGCTGCCTAGGCCAGTGTCCTTTGTTCCTGCAAGGCTGGGCTGGGTTTGTCCCATACATGCCCTGATAAGGTGTGAACTGCCCCTCTGCTCTTGGAGAGTTTTGCCTGGGTTTACTTTAAGCCATGAGGACACATTTCTAGCCTCATAACTATATACATGAAATTATAACATACAACATCACTACAACATTACTATAACAACAATGCTCAGTGCAACATGAGCCTTCCGAAGATACCCAACATGACAAACTTTGCACTGGATACCACACAACCATATTATAAGGATGAACACTGGGGTGCAGGGTATTCTCCAGAGTTAATGTCACAGTGCACTGGGGTCACATTTTGAAGCTTTCCCACAGCCACAAGATCTAGAAACTTACTTTGTGTTTAAGAATGACGGCTGAAATAATCACCTAACCATTTTACTCCAGGAGCTGGGGCTTTAAGGAAAGCAATGATTATCATGAGACATGACAAAATCATGAGAGTTGGCAATACCTTGGTATGTCTTGCTCACACTTTCGGGGTCATAGTGATCACCAGATTTGGGGTAGGGAAGAAATTTCCCCTCTGTTCAGATTGACAGGACCCTGCGTAGGGGTGAGAAGCAGTTGCCTTCCTTCGCAGCATGAGGTCTGTATCACCTGTTGGGATCTGGACATATCTCACCTTATCAATTCCCTGCCATCTCAGGGGCCTCAATCATTGCATGTACTGCTGCTTTTTTCTTCCTGGCATAGCTGCAGCATAAAGTGGTTCTGCTTCCCATAACCCTTGCACTACTACCCAGAGGCTGGGCCACAGTCTATACACTGTACCATGATACCTGTATTCTCAGCTGGTCTATCTCCGACCTGTCTCCTGGGTTCCTTTAGCTTGAGCTTGTTCTGCACTGGTAGTTGTCATTATTTTGATCCTTTCCCAGTGATCCTTGTCTCTGGAGGAATTACTTTAGGATTCTACCTGTTTCTTAATGACCTCTTCTGTAAGTTGGAATCCCCACATGTCCCACAAGTGATCCTGTTTTCAATTAGGGAATCTTGAATATCTCTAAAGTTACATATGGCTGCCAGAGTTCTCAGCTCTGTAAGGTAAGAATCTATTCCCTTTTCTGATTCTTGGTTTTGGGTATAGACACACTATCTCTCTATGGTTTCATTTGGTCTGTGGTCATAGTCCTCAAACACCTTCATCAGCTGTTCCACTGTTTCAGCCATTATACCTGGCAAGTGTCTCACTCACTTCTTGTCCTTTTTTCTCCAGTGAGATAGTAAACAAGCATTACCTTCTTTTTCTCATCTTTGTCCACACTGGTAAGCTCTGTATAAAGACTCAGTTATTGTTTTCATTACTTCCCATTCTGTACAAGTTTTTTTTTTTCTGGAAATCCAGCATTGCCAGTGGTCTGAGTCCCTCCATGCTTCCTGTTTGCTCTCTTTCCAGCTGCTGCTTTGTTTGTCTCTTAAATACACAGTCATTCTTCCTTGCTGTGGAAAGCAGCACCCAGTCTCACTAGATGACTGCTGCCACCATGATTCATATACCGTATGCTGGATAATAACATGCAAGGACTCCATGTCATAAACAGATAGCTAAGGGTTAATGTCTCTTTCACCTGAAGCACCTGACCAGAGGACCAATCAGGAAACCGGATTTTTTCAACTTTGGGTGGAGGGAATTGAGTGTCTAAGTCTTTTGTCTGCCTGCCTGCTTTCTCTGAGCTTTGGAGAAGTAGTTCTACTTTCTAATCTTCTGTTTCTAAGTGTAAGGACAAAGAGATCAGATAGTAAGTTATATGGTTTCTTTTCTTTGGTATTTGCATGAATATAAGTGCTGGAGTGCTTTGATTTGTATTCTTTTTGAATAAGGCTGTTTATTCAATATTCTTTTAAGCAATTGACCCTGTGTTGTATCATCTTAATACAGAGAGAACATTTGTATGTATTTTTCTTTCTTTTTATATAAAGCTTTCTTTTAAGACCTGTTGAAGTTTTTCTTTACTTCAGGGAAATTGAGTCTGTACTCACCAGGGAATTGGTGGGAGGAAGGAATCGGGGAGATCTGTGTGTTGGATTGCTAGCCTGATTTTGCATTCCCTCTGGGGGAATAGGAAAGTACTTTTTGTTTCCAGGATTGGGAACAGAGAGGGAGATTCACTCTGTTTGGATTCACAGAGCTTGTGTCTGTGTATCTCTCCAGGAGCACCTGGAGGGGGGAAGGGAAAAAGGATTATTTCCCTTTGTTGTGAGACTCAAGGGATTTGGGTCTTGGGGTCCCCAGGGAAGGTTTTTCAGGGGGACCAGAGTGCCCCAAAACACTCTAATTTTTTGGGTGGTGGCAGCAGGTACCAGGTCCAAGCAGGTAACTAAGCTTGGAGGATTTCATGCTAACCCCCATATTTTGGACGCTAAGGTCCAAATCTGGGACTAAGGTTGTGACATGGTGTAGCAGTGGTGGGATATAGACAGAATCCAGAAGCCAGTAGAAATATTATATTTTTCTTTTCTCTGCTAAGGGCTTTTTAGCAGAGAGAAACAGTTGGTTTTAAAAGGGAACCAGAGAGAATTTTTTTTTCTGCTCTCTCTGGCAGTTTGTGGCTTGCATGTTAAGCGAGAAGCCATTAAGAGACTGTTGAGGGCCTTTTGTCATGCAATAGCCCTCCCATTAGGAGGCAAGTACCAGCACTTATATGCATGCAAATAAAGTGGTTTTTCTGGTTTCCCTTCATTGAACATTAGCTAGAGAGAGAAAGGGAAAAAAGGCACTGTTGCTAGGCAGACTCCAGGAGGCAACAGAGAACCTGCAGTTCAGAAAATAAACACCGGAGGGCACCCCAACACAAGAAAACAGGAACCATGACTTCTAAGGCAAAAATTGAGGCCGAAGAACAAATCAAAGAAGCTGAACACAGGCGAGAGATGGAAAAACACAAACAGGAACTGGAAATAAAACAAAAAGAGATGGAGATGAAAGAAAAGGAAGAAAGCATGAAACTGGCAGCCTTCCAAAGAGAACAGGCAGCCCAAGAGGCAGCACACAAAAGAAAACTAGAAGAAGAAGAGGTAGCCTACCGAAGGAAACAAGCAGAAGAAGAGTTGGCCCACAGAAGGAAGCAAGAAGAAGAGGAGGCGGCCCACCACCGAGAAATGGAAAAACAACAAAAAGAAATGGAAAAAACAACAAAAAGAGAATGAAGAGAAGGAAAAACAGAGAAAACATGAACTGGACTTGGCAAAAGCTGGGCTGCATGTGCCAGCCAACCCTAACAACCCGGCGCCAATTATTGCTCCACAGCACAGGAAATTTCCCACCTACAAGGCAGGTGATGACACCGAGGCCTTCTTGGAAAATTTTGAAAGAGCCTGTCTTGGGTACAACATCCCCGAAGACCAGTACATGGTAGAATTGAGGTCACAGCTCAGTGGACCTTTAGCAGAGGTGGCAGCTGAAATGCCTAAGCTGCAAATGAATGACTATAAACTTTTTCAAACCAAGGCCAGATACCGAATGGGGATAACCCCAGATCATGCCCGTCGGCGCTTCAGAACCCAAAAGTGGAAACCCGAGGTGTCATTTCCCAAACACGCCTACTACATTGCAAAAAACTATGAGGCCTGGATAACAGGAAACAACATTCAAACCTTGGAAGAACTGAACCTCCTCATACAAATGGAGCAGTTCTTGGATGGTGTTCCTGAAGACATCACACGGTACATACAAGATGGAAATCCCAAAGATATCGCTGAGGCGGGGGAGATTGGAGCCAAATGGATGGAACTGGCAGAAAGCAAGAAAGCTACTGTCAAGGGGAACGATTACCCCAGGGGGCACACAGACCATAAACCCTACAACCGAGGACAGCCAAAGACCCCACATACCACCCACGTAAAGCCACAGATACCCTACCCTTCAACCTCACCAGTCTCCAGTAACTCACCTCGGCCCAGTGACCCATCAGATGGAAGATGCTTTAAGTGTAATGAACTGGGACATATCAAGGCCAACTGTCCCAAGAACACCATGCGAGTGCAATTCATTACACCACCATCACACCAAAGATCCCCAGGCCCGGATGCCTCTCAAATACCCTTGGAGCGAAGGGAAAATTTGAGAGTGGGCGGAAAGAAGGTTACTGCGTGGAGAGACACGGAGGCACAAGTGTCAGCTATCCACCAATCCTTCGTTGACCCCAAATTCATCAACCCAAAGGCCAAAGTTACAATTTACCCCTTCATGTCACAAGCTGTAGACTTGCCTACAGCTCAACTGCCTGTCCAGTACAAAGGCTGGTCAGGAATGTGGACTTTTGCAGTCTATGACAATTATCCTATCCCCATGCTACTGGGGGAAGACTTGGCCAACCAGGTGAGGCGGGCCAAGAGAGTGGGAATGGTTACACGTAGCCAAACCAGGCAAGCTTCCAGACCCATTCCTGTTCCTGAACTGTCCACAGAGGCCCCGTCTGTGTTACCGGAGACCCAGACAGAGGTAGTGGACCCGGATTCCATGCCTACCACTGAAACAGCCACAGCACCTCCAGTCCCAGGCCCGGAACTGGAACAGCAACCAGCACCAGCCATTGCAACCCCGTCTTCAAACTCAACGCCAGAGGGCGCCAGCGAGCCAAAACTGGCAGAAGCAACAGACAGCCATACCCAAAAGGCTCAGCCAGAGCCTGAAATACCCTCAGGTGCACCAGCGGAGAGCGGTTCACCAGCAACGGAAACAACCCCATCACCTACATCGCTTCCAGAGGGACCAAGCACAAGTCCACAGTCTGAGGAAGAACTGGTGACCCCAGCCTCAAGGGAACAGTTCCAGGCTGAGCAGGAAGCGGATGACAGCCTTCAGAAAGCTTGGGCGGCAGCACGGAGCACCCCACCGCCTCTCAGCTCTTCTAATCGATCCCGGTTTGTTATAGACCAAGGACTTTTGTACAAGGAAATTCTTTCTGGTGGACACCGGGAAGAATGGCAGCCGCAAAAACAGTTGGTGGTTCCAACTAAGTACCGGGGGAAGCTCTTAAGCTTAGCCCATGATCATCCCAGTGGCCATGCTGGGGTGAACAGAACCAAGGACCGGTTGGGGAAGTCCTTCCACTGGGAGGGGATGGGCAAGGACGTTGCCAAGTATGTCCGGTCTTGTGAGGTATGCCAAAGAGTGGGAAAGCCTCAAGACCAGGTCAAGGCCCCTCTCCAGCCACTCCCCATAATTGAGGTCCCATTTCAGCGAGTAGCTGTGGATATTCTGGGCCCTTTCCCAAAAAAGACGCCCAGAGGAAAGCAGTACGTACTGACTTTAGTGGACTTTGCTACCCGATGGCCAGAAGCAGTAGCTCTAGGCAACACCAGGGCTAACACTGTGTGCCTGGCCCTAACAGACATCTTTGCCAGGGTAGGTTGGCCCTCTGACATCCTTACAGATTCAGGGTCTAATTTCCTGGCAGGGACCATGGAAAAACTGTGGGAAACTCATGGGGTGAATCACTTGGTTGCCACCCCGTACCACCATCAAACCAATGGCCTGGTGGAAAGGTTCAATGGAACTTTGGGGGCCATGATACGAAAATTCATCAACGAATTCTCCAATAATTGGGACCTAGTGTTGCAGCAGTTGCTGTTTGCCTACAGGGCTGTACCACATCCCAGTTTAGGGTTTTCACCATTTGAACTTGTGTATGGTCACGAGGTTAAGGGGCCATTACAGTTGGTGAAGCAGCAATGGGAGGGGTTTACGCCTTCTCCAGGAACTAACATTCTGGACTTTGTAAGCAGCCTACAAAGCACCCTCCGACACTCTTTAGCCCTTGCTAGAGAGAACCTAAAGGATGCTCAAGAAGAGCAAAAGGCCTGGTATGACAGACATGCCAGAGATTGGTCCTTCAAGGTAGGAGACCAGGTTATGGTCTTGAAGGCACAACAGGCCCATAAGATGGAAGCATCATGGGAAGGGCCATTCACGGTCCAAGAGCGCCTGGGAGCTGTAAACTACCTCATAGCATTTCCCAATTCCTCACTAAAGCCTAAAGTGTACCATGTTAATTCTCTCAAGCCTTTCTATTCCAGAGACTTACAGGTTTGTCAGTTTACAGTCCAGGGAGAGGATGCTGAGTGGCCTGACGGTGTCTACTACGACGGGAAAAAAGACGGTGGCGTGGAAGAGGTGAACCTCTCAACCACCCTGGAACGTCTGCAGCGGCAACAAATCAAGGAGCTGTGCACTAGCTTCGCCCCATTGTTCTCAGCCACCCCAGGACGGACTGAACGGGCATACCACTCCATTGATACAGGTAATGCTCACCCAATCAGAACCCCACCCTACCGAGTGTCTCCTCATGCCCAAGCTGCTATAGAACGGGAGATCCAGAACATGCTACAGATGGGTATAATCCGCCCATCTACCAGTGCATGGGCATCTCCAGTGGTTCTGGTACCCAAACCAGATGGGGAAATACGCTTTTGCGTGGACTACCGTAAGCTAAATGCTGTAACTCGTCCGGACAACTATCCAATGCCACGTACCGATGAGCTATTGGAAAAGTTGGGACGTGCCCAGTTCATCTCTACAATAGACTTAACCAAGGGGTACTGGCAAGTACTGCTAGATGAACCTGCCAAGGAGAGGTCAGCATTCGTCACCCATGCGGGGGTGTATGAATTCAATGTCCTTCCTTTCGGCCTTCGAAATGCACCCGCCACCTTATGACACTCCATGATTGTAAAAATAAACTGGCTCTTCATTAAGAGAACTATCTACAGAGATGCTGCAATTGCAGCTAGCATTCCAGCCATATGCACACAGACTGGCTTCTAGTGGTGCCTCCTCCAAATTCTTTTTCCCTGCAACCAATGCTCCTCCCTCCAAGTTCCAGACAGGTTGCTACAATGCCCAAATGAACTGTGAAGGTTAGCACAGCTCCATTGAACAACATGAGACAATGATTGTTTACAGTTTGTTGTAGCCATGCTGGTCCCAGGATATTAGAGAGACAAGGTGGGTGAGGTAATAAAGATGGTTTAACATAAGTAGTTATATGTGTTAATTACATATGCTAAACAATCTGTTACATCATGTATTTAGCCATGATTCTCTGAGTATCTTTTCCAGACCGAAAGAAGAGCTCTGCGTGGCTCAAAATCTTGTCTCTCTCACCAACAGAAGTTGGTCCAATAAAATATTTTACCTCACCCACCTTGTCTCTCTAATGAGATAATGATTTAGTCAGAAGCTGAAACAATTTGTGGATCATTGAATAATCTCCTTTTGTGAACATCAGAGTTGTGAAATATCTTGGGGAGGGGGCGCGGAAAGGCTATATGTTACTGTCATATCCCTTCTCCCAAAAAGTGATAAGATTATGTATCAGGATAATAGGAAATACATGGAGATGGCAAAAGGATTAATGAAAACATTAAAAATTATTCCACTTTCAGGTGAACTCCAGATAGTTCCCATAAATTCAAATGTTTGGCAAAACTTCTTTCCCTCTGAAGCATCTTGCAATGACCACCATCAGAAGATAAGATGTAGGCTAAAGGAACCATTGGTTTGAGATAGTATGGCCATTCTTATGTCCTTACATAAAAAACAGACTTATCCATTTGGGGAACAGAAACAATACCATGTTGTCCATGTGACCAATAATACCTTGAATTCCAAATTTCAAGTCTTGAACACTCACAGCAAGGTATTTGCAGTTAATATATAGAGTAAAAAAGAACATAAACAATGTTACAGTAAAATTTTTAAGAATAATATATTTGAGGAAATACATGGGCATTCTGCAACCAGATTAAGTGTTTAAATTCTAGGGCTAGTCAAAATGTTTTGGTCTAAACTGTTTTTCCATCAGTAAATTGTGGTTTTGATTACATAATTGTTTGGTGAAAAGTGTCTGCTTTGTGTGGAAAATTTCAGCTTCTAATAGAACTTGTTAACTAAAAATCTAAATTTTTGTGGCCATTATTTTTGTTTTCATTTAAAAAAAATGAAACTTTTGCACAGAGATTCTCTCCCCTCCAACCACCTTTCATAAATTCCTCCATGAATTTATCTAATTCTTTTTTTAACCAAGTTACACTTCTGGCCTTCACAACATCCCTTGGCAATGAGTTCCACAGGTTGACTGTGCATTGTGTGACAAAGCACTTTTTTTATGTTTATTTTAAACCAGCTGCCTATTAATTTAATCAGGTGACCCCTGGTTCTTGTGTTCTGTGAAGGGATAACTATAATTGCCATATTCACTTTCTCTATCCCATTAATGATTTTATAGACCTCTATCGGATTCCCCCAGTAATCTCTTTTTTAAACGTAACAGTCCCAGTCTTTTTAATCACTCCTCACACTGAAGCTGGTTTTTTTATGTCTAATCACTTTTGTGGTCCTTCTCTGTACCTTTTCTAATTCTAAAATATCTTTTCTGAGATGGAGTGATTGGAACTGCAAACAGTATTCAAGGTGTGGGAGTACGATACTGGCCTTCTGAAATTTTCTGTTTTGTTATCTATCTCTTTCCTAATGGTTCCTAACATTATGTTAGTTTTTTGCCTGCTGCTGCAGATTGAATGGATATTTTCAGAGAACTATCCATGATGATGCCTGTAGTGTATCCTCTAGTTTCGAGCCCCACAATAGGGCTGGGCACCAAACAGTCATGGTCAAGCTTTAGCCTGGGCTTGGGGTAGCTCAGGCTGCCAGCATTAAACACAGCCTATGGGGCTCGCTTCAACCTGGGCCGCCAGCAGGGGATTGCAGTGTATGGAGCTGGTGTGAGCCTGGGTTTATGGAGGCTCAGGCTACCCAGGGCCGGCACTTTCATTTAGACGACCTAGGCGGTCGCCTAGGGTGCCAGGATTTGGGAAGGTGGCAGACTGCTCCGGTGGACCTCCCGCAGGAGTGCCTGCGGATGGTCCATTGGTCCGGCTGCTCCGGTGGAGCATCCACAAGCACGCCTGGGGCAGGTCCACCAGAGCTGTGGGACCAGCAAGCCGGCCCTGCGCCTAGGGCGCCAAAAACCCTCGCGCCACTCCTGAGTATACCCGCAATTAAACCCAGTCTCAGGGGCTGGTTTTATCCTGGGCGGGGATCAGGCAGCTAGAAAACAATCTCTACCACTGGCCAAGTACTGGGTTCGAGGAGGATCGGGCTGCCAGCAAACTAACAGTCTTAGGGGATGGCTTTAGCGTGAGTGGGGCTCAGGCAGCCAGCACAGCAACTCACTCTACAGGTGGGCTGAGGCCTGGGCTTGAGGAGGTTCAGGCAGCCAGCAAACAAACAATCTCAAAGCTGGCTTTAGCCTGGGTGGGGCTCAGACATGCAGCAAGCATCTCTATAAGGGAGCTGGTACGGGAAGCTTCTTCTCCAGAGTGAGAGCTTCCACGTGAAGTGTATAGAGTCAGCCACCCTGGGGTGGGGTGGCAGAGGGATGCAGACCCACCCTACTCTACCACATTCCAGCCCAGGGCCGTGGCAGAGGCAGAATTGGCTGCCCCTGCATCAGTGGGGATCCAGCCGCAACCTGCTGACTGAGCCACAATCTGACTCCACAGCTGGCTGCTCCATGGTCGCCCCGGGCCACTTCCTGCCTCCTCGGGGTTTGGTACCTCTTGCTTCCAGGGCTCCTTGGACTCCTTGGGGTACACTGAGGCTGGCAGTCCAGGCCACTCCTTGTTGGGGGTCTCCCACTTCAGTGGCTTGGGGACCGCAGGGTGTAAGTTCCCCTCTCAGACACAGCAGTAGTGTCTTTCTCCTCCGTGGATTCCGCCTCAACTGAGCTGCAGGGCCTTCCTCTTATACTTCTGGCCCCTCCCTGGAGCTTTTGGCAAGGGGGGCGGGGCAGGCAAGACTCTGCCCACCAAAGGATGTGTAGTGAACTCTCGCTCTCCCATGTGGAGCAATGCCCCTCGGCCTCATTACAATGCCGATTTTTTTCTTGAATTCTAACAGCTAATTTAGAATCTATTATTTTGTATGCATGGGATTTTTTCCCCAATATGCATTAATTGCACTTATCAACATTAAAGTTTATCTACTATTTTGTCTCCCAGTCACCCAAGTTAGTGAGATCCCTTTCTAACTGTTCACAGTCAGATTTGGACTTAACTATCTGGAGTAATTTTGAATCATCTGCAAATTTTGCCATCTCATTGTTCATTACTTTTCAGATCATGTATTAAAATGTTAAACATTACAGGTCCCAGTACAGATCCTTGGGGGACCCCATTATTTACCTCTCTCCATTATGAAAATCGACAATTTAGTCCTACCCTTTGTTTCTTACCTTTTAACCAGCTACTTATACATTAGATGACCTTCCCTTTGATCCCATGTTTGCTTAATTTGATTAAGAGCCTTTGGTGAGAGACCTTGTCAAAAGCTTTCTGAAAGTCCAAGTACACTATATCCATTGGATTGCCCTTGTCTACATGCTTGATTGGTGAGGAATGATTTTCCTTTACAAAAGACATGTTGATTCTGGGAATAAATAGAGTCTGGGAGAAGCTACTTGGGCTTTGAATTGCTCAGGTTAAGGGAGCAGTCTATGGAGTGGCAGCAGATCACCCAAATAACTTTAGTCAAACACAAGTTATTGGACTCAATACAGGAGTAACTGGTGAAATGTAATGGATTTTGATGTGCAGGAGGTCAGACCAAATGATCTAATGGTTCCTTCTGGCTATAAAGTCTATGAATAGGCAATCACAGGGAATTTTCAGGGGGGAAATTTCTGTCTGGGATTTGCTTGAAGTGTCATTCTTAGCAAGATTAAACTATTATATGATTTACCGACTGAGTGCTGAGCTTAATTTTTTTCCTCTCCACATTCCCACAGAGTGCAGGCATGGTCCTACCCATGAATACCCTCTCATCACCTTTATCAAGGGAGGTACTTTGACTGGGCAGCAGGGAATGAGAAAAGTCCAAATGTATGCATGGCAGGGAGGGGGCTTCCCCCCTTCAGGTCTCTGCTTAGCCACTGTGGAAGTGGGGGTAAAGGGAGCTGAGGGCAGCTAAATGGTTGCTGTGCACCCCACCTTTCCTATCTGAGCTAAGCCCAGGCTTTGAAAAACTTCTTTCACTCCAGTTAGCTGCCCTACCCTCCCTCTCCTTAGCTGTAGATTAGGAACTGTGCCACTTATGATGCTGCAGATCTGACCGATCACCTGTTTTTAAGGGTCAAGAAGGAATGTTTCCCATTGGACCAAATTGGCAAGTAGTCCAGTGAATTTTTTCATCTTCCTTGCAGCCTCCCAATAGTATAGTTGAGTTAGAAACACTAGGATCTGAAGTTCATATAATGCTACTTGTGGCCAGCATCCAGAGTGAGCAAAGGCTAAAAGGGCTAGGACCAGTGGTAAATGAGATCTGAGATTGCGTAGTTGTACTTTGCTCTCATAATGGGAGGAGGAGCTTGAAGTCTCTGTGGACTGAAATTCCCCCCACCCACCTAGTCTTGTGGCCTCTGTCACTTCATCCCCTTGCACAGAGGGGAAGGGGATGAGGTTTCACAACTCAGCTGAGTCCATGGGGTACACCAGGGCAGGGCTACCCTAAGTAATTGTTTGGTTTTATGGTAAAAGCCCTCAGATTAAATGCCTGGTATGTGAGAAGTGGAACAGGCAATGATGTGCCCTTCCTCAAGGTATAATTAATAAAATTGCAGCCTGTCATTTAAACATAGCCCATGTGTCTGTCAGTCATTGCCTGCTTGCCCTGGTCAATGATGAAGTCAGCTACATGTCTGGGTCATTACTGTCTTAGGCTCCAATTTAGCAAAGCACCTAAGCACATTGTAAACATGTGAGTTGTTCCATTTCCATTAATGGGACAAAAACACATGATTAAATGTTTTGCTGAATCTGTATCCATTTAAAACAACACAGCAAGTGCTCTGTTGCATTTACTGATGTGTAATTTTCTGTCAGTGGTACAGTCATTTGAGACTGTGTGTGGTGTGTATTTGTGTACAGAAGGAGCTGTGAAAAAAAGGGTTAGATTCTTGGCTCGTGCATTTAATGCCAGATCGTTGGCAAGGAGTTCAGCATTGAGGATGGTAGCCGTTTACTCCACCCCTTGCTCATATGTGATTTAATGGGGACTCTTTCATTATTTGTCACATAACATTGGGTGACAGGAAAGAGCACTGAATAAATGCTTACTTTCCAAATATGTGTTAGCTAGGTGGAGGTTCAGAAAGATTGCATGTACCCGTTATAGTTAAATATCAGATTGTACTGGAAATGTTATCACCCTCAGCTACTCCCATTACAAAGTGCTCACCCAGGGGAACAGAAGTAATGTTCCCATGGTACTTAGAATTCTGAATTTGCTGACTTCTTTTGAGAGGACTCTAGCTGTAAGTATGTATTGTTATGGTGAGCAGGTCCTGCTTTATGAACTGCGGGGCCAAATTCGAATGCTCGGCGGCGGTCCGGGGCTTCGGTGGCACTTCGGCAGTGGGAGGTCCGCTCTGGGTCTTCCGCAGCACCGAAAGACTCCCCGCTGCTGAAATGCAGTCAAAGACCTGGAGTGGACACCCCCGCCCTGTCGCCAAAATGCCACCTAAGACCCGGACACCACCACCACACCCCCCGCCACCTGGTGAGTAAAAAAAATTAGAAAGGCGCCTTAGGCGTGGGGCCCGATTCCGGGGATTTGGGGAATCAGCCTAAAGCTGGCCCTGATAGTGAAGGTTGAGTGAAACCTCATTGGAACTGGTGGGCATAACAGCTGCCCTTCATTCAGGAGAAATGTAAAAAGCAATCAAGCTCCTTTATGGAATAGATAGCTGAACTAACAGGAGCCACTACCCAAAGACACAGGTCACATATAAGGCCAGTCAGGAATTAGTGCTATGTGGGCAGAGGGGTTCCAATGTAGGCTAAATGAAAATCCAGGGGACTGGGTAGTGTTGTGAGGAGGAAGGATGTGTGTGTGTGTGAGTATAGAGCAGCAAGGAAGCCCCAGCCAAAGAAGGACTTGTGCCAGGACTCTGAGAAAAAACTCAGAGACAGAGCTTTTGGGTAGAGTGCTGGCTAAAACTAGATTTGTAACTGAGCAAAGAAACTGCCTCCTGTCTAATTTCCTGGGTGTTCAAGGAAACAGAACTTTGTGTCTATTCTTTGTAAATAAACAGGATTGCATCAAAGAAATACAGATCACCAATTTCTCCTCCTAATGGAAACAACCCCCAAGATCCCAAGTACTGGCTAACTGCTTAGGTCAAAAAGGGGTGTGTATATAATGTGTGTGAGCATGTGACTGTGTGCACGTGCACTAACTGCTCTGGTCAAAAGGGGCAAATTTTATTTATACACACATACACTCCCTATACACAGACACACACACACACACACACACCCCACTATCTAAGCCCTGTCTACACTATGAGTTTAGGTTGAATTTAGCAGCGTTTGATCGATTTAACCCTGCACCTGTCCACATGACGAAGCCATTTTTTGTCTACTTAAAGGGCTCTTAGATTGATTTCTGTTCTCCTCCCTGACGAGGGGATTAGCGCTGAAATCGACCTTGCTGGGTCAAATTTGGGGTAGTGTGGACGCAATTCGACGGTACTGGCCTCAAGGAGCTATCCCAGACTGGTCCATTGTGACCGCTCTGGACAGCGCTCTCAACTCAGATGCACTGGCCAGGTAGACAGGAAAAGCCCCGCAAACTTTTGAATTTCATTTCCTGTTTGGCCAGTGTGGTGAGCTGATCAGCACAGGTGACCAGTTAGAATTGCAAAAGAGCTCCAGCATGGACCGAACGGGAAGTACTGGATCTGATTGCTGTATGGTGAGAGGAATCCATGCTATCCAAACTCCATTCCAAAAGACGAAATGCCAAAATATTTGAAAAAATCTCCAAGGGCATGAAGGACAGAGGCTATAAAAGGGGCCTGCAGCAGTGCCGCATGAAACTTAAGGAGCTCAGGCAAGCCTACCAAAGAACCAGGGAGGCAAACGGCCGCTCCAGGTCAGAGCCCCAGACATGCAGTTTCTATGATGAGCTGCATACCATTTTAGGGGGTACCCCTACAACTACACCACCCCTGTGCGTGGACTCCGTCAATGGATTTTCATGCAACAGGGATGCGGATTTTGGGGATGAGGAAGATGATGATGAGGAGGAGGTTGAAGATAGCGCACAGCAAGTAAGTGGAGAAACCGGTTTCCCCGACAGCCAGGAACTGTTTATCACCCTGGAGCCAGTACCCTCCTAACCCACCAAAGGTGGGCTCCTGGACCTGGACGGCAGAGAAGGGACCTCTGATGTGTGTACCTTTGTAAATATAATACCTGGTTTAAAAGCAAGCATGTTTAATGATTCATTTGCCCTGAAGACTTGGGATGCATTCACGGCCAGTACAGCTAATGGAAAAGTCCGTTAACATGTATGGGGATGGAGCGGAAATCCTCCAGGGACATCTCAATGAAGGTCTTCTGTACTCCCAAAGCCTATGCAAAAGGTTTCTTGGGAGGGTAGCCTTATTCCATCCTCCATGGTAGGACACTTTACCACGCCAGCCCAGTAGCATGTAGCCTGGAATCATTGCATAACAAAGCCTGGCAGTGTATGGTCCCAGTGTTTGCTGGCATTCAAGCAACATCCGTTCTTTATCTCTTTGTGTTATCCTCAGGAGAGTGATATCATTCATGGTCACCTGGTTGAAATAAGGGAATTTTATTAAGAGGACATTCAGAGGTGGCCATTCCTGCTGGACTGTTTGCGTGTGGCTAAACAGAAATAATCCCCACTGTTAGCCACAAGGAGGGGATAGGGGTGAAGTGATCATCCCAGAGAATTGAGTGTGTGGGTAGGGGGGTGATTTAGTTGGGTTTGTGCCACATGTTAACCCAAAAAAACACAGATCCTCTTTTTAAATGGCCAAACCATTTTAAATGGCCAATCCAACAGGTGCTTGATATGGCAAATGAGGGCACTGCTGTTTGAAACCATGTCAACATGTTATGAAGGTTAAAGAAGCCAAAAGACTGTGGCTTACCATGTCTGCCTGCAAGCCGAATTCGGTGGCCCACTGGCCCTGCATGTGTGATCTCTCACACCAAACCAGCAGGCCCTCAATATAAGAGGCAAAATGCCACCTTGTTAAAGAAAGCACACGTGCTATGTAATGTTAACAGCTTGGTTCACCGTGAAAGAGTCTACCCATTGTTCTCCAAAATGTGTCTTTTTAAATACTACTTCCCTTTTTTCCTCCTGCAGCTGCAAATGTTTCAATGCTCCCCCATCGTCTCCGTCCCAGAGGCTAGCGAAGATTAGAAGGTGAAAAAAACACACTTGAATGAAATGTTCTCTGAGCTCATGCAGTCCTCCCACACTGAAAGAGCCCAGCAGAATGCGTGGAGGCAGACACTATCAGAGTTGCAGGAGAGCACAAAATGAACACGAGGACAGGTGGCAGGATCAAGATGATAGGTGGCATCAGCGTGATGAGAGGAGGCAGGAAGCAATGCTCAGGCTACTGGAAGATCAAACTGATATTCTCCAGCATATTACTGAGGTGCAGAAAAGGCAGCAGGAGCACAGACTGCTGCTGCAGCCCCTGTGTAACCAACTGCCCTCCTTCCCAAGTTCCATTTCCTCTTCACCCAGATGCCCAAGAACGCAGTGGGGGGGGAGCTCCGGGCACCCAGCCGCTCCACCCCAGAGGACGGCGCAAGCAACAGAAAGTTGGCATTCAATAAGTTTTGAAGAGCAGTGTGTCCTTGTCCTTCCCTCCTCCCCCCATCCACCACCCCACCCGGTGCTTCCCTCTTCCCCCACCCCTCCTGGGCTATCTTTGCAGCTATCCCCCCATTTGTGTGACGAATTAATAAAGAATGCATGAATTTGAAACAACAATGACTTTATTGCCTCTGCGAGTGGTGGTCAAAGTGGGGAGAGGAGGGCAGTTGACTTACAGGGAAGTAGAGTGAACCAAGGGGACGGGTTTTCATCAAGGAGAAACAACCAGAAATTTCACACCATAGCCTGGCCAGTCATGAAACTGGTTTTCAAAGCTTCTCTGATGTGCAGCACGCCCTACTGTGCTCTTCTAACCACCCTGGTGTCTGGCTGCAAGTAATCAACAGCCAGGTGATTTGCCTCAACTTCCCACCCTGCCATAAATGTCTCCCCCTTACTCTCATAGATATTGTGAAGCACACAGCAAGCAGTAATGAAGATGGGAATACTGGTTTTGTTGAGATCTAACCGAGTCAGTAAACTGTGCCAGTGTGCTTTTAAACACCCATGTGCACATTCTACCTCCATTCTGCACTTGCTTAGCCTATAGTTGAACAGCTCCTGACTACTGTCAAGGGTGCCTGTGTATGGCTTCATGAGCCATGGCATTAAGAGATAGGCTGGGTTCCCAAGGATAACTATAGGTATTTCAAATCCCCAATGGTTATTTTCTGGTCTGGAAAGTAAGTCCCTTCCTGCAGCTTTTGAAACAGACCAGAGTTCCTAAAGATGCGAGCGTCATGTACCTTTCCAGGCCATCCCACGTTGATGTTGGTGAAACATTCCTTGTGATCCACCAGTGCTTGCAGTATCATTGGAAAGTACCCTTTTTGGTTTGTGTACTGGCTGCCTTGGTGCACCAGTCCAAAGATAGGGATATGGGTTCCGTCTATCGCCCCACCACAGTTAGGGAATCCTATTGCAGCAAAACCATCCACTATGACCTGCACATTTCCCAGAGTCACTACCATTGATAGCAGCATCTCAGTGATCACAGCAGCCCCCACAGTAGATTTGCCCACTCCAAATTGATTCCCAACTGACCAGTAGTTGTCTGGCATTGCAAGCTTCCAGAGGGCTATCGCGACTGGCTTGTGAACTGTGAGGGCTACTCTCATCTTGGTAGTCTTGTGCTTCAGGGCAGGGGAAAGCAAGTCACAAAGTTCCATGAAAGTGCCCTTATGCATGTGAAAGTTTCGCAGCCACTGAGAATCATCCCAGACCTGCAACACTATGCAATCCCAGTCTGTGCTTGTTTCCCAGGCCCAGAATTAGCGTTCCATGACATGAACCTGCCCCATTACCACCATGATGTCCAAATTGCCAGGGCCCGCGCTTTGAGAGAAGTCTGTGTCCATGTCCTCATCACTCTCATCACCATGCTGCCGTCGCCTCCTCACCTGCTGTTGAAGTTGCCGGTGCTGCATATACTGCAAGATAATGCGCATGGTGTTTACAGTGCTCATAACTGCCACGGTGATCTGAGCGGGCTCCATGCTTGCCGTGGTATGGCATCTGCATGGAAAAAAGACACAAAACAATTGTCTCCCATTGCTCTCACAGAGAGAGGGGCGACTGATGCCATGACTTACAGGGTTGTCTTACAGGGAATTAAAATCAACAAAGGGGGCAGGTTTCATCAAGGAGAAACACACACAACTGTCACACTGAAGCCTGGGCAGTCATGAAACTGGTTTTCAAAGCCTCTGTAATGCGCAGCACGCCTAGCTGTGCTCTTCTGATCGCAAACAGCTGAGTTAGCAAACTGCTCCAGTGTGCTTTTAAACGTCCAAAGGCACATTCTACCACTATTCTGCACTTGCTTAGCCTATAGTTGAACTGCTCCTTACTACTGTCCAGGCTTCATGAGCCATGGGAGCAAGGGTAGGTTGGGATAGGTGTGACCACATGGTGCTGTCGGCTGGGAGAGCAGCCTGAGGCAAAAGCCTCCAGCTCGTATGATATTCCAGGCAGGACTGAATCTCCATTAGATGAAACTTGAAGAAGAGAATGACCTGGAGTCACTCCCATTTATGTCCAGGCACCCCCGAAGGACCTCATCGAGGTTGGTCAGGAGCACCCATGTCTGCCCAGGTGCCCTCGACTGAGCTCATCGAGGTCAGCCAGGAGCACCCACGAGACGACAACAACGGTTAACAGTTGTACTGCACCGTCTGCCGCTGGCAAGGCAAGGAGATGCTGCTGTGTAGCAATGCAGTACTGCGTCTGCCAGCAGCACCCAGGAGACGTACAGTGACTGTGAGCTGAGCGGGCTCCATGCTTGCCATGGTACGCCGTCTGCACGGGTAACCCAGGAAAAAACAATTGTTTGCCATTGCTTTCACAGAGGGAGGGAAGGGGGCCTGACAACATGTACCCAGAGCCACCCACAGCAATGTTTTTGCCCCATCAGGCATTGGGAGCTCAACCCAGAATTCCAGTGGGCAGCAGAGACTGTGGGAACTGTGGGATAGCTACCCACAGTGCAACACTCCTAAAGTCAACGCTAGCCTCAGTACTGTGGATGCATGCCACCGACTTAATGTGCTTAGTGGGGACACACACAATCAACTGTATCAAATCGATTTCTAAAAAATCGACTTCTATTAAATCGACCTAATTTCATAGTGTAGACGTACCCTAAGAGTACACACTAGTATATAACTATAAAATCATCTTTAAAAAAACATTTCAGATATATCTCTAAAGATAGAAAATCAAATGTGTACTGTTTTGCATACACCTTCAGTTGATTTAGGACTTTTTCTCCTTCACCGTATTTCTTTGGTCCCTCAATTGTTTTCCAGCCTCTGTGTTATATTGTTCAGATGGTTCTCTCCCTTCCTACCTTCTCCACCTCTTCAGGTTCATCTCACTAACATTTGCAAATATTTTATTTTTCCCTTTGGTCTGAAGTAGAATAAAACAGAATTTGAAATACCATTGGTTTTGCATTGATGGGATTCAGACGATTTATACAGTGCTTTGATAACTGGTTCCAGTAATAAGCTTTTCTATTATAATGAGATAAAACTGTCAGTAAAGTTGCCCTCATTAGATAAAAGTAATTTACTAGACAGATGGGATCATGCTTACTTTCGTGAAGGGGGATTACAATAAATTAACAGGTTCAAAGGAAATGGGTCGATCTACTGCAATTGTCCATTGTTTTCAGACAATAGTTTGGAGATCTGAAGGTTTTGTTGGGAGATTATAGTTCAAAATGTAACTGTATATTGCTGCCAAAGATTTTAAACAGAACCCTCCAGGAACATTTCTAGCAAATCAACACCCATCATAACTATTTAACTAGTAAGATAATATGTTACCCAGCTATTCTGCAATTTTGCTGAAGAACAGTTATGCAGAAATGGGCATCTGCTTCGATCAGCCAATTCAAAACAAACCATTTGCATAATAAATATTTGCAGAGCAGCAAGTGGGTGGAGCTTAGGTAAGTGCACAGATGGACATAAAAATCAAATATGGGCAGAAAAATTATTGAAATAAAACATGTTTATTTAACTAATAAAAAAAACCTGTGCAAATACCCCTCATATGTTTGTTGGCTCTTTTCATGGCCACCGTTTTCTCCCTGTTCCTGGAAACAGTAAAATGGAATCTAGGTTCCATTGCCCTGTACTATTCCAACTGTAAGTGGATGAATGATTTGAGAAAGAGCATATAAGAGATGACAAGTAGTGAAGGGCACAGTGTGAGGACCTAAGGCAGAGTTTCCAAATAAAGCCAGCCCATGCTAATGCTTAAGGCAAAAAAATGGGCACAACTTACTTCATCTCAGAAGCTTACACAAAAAAAATTCCAGCACTGAGCTCCAGTCTGTGGTGTGGGACATAACAGGTTTCTCACCCACAGCTTCCACTGCTTAGTTGCTATACTTAGTTTATAAAACGAGACCACTGATGGATGTAGACTGATAGGGGAGCACAAAGAAATAATGAGACAATATTGGTCAGTGTGATATTATTATTATTGTTAGACTGCGAGCTCCTTGGGTCAGGGACCATCCCTTTTTGAATATTTGGAAAGTGCCTAACATATTTGTAGTAGATATGGGGGAGGGGAATAATAGAACAAAATTATCTGATATCAGTTAATGAGATTCACTGTAGGCACCTCAGCAGAAGTGGATCTTAAAAAGGGACTTAAATATGGGCAGGGTAGGGGCCTTGTGAATGAGCTCATGGAGGTCATACTATGCATAGGGGGCAGCATGCAAGGCCCAAACATGATTGTGTGAGATACTGGTGAATGTGCCCTATTGCCCTGTATGAAAGGAATTAAAGTCACTGGAAGACTAAAGGGGAGAGGTTTAAGTAAAAGCCAGAAAAGTCAGTTTCAGGGGTGAAGGGTCTCCTTCCAGGGTGGGGAGTGAGAGGAGAAAGTTAAACAGAGAGAAGAGAAAACCGAGTGAGAGAGAGAAAACCTTACTGGCGTTTTGGGATAAAGGGATTAACTGGGAAAGATCTGGGAAAGAAGAGGAAGGAAAGTGATGTGGCAGGATAGCAGAGAACAATCTGTGTAGCCAAATTCTTGGGCATGTTAACAACTGGAGGAAACTTGAAGAAGTCTGTGTCCAATTATGCTGTTCAAGAAACTTCTATATCTCTTAAGAGCACTGCAGTGCCTCTCTTGTGAGGTGGATATAAAACAATTTGGAAGGCCCATGCATTCGACCCCTGCCTACTAATATGTAATACTGACACATTAAATACAACTAACATTTTTTTCAGAACTGAATTTTAAAGAAATACATGATCATCTGTGGTCAGCAAACCAGGCCGTAATGTTGTGTCTATCATAACACACTGTATTAATGGAGCCATTAATCACCATCAAAACTGTATTAGGAGTGAGGATAGCCAAAGAGAGCTTAACTGACAGCAAGTGGCCATAAACCTGTCCAAAACCTAATTTGATTACCATCATACCAGCATCTGTGCCACTTACGAGGGTTCATTTTTTTGATGAAATTAAGTAGACAAGTCGTTCATGCGTATAATAGACATCTAAATCATGGTAAACACATTGCTGGCAAGAGAAGTAGTTAAAGAAAGTGTGAGATTGTTTTGCAGGCTAAATTTCGGCAAATCAAACTGAAGATATCACAACAGTTGATTAAAAACAATAGTGTTAAACACATTTTGGGTCAAGCCAAACACTGAATGAGAAACATTTTGATCCCTTGACTGCGGAATAAATATTGTTGAAGATCAGGGAATGTTGGGAGCTTTTCTCTATTTACAAGAAGGACAGCTTTGCTAATATAAACTCTTGCTCTTTATTGGTAATAAATATTCCCTACAAAAAATCGGTTTCATTTGTAGACATTTGGATCCATTATGTTTTTGTCTTGACAGACAGGACTGTGGGATGCTGCATTTAAATGACACAGACTGTACAGGAATGTATTTCCAGATGATAACAGAGCCTAGAGCCTTCACATAAATCAGAGAAGGGAAATTATTCATTAAGAAATATGTCCAGATTTCTGCCTTACAAATCCAGAGAGAAACCAAATATTCAGGGCTTCTTAGCCTTCTGTGAGCCTTTAAAAAAATGATTATGGGCATCTGTTAGGGAATTGAAATGTAATATAGTAATACTGTAATATTCTATCTCAGCAAAGGATTAGGAACCAACATGTTTTTCCAGCAAGTGCCATCCCCATATATACTTGAGATTGTGTTTCTCAGAACCTTGGACTATCAGATTTTGCTGGAAAAATGATACTATCTAATAAAATTGTGGGGAAAGAAAAACCTCAACGTTTCCTACACACTTTATCAGATAGCTGGAAAACCTACTGCTGACATTTTTAAACCTCATGTATGTGACACATTCATTCAAAATAATGAGTACATAGCTCAAAATATAAAGCTGACTATGTTTCAAACAGACAGATCTGTATGCTGTTTTATTTGCAGCATTTAACATAGAATTAATATCGCACATGAAATCAAGCCACTTTCAGTTTATCCCACAGAAGGATTTTACATATGCTGACTGCATAACACAAGTGAACAAATTTCTGTGAAACAGAAAGGGGCTCCATCAGGAGAGAGAGAGATTGCATTCTAAAGCCAAACCTAAGAGGGTTTGTTTTTTCAGACTAGACATTAATGATAGAGTAAGTGACATTTATCTCCAGACCTTTTACAAATCACTGTGATGCTAACAGCGAACACCTTGCCTTGGCTGTGAGCAACGCCTCAAGCCACAGGAAGCTGCCTGCCATTCACCCGCCGATGCCATGTAGGCAGTTCCATCTTACCTGAGTTTGCAGATGGGCCATTCCCCAGGTGGGTCTGGCAAAACACTTCTCATTAATCATTGCTTAAACCCCTCTCAGTGGGAAGACCTCAGGTTAGACATCATTTGGAAACAAATTGGGTGAAAAATAGCTCTGACAATAAGAAGCCTACATGGAATTCCCCGGTGAGAGCTTCAGCAGTGTGAAAACAGACTCTTCCAGGACACTAAATGATCTGTCAGTTAGCAAATGACATTATAATCCAGTTTTATGCCATAGACAGCTCTTAGCCTTTGCTGTACTTCCTCCTCCCCCTCCCTCCACTTTCTGGATTTTCTTTCTTGGATGTTTAATAAAAAACTAACCAAGAGAAAAGTATCTGGCCAAGATACTATGGAACTTACAAAATACTCATTTTCTGTAGGCGCTGGAAGAGTGACAGTACCAGAGCTTTGAAAGAGTTTGCAGCCTAGGAAGAAGAAAGAGTGCCTCAAACAGGAGGCATAGTCTGGAGGGCTGAGCAATGGGCCAGAAGTGAGAGACTGCAAGCTCTAATGCTCCTTTCCTACTGACCTGGAGAAGTCACTTCACCCCTCCTTGTTTCCCTACCTGTATTGGCATCCTGATTCTGATACTGAAGCATATCCCACGAGTAGTTCCATTGATGTTAGCGGGTTTAGTTACATGCTTACATTTGGGCATGTTCTTAAGTAACTTGCTGAACCAGAGCCATACTGGAGGGGAAGAAAATCACTTGCCTATCTCATAGTGGTGTGAAGATTGAGCACAGCTTGCGCAGCAGTTTAGAGATGTGAAACACTATATAAGTCGTCAAATTAATCTTAAACAAATTAGAGCTGAGAAAGACTGGTTGAATAAAACCATCTTACTTTGCCCAGAAACTTTGAGGCTTAATTCACTTTTACAGCCCTCAAACAAGTGGGCAACATGGTAGCAAGGGACTAGTCTAAAAAAAATTGGTCTCCCTTTTTCTCTTCCTCTTCCCCACCACCCCTTGCCCACCACCCCAGTAACAGAATCCACCCAAACTACTAACCAGCCATGTCATGGGCAGCTGAGGAGCTTCACCATGATCACCGCCCAACAAATCCATTCACTCTTAACACAAAGAGTGATCTTTGGCTCTTCCTGGCTGCGGAATTCCACCCTAGGGCCTGATTCAGGAACGCACATCTTAAAGCCAAAGGAAGCCCATGCTTAAAGGTAAGCTCATGCTTAAGTACTTCCCTGAATCAGGGCCCTAATGATCATTTCAAAGAAATGTCCAATCTTAACTGAAAGAGGGGCCATGGGCAACTGGTAATTCAAAGAGCACTTCATATAACAATGGGGATGCATTGGTCAATCTTAAAGTACTGACACTTCCTGCTAGAGGCAGCCCAGTCCACCATTCTTTTTGGTTTCCCAGAAATTTTTAAGATTTTGATCACCTACAGTAAACCTAAAACCCAAGAACCTTCTCTGAATCCTGCATTATTGCTTTGCATCTCTTTTTGTCAGGCATTTCTTTGGTGTGAATTCAAATATGTGAGATTTGCAGCTGGCACCAAACTACGGGAGACAGTGCACACACACAGGAGAGTGGAACCAAATTGAGATTTTCTCTAGAAAGATTAGAGCAGAGAGGTATGTGCTGGAAACAAGGGACCATTCAGAAGCTCTTCACCCCATCAGAGGAAATACAGATCACAGCTATAAAACAGGGGGATGGAAATAAGCAACCATACCCAGCATATTCACAGTGAAGTGCACAAAACTAAAATAAATAGTGATGCCTTTTTTTGCTTCTTGAGGAGGTACAAAAAAGCCAGGAGAGAGGCTTTTCTCATACTTATTTATACTCACATGTGCTTGCTTTTTACGTTGGAGATAGTTCATACTAATATTTTAATCATTCTTGGCTATTATTCTTAATCATCTCTTTCAGTGGAACAGGATGGAAAGTGTGCTGAAGTTTCTCCATCAAGAATCAGAACACAATGGGAAGCTGAGGGCCCTAGAGAAAAGAGAGTACAGGCAAGTCTCATCTTACGCAGCGGTTAGCGCGTAAAGCGAAAATTGTGTATAGTGAAACACTCATTGAGTTGAATGGCAAGTGGAATGGCCCGCATTACAGATGCAGTTTTTATATTGTTATTTTTCTTTTTTTCCTCTGTTTTTGCAGACCGCGCAAAGCTGAATTCGCACATGTTAAATGCATCTAAGATGCTACTTGCCTGTATTTCATCTTCAGGTCACCAGTATGGACATCCTTTGACCCAGGTCACTAATGACCAAAAGATGTTATCAGGTGGCAGCTATTTAGGAGCCTATGCCAACTACTTTGCAACGCAATGACTTTTCAGCACGGTACTTCATGACTGTTCAATCACTCGCTTTTCATTTGTGCATTGAAATGTTGCTGAAACATTTAGAATTTCTGGCTGTTGCCTTCCTTCCTAGTGACCTTCTAGTTAGCTTTTTCTCTTGATCCTTAGGGGAAGTGAGTTAGTGGTTTCAGTCTAATCCATGTCATAAAACCCACATCCCTATTAGAATTAATCAACACCCTTACGGACAGTGACAATATAGAAGCCAAAGACTGAATGACCTGGGGTCTGAACTATTCTTTCATCTTTTGAGATGGTCCTTGCAGAACAAGATTGAAGCAAGTGAACAGGACTTGAGAGATCTTTAACTGATGTCCTCCATGTTATACATGCTCTATATACATAATAGAGGATTCAGAGCTCCAGTCAAACCAGCACATTTTCCCAGCACAAACATTTACTGAAGAAAATAGCTAAATAACTGATTTATATCTAACAGAGGGCCCAGCTGTGCCACCCTTTCGCACTTTGAGTAGTACCATACCCGATGAGCACTCCCATTGAAATCAGGCCCAGAATTAACAGGATTTACATGGCATATTGCTGTCAGATTTCCAGTCACAGCCTCAAGGTGTTGGGAAAGCAGTGCTGATCCAGCGCTCATCCCAACTCAATATGTTTGCACCTCTCAGGTGGCCTCTGGAGATGGCATGGATGCAGCCAGCCTCACTCATCACACAGAATTAGTGAGCATGTGAGTGTTTTAGCATGGTAGCTCTGCACAGCAGTCAGCAAGCAAGAAGATTTATTGCTTTATTTGACAATCTGTTATTCACTAACTGAGCATGACACATCTGGGAATAGGAACCATCAATTTGACATCAAATATTAGAACAGAAACCTTTTTGCATTGGTTTAGTTTATCCAATTCACTTCTAACCCTAGGAGTTAGTCCAGGACTCATATCCAACCCAAGTGACAAAAGATAAGGCACACAATATACATGAGGTGGAAGGGGGAATTTTTTTCACAGATGATAGCCTGGATTATAGGAAAATGACCTCATTGGCTTGCACAGCAAGAAGATGGGTTGTCAGTCACTTCAGTTCCATCCTCCCTGTCATTAGTCATATTAATGATGAGAAACAGTTTATTTAATCTTGATAGACTGGTTGGGAGGCACAGATCAAAGTTACATCAATAAAAACGGCAAGTGTGAGCCAAGAGTCGGGCAAAGTTAAATTAACTCCTTCAGCAACCATTGTCAGACAGGTTGGAACATACATTTTTCATTTCTGTTATAGGGCAATGTAGGAACTTTGCCCTCAACTCTAGAGCACCTCCCTCTGTCCAAGTGCTGTGCTGCAGAGGTCCTTTCAGTCTAACACCCCCCACATCCCTTCTGCAGTATCAAGCCAGTTGGTAATCTCCCGTGGTCCAGCTCTCTGGCTAAGTCACTGCGCAGCCTATCATGGTTAACAGAAAAGTCCAGAATTAAGGAACTCAAAGTCCAATGGTCTCAGAATCTGTCCTCCAGCCTCTAATACTCATAATCCTTGACTATTTTCCTCTCCTTTCTTAGAGAAAAAGCAAGGGAACCTAGGCCCATCTGTTCCTTGGGTTCCAGCTCAGGGTCCTTGTTCAGAGCAGCCAGAGTTAACCCTTCTGAAGTCCCTTGCTGCTCCCTCTGCTGCTTCCTACCTCTGTGGCCTTTCCAGCCTCTTGCTCTGTTTCTCTCTCTCTCTGGAGTGTTGGCTTTGCTGGCCTGGCTGCTTCTCACCAGTTTGTTGGCAGGAGCATCTCTCCCTCTCTCCACAGACTCCCTGGCAGCCACCCCACCTTCCTGCCTTACAGGCTTTGATCCTCACAGCTGCTGTGGGGCTACCAGTCAGCTCTGGCCCACCAGGCAGGCAGTTTCTGCATTAACCCTTTAGTTGCCAAACTAGGATGGGGTGTAAAGATCCCCTGACAAGCATATTGGTGGACAAAGGCAATGAGAGCCAGCAACCCCTGCCCTCCACTCCTGCTCCACACAGACACACAAGACAGAGTTTCCTGAGTTGGTTATTGTGGGTGGGTGGTTTTTATTTATTTATTTATTTATTTATTTATTTATTTATTTATTTATTTTTCTGAATTCTCAGGACCAAATCTAAAGTAGTCAGCCGCAGTTCTTATCAGTGTTAATAGAAGTAGGACTTTCATATACACCTGTACCCCGATATAATGCAACTCGATATAACACGAATTCAAATATAATGTGGTAAAGCAGTGCTCCAGGGGGGCTAGGCTGCGCACTCTGGTGGATCAAAGCAAGGTCGATATAACATGGTTTCACCCATAACACAGTAAGATCTTTAGGCTCCCGAGGACAATGTTATGTCGGAGTAGAGGTGTATTAGGGCTGAATTTGGCCTTCAGTCTCCAGTAATCCTGTCTTTCCAGTTAGCAGTGAGCTGTTCAACAGAGATTTGGCCTGGGTCTAGCTAAAAAAAATACATGGGTGCATTCCTGGCCATATTGGTTCTTAATTAGAACCAGACTGAGAATTTTGAAAGGTTAATGAAAATCAGGAAAAAACAGAAATTTTAAAACTATGGCCCCAAATTTCAATCAGCAACACTCATAGCAAAACATCCCTGTTGTACCTGCTTGACCATGGCAATATGTGGTGCCCGTATTTCAGCTTTTGGCTCATTTCTGAGAACAGGAAGAGAAGTGATTGCATATAGGTCGGTTGTATCACATGAACCATCCAGTTCCAAGGGACACTCATGCGGTTCATCAGATTTCCAAGAGCACTAGAAAAATGGAGGGCCTGGTGGTTTATGAAACACTGACAACTACAACAGATCCCTCATTGTTTCGACCCTATTTCAGAGTTTTCTGTTAATACTTTGAAGACTTGAATGAACCCTAACTCTAATACTGGATCTTTTTTTAGTGCTGGTGAAAGTTGCTAGCTTGACAGCACTGGCAAGTGAAGTTTATCTACAAGACAGGTACAGTGCAGGCTATGGAAGTGCATGTTTCACCACTAGATCTCCCCAGTGTGCTTTAGTCCTGGCAGGAAGGGATTGCTCCTTCAGAAATCTCAGGCTGAGCATTACTCTTGTCCAGCCCTAGAACTTTTTGTGTGACCGCATCCCACTTTGTGGAGTAGCACTCACACCTTTAAGGGAGGTTGTGGAGGCAGGATGGCAGGCAAGTGCTTGGCAGCAGAGTTCCAGTTGAGTCACTCTCCCAGAGATCAGGAAAGGATGAGGAGCCGTAAAAATGGGGTGGATTTCACTTAAATGGACTGACTTCCCCTGTGCAAAATGCCATAAGGAGCATGGGCACCAACTCTGTGCGTGCTCTGGGACCACCGACAGCCCCCCTGTCAGCACCTCCCCCTTCCGCCAGTGCCTCCTGCCCACTGGGAGGCCCCACTGATTAGCGCCTCCCTCTCCCTCCCAGCGCCTACTGTGGATCAGCTGTTTCACGGCATCAGGAGGCACAGGGGGGAGAAGCGAGGGCATAGCACACTCGGGGGAGGGGGCAGAACTGGGCGGGGAAGAGGCCGGGTGGGGGCGAGAAGAGGTGGGGCAGAGTGGGGTGGGAAGGAACAGGGTGAGGTGGGGCTTTGGGGGAAGGAGTGGAGTGGTGGCAGGGCCTGGACGAAGCCAGGGGGAGCGCCACCCAGCAGATTAGAAACTCAGTATCTATGATAAGGAGACAGTCTCCTCCTTAGTATCTGAGTGAATCCATTTTGGGGGATTTGTTGAATATTCGGACTCAGGCTTCATTGCATACTAACTATGACCCACATAACAGGATAGCCATCTGTCTTGGATGGTTTTAGACACAACAAATCATACATCTTGGCAGGGGGTTAGTCTAGATGACTCCTGCAGTTCCTTCTAACCCTATAGTATGGTTCTATGATTCTAATATATATTCTGTCATTCCAGCTAATGGCAACTAGCCTTCCGCATGCCCCCCCACCCAAAAACACAAAAACCAATACTTTCATAGGCAATATTAAAAGCTAACATTATGAACACCTCTCCAACTAGGAGAATAGCCCAGCAATAAAGAGGTTAAGTCTCTCCTCTGGCTAATAGAAGGACCATGGTTGCCTCCCAGGAGTGCAGGGATTTACAGGGAGGAGGGCCGGGCCATCTGTGAGGAATCAATTAATCATGCCCACTGCCCCCACTCACACACTATAAAAGGGAACAGGGAGGCAACTAAGTCTGTAAATATGAATCAGGGTCGAAGAATCTCTCCGAGAATGATTAGATAAGAACTGGGCAGAGACTTCATTTTCCTCTCTGGAACTTAGCAGAAAAGAGACATATTTCATGCTTTTGCTGTGGATTCTGGCTGAAGAAAACATTCTCACATGTGCATTAGGCTTTTAAAGAGGCATAACATTCTTTACACAAAGTTGTCTGCTTTGCAATCAAATGCACCACAAATATTTACAAACTTAGTTTACATCTGAAGAACCCTTTGCTGCTACAGCCTCCAGCAGGCCCACCCTCCGCTGCTGCTCTGCAAGCAGATATTTTACTAATAAAAATGATTATTGTTTATTTGTAACACAATACTGACTGGAGGTCTCAACTGAGATTGGGGCCCAGTTGTGCAAGGCATTGTACAAACACAGAAAAAGGCAGTTCCTGTGGCACAGAATTTACAATCGAAGGAGAAAAGACAGACGGAGGTAGTAGAAAGGAAAAAGTATTGGTCTCCCCATTTTACAGATGGACACCTGAGGTGCAGAGAGCTCTTATGACTTGTCCAAGTGCTGGCAGCTGAATCTTCTTAGTTCCAGAGTTGATCATAGTCTCAATAACATCATCAGTAATCTTGCCCTCAGACAAGGAAGTACAGAAAAGCAGTACCAGTGGTGATGGAGAAGAAAATGCAAAGGGACCCAGACAGATTAGAAATGTAGGCAAGTAATAGCAAAACATGAATCTATTTTGGAAAATGCAAGTTAATATAATAAGGGCTGGGGAGAATAATCCAAACCAGCAGTTTTCAATGGGAGATAGACACCTGGAATGCAGGAATGCTGAAAGAGACTTAAGAATGCTTCTTAAACTATAATCAGATATGAGTTTGAAGTGTGAGGCGCAGAAGAAAGAATTAATACAAGGCCAGATTCAGGTTCATACTCAACATATGTTGACCAGCACGGTATGCCACAAGCAGTCTCACTGACTCAGCTGTGCAATTTGAGAAAGGGTATCAGAATCTGGACCACAGATTAGGGCTGCATGTGCAGAGGCATCACATCACAGAGCAAGGAGACAACAGAATTTAGACTGTAAACTCTTTGGAGCAGGAAATGTCTGATTGTTCTGTATTCGTACAGCAGCTAGCACAGTGGGGTCCTGCTCCATGACTGGGGCTCCTAGACACTATGGCAATACAACAACCAACAACAACAGTAATAATAATTAATCAGTAATAATAAATAATTAACTCACCATAAGCTCTGGGACAACCATCCCTGGAATGAGGCATTTAGTTCTGGGCACGTCATTATCAGAAATATAATGAGAAATTGGAGAGAGTTCAGAGAAAAGCAATAAAAACAGTTAGAGGGCTGGAGGCATTCATTTGTGAAGACAGAGTAAAAAGAGAAGGACAGCATGGTTAGGTAACAGCTAAGAGCTGCTCCGCAGAGGCACAGGGATCTACCCAGACAGAGCTGCTTGTAGGACAAGGACCTAAACATTTAACAAGAAAAACATTCCAGCCACATTACCCCTCCAAGTTACTCCATTTTACTGTGAACTCACAACTGCACGCTTAGCCTTTGTCACACAGGAATGTAGGAACTGTCACACTGGCTACAAGTAGAGCTTGGTCTAGTTCAGTATTCAGGCTCTGTCAGTAGTTAGTAACACGTGCCTCAGAGGAAAGTGTCAGAACCTGCAATAGACAAATGTGGGATAATCTGTCCCCCACATTAAGTCTCATTGGTTGGGTTAAACCCTGAAGCAAAAGATTTAGTATCCCTTCCATTTTTTTGTTATTAATTATAACTCTGGATATTCTTGTTATTCATAGAAATCTCCAGTCTCTTTTTGAATCTTGCTAAATTCTTGGCTTCAGTGACTTCCTGTGGCAACAGTTTAATTACAGATTTTCAATTTTCTACCTTTTAATTTCATTAAGACAGTGAGAACAAAAGTTCTGTCTCTACTTTCTCTATCCCAGTGGTTCCCAAATTCCCCTCCCCGCCATCCCCAGGTTCTTTTTGGCATCCTATCAAGTGTCCTGGATGCCTTTCATTTCTAGTACTATTGGAACACCCCTATAGTATGGGAATGCTCCTGGCAGTGTGGAAATGCTCCCACCAATGTTACCTCACATGCACTGTGCGTGCAAGGTCACGCTATGAGGAGGACGCCATTTTGAGAACAAAATGGCATCCTCTGTGCGGGTAAAGCACCAGAATGCCATTCTAGCACATTCTGGGCCTGGTTCAAAGGATGGAACCCATCATGTAACCCATAGCAGATCCCCAGGGGCCCAGGGACCCAACTTTGAGAACCACGGCGGTATACCATTCATTATTTGATACGCTTTTGTCATGTCCCTTCTTATGGGTCTCCTTCCTAAGGGAAACAATCCTATTCTTTTCAATCACTCTTCACATGAGAGTTTCTCCACGCCTTTGGTTATTCTTGTCACTCCCTTTAGTCTGCAGTATTTTTTCTGAGATAGAGGGACCCATACTGCACACAGTATTCAACATGAGGCCACAACACTGGTTTATATAAATGCATAACATTCTCTGTATTATTCACCATCCCATTGCCTCCCAACATCTTGTTTGTTTTTTGACTACAGCTACCATTGACTAGATGTCTTGTTTGAATGTCTTCAATAACACCCTGGTCCCTTTCCTGAACTGCTGCAGCTAATTTGGAACTCTTGAAGGTGTGTTAGTAGTTTACATTTCCCCCTCCAATGTGCATTACTGTTCATTTAATTTCATTTGCCATCATGTTGCCCATTCACCTACCTTGTTTAGGTCTCTCTGAAATTCCTCAAAGTCCTCCCTGGTCCTGGGGTAGGTGTCTCTCCAGCTTCTTTGGCAGTGAAGACTGATAAAAGAAAGCCTTTCCACTAGCTTTGGTGATACAGTGAGTGAATGAGTGCCATTCTGGTTTTGAATTAAAGTCATTTTCAGAAGCACAGGAAATTCTGTAAACAAACTGCACACACAGAGACATTTCATTTTATAGGTTATATATGCATCTATATATTTTTGTATGGTGGCTTAACTCAGAATGGCTCCCTTGGTCTTCATATATTATAGTATTAGTACTAAATACAGCATGAAACTTGTAGTAGTAATTACTTTGTTGAATATATTTACCGAGAGGAAAAATAGAAGACTCCAAAACTGGCTTCCTAAAAGTGCAGTGATGATCAGAAGAGTGGCTTTGTAAGAATGATACATTTGTGTTTCCCATATCTAAACTCTATGTGTTTTCTAGCCATACATTAATTGTTTGCTTTACTGACCAAACCAAGTTTTCATTATTGTCCAAGTTGCAAGGCAAATGCACCTTTAGAAGAATGGCTTGCACAGATGCAACCACAGCTGCATGTAAAGAGATGCACACCAGAAGTCATTTGCAATACACAACAATAACTTTAATTGGTCCTAGAAAAACAATGCTGTATATTTTTGAATGCCATCTACTGGATCTTGCACCTTATCTATCAACTAACTAGCTGCATATATACAGACATCTTTTTTGCAGAACACTCTCCTAACAGAGCATGGGAGAGGTTTGGGGCAAGGAGGAATATTCCACTTCTTTTGCAGCTTTCAGAGAAGGGGGACAAAAATGTCTCCCTCAGCCAGGAATCTGTGGTGGAAGGGATGCAAGAAAGGAAAGGGGAGGTCAGTTCCAGCCCCAAAAGTACAGCAACAGCTTCTGAGCTCACTCCACTCCTATGCCTGTGGGCTACCTAACCGGAGACTTCACCCTCAAGACAGATGCTTGTCTGGAGACTTAGCCAACAGAGGGAGGGTTCAGCTTCCCTCCCGCTGGCTGTACTCACAGGAAGTATGAGCAAGAATACTCTCTCTACAGACCTAGGAGGTTGCAATGTTATTGTAGAGCGGAATGTGGTACTGCTACCCTTACTTTGGCACTGCTGCTGGTGGTGGTGCTGCCTTCAGAGCTGGGCAGCTGGAGAGAGGTGACTGTTGGCCGGGATCCCAGCTCTGAAGGCAGCACCACCACCAGCAGCACAGAAGTATGGATGGCATGATATGGTATTGCCACCCTTACTTCTGTGCTCCTACCTGCAGAGTTGGGCCCTCAGTCAGCAGTTGCCAGCTCTGAAGGCAGCAGCATAGAAGTAAGGATGGCACGGTATGGTATTGCCATCCTTACTTCTGTGCTGCTGCTGGTGGGGCCTTGCCTTCAGAGCTGGGCGCCCAGCCAACAGCAGCTGCTCTCTGGCTGCCCAGCTCTGAAGGCAGTGCAAGGGTGGCAATACCCTAAAATAATCTTGTGACCCTCCTGTAACTCTGTTTTGGGTCAGGATCCCCAATTTGAGAAATGCTGGGTCTCCCCCATGAAATCTGCTCTTTTGTGTGCTTTTACGCTATACTATACAGATTGGAGATCCTGACCCAAGAGAGACCAGATTTCACGGTTCATGATGCATTTTTCATGGCTGTGAATTTGGTGGGGCCCTAGTTAAAGGGAGGCCAGACTAGATGGTGTAACGGTCTCTCCTGGCCTTAACATCTATTTAAAAAATGATCAGATAGCTATTATCACATCAAAGGTGTCAGATATAAATATCCTGAAAAAAATGGAAAACTACTGAAAATATTGTCACTGTTGATCCTTTACTACATGATTGTTCTACCAAAAGACAGAGAACTCAGCATGTGAAAGAGGTTAATTGGTTTTGAAGGCTTGTGGCAGGAATCACAACATTTGCTAGCTCATCAGCAAACCTGAGTTATAGAAAGAGACTCCTACCTGGCCCCACAATCTTATTCTGTGCTCTGGTCAAAGCCAGCAGAGCATGGCCCATTGAAAGTTCATCTCAGGATTCACAGCACAGTGTCAGCTTTGACACTGGGAAACAATCATATTATTGGATACCATAGAAAGGTAAGCCTGAAGTTTGTCAACTGCTTTTCCATTCCCATTTGCAAGTTCTTCTCAAAAGGGCATACCCTGTTAGCTTGGAGCTCGATGAATTAAAATTTTGAAATGACATATAAAAATTAAATCAGGCTATCTCATCCCTGTATGAGTCAATTCAGAACAATGGTGAAAGATCAGAAGCCTGCTGAAGGATCATGGTAAGCTCACCCCAGAAACAAAGACCAAAGAGAATAGGTGTCTCAGGGGACGGCAATAGGTTTTTCATTTCCAGACCACTAGTTTGAATAAAGACTTGTGACCTGTTCCAAAGCTCACTGAGTTCAAAGGAAAGAGCCCCCGGGGGGTTTGGCTCAGGCTTCAGATTGGTAGCAGCTGTGAATGGGTGGCCGGTCTTCGTCTAGTGCAAAAACTGAAAGTGAAGGTGGCCAGATCTCACAGAGATGCATGGATCTGGCCCTTTCAATGAATGCTGAGGGGAAAGCTGGAGACTTGGAGAATTCATAGGAAGATGTTCGACCTGTCTGAGCACTGGGTGCAAAGGGATCAAGAAGAGATGCATTTGGAAGGAGATGACAACATGGGATAATCTCACAAGGTCTGAGTTCAGGTAAACCATTGAACTTTTGGTGCCTGAACTGAACCACTGAATTCTTTGAAGTTCTCTCCTCACAAAAAACATGGTACACACTAGCACTATGCTTTGTACACTGTCTCAATTTAATAATCAATTCACAGATTCTAATTCCAGAAGCCTCTAGTTTGGCCTCCTGTAATAGGCCATAGGACTTCCCTGAAGTAATTCTTGTTTAACTAGATCATATCATTTAGAAAAAGATCCAGTCTTGATTTAAATGTTTCCAGAGAAGGAGAATGATTCCCTGCATTCATTATAGTCTCAAAATACGCTATGAGCTGCAATCACTTAGCTCATTCTGTGAAGGTCAGAAAATTCTTCATCCAGCTTCAACCAAAAAAAAACAACAAAAATGTGCAAAAATATCATCTGATGCAGAAAGTTCTTTGTCTTACATTATTTAAATTTTTCCCTTATTAGTACCTTACAGTTCTGTAGCCTCTTCCACCTATAGATATCAAAGTGCTTTATAAACATTTGTGAATTAAGCGAGGTGGATAAAAATCAATAATTTAAAAAAAAATAAAGAAAATCGGATGTTTTTAATTTAAATAGGATTTTTTTTTATTTAAATCAGATTTTTTTGATAAAATGCTTTTTGAAGGAACAAAACTATCTAAAGATAGTTTTAATTAAGATACATTATAGTTCAAAGATGTCTCATCACTGAATAAGGGTTATAAATTCTAATTCTATAGTATGAGACAATATATTCATGCAATGTTTAATAAAAGTTTTGTAAATGAGTTCCAATAGTTCATGGATTAGGGACCCAATCGTATCAGGTTCCAGGGGCTTCTGTATAGATTATTTAGGTTAATCTCTCTATCTACCCAATGGAACTCAGTGCCCAGTCTAGAAGATACCATTAGAGATGTTTAGTTTTGTAGTTCTCAAACTGTGGATTTGTGTCTCCAGAGATAACATGCTTGTTACCAGCAAAAATGTTTTAAAATAAATAAATAAATAAATACATAGGAGGTGAGAAAGAACAGACCTCAACTCTACTGTCTCTCTGCAAATTTGTGTACGCAGAGTCAATCCCTTACCTCTCTCTAAAAGAGCAAAGTTTCAAAAAGTTCAATGAATAGAAGATTGTTGGGGATGAAATAGATCTGGACAAGGAGAAGAAGCCTGGAGATATATGCGAGAAGGGAGGGACAAGTAGTAGAAACAAAAGTGAAACTCTTTGAACAGCATATTCCAGAAGTCTTGAGGTCTTTCTGAGTGTAGCCTTCATTGATTTGAGATCTAGCACAGCATTCTCTCACTAGAAGGGAAAACCTATAATGGCAGCAGGCTGTAAAAGAGACCCAGTTTGGGAATAAGAACCATTCAAGAAATATATGTTTGCTAATAATATTTTAAAGAAAGTCACACCAGTGAACTGGTGGAAGTCACTTAAGTACTTGGATTCAGAGACTGTTCAAGTGACAATCTCACTTTTAACAGCAGTAGCTTCGTCTGCCAGTGTAGAAAGAATATTTTCTTCCTTTGGACTAATTCATTCCAAATTGAGAAATTGTTTGGGACCTGAAAAGACAGGAAAGCTTGTTTTTCCTTTCCAGATTATGAACAAAAAGGAAAATGAAGGTGAAGACAACCGTGTTAGCTGCAGAAGCCAGTATTTTAAGTTTCTCACATTGACTTAGCTGACATAATCGATTTAATTTTGGGTTTTTTTTTTAAATATTTCATTTAACTATTTTAATTAAAAGCAATTATTCACTTTATCCACACCAGTCATGACTTCATAGACGTCTATCAGATTCCCCACCTCCCTAGTCATCTCTTTTCTAAGCTGAACAGTCCCAGTCTTTTTAATCTCCCCAAGTCTGGAAGAGTTTCCATACCCTCTATTCCTTTTTGTTGCCCTTTGGTGTACTTTTTCTAATTCAAATACATCTAACAGCTAATTTAGACCCCACCATTTTGTATGTAAAATTGGAATTATTTTTTCCAGTGTACTTCACTTTGCATTTATCATCACTGAATTTCATCTGCCATTTTGTCACCCAGTCACCCAGGTTAGTGAGATCCCTTTATAACTCTTCACAGTCAGTTTTGGACTTAACTAGTTGAAATAATTTTGTGTCCTGCAAATTTTGTCACCTCACTGTTCAGACCCTTATCTAGAACATTTATGACCATATTGAACAGTCAGGTCCCAGTACAGATTCCTGGGAGACCCCACTATTTACCTCTCTCCATTGTGAAAACTCACCATTTATTTCTGCTCTTTGTTTCCTATCTTTTAACTAGTTATTGAGCCATGCAAGGATCTTCCCTCTTAACCCATGACTGCCTAGTATGCCTAAGAGCCTTTGGTGAAGGACATTATCAAAGGCTTTCTGAAAGACCAAGTACACAATATTGACTGGATTACTTTTAGACACATGACATCCTCAAAGAACACTAAAAGATTGGTGTGGAATGAATTCCCTTTACAAAAACTCTGCTGACTATCCCCCAATACATTGTGTTTATGTGTTGGAGAATTTTGTTCATTACCATAGTTTGAACCAATTTGGCTGGTATTGAAGTTAGGCTTATTTCACTGTAATTGTAAGGACCACTTCTGGAGCCTTTTTAAAAAATCTGCATTACCATAGTTAGTAGCTATGCAGTTTTATATTTGAGTTCCTTCAGAACTCTCGGTGAATGCCATCTGGTCCTGTTGACTTATTACTGTTTAATTTATCAATTTGTTTGAAAACGTCTTCTATTGACACCTCAATCTGGGATAGTTCCTCAGATTTGTCACCTAAAATGAATAGCTCAGATGTGGGTACCTCCCCCACATCCTCTTCAGTTAAGACTGATGCACAGAATTCATTTAGCTTCTTTGCCACAGTCTTGTCTTCCTTGAGTGCTCCTTTGCCATCTCAATCGTCCAGTGGCCCCACTCATGGTTTGGCAACCTTCCTGCTTTTGATGTACTTTAAAAAAATTGCGGTTATTTTTTATGTCATTAGCTAGTTGCTCTTCAATTTCATTTTTACACTTGACTTGCCAGAGTTTCTGCTCCTTTCTATTTTCCTCAATAGGATTTGACTTCCAATTTTTTAAGGATGTCTTTTTGCCTCTAACTGCCTCTTTTACTCTGCTATTTAGCTATGGTGGTATTTTTGTTGGTTCTCTTAATGTGTTTTTTTTTATTTGGGGTATTCATATAATTTGAGCCTCTAGTATGGTGTTTTTAAATAGTTTCCATGCAATTAGCAAGCATTTCATCCTTGTGATTGTTCCTTTTAATTTCTATTTAACTAACTTGCTCATTTTTGTGTCCTTTGGGGCATTGAGGCCTGGATTGGATAGTACATTGACTCATGCCTTGCTATGCCAATTAAGAAGCATATTTTCTTCTCCTTGATATCTCGTTGCCTAATGACTTTCCATCTATTGATATTTCTGTGGCTTTTCTCCCTTCATGTTGATATTTGTTTAGAGAAGGAAGATCTTTTGGGGAGAGATCCTGACCCTAATGAGGTTAATGGCAAAACTCCTATTGGAGTCCCAATGGGATCAGAAGTTCACCTTTCGGTGTTCAATAGGAAAAAAAGACAGTGGTGTCCAGGATAATGAGGCAAGAGATCCTCAGAACTATGTGTGGAGCGATCTTCTAGAAAACAGAATGACTTGTATGTGAATGCCAGAGAAGAGGGTATCAGCACAACCAGACACTCTTCCAAACTGGGTGATTATAAATAAGAATAGCTTTAAAAATAGTTTTAAGATGTAGCATGCTACAAAACCTCAGTAAATATGTTTACTTTTCCTCAAAAACTTAAAGGATTTAGTTAGTATAGAAGTTTCAGCTTAAAGGGAACACATTAGAGGGGGCATGCTGCTCTTCAGATTCTTATTTTCCTGTTAGCTATAAGAATAATCTTTGGAAGCCCTGTGTGGTTATATCATGTAAGTGGTGCAAGCAATAAGTGATTGATAATTTCTGTATTATTTTACTATCAACAGTCAACAGGAGTCGAATGTCACTCAGTACCTGACAGGAGTTCTTTAGAGTTCTTTTGCATTGTGTTTTCCTTTCGCTCAGTTGAAATCACTTAGACCAACCAGAGCGTTTGAAAATCTATAAAATTCTTTTAGCTATTGTTTACTTTGTGACAAATTCTGCCTCGGTTTATCAGCTTGCACTGATTTCAGTGGGAGCTGTGTGTATATCAACAATGATAGAATTTGACCTAGGAGGTGACATGAGGTGACATGATTAAAGTGTCAAATTTACTTTAACGCCAGAAATTTGCTAACTGCTGCATTGGGCCCTCAGTTTTGATGAACCAAAATGCACTACATGGTATGTAAAACTGTCCATTGAGAAAAAATGATGTATTTGAAGTAACACTCCCCCACCCTGCCCACACACACTCTATATGGAAAGAGAAAAACAGAAAATGGATCAGCAGAAGGGTTAACATGAAATGCTCTCCGGCAGGAAAGCAGTGGAAGCATTTGCATAGAATAGCATCTGGAGCCTATGTGTACTCGAATACTTCCAGAGGGAAAGCAGTTTTCCACATTCATTACAGCCTAGTAAGGAAGAGGAGAAAAGGAACAAGGGAGGATAGAAAAGGAACAGGGGACTCCTTTTGTATCTGTGCCCAATATGGTTTCTTTTGATTTTTCATTCTCCATAGTCAAGGGCTCCCCATGGGTTCTCATCTGTTACCCAGGCATTGCCATACCTGCCTCCCTGTGTGAAAGTGGCTCAGCTGCCGGTTCTGGATGAGGCTAACAGATCACATCTATCTCCCTGGCATCCACTGAGCGCACAGGGCTCCAAGGATCAAGCCCCGGACAAGAACACAAAAGCAGGTCTGTATAGAAGCAGCCAATCTTCTATATTGTCCATTGCTCATTTTGCGGACACTGGAGGTCAAATCTATCCAGCAGTCCTGCTTTCACTGTGCATGTGTGTGTGTGTGTGTGAGAGAGAGAAAGATTACAAGTACAATATTGTTTTACTCTATTATTTTGTTAATTATTAAAATAATGACAGTTCAAAAGCACTGTGCAAAAATGCAGAATGTATATACCCCTTTTAAATCTAAAATACAGCTACTGTGAACAAAAAAAGACTGAAATAATGTGCATTCACATATAAATAGATTACAGCTGCCTGTTCTGACCTTGCATGCGTAAAGGGGAGAGGGAAGTTAATAATAAATAAGTAAATAGAAATGCCTGCATAGAGAGTGTAAGTCTGTTGTGCAGTGGTAGAGACAGGAAAAAGTAATGTTGAGCAACAAAAAAAAAGCCCATTGAAATAATGGAAACAAGCTTGTTAATGACAAGGGAAAGGGAGTGCATCTTTGAAAAAATGGTTTGAGCCAGGGAGTGTATGTGTGGGGAGGCGTAATTTACAAAACAAAAAAGATTAAAAAATCATGATCAGCTAGAAGCAAACATTCTTATCATATGTTTGCAGATTAAAACAATAATTCAGTTTTTAGATTCCTCACAGCATATTTTCCTTTCTGGAAAGTGCTCAGTAAAATTATGACTTTTCTGTGAATAGTCAAGTTCATCAATAATTAAGAAGTAATTCATTTACACTTGATCCAAGAATGTCACACATTTTATAGATATGAACTAATTATCTGATGGTGTGAAATTGTCCTGTTAAAAATAGGGAAAACTCTGGCCTTTCAGGTTTGAACCGATTCCTGTTAGCTGTTCATGGACAGCCGGAATTTTCAGTTTTGTGGTTTGTTCCTGGATTCTTTGTGTGACATTTGATTTTTCTTTCTTTCTTTCTTTGGCTGATTTCAGAGGCTTCCCTTTGTGTTATATTGACCATCAAAAATGTATTAGCCTAGTCATGGGAGAGGTCAGGTTTGACTTCTATGCCTGTTATGCTTTTTAATATTGTGACCTCTGATAACACCATATTTACTTCAGTGCTTACCGGCCTTTTCTTTCTTTCTTTCTTCATTTGTCCTCACTTTTCTGTTTCCTTTTTGCTTACTCTCTTTCACCCCATCTTTTCTCGCTCTCTGCAACCCCTCCTTTCCCTTCTCTTCCCACTCACTCTATAGAGCTTTTCAGTCTCTGAAAATGGACCACTGAAGAAAGATTTGCTGTCCCATTCGTTCCGCACTGCCCCCATAAAAAGCAAATATTTTCAGGTTGACTGAAAGTTTAACTTTGTTATTTTTTTTATTTTTAAAGAAAATCCAGCGTGACGTGGCACGCGTTGGTGCCCTTGCCACTTAACAAATTACTTGTTTTTTTGACCTAAGTTAAATGCTGTGCAAATTTCCCTTGTCCACGTTTTCATTGTGTGCAGCCTGCCCTGATAAAGAATAAAGAGCTAACTAGTTGGGACTTTGTAAGCCAAACTTCAGTAGTTTACGACAGATTTTTTTTATCCCATATCTTTCAAGACAAAGGGCCAGATCCTCAGCTAATGAAAACTGGCATAGCTGCATTGACTTTAGAGGAGTTATGCCAATTTGCACCAGCTGAGGATCTGGGCCAATGTTTTCAGACACTGCTGTAGGTATAGTAACTTCTAAGGCTGAGATATTAATATTGTGATTTCAGAAACAAAAGGGCCCATTAATTCCTCTTCATTAGGTAAGATGTCATTTAGCAACTATATCGTGCATTCAGACACACAGCCAAAATCCAGAGGATGTACACAACTACCCTTGAAAACCTCACATCTTTTTACATTTCCAAGGATAACATCTGCCCCTTCATTTATCCAATATTTCTACAGACAAAATCACTTCCCTGCAACCAGCTCAGGGTTGAATCTAATGAAGCTGTCCCTACAGATTGACATGAGGATCATGTTGTGATTCCTTCTCTTTCATCATTGTGGATGCAACTTCTAAAAAGGGTCTGTTAAAATACCAGCCACACACCCCTTCATGAGAGATTATTGTTCAGTGTTTCTTTTTAAGGACATAAACTCTATTGAAGACCTGGAGAAGCATAGAACTCCCTTCATTTTTGTAACTCTTACCTTGCAAAACAATAACTTCCTTTAATTTATATACTTATGCCATTCGTCCACTAGGTCCTAAATATTGAACAGGTCATGCATGGGATTGCCCCTTTCAGTGGACCCCTTTTTATTTTCTCTAACGTGTCATTTAATTTTCAAAGAGAGAAATATTGTATAGTTATAAATCTCTCCTCTTTCTTTACCAGGCCCATCGTCCATCTCATTTTATATGAAGTTCTACCTCTCAGAAGTGATTTAGAGTTGGGGAGGGTCAGCCTGCCACACATTTCCTGGCAGGTGGTCCAACATGGAAACTAAAGCCGAGCAGACCCAAGGTGAGTTAAAGTCCCTTTCTGTAACATAACTGTTGTGTTTCATTCTTTTTCTTTTCTAGGCTTCTATGACAGCCTTCCTGCATGACAGATTGCAGGCCTAACAATGAACCCTTTGTGTCCTCACACCACTCTGTAAATCTCAGTTTACACCAAATCCCACCCTCCAACAACCTTTTTCTGAAAGGAAGGTAAAAAATAAAACCACAAATAAATAAATAAATAAATATATAGAATGTATTTGTTCCTTGATGAGGAAATAGACTTCTTTAAGTAGGAATGCCTGTGACAATGAAAGGACTTTGTGTATCGACTACAGCTGGGATCATACCCTAAAACATTACTGTAATCATTCACTAGAATTTAAAAATGAATTTTGGCCTTGCTGTTCCATCCTTGTTTAATTCACTTCCCACAAACATATGAGTGGTCAGGTTTCAATTGCATGATGTTGCAGAAAGTGAACTTTAAGCTCGCATGCTTGAGTAGTCACACCAGAAATGGCATATTTTATTTAAAATGGGACACTGCCTATTAACTCAGAAGGTGGACAGGGCTTCCCAAAGCCCCTTTCCAGAGCTCTGGCACAGAGGCAACGTATTACTGTATCCTTCAGAATTCACACAGTTTTTTGTGTGAATGTTATGGAAGAAATTACATTTAAACTTTATACCCAGTCAGCAAAGCAGAGGCCTTCCCCCCACCCCAGCCCCAGAATCATGTCTTGGCCAAATTCTATCTGGCTCTACTGAAATCAGGGGCAGTTCTATGTTTTTTGCCACCCCAAGCACGGCAGGCAGGTGGCTTTTGGTGGCTTGCCTGCGGGAGGTCCGCCGGTCCCTCGCCTTCGGCGTACCCGCTGCCGAATTGCTGCTGAAACCGCGGGACTGGTGGACCTCCCGCAGGCAAGCTGCCCAAGGCAGACTGACTGCCGCCCTCACAGGAACCGGCAAGGCGCCCCCCACGACTTGCCACCCCAGGCACGTGCTTGGAGCACTGGTGCCTGGAGCCGCCCCTGACTGAGACTTACAATTTTCTAAATTTTCCTAATCTCCTCTTACATTTCTGCTTCCCCATGAGAGATTCAAAGCTCCAGTCAACCCCTTATTCTGAGTTTAAGAGATACATTCATTTGTTCAGATAATGGAAGTGATACTGTTTGACTTATGTGACCAATCACAACTAACCAACAGTGATTTATTTTTAAATACTGAGAACTGAATACTTGCTGCCAATTGTTTGTGATCAAGTCCAGAGAGTAGAAAAAAAAAGTAACTTAGTAAATTTGACTTATGGATAAATTCAAGGAAATCATGATCTAGTCATGCACATTTCTTGAAATAGTGGAATGATTTATATTTGCTTTTATATGTTCATTCAGCTCTAGAACTGACTGACTAGGATGTCTGAATACTTCAGACGTTTTTCTTCAGGGAATTAAGGTATCTAAACCCTCATAAATCACTAGGGAGAGAAGAGGAGGGGAAAGTCCTTTAGAACTAAAAATCTGAGCTAATAATAAAGTCTGAAAGTCTGTTCCTCTTACATGTGGTGGTAACTGTAGCTGCAGTACGGGCTGTTCTTTGTCCCACCCTATTCATTTTCATCATCAGAAAAAAATGAGAGCTTTATGGACCGCTGAATTAATTTGAGCTCAGCTGAATTACACAAGAGCAAATTTTTCTGTGTTGACAAGACATTCACTGAAGCAAGTTTAACTAACGCAGACGGAAAAATCAATATAAGCACTTTTGCTGATAGTCCTTTCTGTACCTTTAGAGATAGTGAGCAGATTCAGAAGTGAGTCAGTGGAGTCTGAGGTGGAAAATATTTATACCTTCTCCTGGCCTCCACATCTTGTAAATTACACTTATTAATTTCCTTAGGCTCTTCTAAAGTCACTAGGTTATTGTGATGGGGTCTGCTTACCCCGCACTAGCCCAGACAGGGTTAAGCCCATGTTATTGACAGCGGAAGTCTCGCCTCCCTGGCAAGACTGGGCATGCTCCAAGTGCTCTAGAAGTATAAAGGGAGGTAGTCCAGCTCATTCTGGGCTGAAAGCCTTAGGTGAAGGACCTGCCTGGGAAGCTCCTGTGAAGGGCCAGCCACAGCCCCTGACTGCATTGAGAATTGAAGCTGTCCACTGCCTATCTGCACCCCGGTGACTGGAGGAACCCTTTGGAGATGACTGGCTCAGCCAAACACAGAGGCCCTGACATCTCATGGGAAACCCCAACAGAGATTCTGGTAGGCAGTGACCCAGGGAGGGTGATGGAGTGGTATCTCCCAACCAGGGAAACTCAACATGTTTCTGTAGGACCCCCCTTCTGAGTCAGTGGAAAGCTGCTATGCCACTGTTAGGACCTTGGGTTGGGGCCTGATGGGGTTGGGTGGGCCTAGGCCCCACTACTGGGGCTGCCACACCCCATAAGGGGTGCTCCAATTTTATAGACTGGCCACTAGGTCCCACTGCCCTGTGCCAAAGGGCTGCTTTATAGACTCTGGCCATTAGGCCCCACTGCCCTGCATCAAAGGGTGGCTCTATAAACTCTGGCTGCTAGGCGATGCTGTCCTGCACTGAAGGTTGGCACTACAGACTCTGGCCACTAAGCCATGCTGCCCTGCATGGAAGGGCTGCTTTATAGACTGTGACCGATGGGCCATGCTGCCGTGACCCTAGGAGTGTGGACCATCACAGTTATATTAAAAAAGGATACAAAAGGTGCAATTATGGACACTAAGATGGTGTAATTTGCAATTTGAGGGAGCCAGAAAAAAGGTGCTATAAACCATATCATGAATATGGTCCAGCACGTCTAGGTCAGGGCAGAGACATACATTTGGGTCCATATGAGAACTTTACACTGGTACTACATATTCCAGAGATATCCCTATAAGGCCAGGCGGAGAAACTGAACAGCTCTAGTAAGAGTTGAAGTTCATCAAGGCTTGGCACTAAGGCCCATCGTGTTCATGTAGGTGCTTGATGCACTTACAGAAAACATCCAAAATGTGGTACCCTGGTGCATACTTTTTGCAGATGATGTAGTGCTTGTGGGAGAGAACAAAGAGAAAGGAGAAGATTTAGAGAGATGGATGTACATACTTGAAAAAATGGCATGGAAATCAGCAGAAATAAAAGAATGTGTAAGGGCTGTAGATTCAATGATACCTTACAGGAAGACAAGACTGTAAGTCAGAGGAAGGGAGAGAGGGGGAGCCACTACCAAATGTACAGAAATGTGAGTACCTAGGTTCAATAGCGTACAGGATCATTCCTTATGAAATAGAAAAGTAAGATCTACAAAATGGTAATTAGGCCTGCATTTTTGTATGGCTCCGGATGCTGGGCACTAAGGAAGAGACTGGAGCAGATCTTGAATATAGCGGAAATGAAAATGTTAAGATGGATACTTGGGATAGTCCAGGTTCAGAATGAATGAATGAGGAAAAGAGAAGGTGGTGCCAATTATAGAAAAGCTGAGGGAATCCAGGCTTAGATGGTTTGGGTGAAAAGCAGATTGGAAGAATATATAGAAAAGAGGGTATTCAACTTAGAAGCGGAGTGTTAGAGAAGGGTCAAAAGACCCAACGCTAGCTGAATAGTTATCATACAAAAAAGCTTTGATTAGCTGTGGTGTTTCAGAGGAATTGCTTCAAGACAGACTGGAATGGAAAAGAAGGACTGGAAGAGCTGACCCCATATAGATGAGACTAAGGCTAGAAGAAGAGATAGATAGATAGGACCAATCCTTTATTATTCAAATTCAGCAGGAGATTTACTTTGATTTCAAATATATGAAGAGTCACTATTATCAAACTATCACTTTTCAAGGGTTGTTGTTGTGGGGATTTATTTTACACTCTTATTTTGTGCACTTTGTGCTCTCCGGTCTCTCTGGTCTTCTCTCTTCCTATTCCTCATTTCTGTGTTTCTTATAGGGGAAAAAATGGTTCAAACAGAGATGGCATTGGTCCGAGTCACCCAATGTGAGCCTGCAACGTACATACCCATAAGTAATCAGGTAACTAGGCTTATCACAGTCAGCACCACTGTCCTTGTGCTGGAAGAGGAGACGATAAAAAAGGGAGTCCAGAACAAAGACCTTGCTATCCTGGTCTGTTGCACAATTAATGAAGAAAACGAGTGGCAGTTGGGTTGAATGCTCAGGAAAAATGGACAACTCACTTCCCAAAACATGGGCTAATATGCTGGCCTCAAAGCAGCGCAGGAGTTTTACAAAGAAACTTACATATGACAAACATATTTCAGTACCAGTGTGAGTCTGAACGGCTAGTTCAAGTCAAGTGGCCCAAACCCAAATATACAGAAAGTCATTTGACTGCAAGAGTGTAAGCAAAAAGAAGAGTTCACATGTGGCTTCATCCTCCTGTTAAATCTGGTGGACAGTAATACATACATGAAATTATTTACTGCCTACAGAACACTCGACAATGGCTAGGCAGCTGGTATGCTGTGACTGCTGCTTGTTATGCTAATCATAATAGTCTCAATGCTACTTGTGCTGCTCCCCCATTCGTTTATTGTACCCACCTGTTTTCTCTCATCACATACTAACAGTATAAACTCTGTGGGACTCCGTGTGTGTGTGTGTGTGTGTGTGTGTGCAATGTTAGCACAGCAGCTCCAGGATTGCGGTTTCTAGTTCAATACATAATAATCAGGAATAACATTTAGAGATGAATTTGATCCACATTGGGCAGGTCTTTCACACACCGACTTTCAAGGGCTATTGCACCATTTTGCGGAGCTTTGCACATGAGGATGATGTGTGTGACCACAAGGAAGCTGAGTCATGCTAAGTGCATATATCATCCCAAATGTGTGAGTCAGTGGTCAAGCAATGATTTATATGTCAGTTACCTGACAGTAAATGTTCCAGGCTGTTGGCTCTGCACCACCCAGATCCTCCAGAGCAAATGTCCTCAAGAAACACACAGCACAACACAAGACAAAGGTAGAAAAGGACCACATTGTGCTGGTGCACTAATTTGGAGTGTGACTTCCCATCCGTAAGTGATTAGGCCCTCGTGTCAATCAGTGACAGCCACAGAGTCAATCAGTGATAACCAGGGTGACATATGATGGCTAGATACAAGAACAGGGCTTGGTTTTCAGAGAATGCATTTTAAGGGGTTATAGCTGGTTGGAACATTTCGATGAAAAACAGAAACAAAATGCGATTTATTCTTTTTTTTCCATTTTCCAGCCAGCTCTAGCCATGTTGCACTATAAAGTGCGAACAAATGCATGGAAATATTCTCAAAAGTTTGCATTACTCTTTGGTGCAGGGAAATCAGTGTCCTATATTGCATATGCAACATATCATCAAAAAAGAAAAAAATATCCACCAAAAGAATGAGGGTTGAGACCACCACAGACCACCCAGACACCAACTGCTACAGTGGACAACGAAGCAGACGGGTGGTAACTGGGGCCTGATGTGAGGAGCAATCATGAAACCTGGTTCATTTCTCACTGTCCTTCCCCCTTGTTGATGTTCCCTCTCTGCAAATTAACATGCATTAACACTCAGTCTGTTCTGTTAACACGGGGGGGGGGGGGGACAGAAGCAGTAGAAGAGCTGACTAAGTACGTGAACCCAGTTCAGACATTACTGAATAATTTCAAGTATGATTTGTAAGATGCAACATTCTGAGAAGAGTGGTTGCCCTATAGCCCTGCTCAAAAAGAAGAGACTGCCTAAAAGCAATCTATCCTAGGTTTTCCACTGGGAAATGCTTTGAGAGATCAGTTCTCACTCTTAGTTGTTGTGCTATGATCACTACCATGATATCTATTATTAAAATGGGAATAAGGTGATCTCTTTATCTGCATCTTTTGCCCCCATTCTGAAGGGAGTGGTGGTGGTGTTTATTTCAGTTAGCTAGTTTAATAGACCATTTTGGTGGAGTTGTTAGAGGAAGGCAGGTCAAACTAAAAACAAAAAGCCCAATTCATTATATTAGCATTACAGCTGTGAGAACTTCAACAGTTCTGCTCTGAGGTTTTCTGTACCTACATGTGCCATGACATTTTATTTTGTGTTCTAAACTAGCTTACGTTGTGGGAAACATAGTACTGGGGCATAGTACTGCCTAGCGCCAGCTTTTATTGTTCACTGTGGCACTTCTAGAATCCACAGAGAACATCTTTCCTGGACATTGGGTAGGACCCTCTAAACTTGGAAATGTTGCCATGACCACCAGTGCTCATAACTCAGTTTTTCGTGTTGTCTAAAAAATGTCACCTATATCATCAAATAGTCCTTACCCAGGTGAGGGTATTGGTTCAGTACTAATTCAGAGAGAAGAGCAACATCTATCAAATCACCAGCTTTACTTCTTGCTGCACCTGCTGAAAACGTGTTGTGGAAACTGACACTATCTCAGCACAAGGGGGTGTGCCTGCATTATAATGCTAGGAAAGACTTGTACTTAGGTAATTGAACTAGAATGACTACCCCTAACCCTGTAGCCTCCACAGGATAGACTTCTTAGCCAAATTCTTAATATGATTTGCACTGCCCTCCAAGGGAAAAGTGATCTTCTCTCAGGTAATGCTATCTCTATAGTACATGTAGTAACATGAATTTGTGATCCTTTTGACACATTATTCCCATGCAAAGATAACAACAAGATTGAAGCAAGATATTTACTAAACACACTTTCTTTTGTACAGAAGGTAGACATCATGGGGTAATATGAAGTCAGAAACAATGTGATGTCATTGGCAAACAGAATCTCATCAGTTATTCTAGTAATGTGCAAAAACAAATTTCCCAGTAACTTAGTTCTCTTTCTGGGCAATTCAAGCATGTTGTATAGAAGAGATTGAGAAGCTAAGCTCTTTAGTATTAATTAACACATGGAGAAAATTTAACCTTGATAATCAGATATTCAAGTAATTTGCTACAGATTCTGCAATTCTGTAAGTATAATACACCAGGTCCTAAAAAAACACCGAACGTGTGTCTAGAAGTCTGAGGCAATCCTAGCACCAAACTGCATCCTTTTTTTTGTTTCTACTTCTGCTCTTTGTAAGCTATTTGGGAAAGGGTCTATATTTCTCTTTGTATAATATGCAATGCATAGCAAATTGTTGGCACTAAACAAATAATGAATACTTACAACATTGAAAGTAATAAAACATCTCTTTCAACCCTCTTGTTGTGTGCATTATACCAACTTGGACATCTTGAAACTCAGCTCCACAAGACTTTGGACAGAATTCAAAGATGATATGTAAGGAGATATAAGTTGCATCTATGTGAGTGGATGAATATTTTATATGTCTAAGGCCATGTCTACACTTCTGAGCTTACAGCAGCACCAGTACAGCTGTGCCACTGTAAAAGCACTCTTGTAGCCATTTTATGCTGTTGACATAATAATACTAGCTCAACGAGCGGCAGCAGCTATATGGGTGGGAGAGTGTCTCCCGCCAACATAGCACTAGGCACACAAGCACTTATGCCAGCAAAACTTATGTTGCTCGGGGGGTGGGGGTGGGGCATTTCACACACAAAAATGACAAAAGTTTTGCTGACATAAATGCTAGTGTAGACATAGCCTAAGGCTTAGTGTAACATATATACAGAGAGGGTCAGAACAAAGTGTAAAGTACACCAGTTTTCACTAATTTAAAACTGTAAATTTGTCCCATTGTTTATTAACAGTATAAATATGAGAGAAGTAAGTCATATATTGGAACTTACCACTGAAGTCTTGAAAAAAGTGGAACTAGGTGTTCTGTAGTTCATAGATTCCAAGGCCAAAAGGAACAACTGTGATCATCTAGTTTCATCTCTTGTATAAAAAGGGCCATAGAACTTCCCCAAAATAATTCCTAGAACAGATCTTCAGAAAAAATATCTAATCTTGAAATTGTCAGTGATGGAGAATCCACCATACCACTTGGTAAATTGTTTCAATGATTAATTACTTTCACAGTTAATTTACACTTTATTTCCAGTCTGAATTTGTCTAACTTCAGCTTCCAGCCATTGGATCATGGTATATCTTTCTCTGCTAGACTGAAGAGCCCATTACTAAATATTTGTTCCACACGTAGATACTTATAGACTCTAATCAACCACCCCTTAACCTTCTCTTAGTTAAGCTAAATATATTGAGTTTCTTGAATCTATGACTATGACACGTTTTCTAATTCTTTAACCATTCTCCTGGCTTTTCTCTGAACCCTCTCCAATATACCAACTTTCTTGAACTATGGGCACCAGAACTGGACACAGTGTTCCAGCAGCGGTCACACCAGTGTCAAATATAGAAGTGAAAAATAACCTCTTCACTCCCTCTCAAGATTCCCCTGTTTATTCATCCCAGGATCACATTAGCTCTTTTGGCCACAGTGTCACACCGGGATCTCATGTTCAGTTGATTCACAACCCTCAAATCATTTTTGTGATTTTGATTCCTCAGCCATTTATTTTATATGTTCATTTATGAGTCTTTTCCATATAGACACTGGTTCAATTTCTGTTTTGAAAGATTTTCTAGATTTGGATTTGGGATTTTTTTTGTTTGTTTGTGGGAGTTGGGCTAGGGTTAGAGAAGAGGTAGGGAGGTGTAAGTAAGCACATAGGGTTTTTTTGTGTGGCTTCTCAAGACAATGTTTGAGAGTAAGTCCAGCTGGAAAATTATTTAGATTGTAAGCTCTTTGGGGCAGGGACCGTTTTTTTGTTTTGTTTGTATAACACCTAGCACAGTGGGGTCCTGGTCCATTACTGGAGCTCCTACAAATAATTGTAATAATAAGAATCAAGTGCTTAGGTGTAAAAGTAGGTGCAATTTTATTATTTTTAAAATAGTTTTGGATCTGTTTCTTAGAATATTTGTGCCTTTGAATGTGCCCATTAAGCATGACAGAAAGTTCTCAGACCAACGCCTTTCCAGCACTGTGGGAGATAGTTTCAATTGATTGCATGTCACCTCACAGACAAGAGGTCATATACATGTGGTGCGAGATTTTGATTTGTGTTCCTTTCAGTGATCTGGCAACTGCACACTTATCCATGTATAGCAGTTTCTTGTCATTTTTTCCCGGACTTTCCCAGGGCTAATTCCCATTTTTCTAGATAGTTCAAGACCAGGTTGGCCACACCTTTTCCTGTTTGAGGAAGTATTTATTTTTTGTTACATCTCCCAAGGTCTGTTGTATTGTGTGTCAGCCTCATTTGCAACTTTGCATGCTGGTGTACAGGCAATGCAACTGAGTAGTATGCACTGAAAGATGGATACTCTTTTGTTGACCCCATTAATTTTCAGTACTCAACCTCACTCTTCTTAATCAAAATCACTTCAAAGACCCAAAACAGATTGATTCACATGTGAACATTACCCAAACTGTCTTCCAAGGGGAGAAATACTTGTCTTATGTTCCTTTGAACCCACTGTTGCCCGTTTACTTGTATTTACTTTGCATGGCCTATGGCTGAACCATGGAAATTAGAAAACAAACTCCTATTCAGCAAGTCATGTCAAAGGTGACCGCTATGCCAGAAAGTTGACTGTGGGACAAACATTCCCTCTGATCAGGAGGCCTCTTCTGCAGTGTTGCTGTCTCCACAGTTACATACCTGTCTGCAGAAGCCTTTAGTTTATCTTGTCTATGTGGGAAGTCCTAGACGATGCCATCAATCTGAGAGATGAGAGGGATGCTCCCTTGACACTTCAACAATGGTTGGGATGCGAAAGAAAGAAAATTAGCTCCCCTCTGAACAAAGTTCTTTTGAACTGCACTATGTTCACAAAGAGCATCAGAGCCGTCGTCATGTTCACATACAGGTTTTGTGCTGCAAAAATGAGGGCTGAACTGAGTGGGGAACTTCATGAATGTACTGAGGAGGTTTGTCAAGGATAAATGGACATGCACTGTGAATATATTTATAAAAATAAAAATGCAGGATCCAGCAGCGCTGGGTGGGCTGAAGGCCCAATGAATACAGTGGGATCATGTTTAAAAAACTATATATCTAAAAACTACAGCCAACGTTTTCAAATATAGGTCCCTTAAGTGGGGCACCTAACTCCATAATCAAGCCACTAAATAAAAATAACCTGATTTTCAGAGGTGCTGAGTATCTAGGAGCCTCTACCTACAGTCATTGGCCCTGATCCTGCAAATGCCCTCTATTCCTTTTGACTGAAGTGAAGAACTGAGTCTAAGCAGCTTTATTCTTGATCAGATTGTTCCCTGAGACACTATTTTCATTCAGTGTTTAACTTTGCAGAGTGCCTAATTGGTCTTGGTCTGCTGATGCTAGAATTTTTAGTATAATGGCTCAGCACTGAGCCCAATTCCTGGAATTTGACATTGGAAAATTAAACAAATCTTTATACAGTATCATGCAACTCTCAGTATCATGCAACTCTCATTCCAAAGGCTTCCAAAGGCTTCATTTACAGAAATCAAATCATGTCTGAGGCTTGCTGCTGACCACAAGTGAAGAAAACAACATCTGTTGATAGTAGAAGAGAATTTCCTAGGATTCTGTTACTTTTAGCATAGTCTCAGGAGAAACTTTGAGACCCCTGTCAAAATCTTGATGAACTCTCCAGTACTATAGAGACAAGGTGGATGAGGTAATATCTTTTACTGGACCAATTTCTACTAGTGAGGGACAAGCTTTCTAGACATACAGAGCTCTTCTTCAGGTCTGGGAAAGGTACTCTCAGCATTACCACTAAGTGCAAGGTAGAACAGATTGTTTAGCATAAGTAGTTAGCACATATTGTAAGGGACCATTCAAGGCAGAGTGTACCGTTAGGATCTCTGCAGTCATAGGACAAAAAGAGAGGGATAGAGGGTTACAGATTGTTGTAATAAGCCATAAAACCAGTGTCTCTGTTCAGTTTGTGATTTTTGCTGTCTGTCAGAGTTATGAATTTAAGCTCCCAAGCTTGTCTTTTGAAAGTATTGTGCAGTTTTCCTTTGAAGGTGAGGGCTGATTGGTCAGATATAGCATGATTGCTTTGTGAAAAGTGTTCACCCACAGGCAATAGTGTGTTTTTGTCTTTTATCATTTTCCTGAGTGAGTTCATTTGAGGGTGTAGTGATTGCCTGTTTTCACCCACATAGTTGTTATTGGGGCATTTAGTGCACTGGCTGAGGTACACCACATGTTGTGATAGGCAGATGTGAAGATCCAGAGATCCTGAAAGATACATCAGCAAGAGGAAAACCAAGGACAGGGTAAGCCTGTTACTCAATAAGGGGGAAAAAACAATAACAGAAAATGTGGAAATGGCAGAAGTGTTAAATAACATTTTTGTGTCAGTTTTTACCTAAAAGGTTAGTAGTGATTGGATGTCTAACATAGTGAACATCAGTGAAAATAAGGTGGGATCAGAGGCTAAAATAGGGAAAGAATAAGTTAAAAATTACTTAGACAAGTTAGATGTCTTCAAAGCACCAGGACCTGATGAAATACATCCTAGAATATTCAAGGAGCTGACTGAGGAGGTATCTGCACCATTAGTGATTATATTCAAAAAGTCATGGAAGATGGGAGAGGATCCAGAGGACTGGAAAAGAGAAAATATAGTGCCCATCTATAAAAACTGAAATAAGGACAAACTGGGGAATTACAGACCAGTCAGCTTAACTTCAGTATCTGGAAAGATAATGGAGGAAATATTTGAGCAATCGATTTGCAAACACCTAGAAGATAATAAAGTGATAAGTAACAATCAGCATGGATTTGTCAAGAACAAATTGTGTCAAACCAAACTAATAGCTTTCTTTGACAGGCAACAAGCCTTGTGGATGGGGGACAGTGGTAGATGTGGTATATCTTGACTTTAGAAAGGCTTTTATAGTGTCTCGCATGACCTTCTCATAAACAAACTAGGGAAATACAACCTAGATGGAGCTACTATAAGGTGGATGCATAACTGATTGGAAAACAGTTCCCAGAGAGTAGTTATCAGTGGTTCACAGTCAAGCTGGAAGGGCATATTGAGTGGGGTCCCGCAGGGATCAGTTCTGGATCCAGTTCTGTTCAATATCTTCATCAATGATTTACAAAATGGCATAGAGAGTACACTTACAACGTTTCTGGATGATACCAAGCTGCAAGGGGATGAAAGTGATTTGGAGGATAGGATAAAAATTCAAAATAATCTGCACAAACTGGAGAAATGGTCTGAAGAAATTCAATAAGGAAAAATGCAAAGTACTCCACTGACTGCCTAGGAAGGAGTACTGTGGAAAAGGATCTGGGGGTCATAATGGAGCACAAGTTAAATATGAGTCAACAGTGTAACACTGTTGCAAAAAAAGCCAACATCATTCCGGGATGTATTTGCAGAAGTGTAAGCAAGACCTCTCTACTCCAGGCTGATTAGGGCTCAACTAGAGTAATGTGTCCACTTCTGGGTGTCACATTTCAGGAAAGATGTGGACAAATTGGAGGAAGTCCAGAGAAGAGCAACAAAAATGATTAATGGTCTAGAAAACATGACCAGTGAGGGAAGATTGAAAAAATTGGGTTTGTTTAGTCCAGAGAAGAGAAGACAGAAAGGGGACATTATAACAGTTTTCAAGTACATAAAAGGTTGTTACAAAGAGGAGGGAGAAAAATTATTCTCCTTAACCTGAAAAGATAGGACAAGAAGCAATAGGCTTAAATTTCAGCAAGGGTAGTTTAATTTGGGCACCAGGAAAAACTTCCTAACAGTCAATGTAGCAATTGAAGCAATCAATGTAATGATCAAGCACTGGAATAAATTACCTAGAGAGGTTGTGGAATCTCCATCACTGGAGATTTTTAAGAGCAGGTTAGAGAAACACCTGTCAGGGATGGTCTAGATAATACTTAGTCCTGCCTTGAGTACAGAGGACTGGACTAGAGGACCTCTCAAGCTCCCTTCCATTCCTATGAGTCTATGATTTGTCCAGAAATTTGGCATATTGGGGAGCCATCCTAGTAGTCTTGGCTGTTCCCATGGCTTGGACAAAGTGTTTATTGTTGAATGTAAAATTATGTCTGAGGATGGATGAGTTTGGAGGTGTGTTTGGGATGGATATCTGAGTGTTGTCCATTGTCTTGTAAATATTTGAGGCAGACAGCTAGGCCATCATTATGAGGTTATTACATTATTTTGGGGTATAGATAATTGATATCTATGGTGGAGAGGATGGTGTTCTGAGGGAGTTTGTTAATGTTGTAGAGTTTGTGGAGCAAGTCAGTTGTGTCCTGGAGGAAGCTGGCCCTTTGTGTGATGAATGGTTTGAGAATGGCTTCTATGAATCCCGATATTCTTTGAGTAAGAGTGCTGTGACCAGATATGATGGTGCTGCCTGTGTTCTCTTGTTTGTGTATCTTGGGAAGCATGTAAAAGGTCCCTGGGTTGGATTTATGGGGGAGGAGTTTGTAGAGCTTCTCTTGGAGTTGTTTGGGGAAGGATTTGATGATAACCTTAAAAACCTGGATAAACGGTGGTGTCAGGTTTTCTTTGAGTTCTTTATAGCAGGTGGTGTCGGACAGTTGTTGGTTGGCCTCATTAACATAGTCATCATGGTTGAGGACTACAATGGTGCCCTCTTTGACTGCTGGTTTGCTCACTATCTGGTGGTTAGATTTCGGGACTGTATGGCTGTCCTCTTGGCAGTGTAGAGATTGTGCTGGATGTGATGGTTGTTAAGGCTTTCACAAACAATTTTTTCCTGAAGCAATCAATGTAATGATCAAGAGCGTGGTTTCGTCTGCTCTGTGGTGTCCAGTCAGATGATTCTTTTGTTTTTATGATTGGTGGCAGGAATGTGGTAATTGTGAGTGGTGTCATCATTGTTGCAAAAGAATTCTATGAGACAAAGACAGTGGAAGAATTCTTTCAGTTCTCCACATTTTAGTACGGTATCAGGTTCTGTGGTGAAGCAGAAGTTGAGTCCCTTAGAAAGTACAGATAATTCATCTCCAGTGAGGGGTAGTCTTGATAAACTGATGATCTTCAAGTGTCATGAAGTCTTCATGTGGTGAGTACTTGTGCCATGGTTTCTCCCAGATATGGAGTTCTCTGGGTTGTGGAGTACTTGTAATTGGTTCCACTTTTTGGTTTTGTGTTAGATGGCTGTCATCAGGTTTTTTTGATAGTTGTTATGGATTGCTTGCATAATTTCCAGTTAACGTTCCTGTTTTTTTTCCCTCCAGTATGTGGGAGTATGTGATGATTTCTTGTTTGAGGTAGTTCCTTCTTGGAAGATATCAAATTTAGCTGTCTGAAATGGAAACTCCACAACATGAAGAAAAAAGAAGCAAAACTTAAGAGCAACATCTCCTTCCTGAGCAAATGCAAGAAGCAAAACATCATCTGCAGAGGTCTCCATATGGCCTTTTTTGTCCATGGAGAGAGAAAAGGAGGTAGAAAAATCCCAAATGAAATAGTAAAATATATGGGGGTACTTTTGAAAATAATAGATCTTCTTAATTCTCTTTCTTTTTTTTTTTTGCTCTGGAATAGCACTGAGTCAGTGCCACAATGACTCTGCAGACTTCCCTAAACAAAGCACAGCTAGTGATTGTCCCTGCTTTCTAGGGCAAGTGTTCAACCAGTCCTCCCTGTGTAGTGTCTATCCTCTAAGGCAAATGATCAGAAGAACGAGCCCTTGCCTGTAATATCCCATCTCGGAAATGCTTTGCATTGAGCGATATATGTTAGTCAGATGTGGCCCAATCCTGTTCTCGATGAAGTCATTGAGAGTTTTAACTTTACAGTGCACTGTTCATGACTAGAGATGAGCTGAATGTTTGCAGTGAAACTAGAAACCACACAAAATTCATCTGCTTTCAGTGGCATCACGTGCAAACTTGCAACCTATATCATGTTCCCAAGAAGTTTCCCCAAGATTCGTGAACCTTTCATAAGAACCTAGGCTGAGCTTTCATTTTCCACACGGAGCTTATGGAACTCATGGCTCTGCAAGCTTTCAACACAAACGAGAGGAAGCCTGCCAGGAATTTCAGTTCAGTTTTGCTTTGCATTTTGAGTGTTTGAAACCCAAATCCACAGCAGAACTTGCTGGTCAAACCCATGAGGAGTGAAACCCACGAAAATGCCACACAACCCCTTGTGAAGAACAAAACACCATGTTTCCCACAGCTCTGGCCACTGTATTTGTTTGTTTCTAATGGGACAGTTGCTCTTTGCTGCAATCACTCACCACTGCAGAGTCGATTCTGAATTCTGCATTGTAGCAAAATAGCCTGGGGATGTGAGCAGCTGATAAAAAAACAGGCACATAACTATAATCCCTACAATTCATAGCTTTCCATTTTGTGCTGTGCGTTTTATAGATTATACAGCTGAGACCCTATTGGCTCCATCACATAACTAGATATAACAAGGTAGAATATAAATGTTTCATTAGCATTTTATAACAATACCTTATGATAGACTCGCAAGTGAAAGCATTATTTAGAACAAGCAAATCAGATGTGGTTTTGTTGAAGGCACTTGACCTTTGGCCTCTTTCTTGACAGTGCAGTTGGCAAGAACTGATGCCACACAACATCTGATTGCTTCATTGTAATTTCCTTTGGAAACTCACATTTTAAGGAAACAGGCAAGTCATTTTACTTCTTCCTATTTTCCTGTTTACCTGAGCTCTGTGCTGTTTGCTACTCTGCCACCAGGATATCGAACCTTTAGCCAAGATTAAAACTGAGCAGCTCCTTTGAAAGATGGCAGCATTGATGCCACCTTGTGGGCATGGCCCCCTCCCTCCTTTTATATAGCAGCCTGTGATGCTGCATCTAGCCACCTTTTCCCTAAGACTGATAATGTGCTTCTGAGCGTGAGTGTTGCAATGCAATGTGCTACAGCTCAGCAGTACACAATAAACACCTACATTTTCTCCCCTTCATGTGTCCTAGGAAAGGACTGCAGTGTTTAAAAAAAATGTGACACTGTGTGTCAATTACTGGGAGCTCTGTACTCCAGTATGTGTTTTAGCATTTTGGAAATGTAGGGTTTCATCACCGTGCCTGCCTTTAGCTTTGGGAACACAAATAAGTTCCAGGAGACCTATCATATGATTAGCGTCAGCCAATGAGAAAGCTCAGAAAAAGCAGTAGTTGCCAAAAGAGCAGATGTGTCCGAAGTCTGTACCCGTTAATTTTGTGACCTACTGAAATCACTGAGAGATTTATACTGCTAATTACCGACTTTGTTTCTGGTTTAATCATCCTTTCCTTCACCTTTCGAAAAATCCAAGTAGAGGAGAACAACTGATAAAATAAAATCTGAGGTAAAATACATTGGGAGTATATTCCTTTGCAAAAGAGATCATCTTGTTTTAGCTAAGATTTGGAGATCAGCAGTGAAGGATGGCATCTTTGTTTGTATTTGTCTATTACAATTCTTCATGCAATGAAAGCAAAATGAATCTTTTAAAAAAATCCTGTTCATTACAGTTTCGGACTTGAGAAAATGAGCTGCAGTTGACTGAAATTTTGGACAAATGCACAAGAAAATGAGTGCAGCTGATTAATTCATACTCCTGTAGTTAAGAGTAAGATGGTCACAGTCATTTTGTGGGGTGTTCTGTGGGAGAAGTGAGGGAAATTTCTTTTCTTCCTCAATTTTCGAAAAAAGAAAAACTGTATAAATGTCCAATTATGCAAACACTCCCATAAGCAACTTTACGTATGTGAGTAATTTTCTTGAACCCACTGACTTGCATATAGTTACTCACATGTGTAGGTGTTTTTAGGATTGGAGCCTTGGTTTGCTGAACTGGGAGATTAAGTATGTTGTATGCCCCTAATCCTATCATTTTTTAACTAGATGACCCCTGGCAATTATTTGGATATAAGTATTCCACTCTGGTCCCTGCGCCAACACTATCACTACACACACACACAATGGTAACTGTGAGGAAGCCATGGATTAGTGGTCTGAATCCAAGAATGAGAATCTTGAGTTCTAATTCTGGCTCTGACACTGAATCCCCTCGAGGCCTTGGACAAGTTATTTAATCTTTCTGTGGCCTTTGACAAGTTACTTAATCTTTCTGTAACTACTTTCCAAGCCACAAAATATTCCTGTTGAGGTAATGAATTTATAAATATTTGTAAAACAAATTGAAGATGAAAAATAAGTATATGTAGTACTATTAGATATTATAATTATTACTCTCTTGCTATTGAACTGGGATTTCTTGGTATTATATGGTAATAACCACCTTCAAAAATATCAAAAATTACAAAGCCTAACAATAGGAGCCCAGGTCTTCCCATATACACTAGGTGAAAAATTACCTTAACCTTCCCACAATAGGATTGAAGCTCAGATTTCAGAGAAAAAGAATGACAAAATATAAGATGTGTAATGAATTCCTTAGCATCTTTTATTTTAGGAGTTGCATCAACTGGCAATTTCAGACATTTTAACTCAGAAAGTGGAGAAACAAAGTTGAGGTCTGATCCTCAGATAAAACATTTTACCATTGACTTCAGCACGAGGTTTTCCTGAGTAAGGAATGCAGGATTGCCTGGATCCTTTATTTCCAGTTTGGTTCTTGCTGAAATTAGAAGTGTGTCTCATGTTAATATGAATGTTCATTTTCTTAGTTTCTTGGGTGAGTTTTAGGAGAGGAAGCATATAAATATGAGATTTAAAGGCTTCTATTACTGCTTGATATGTATGCAATAATTGGATGTTTTCTAGCCACCGGCCTGGATAGTAAACCAGAAGTAACAGCAAAGTATTGAATTGGTATTGATTGGTTTACGTCTCCTCTCACATCAGGAAATAAATGTGGCTTTTACTGATTTATGAACTTTCCCCACTGAATTCCTACATTTTACAAAGATTTAGGGAAAACGGGCTTTCAGAACAAACAAAAATAAAGTCAACATCAATACACTACAGAATCAGTTGTTTCCCCGATCCAGGAAAATTTGTTGTCAGGGACTTAATTCTGTATGAAAGGAATGTTGTTTCATTTTAGAACCAGAGATTTCCGACAAGACAGAGCATGAGCTTTCTGAAAGGGGAGAGCTTTTTGTTTTTTTCTCACAAACATGCTCAGACATAGCTTTCCTTTCAGCTAATTAAGCTGTTTTAAAGCAAACTGGTCAAACAGTGACATCGTAGTGGGGAGCCTTGGAATCAATTGCACAATATAGAAGGCAGGACATTTAAAGGGTGACTTCTGCCATTGTTTCCCCTGGCTGAATCTTTTCTACTTGGTCAGTGCTGTCAGAGTGACCCCATACAATTGGGAGGATTCAAAGCCACTGACCTCGAGAGATGCCATTAAGAAGGCAACTGCAGAATAAGATTTCATGGTTGGGAGCCAAATTTACCCTCTCCTTCCAAGTCTTGATGCTTACAATATTTTATATGTATGTTTTCTTCCTGTCATTAGCATATTATTAAACCCACTAAATAAAAGGAGAATGCAGGCATAAGCCATTGCAATAAATATCTGTGTCTGTACTCATGGGAGCGTCACATTGATTTTATGAAAGATGGGAGTGAAAAGAAAATAAGCTTGTAGAATTATGGTGCTTCCTTTAGCAGAATGACAGTGAGTAATTGGCAGGGGTAAGTTTCACTTTGCTAGCGCAGATGATGGACTCTTCCCAGCGTATATTTTGTTAAGCAGAGTATGACATCCATTGTTTTTCCAAGCTGCTGGATATAAAATCAGTGGGCTTCAACATCTGCCAAATGACCATACAGTTTCCCATGTGCAAAGAATAGACAAATTCCAAACATTCTGTTAATAACTGGGGATGCTGGCGGAGATGCTCTCCTTACCCCATGCAGCCAGAGACATTAATAAGTGTGTTCAGCCAGGCAGCAGATAAAAATGGAACCTTGGGAAACCTGAGAACTCGGCAGCCGCTATTGTAGCATCAAAGAAAAGTTAGGTTTCAGAGTAGCAGCCGTGTTAGTCTGTATCCGCAAAAAGAACAGGAGTCCTTGTGTTAGTTTCTAAGGTGCCACAAGTACTCCTGTTCTTTTTAAAGAAAAATTAATAAACATAGTGTTTGCCGAGAGATGCACCATATCGTTATTTTCACTAAGCCAGAGTTGAGGTGGCTCTGCAGTTCACAAGATTAGGCCCAGTGAGATCTGTACTTAGGGTTAGACCCCCAGGTGCTCAGAGCACTTAAGACAGACATAGGTAGTTTTCAGCCTCTACCTCCCATGATCCCAGGGACTGTCAGGAATCAAACTGGCCCTAGAAATAGTCCCCTACCCCATCCCAACCCTGACATCCCCCACCCAAGATTGCTCTGAATACCCTCTTTGGCAGTGTAATGTGTGGGAGTAGGATGGAGGAGAGCACCCATCTGTCAGCTGAGGATTTCCCTGTGCAGCTGCACTGTGCAAAGGGAACCTACCTGGGGCTGAGGATCTCATCCTTGGAATAAAAAATAAGATCTCATTTTTGCAGTCTACGTCACCTTGCTTATTCCAGATATTGTTGGGGAAAACTCGTGGTGCTTCTGGGGCTGTTTTAAATCACTTTTATCGTCTTTCATTTTCTTTCCATTTTTGCTTCATCTGCGCCTAACATTTATTTTCCATGATATGGTCAGCAGGTCTATAAGGACCTGAAGAAAAATGTGGTGTAAGCTCAAAAACTTGTCTCTCTCATGAACAAAAGTTGGTCCAAAACAAGACATTATCTCACTTGCCTTGTCTCTCTAATGTCCTAGGACCAACATAGTTACACCACTACATATAAACACATGTCCCAAATACTGCATCCAAGAGCAGCCATCCAACTGTGTGGAATGGTTTCAGATATATCCGAACCAAAGCTGCTTAGCATGCTGAATGGTGAGCATCATTGCCTGAATCAGCACACAGAACACAGCTGCACCAGGGCTTCCTGAATGGCTGCGCAAGGTGGCTCCATGGGGAGGGGGTTAGAAAAACCTTCCATTGCATGGATGTACTGGCCATCGCATCTTGCAAAGCAAGAGTGTCAGGGCAGAGGCTACTCTAGATGTCAGACATGATTCTTTCCCCTCTGTTCCCACAGAGATCCCCAGTACGCAGGCTTGATCTGGCCCACTGCATTTGCATACTTTGCTTTCAATGATCTGGTTTATCGTAAATGGGCAGTATGGATTCCATGTAATAATGTTTTTAAAACACAGACTTCAAACAAAACCACAAAATAAACTTTATCGTTGAAGACACTCATAAATATATAGACTATTTAGTAAAGGTCACTACTAGTAACAATGCTAAAGGATGTCTGAAGGATGTGGAAACTGTGTGTCATAGTTTACTTTTTCCTAACGGTAGATAATCCAACCAGCCATGTTATTGTTCTTCTACGTTAGTACAGAAGCCAATCCCTTGCAGTTTATTTATTAGACTTAAAGTATTTATGCCTCAGATTTTATTTGTCCTGAGCCCAATGGGCCCAGTGCCTCCCTGTTGTAATGTTGCTCTATACACACATATACACACATACACCTTCCAAGGTGACTGCTGTTGTTACTGAGTTGCCTCTGTCATTAACTGAAGGAATCACATGATGCTGGGAACTGAAAGGAAGTTCAGTAGCAAGAAACTAAACCTGAAGCACATTTAGGGCAAACAGACATTTATAGAGGTTATTATAATGCAACATATATTGGCTGGAGCTGAGGTTCACAGTAGAAAATGTTAACTTCATGGATTTAAAAAGTGACCAACAGCATTACCACTTAATGCTTTTTCAATTCATGAGTCAGTGATGCAATATGTAGCTTACTTTATAAACTACTCATCTAGGGCAGCTCAATATAACATATAATATTGAGTATATAGCTATAGAATACCATATATAAAGCATTTGAAAATGCACACAAGAAAAGCAATGACAGCTCAAGTGGTGATAGCAGCCATAGATGGAGACAATGTGCTCTAATGAGTGGAGTCAGGAGACTGAGAGCCAGAGGTTCTGTTCCTGGGTTAGCCACTGACTTGCTATGTGACCTTGGGCAACACTCTTCACCTTTCTGTGCCTATGTTCTCCCCTCCTTTCTATTGTCTATTTAGACCGTAAATTCTCTAGAGTGGGAACTGTCACTTCTTCTTAGTGACTGTACAGTGCTTAGCACAATGAGGCTCTGATTTTGGTTGGCATTACTATAATAATACTATAATAGCTTAATATATGTAAGTGGATGTTTCATAAAAGCATATAGTTTCTGTCCCGGATGTCCATTTAGACCTATTGTTAATACCCCAGAGCCTGGTGTACTGGCACATCTACTGTTGCATCTGGAAATCTCTCTTGCCATCCTGTCACAAATCAGACCCTTCGAGTTGCAGGAAAAAGGGATCCACTTCAATATTTGGGACCTGATCCAAAGCTTGTTGAAGTGAATAGGAATCTTTTCATTGGTGTCAGTGGGCTTTGGGTCAGGCACTTTTTGTTAGTGGGGCACTGTAGGAGTGAAGTGTCTGTGAGGCAACGAGTAGTCTAGTGGGTATTACTATGCCAAAGGTGTGACTGTAATGTTAATTGTAATGGCAGGATGCAAGAGGTCCACTTCTTGAATTATTGGAAATCTATTATATATCCAAGGAGGTGAGTGCCAGGTAGTTAATGACATTAATAATTTAGTTCAACTGTCCAAATGCTGAAGTGCACACAATAAATAACATAAACGGTGGAAAGAAATTCGATTTTAAGAATTCTTTTCATTGTACTAAGCTAAATGGTTAGGATTTGGTTTTTTCATTTGTTACTTTTCTCTCGACTGTGCCATACCATTAATACCAGAGCTGTTCTGGGGTATTTGGTGGTGGTATTATTTCAATATCATCCAGAAAATAAAGAAAAATATTTGCAGGAAGTGTTCAGAAGCCAGTTTTTTGAGACAGGCAATTTAATAACTGGCCAACTGTTGCTCACCTCATGGGCAATTATAGTTTTTCACATTGTTCTCACACTCGTGGGCCTAATTCCCCACCGGGTGGAGGCGTTTACACCTGTGCAAAGTGAGAGTAAAACACTACCAAGGCCGGATGCAGCATTTTACACCTTGCACAGATGGAAATGAGCAGACAAGGTAGAAGGTTATCAGACCACCCATCCCAAGGAATGACACTGCCGTATCATAGATTAGCCAATACAGTGACATTGCTCCTAGGAAGAACCCTTTCCACAGGCAGCATTTTGGAACTGACTTAGCCTGTTGGGTTTAGGTACCTGTAGTTATGGTAACTGGAAATGGATGGGATGTGAGTACATCCCCGTACAGGCAAATTGATGCCGGACTGCCTCTAATTTGTTTGTTTGTTTGTTACTGCGTTTCTGTAATTGGAGCTGAGACCTGAAAAATGTCTCTAACTGGTACTGTTTTCAGGCCACTTGCTACTTTTCCTGTGTAGTTGCATGTTAAACATGATGACTTGTTCTATAGAAGCCATGTGTTGTCATAATGTAACATCATTAAACAAAGTGTTTAGAGTAGTTTAGCAGAGCCAGAACATGAACAACAAAACCCGCCAATTACAGTGTCATTTTGTGTAGTTATTAAGGTTTCAAATGTCTCCAACTTTCTCTGGTAGGCCATATTGAGCATGTCACACTGAACATCTGAGATAACGATTTGCTAGGCAATGTGCAATTCTCACCCTTTTTTTTAATATCAGAGAAGAAAGAGTTCTTTATAATAATTTGGCTCAAATGTCTACACACATTGCTCCAGCGTCTGTAGCAGCATGTGTTTCTAGGATTGTTCTGGAAGAGAAAATGCAGAAACAGCAGGGAGCAGAAGATAAACAGGCAATTCGTGACTCATTAAAACAAGCATTGGTAGCCAACATTGTGGAGTGTGTGAAGGCCCCAGATCCAACTCGCCTATAAACTTTTTTTACCAGCTGGACTTAGCATCTGTCAGAGTTTGGAAGGAGAGATAATCTGGTACAAATGATTTCAGTGTGTCGCTTTTATTAACCTGCCACCTTACATAACACTGCTGATTGGGAACTCAGGGAACTGTTTGAACAATGACACAGCTTATTGTTGGAATGTTACAACTTCACTATTAAAGATGTCTTTTCTTTGTAATTGTAACAAAGACAACTGAGCAACTGAGAAATGATAATGAAGCAAACTTACAAAGCACCACAGTTCTAAGACAGGTAAGTGCCAGAACAATATTCCAAGCTGATCTTTTTTCTTGGTGTTCAGTTCTTCATATAATTAATACACACGAACAACTTTTTAGACTGCTTGTCACATTAAGGGTTTTACACAAGCCCTGAACAAAACAAATGCTACATTGGGAGCATTTTTCTCTAATTCCCCCAGCTACTGTACATGGGCGTGATGTAATTCAGGGTTTGAATGCCTGATTCCAATAGCGAAAAGCTAGTTATCTAAACCTTTCATAGTGGATGTTATGACAGATTCAACCTTGTACATAAAAATGATTTTTTTCAAAGTGTTTTAGAAAATTTTAAATATGACATTCATTTTTAATGAAGTTTCCTTTATTAAGGGCCTGATCCTGCTCTAATTAATGTCAATGCCCAAACTCCCATTAACGCCAAAAGGAAAAGGGTTACTCTCGAAAAGACTTTCTGTCTGGAAAAGAAGAAAAATTCCACAGAAAATATATATGTGACTCTGCCATTGGTGTGGTGATTTCCATCTAACTGCAGACTTTGCTAGATATTATGCAACAAAGAGAAAAACCATCAGGCAGCGTTTTGTTTCTTTTCCAGATCAGATGCCAGTAATTTCAAATTAATGGGGATGTTTAATCTCTAGTACAAAATTTGCACATATTATCTTATAAAATATGAATAAGCTGGTTTCCTTTAGCAAAAGATAGTGTTGCCATTTCAAAAAATGAAAACTGCAGAGACTTTGGGAGAAAAAAAAACAGGCTAAGGAATACCTCACATTTCATTATGGTTAGCCTATTATTTGTAGTTTTGAAACTTTATTGGTCCCCAGTCTAATCTTTTCTGAGTATAAAAACATTAACATATGGTTTAACACAGCACAGGGCTGGGAAGTCCATATCCCAAATGCACATTGTATGCAGGGTGACATTCACACTAAATATCATCCCATAGGGTCTGTACTCCATTTTACCTGGGATTGGAGAGCCATGAAATCTCTGGAAAAGTTGTTCATGAGTCTGAACCAAATGGTGCACAGTGTACTGAGATACTAACAGTGTGTGCTGCTGCCAAAGGTTGTGGCTCAAATGTCTCTCTAAGTAACATTAAAAATCTGCTGCTTCATGCCTATGAATTTCAATATTTATAGTGTTCAATAAAATGGTCCACTGTCAGAGAGAGATGGGCCACTGTGCGCTCTCTGAGCAGATGGGCTGCAATATGGCACATTTACATGGACCAGCTGTGGAGTGCAGAAATGAATGCTGGTCATAGACAGGGTACAGGCACCACATCTGGAATGCTAACAGACTGGCCTGTGTATCCATTGTAAACTTTCCTTCAGCAGGATGAGCTCTGATTTAAAGCTGCTCAGTGTACCTTAAACTGCATCAAGAGTCCTCATTAACACAAGAGACTACAATGAGGTTTAGGGCCTGGAACTTCTCTGTTGGGCATCTGTTAGAATCCGAGGATGGCACTCTGTAGACTATTGTAGAGACACCCCCGGGAGAGATTCTCTTACGTATGGTGTTACGTTCAAACTTTAACATTTTTTGATTCTCTCCTGCACAATGCTATATTCTACATGTAATATTTTCTGATAAAAGTAGAAAACAAACTCAGCCTTTCTCCCAGAGGATATCTGCAGATACACCTCTACTCCAATATAATGCAACCTGATATAACACGAATTAGGATATAACGCAGTAAAGCAGTGCTCGGGGGGGGGGGGGAGAGACATGCACTCCGGTGGATCAAAGCAAGTTCGATATAACACGGTTTCACTTATAAAGCGGTAAGATTTTTGGGCTCCTGAGAACAGCATTATATCGGGGTAGAGTTGTATTTGGAAGTTTTGATCAAGCTGTTTATTTTGTAAGTAGCAAATGTCAAATACTGTAGCACTGATAAATAGTAACAAAAAATTACTCATCTACCACATTTTCATTGCAAAAGTAGTTTTTGAAACCTAGCAAGCCCCTAGACTATACATTTTTGGAATATGGGCTTGATTTCCATTTACACTGAGGTGACTTTACATTGCTTTAGAAACAAAATCCCGCCTTCACCGGTCTATGGCAAAATTCCCACTGGAGCCAGGATTTCCTCTCTCAATATAAAGAGATTTTAAAGTGGGTGTGTAAATATTACTCCTGAGAGCATTTTGCACCAAAAAAAATTAAAATTCTGCACATAATATTTTAAAATTCTGCAAATTGTATTTGTCAAATAAATGTGGAGGCTCCAGCATGGCATTGGGGAGCACAGGCCACTGGCTGCACAGAGGTGGGAGATGACTGTGCACTCCCCTCCCCTCTGGCACATGGATTGGGTGGTGAGGCTGCATCCAACCCTGACACAGTGCAAGGACTGGAGGTGCCCCCAGAAACACCACAGGTGTGGGAGGCAAGCTCAGCAAAGCAGATCCAAATGTGGGTTCAGAGGGTTCTGGGTGGGGCAATCTGGGTGCGGGCAGCTCAGTGGGGGATTCGGGTGAGGGGGGATCTGGATGCACAGGGGCTTATTGGGGGGGTTCTGGGTACAATGGTAATGGGACTCTGCAGGGGGGTCCAGGTGAAGATGGTTGGGGGTCAGCAGGAAGGGGATTGGTGTGGGGGGAATAGAGCTTGTAGGGGGGTCTGGGTGTGGGAGGAATGGGGCTCAGTGGGAGGGTAATCCAGGTGCAACTGTTTGGGGCTTGGTGGGGTGGTGATCTGGGTGTGGGTTGCTTGTCGGAGTGGTCTAGGTGCAGACGGAGTGTGGCTCATCATGGGGGGTTCTGAGTGCAGGGAGGTGAGACTTGGTGGGACGGTCTGGGTATGAGGGGGTCTGGATGCATGGGGGCAGGGCGGATGGGGGATCAGCTCCCTGTACAGGAATCCTTCCCCCTGTGGCTGAGAGTGATGGGTGCAGGAAGTAGTGTAGGGGGGTGGAGTTTGAAGCGCTTCCTGCAGCCAAGGCAGAAATCTGGAGGTGAGTCTGACCCAGCCCTAGATGCAATGTAGGGGAAGAGGGACCAGCAGCTGAGCTTAGTGCAGGGTAGGAACCACCGGCCGGGTATTCCCTAGTCCCACCTCCTACCCCATAGTGATTTACCTCTCTGCCGGCTACCCTGGGCATCCAAAACATACTGCTGGGGAGGGTTGTATGGCCAAGCTTGTGGCTTCCCTTTGCTTCCCTGTCAGAAGGTCATTTTCTCCAGGGAAGCAAAGAAATCTGCAGGGGACATAAATTCTGCCCATGCGCAGTGGTGCAGAATTCCCCCAGGAGTAAAATATAATTTACTCATACTTTAAGGCTCCTTCACACTATGAGAGTGGCCTAATCTGGCTTTAATGTAAATAAGAATTAAAAGAACATAGCAAACATATTTTTAATATGTTTTTTGTAAATTGTTGATTTAACGTGAGAATTATTGAAATGAGTCCACATTTGGTATTTTAGTTCTGGTTACAGACTTTGCTATTGTGAAATAACCACATAATTTAGAGATGTATTTCCATTAAAATATTGATCTGTGAGACAAACTACTACATTTGGAAATTATTGTCCTCTCATGTACTGCCTTCCTAAAGCAGGTATTTTAAATACTGTACAAGTGCTGCCCACTAAAGAAACTGCTATCCCTTCTCTTACAATCCCAGTTTTCAGGAAGTTGAAACAGACACAGGAATGTAACTCAGACTAATAATCAGGTTCCTGGGGCTGCAATTGTCAGTGCTACCTAGGAAATTTGGTGGATTTCCTTTAGAGGGATTTCAGCCCAGGCTTTTCCTAAAATCATAAGTTTTTAGAACGTTTTCGAAAATAGCTTGGTTGTTTGTAGTAAATAAGAGTAAAAAGGGACCCTGCCCTGTTTATGATTGCTTCTGTCATCTTGCTTGGGAGCAATACATAACAAGGATTAAACAAACTGTAAAATGGCCAAGTTCTAGAGGTCAGAAAAATGCTATTGTGTATCTGCAGCATCCTTTGCATCCTTGCACAGGAATTTTTACACACTTTTAGCATTTTGAAGCCAAAATACGTTAATAAAGTCTATTGTTAATAACCATTCATGGCATACACAGTAAGGATTCCACTCTTTTAGAATATGAATATATATTTTTAAAAATAGCACCTGAAAAGCAGCTAAATGCATTTGGGCCTGATTCTGCTCTCATTGAAGTTAGAGACAAAATTCGCATTACCTTTCAGTGGGCTCTGGATTGAGTCCTTTGTTTTCTAGATTCATAATTCAGAATGTGTTTTACAATACACTGTGAAGCTGCATGGTGCCCACTGTTTGCAGATCAGTACTAATACACAAAAGCGGATTGTAACTTAATGGGTCCATTGATAAGATCGTAGGTCAAAGGGAACCTCTCACTGCACAGGAGGTACATCCATGACATTTTTGTCTTGGTAACTGCTGATAACAAGACACCATATAGGCTTGAACCTGCAAGGTGTAGGTACTCCTGCCAAGCACCACTGACAACAATCAGCACCTTGCAAGAGCAGACGAAGGGACCAGTGATTAGGATGCTAGCTTTGGATTCAAGAGATCGCCACTCAACTTCAGACTTCCTGTGGGATCTCAGGCAAGTTGTTCAGTCTCTCTGGGCCTCAGTTCCACAGCTCTAAAATGGGGATCATAGCACTGTGTAACTTCCCAGGAGTGTTGCAAGGATAACTACATTAAAGATAGTGAGTTGCTCCAGTGGTGCCTACAATAGCTAGAGGGCTCAGCATGTCACAGGATTGAATACTGTCTCATAATAAAAAAGAAAACGAAGGCAATTGAGGCATAAAATGAAGTTCAAAGGGTTTTTTAATTTTAGTTTAGGCCCTCAGATATGCCTGGGTAATTTAAATTAACTTCAAGTTTATACATGTCACCATCCCACTTATTGAAAATACGTGAGTTACCTGAACACGAATATACTCCTCTGTCCAGGTCAGAGCACAATGTGAACAGAGTGCATGCAGAGTCACTTCCAGCCAAAGTGGAATAAGCTATCTCACATGGATTTCCGAACCTGCTCTAGTTACCTTCTATCCAAGGTGACAGATACAGCCTTTAACATCCCACGCCATTCCAGGCCTGGGTGTCCATTAGGCAAGCAGTGTTTCAGTTCAGAATTGTCTGGCTCCAAGTGTGCTTGTCATGGTCTGCTGAATGCACAAGTTTGCCCATCTTGTAGAGAGGACTTTGACCACATCGTCAAGACAAGAAACAAGGCTATTTACACCCAGCTTCCCTTCAGAAACCCATACATAGCATACTCCATTTAATACAGCATTCACATACCATATATTGTGCTCGCCAGTGCTATTGTTTGCCATTTTTCTCCTGTCCTGTTGTGAAAGCAGCACTGTGTGCTGTAATACATCTGGATTGGGGCACTGTAAACAATTAGAGGGATTAAGGTAATGAATCAAATCTAAAGCAGCAGTAGGTGAAAACGATCGCTGCATCCTTTCATTCTCAGGCTGTGATGATGATAAAGAAGGAGATCTGGCTGAGTAAGCCTGGGTTAGAAGCAGTCATTTTTTGGGATCAGTAGCCTTTAAGCAGAGAGAAACATTGTCTTTAACTGCCTTTCATTTGTGAGAATAACGCTTCAAACAAAAGATGTAATGCTGTAGCTCAACACCAGGGGCCAGATTCCTGCTATGTCCGGTTTACGCTGGCCACAGGGGAGGGAGGGCTGTCGAGGAGCCTGTTATGGTTCTTTGATTCTCTTGCCAGCCCCACCCCCAGGCACAAGTTAGAGCAGTGTCTGAGCTGTTCTAACCTACACCAGCTGCCAATGGTCCCCAGGGTACCATCTGCCAGGTGGTGATAGCCAGAGTACCTCACACTCCAGCCACTCCCCATCCTCACCTCTGACAGACTCACCCTTTTCCCTGACACACCTCTTGCGCCAAGAGCTGTGGGAAAAACAGCGTAGGTCCACCGGCTCTACGCTACCTGCGATCAGTCTCTTCTTCCTTTGCATCGTCTGACTGGCACAACAGGAGCAAGGTGGGGTGAGAATTTGACCCTTGGAATACAGTTCTACTTTGAAAAGTGACTACAAATGTAGCATCTTCTTACTCAGCTCATCTGTTTCCGGTGTACACTGAGTCATAGAGGAGTGCAGATATTATCCCTTTAAAATACTTAGTGTACACCTACTGAACTGACCGATTAGAATGAATTTTTACTGCTTTTTACTCTTGTTAACTCTACAGAACAACTACAGCTCTAGGAGAGCAAGCTGGGTTCTATTTTAGCTTGTTCAATGGACTTGCCAACTCTGCAGAGTCTTTTTTTGTTAATGGTTTGTGGGCTGGAAAGAACTTAGTGTGGTTTTCACATTCCAAGGTGAGTTTTCAGGAAAAGAGCATTATTTTACTTGTAAACTAAATACATCTGATCTGGAAGCCAGCGAGAGATAATATATCTAGAACCCTGGCCATTTACACAAAGCTACTTTTCATAGTCGACCCAGACTGTAAGAGCTGATTCGTCACAGTAGCAACTGTAGCTAGGTGAATACCGCCAGAAAGTATTCACAGATATCTTTGTGAATAAAAACACACAGATGTGCTATACTGTGTGTGTAACTCCATTTATCAGGCAAATAATTTTTGTGAGCAAGGCTTTTTTTGCAAGATTGTTTGCAGAAAGAAAATGTATCACAAAAACTAGGCTGAAGCATGAACTTCAAGAGGGTCAAAGTCTGGGACGACAGCAGATACCATGAATGAAGAGGCGCTTAGGCCCAGATCCTCAAAGGCAGAGGCTGTTCAACCAAACCTGCACGGCTAGGCAATACTTCAGTGTGCTGCGCCCCTTGTCCCTCAAAACTGGTCCAGTGGCCCCTCCATCATGACAGAGGGGCCAAATTTGAGCAAGCGATCTTATGAGCCGGTGCAGGGTGCACAGCCGCTCAAATTTGGCCCAGCCACCACTCCATCATGACAGAGGGGTGGCCAGATCAAACCCCCTTAGTTAGGCACCTAAATACCTTAGAGGATCTGGGCCTTTGTCCGTATGTTTGTTCTGTACTTGCTGTGCAGGATCTTGTTGCTCCAGTTTAAAGTTAGAGTTTGAGGGACCACTAGATTATTTAATCAACAGCCCTAGGGTGATCAATATGTCTCATTTTGGCCAGGACAGTCCCTTTTTTAAGGCCTGTCCAGGCCGTCCCAACTTTTTTGGCAAAAGTGGGCCTTTGTCCTGTCTGCTCTTGCCCACTTGATCAGTCAGCAAGAGCAAGCAGGACAAATGCCCACTTTTGTCAAAAAAGTGGGATCTAGTGCAGAGAAACATGCAGGGGGGTGAGCAGTGATGCTAGCTCTGCACAGCGGGGCGGCAGGGCTCCGATGAACAACCCCAGCCATGCACAAGCAGGTAGGACATGGGCGAGCAGCTCACACCAGAGGAGGGAAGTGCTCGGGCCAGCAGCTTGGGCCAGCCCCACACTGTGTCTCATTTTTCCCTTGCGGAAATATGGTCACCCTAACCAGCCCTGATGCTGCATCAGCAACAGGCGGCTGTGATGCAGAGGCCACTAGAGTGTGGGCAGTCTAAAAAGAGAAGATGGCAGGTTTCTTTGGTCATCCAGGAGGGGCTTAGAGGATCTCTCCCCCACGGGACCAATTATAGTAGCTAAGTTGTTACTTAGATAAAGACCAGTCAAAAACAGGTTTTTATTGGTGATCCAAGATTTTGTTGACCTGTTCCTAGTGAGAATGGCTTATGTTATCAAACCTAAAGCAGTGCAGGCCTTAGAAAGGTCACTGCCGAGTCCTGGGTAATACGTATTTCTAAATTCTTATTAAAAGTTCTCTTTCTAGTGCTCATGAAGAGTGCCAAGCTGAGGACATGCAAGGTCAGAGGAAGTGCCAATTTCTCCACATTGCCCCACCAACAGACCCCAAGCCAGAATCTGAACTGAGCTGTGTATTCCTTGAATTGTAATCCTTGCATTGACATTGTAAACCCTAGTCTTTAACCCTCATTGTAGCCAAGTCACTGTTCTGGGGCCTTATTCTGGAGAAACCGCTAGTCTCTTCTGTGTCTATGTCACAGTAAACAGGGACTTTCCCCTATCTGTGTCTTCACAGAGATCAGTGTATCAATTCCAGCTCCAGCCTCAGTTAACAGTCCTGTGCCCATTTCAGTTTGCAGCTGCTGCATAATCTGAGAGCTGGCAAAGCGATGCAAAAACTATGAGATAAAATTAGCTTTTGAAAAGGCAAGTTCAAGATGTTAAGTCTTGTAAGGCATTAAATGCAGCAGACTCTTGCCTAGACTTCAATTTAAGGTATGATGTTAGCTAATGCTAACTTACATGTTTTAATAGGCTAGTGTAGGCAAGTCACACTCAGCGCATGCCAAACTAGTGGATAAAGCCTAGGTAGAGACCCCACAAGGGAAGCTGGGAGCAAGGTAATCTGCAGAGCTAGCTTCTTGATCTCCATCCATAACTTTATGGCTAAAACTACTCTACAGCCTATTGTCAAATCCCTTCGGCGTTCATACTCTCTCTGTAGATCAGTTCATATCTCCAAAGTGAGCCCAGTGCTGTAGCCCTCCAAGGACAGTTTCTTATAGACAGAAATGAATAAGCTGGTACAGGAAACACTGCGGAAAATCCAAACAGACCATCATTCAAGTGTTAAATTTTTCCTAATATCTATCATGCTACTACTTACTGACCAGGATGACTTTGCATAGCAGTAAAACTGTCTTCAACGGCTAAAATGAGAAGAAGAGGTGGGAAGGAGAGAGTATATTTGCATTTAATTTCATCTTATGGTGACAGAACATTAAAACAAGATTTCGTAACTCAGTAATAGGAAAGAATAGTAAAGCCAGAGTCTGATTTTAGATGTTGCTCTTTTCAGTGTCCCCATAAGAACACTCAATAGGGTGTGTCAATATTGCTCCCCATGGAAATCGTATGGTTCGCCTATGCAGACGGTGAATTGTTTTGTGGCTGTGAAATATTGTGTGTTGCTCTGCGAGCAGTGGAGCCAGTGGATCAAGGAACTGTTGTTGAAACTGACAGTTACATTGTGCCACTGAATAGTGAAACGGCAGAATCAAAAACTCAAGTGGACCCAGACAGAATGTCTTGACCTTTAAGAAAAAGGCTGATTGGTTATGGTATAAGCTCCTCTTCATCTTTCACCATAATCCATTACACCTTTCTTAGCAAACTCTCATAATTTATGTAGGCTCATAGATAGGTTTCCCATAGATTTTTTTGTGTGCGTGTTTATCATTAAATTCATCCCTTATAATTTATATACTTTTGTACAATTCTTTTGCTATTTTAAATGTTAGCTATCAGCCCTCATGTATTTATAGTTAGCTGACTCATTGAAGATGTAATTCAGTGCATTACAATGAAAAACCCCAACAACAGTAAATTTGTAGTTATCTAGTCTGAAGGAAAGTTGTTGCAGTGCAAAAATAAATGTGCACAAAGGTATTTCATAATAACCTGATGTGGCAAAATAACCAAGTGAAGCCACATAAAAACTATGAACATTATATTATATGCTATATTTCATAATTGTCTGTACAAGACTGTAAAATATTTGGGGCAGGAATCTTGCATTTTATGTGTCCATAATGTCACATACACTTACAGTGCACTACAAATAATGAAGAAAATAATAATATTATTAACAAACACTGAAACCTCTACTTTACAGAGAGATGTTGTATAAACAAGAGAAAATATCATTTTATTTCCAATGTTATTTTTATTTTCATAATCTATTGTGGGTTTATAACTTGTAAATGGATGAATAAAGGAGCTGATATACATTTATATGCGGAAATACATTAGACTAACCTCCAAAAATATAGCATGGGAAAATTATGGTTTGGGGTATTTTTTTTTTATAAAATGTTATTAAACTATGTGGATTTAAATCACATGACTTGGATCCACAGCTGATGTAAATTGGTATAGCTTCATTGAAGTCAATGGAGTTACACGGATTTACGCCAGCTGAGGATATGGCCCATTAAGTACATATGCCTGAAATCAAAGAGCACATTAAGTAGAAGCTACCACACAAGAATCTATAAAATCTAGTCATATCTTAGTACAGTGACACTGACACTAATGGCTCAAACACTAGAATTCTCCTCTCATTTGAAATTGTAATACATTGTACTGCAACTGTTGACACAGTAGAAGTAATACACTGTAGTTGCGCATGTTGGTAGGGGAAGAACAAATTTAAACAGCCATATATACTGTTGACTGCAGCTACACAGTTAGAGGCACAAATGGAATCTTTATCATAATGGTCTTTTTTTGTTAAGCCAACAAACAGAAGTTTCAATGAAATGCCAAAAGCATAACAGATAAAAACTCTAACTCTGTGTTGACTTTCTCTGAGTAGCTTGAACAACATTGTCTTTTATCAGTGATATTTTCCCTTGACATCTGAATAAAAAATAGATTTTATACATCCATTAATGTTCAAATACATTTTCCCCCTAGAAATACTTTGATTTGTGGGCATACTGTGGCCTTTTCAAAATAAAATAAAATGATTAAGAACTGCCTGGCTGCCTCTTTTACACAACAAACTACTCTGAATAAGTTAATGACCTTGATTTCTGTAGTTTTTGATCATGAGAGCTTTCACATAAGCCATCTAGTGGGTTTGTAACATAATATTTTGTTTTGATTTCTACAATATCAAGTTTACATTATAATTTATATATGTATGTGTGTGTGTGTTTATATCCATTCCTCTTGCACGACGCATAGATGTTTCTAGCTTGTGTTCAGTGAAACTGTACTCCAGTTTCTGACAAGTCTGATTATGGCACTGGCATTTCTTGCAGTCCTGTTCTGCGAGAGGCAAGAATCTTCTAACTCAATTAGCATTCTAAAGAATAGGTTCAGTTTTGTGGTCCATTAAAGTCAGCTAAATTGATGCACTGCATGTCTTTATTTCAAAAATAAAGCTGAACAATTAAAGCCCATGTCTCTTTGCTCAGCTTTTGATTCCTCACAAAGCTTTCCACTTGCTGCCTTTGGATGTAATGTTAACAAAGTCAGTTAACATCAAGAGCTACGATAACAGGCATGGCAAAATTCCTTGTTTTTGCTCAATCAGTCTGTGTTCAAACTATCAGTTTGATTTATTTGTCCACACTGACCTTTATTCACCACTTAATTATCCTCGTATAATGTTTCAAGAGCCTCTTGACACAAGGAGAAAGACAATTGCCAATGTTCTGTGAAACAACTGTTGACCTGATGGCCAAAATGATGACTGTGGGTCGAAGGTTGTTCTCCTTTTGAAGAACCCATTCCATTCTTGAGGGCTCTGGCTGGAGCCACTTACCCTGGGTGCTACTGGCAGTCTGGTCAGTCTGCTAATCAAATCCTTAAAATGTGACCCAGGTCATTACAACTGGACACTTAGGGCATGTAGATTGCCAGCTGTCCAGAAAACTGAATGTTATTTATTAAACCAGTAGCTCAGATTTACACCTGCAATAAGTGAGATCAGAATCACACCTTCTAGGTTAATGTTATATTATACCCAGAATAAGGTCCATCACCACCACCCAGTAGATGCTTGTATAGCCTGATGGAAATCAAATATATGCTCACCCCTTATTATGACAGCAAAAGACTTTAAATTAAAGTTCCCAACATCTATGCTTTGTTCCATCCCAAGGATACCTATCAGACAATGCTCTGTGTTCATCCAAGAGTGGATTCTTCTAAATCAGAACCAATGACAGGCATTGCTGTTCATTAACATTCAAAAGTGAATAAGCAGCTAATAGTTTGATTCTAAAAGGACCCCGGCATCTAGTTTCAACAACTAGGAAGAGCAGGATGCACGGAGATAGCAAGCTTGTGAAGTCAATGGGAGTTCCATCACTAGCATCAGGATCGGCCCAACTGGCCCAACCTGATAGCTATGGTTTTCTATGCAGTTTGAATTTTGTTTGGCATGTTGTGTGCACATGTCATTTGGCTGCTGTCAGTGGAGTAGGACTAGGGAAGAATTTGGCCCACTTTTAAAAACCATGCTATCTCAATGACCTGCCGCCAGTGCAAGTTGGTTATTGCAATTTTTCAAACACATTCCTTTCTTGAGCTTGTGGGCTTTACATTTCAGTGAATTTGGACCTCCTCCATCTATCACCAGAAATTCCCACACTGTACTAGAATGCACTGTTCTACCTACGAGCCCAGAATCTTCAGCAGCATCAAGTATCCTGAAAGCTGGCTTAATCAGCCTTGTAAGCATCACCTTATTGTAGGTGGTACAGAGATGGTGTTATGGCTCCTGCGTCATCCTGTTCCCAGCCAAGGAGGTGAGGTTGGTGGAAAGGAGATGTAACCAGGGTTTCTTTTTGCCCCAGTGAGCCTTGCCTTCCTTACCAGTCCCTTGGGACAGCTATCAGGAAACCAGCCCTGTGCACAGATGTCACAGGACTGGGGGAGCACAAAGGTTAACTCTGTACCATCCCTACTTCCTTAGCTCTCCTGGGCACTCCTCAGCCACTGCCAAGTATCTAGACCATAATGTCAAAGGCAACAAAAGTCAAAATCACAAAGAAGCAAAATGGCAATGCAAGTGTCCTTCCTCAGGGATCAGGCTCTGAGTCTCTGATGTAGTGCAGGAGGTGATGTGCTTAGAGCTGGTCTAAAATTTTCCATCGACACATTTGATGGAAAATGGCTTCTCAACGACACGGGAGTTCTCATGGAAAGCTGTCCTTTTTTGGCCAATGGTTTTGAGTTTTTGTCAAAAAGTGGAAATACTTAGATTTCCAGCAACCAAAAGAAAAAAGAAAAAATGCATGAAAATGTTCCGGTTTTGATTTTTTGGATGAAAACTCAAAAATTTGTCAAAGAAACATTTTAGCAAAACTGAACTATATTCCTTTTCTCTGAAATGTTCCAGGGGTGGGTTGGAAATAATTTGCCAGCCTGCTCCATGGATGGGCTATTTCAAACACAAACCCTTGAATCAGGGCAGGCTGCCAGCAGCATTATTCTGGTTGCTCTGTCACATGTCCCTGGGGTATTGTTACTAGGTATGGAGCCCTTACACAGCATTTTACATGTTCAGCACACTGCATACACTGAGCACTACTGCACCAACACTGACCATGCTGTCAATTCCCACAGCTCTCCAGTGTGTGTGTGTGTGTGTGTGTGTGTGTGTGTGTGTGTGTGTGTGTGTGTGTGTGTGTGTGTGTGTGTGTGTGTGTGTGTGTGTGTGTGTGTGTGTGTGTGAAGATGAGGGGTAGATAGTTTGCTCATCAGGAAGATATTGCTCATCAGGAAGATACCACACAGTTCTTATTTCCCCTCTTTTATAGAGAGGAAACTGAGCAAAAGGATAAAGTGATCTGCTCAAAGCCACACGGCAAGTCAGTGGTGGACTGTGATGGGGTTTACAGACCCTACACTAAACCAGGGCAAGGCATGGAGTAATACTGGGCTAGGGAGGCCCTGCCCCTCAGCAACTGCATAGCATGATCCAGGTGGAGGGACAATCTAAAAGGGGCAGCCCATGGAAAAGGAGGAAGGAGGTACAGACTGCACCAGGAGGTGAGGGTGAAGCCTGGAACTGTGGGCAGAGTGACTACAACACTGATAAAACCACTCTGGAAGCAGTGATCTGGATCCCTCCCCATTAAGCTGTCTGGAGTAGCTCAAGAGCATGAGTGCCAACCTGTTAAGAAGCAGGGTACAAACCCCAAATTGGCTATGAGCTCTATACTTAGATTTCATTAACCAAGTACCAAGTGTGAACATCCTAAACATGGAGTCACAGATAGTGCCCTTGGGTTCTCCAATCTACTTTGTCACCCAGGCAAGCTTACCTTTGTGATAGATGGTCCCTTACACCAAACATCACAACAATATTCAGGTAACTCCAAAAACTAAAGGACGGGTCCCTCATCCCAGGTTAACTGCACTTTAGATCTTACACCAAAGACAACACTTATAGCCAATCCTATAATAAATTAACTAAAGATTTATTAACTATGAAAAAGAAATGAGTTATTTACAAGGTTAAAGCAGATAAATACATGCACACTAATGAGTCACAGTATTAGGTTTTAAAATAGGGATCAGCAACCTTCGGCACGTGGCCCATCAGGGTAATCCGCTGGTGGGCCATGAGATGTTTTTTTACATCGACTGTCCACAGGCACGCCCCCTCCCCCTGCAGCTCCCATTGGCCAGGGATGATGAACTGCGGCCACTGAGAGCTGCATTGGCGGAGGGGGCGTGCCTATGAATGGTCACAATAAACAAAAAGTCTCACAGACTGCCAGCGGATTACCCTGATGGGCTGCGTGCTGAAGGTTGCCAACCCCTTTTTAAAAGGTAGTAAAAGTTTCTATAATAAGCAAGCTCTAGATGTCCTTGAGGGTTAACCCCAGCCAAGCATTGGGGATCTTTTGCTTATGCTTAGTAATCCTTACCCCTTAGAGTCAAAGTAGCATAAATACACAGTTTCTTCCCATCAGGAATTTGTATTCCCTTCCCCCAGACTTCAAGATGATAGGATGAGTTCATGTGCACGTCTCCTCTTCATGGGTGGTGGAGAGAGAAATCAATAACAACTTGTGTCCTCTGATGTTCCACAATGATTTGGCTGGTATGTATGGGCCTTCTTTTGTTGGGCAGGAGATAACACTTTCTGTGGCAAACTACTATTTCACACTTGGGAATGTTTCTCCCTTGACTGGTGGTTTTACAGTTTCAGAGCAAACAGTTAAATATTACATGTATAACATGTGATACTGATGTTAAATGTGAGATTAACGAATGCAGCAACTTACAAGAATTTCATAAAGTCTAAACACTAAACACATTCTTACAAATTTAACATCTGTTTCAACAATATTAACACACAGGTGAGCCAGACTGATTTCCAGCTGTGTATTGGTCAGTGTTCAGTTGAGGCCTTGGGGCCTTGGCATGAGTTAGCACCTGGTTTGCCAGCGTTACACCCTCTTTGGAGGGGGAAACACACAAGAGGTCCTGAAGAGCAGAATGTTCCCCCTCCCACCCTCCCTAGGTGGACTGAACTGCTACTACTAAGCCTATAACCATGCCCCAAAGAGATGAAATCCAGCCTAGTACAAAGAGATCCAGCAAGGAGTGTAACTTGCGGTGGACACACATTTGGTCTGGACACTGCAATACCCTTTTAGACCCCTGGGTTGGGATGCTAACTAGTGGAGGAGAGCAAAAGAGGAGATAGGTTTGGGGAGTGAGAACAGCATCTGCAGAGAGTGTGGAGGAGCTAGGTGTGGAGGGGAGAAGACATGGAGCTAGAGCAGCATTACTTAAATGGAGAGACCATGGCCACATGCAGCCACCAGGGGCTTTTCATGCAGCCACAGACTCCTGGGTGGTAGTTGCAGGGGGGGAGGAGGGGCAGCAAAGCAGTGGCCCCTCCCCCAGGGCAGCCAACAGGGAGCCACAAACGCTAGAGAAGCAGGCAGCCGGCGTGAGTTCCCCATCTTCCTGAGGGCATTGGGGCTCGGACTTCAGATCTGGGATGGTGACCAGTGGGCTCCAGCCATGTCTCGGGGCTCTGTCACCCAGCCCTGGCCCCGGGCTCACCCACCCCCCATTGCCCCTGGCACCTGCTGCCTCCAGCTGTGAAGTGGTGGGTTCCAGCTACAGGTTCCAACCATAGGCTTCAGGCTCTGGCCCTGAGGTTCAGCTGCATGGTGGTGTACCCCAACCCCTGGCCATTGGGCTTCAGGCTCCATCCCCAGCTTCCCATCCATCCCTCCATTGCCCCTGGCCCCCAGTTGCCTCCCTACGCCCTTCCCTATCCAGTGCTTAATTTGTCCCTCGGCTTGCCAAGGCTGAGTAAGTCTGTTTTGAAAAGTGATATTTGTATATCACTTTTCACTGCCTCACAGCTAGCTAGCAAGTCTGCCGCTGCTGCTGCTGCTGTGAAAAGTGATATTAACAAACATACAAATAAATATCACTTTTCACAGAAACAAAACAAAAGCAATCAAAAAACCAAAAGTAACAACAACAACAAAAAAGACAAGAACATGAGAAGCACCTTATTTGTTTCTATTCTGTTTAGATCCAGTAAAGAATAGAGACAAATGTACATTATTTTTATTACTGAGTCTGAAAAAAAACCCTACATAAATAAATTACAATGATTTGGATATGTATATATGCATATTTATTTGTTTTTTCCTAAAGTTAGTTAAATATTTTAGGACAAATTGTCAGAGCAGTCACCAGCAAGCATTGGTGGATGCACTCTAAGGCCATCAAAAAAATTGTTACGAGAACCCCTGAGCTAGAGAGTGCAAGGAAGTGGGTAATACGAGATTGTGGTGGTAAAGCATAACCATAAGTGCATTGCTGCTGCACTTTCCAGAAAACACACTTCTTCGCATTTCCCTTAACTAACTGTAGGCATATGGTACTAGAAAACCACAGCACAAAGAAGAAAATATGTTTTTGTTTTCTGTTTAGTGACACTACTACACTGGCCTTTCTGGCAGAGATTTTTGGCTTTTGTGATAAGACCGTGCTGCTGAATGCTGATGAGAGAACACTAGGTACAATATCAGTCAAAATTTTCAGGTAGTAAGTCCAGTTTCTATACACATGACTTTCCTGGGTATTAGAGAGGTCAGACTATGGTTATTTTATGGTATCTAAGTTAGGGCCAAGTGTTTCAATAAATGCCCATCTCTTATTTTGAAAAGAGAGAGTAATCATTTATGGGTAGCATAACTAAATGAGGAAAGTTTAAAACCTTGCCTGAAAGATGGACAATTTATGGCTGCAAAGGGCACTGTATATCAAAGACTTCTGGCCAAGGCATACCAATAAAGCAATTCACCTACTGGGTGATGTTAGGACAGAGCAAGATGAAAGTAAAGTTAGATCATTTCTTCCCATCACAACAAAAAGGTTGATAAAGAATATACTGGATATCAAACAGAGCTTCCTGCTGTCTCTAGTTACCTGGGAGTTTGGAGCCTGCAGTTTGAATAATGTTTCCTCTACAATAGGGTTGACAGCAGAAGTGTGGAGAGACTGATGGGGCTTCCTGCAGTCTTGGCTTTTGTAGTTCAAACTCATTCTTTATCCTCAGAGTAAAGCAGATAATAAATGCGTAAATAAATAGTTACCAATCTTCTAGCACAGGAAAGTAACTAGTTGCTTTCTCGTGGGGCAAAAATCTCAATCAAACCACGTGACTGATAATGCCATACCACTTTCGATGTTTTATATACTTTATAAATATCTCTAGAAAGTACTTTGCAGAGTTTGAGGCAGTGTGTGAATAATGTCAAATGCAATTGCCAAAGGAATTATAATGAGGCAGCCAGGACAGTTATTTGGGAAAGTTAGGTGGCTATAAATATTAAGATTTTGGATTTATAGATGCATACAGTCCATATATATGTATGTTAGTGCTAAATTCTGACTTGTTATACATACATTAGAATGCTTATTTGTTTACTATGCACTTTGAGAAAATCATGAATTTATATTTTAAAATGTTTCTTTTTAATATAAACGAGACTTCCACATTATTTCACCAACTCTCACACTCTGGTTTTAGCATTGTTAACTCTATTCTATTGCTCATCCTCTTGAAAGATATTTCTGTCACTTGGTTCTGTAACAAATCAGAGTACAATGGCATTTTAGAATAGATTCCAACTAGTGCTTTTTTCAAGGAATTGTACAGGGTTTTAGTTGTCTGAGTTTCATTGTACTGAGATTTTTAATGGCAGTTGTGCAGCTTTGACAATTTTTTCCTCTTAGAACATGGATATAAAAAGCTGTGTTTCTCTTGGGGGTTGTCATGGATCAAAATCACATGAAGAAAAACTTTAGTTGACCTTGCTCGTTTTAATTTTGTAAATGAGGTAGGCAATATAAAATGTGTACTTTAAAGGCGATAAAGGGAAGGATAGAAGGGAGAGCAAGTCCATTCAGAATAAAATTCTTCTATGATAATTCATAATCTATGGAACAGTCCATCGGAGGTGATTTAAAGTATTTTTCTTTCCCTCAGATGGGGGTTTACGCTCACTTTGCACTTCCTCCCGACTCTGCGCTGATCTGGACAACTTGGAGTATTCTGATATCAGAGCCGACTGAAAATTTTTTCTCAAAAAGTAATCTCAACAAAAAAATAGCTCTTGGGTTAAAACAATTTTTCGCTGAGACATTTTAGTTTCAGTTAAACCATCCAGGTTTCTGATAGCAAAAAACAAATATAAAACCCAAACATTTTTAGTAAAAGTTTCTGGTTTTCCATAAATACTTCTATTTTTTTAAAACAAACTTGACTGAAAATGTTTTCCCAATTCTGAACTTTTGTTTTTGTTCTTCAAAAACTGAAAAATACTGAAAATTTTGAGAAAAATGAAAAAATATTTTTCTTTCAAAATTTCCCACAAAAAATACTTGATATCTTCCGATCAGCTCTATCTTAAATACTGACCAGGGCCAGTTTTACTTGGTTTGTGACATCTGAAGAACTTACTATCCAAGGGTATAAGTTATAAAAAGATATGTATTCTATTACAATTTATCATTAGAGTGCTGCTCACAGGAAGGTGCCTCTGTCTGAATGCTTACACAGTGAAGATGTCTATGTAGTAAGCAGCAGTATGAACACAAGTTGAAGAATTATTCTCTCCAACTTCAGGCCTTGATTCAGCAAAACATTAAAGCAAGTGCTTATCAGGGCTGAAACATACTTAAAGTTCAGCATATCTTAAGTACATTGCTGAATAAGGATTTTAGTGCCTAATTAATGAGTAAAACACACTCAGCAGATATTTCAGACATCTCAGGGCCATATTCTCAGCCAGTGTGAGTGGACTGAGCTCCGCTGCATTACAATTGCTTATGCATGTAATGAATTAGGCTCTTAGGCTTGGTTTACACTTAAAACTTATACTGGCATAGCTGTGGTGGTCAGGGGTGTGAAAAAAACACTGTCTAGCAACACAGCTATGCCACCAAAAACCCCAGTGTACATGCAGCTCTGCCAATAGAAGAGTATCTCTGTCAGCATAGCAAACATCATGTGGGGAGGTAGTATTCCTGCGCTAGCTGAGCTACTCCTCTGTTGGCAGATGCTGTGTTTGTGCTAAGGGGCTATGCTGACATAGCTATGCCAACATCGTCTCCGCCGGTAGACTCTGTAGTGTAGACCAGGATATAGTGTTCTATATTGGTGGTAGGCCTGTATAGCTATTGTATTTTTTAACTTGCAACGGCACCAAGAGTTGGTATTTATTTAATAACAAAATTATTTGTATGTAAACAACACACACACATCACAACAGCAACCCCCCACCCTCAAGTCTCCTGCCTTGCGCATGGCATCCCGCATCTGGCCCCCATTTTTACAGTTGTCCCATGTTACCAGAGAAAAATCCCTGAGGAGCTGCTGGAGATATAAATGGATGTCCCTGCCCCTTCATGGCTTGCCATTGGCCAGCCACTCAGGTGAGGGCATGGTCTAGCAATGAGAAGGGATGTGGCCCAGCAAGGTCCACCAGTATGTGCTGAGCGGTGGCAGAAGGTAACAGCAGCGCCTCTCCACCACCATCTATGGAATCCCCCTCACACCAAGCAGATGAGAGACCTTCCCTTCCTCTCCACCTTTCCCCACACCAGCTGGGGAACAGGAGAGGAAAGCTCCTGGGAGCAAGGGGGATGGCAGGGGCCCGGTCTGACAGTGAGAGGGTGTTCATGGGGGAGGACTTGCAGGGCAGCTTTGAAGGGGTGGGGGCAGCTATGGTGGTGGGGTAGATCTGGAGGATGGGGGAAAAAATTGTTGCACCAAGATCTTCTAAATCTGCTACCTTGGTCTGTAAAATTATTATTTTTTTCCTTCATTGTATCATGAGTCCTGTACAGAATTCTCCAGGGATTAAATTTCTTGGTTTCTCATATGGGAAGAGAGCACTGGACTGAGACTCAGGAAACCTAGATTCTATTCTCAACGCTGCCCCTTGACTTTCCCAAGGGCATCCAGTAGGCACTTAACAGCTCTGTGCCTCAGTTTCCCCATCTGTAAAATGAAGATAATGATACTGGCCTCCTTTGTAACGAACTTTGAGATCTACTGCTGAAAAGTGCTCTCTAAAAGCTATTATTACATTCAGGCAGTCACCCCTTAGGTATACTACAGTCAGGTCCCAATTTTTATATGAAAAATGTCCTCTGACATTCTTTTTAGGAAGGAAAGCATGTGGGAGTACATTACACTGGGTGTGTGTGGGGGGGGTGATGTAAGATACACAACTTCAGCTATGAGAATAGCATAGCTGAAGTCTACGTATCTTATTTCGACTTACCTCCCGTCCTCATGGCACAGGATCGACAGCCATGGCTCCCCTGTTGGCTCCGCTTCCACCTCCCACCCTGGTGGAGTTCTGGAGTCGATGGGGAGCGCGTTCGGGGGTCAATTTATCGCATCTAGATGAGACATGATAAATCGATCCCCGATAGATCAATTGCTACCCGCCGATCCGGCGGGTATTGTGGACATACCCTGAGCCTACCAGATCCATCTCAGACTCTATAATGTCCGTGTTAGGCGGGATCCCTCAGAGCTTTGGCATTTTGATGGTTTGTTGGTCCTCTAGGGCACCGTTTCTCAAATGCGGCCACTGTAGACACATGCGACAACCAAGGGGTTTCCCTACGGCCATGGCAGCTTCTTTGGCCGTGATGGGAAGTGGAGGGCAGCAAAGCATGTCTCCAGAGACAGGTGGGGCACAACTCTGAAGGAGCAAAGTGAGTTCTCTACCTGGGAGGCGACGGGGCGGGATGGGGCTCGGACTTGAGCCCTGGGGTGGCTACGTGGTGTGGAGCCTGGCTGCAGATGAGGACTCTAACCATGGAGCTTCAGACTCCAATCCCTGGCCGTGTGGCAGCAGGCTCCGATCCCCGACTCTGGGCATGTGGTGCTGACCCCCAATCCTGCTGGTAGCCACTGGCCCCAGGTGCTGACCCCCATCCATGTGCTTCAACCCCCAGCCTAAGTCACTGACCCCAGGCACCAGCCCCAGGTGCTGACCCTGAGCTCCAATGGCTGGCAGCCCTGGGTCCAGGTCCCTAGTGCCGGCCTTGGGCTCCCATGGGTGCTGGGCTGGCTCTGGATGCCACTCCATAACCCTGGCTGTGTGGTACCAGGCACAGACCCCAAGTGCCAGGCTCAAACCTCGGTAGCAGCCAAACCCCAGCCAAACACTCCGATCCCCAGCCCTGACTGCTGACCCCAAGCACTGCTCCTGGATGTCAACCCTCGGTTCTGGCAGGAGCTGGCTATGGGCACTGATCCCGAGTTGCAGGTGCCAGCCCCAGGTGCAGATTCCCCAGCCCCGGTCACACAGCAGCAGGTACCAACCACAGGCTCTGACAGGCGCTGGCCCTGGACCTCCAGTCTCACAGCAGCAGATGCTGGTGGGTGCTGGCCCAAAACACTGACTCCTAATCCCAGCTGTGCAGCTGCGGGCACGGACTCCAAGCACTGACCCAGGGTACCAACTCCCAGCCCCAGTCACACAGCAGCAGGTGCTGGAACCAGGTTCCAACCCCCCCCAGCTGCATGGCAGTGGGTGCCGATCCCTGGCCCTAGCCACGCAACTGCTCTGGTGATATTATTATTACTCTTGTGGGTATAGCTGTATTACTCCTACATTTGTAGAACCCTGACTCAGGTGGCTGAGTATTTATTCACATGAGGGGTCTCACTAACTCACTGTAACTGCTCTTGTGAGTAAGGGCTCCACAGTCTGGCCTATAAATAATGAAGGAAACTGCTGACACAGTGGTCATAACTGTTCCTTCTTAATAGAGATCAGGGACACGCAACAAGCGTTCACTCCAAACCCACCATTTTCCTCCACTGGCTTCTGGTTTGCAGTTGAGAACAGTGACTATTAAACAACACCTCGGAAGATCACCTCAGAGGCATTCGAGTGCTGAGAACTTCTGACCACAGCTTGCTCACTATTGTGGTTACTAACACCTTTAAATGAGGTCTCTCAAGTGTGCATTGAAGATACGCTAAAACAGATATTTCCTGTAAATTATATACTATGACCCCAGTTCTGCAAGGTACTTAAACACGTGCCTAACTATAAGCAGCTCTGCCATCAAGTTAAGTTAGTACTTATGTACATTGCTGGTGTGGGGCCTAAGTGCCCATTAAAACTCATATTTATTGTGGTTTATCATTATATAATAGAGATGTACCTATTACATAAAGTAATAATTTGGTAAGAATGTCTCTCAATAAAGTAACACATTTAAGTCAAAATTAAACCAGTGAATGATTTCTTAATGTTCACTGGGGCTTAAGGAATTATTGTCAGACAAATAGCTTTTAGTCTGTCATTAATCTTAACCTCACCACACCCTAGATTTTTAGACATCGCTTTGGGATTTACTCAATTACATAACGATTTCTGTGAAACTCAAACTATTGTCTTTAAACATGATGGTAAGGGATACTCTACAAATACCTAAAATAGATTAGAAATACATACAAGTATATGAATATTTCAGCCCATTCGTTTAAAGCATGCCCAGAATGTGTATGTACTTTCAGAGGGCTATGTTTCTGCATACTATTTCTGATGAGTTCAAGCACTAGAAATATGGGAGATGCACTCACCCTTTCCAAAAGGGCACAAAATCAGTATATTGTCAATACGTCAATATATTTATTTTCACTGAAGAAATAGCTGTTAATTGTTCTCAGCTGGGCTGGTGCCTGCACACCAGACTTGTCAATCAGATGTTACCTCTACTGCAGTTCTGGCAGGAAGAAGTAGAGCTATAGCTCTAGTACTACAAAACATTTGTCTTTCACAGTCACTTGACAGCATTTCCAGACTGACACGAGTCTGCAGCTGTTTTCCGAAGAAGCAGTGGTGAAATGCAGTAGCTGGTTAGGCTAATCTTAACTGTCATTTCCCCTATCACTATTTTAGGAGATTATGGGAAGAAAGTATCCACAGCTTTCTGAGGCTTTTCATAGATAGAATGTCCATACATGCTGTCACGCCACTGGTTGCTGTGCCATTCAGTATCACAGAGAAGGAAAGCAGGGAGCAGGAAAGCACTCAAGACCCATGAAGCTTGTGGTATCATGCTCTCTGAAAAGAGTAGCTGCTCCCTCAGTCCACAGTTTTGAGCCTGAACCACAAAGAAGCACTCCTCTGAGGTCAGGGAACAATGCTATAGAAGTAGCACTCTCCCTTTCTCCGCCCTTCTCAAGATGGGATCCACAGACTCGTAGTCTCCTCTGTTGTAGCTGTAGATACTCAGGGAGAGAAGAGCACCCTCACTCCTTTTATATGCTCCCTCCCTCCCTGATCCACCTCCCTTGTTCTGCTTCCCACTCTCACTCTTGGCTAAGAGCCCACATTTGGAGAGCAAATGTGGGTGTGTCAGGGAAGAAGGGAGGCAAAGGCCAGGGCTGAGAGGGAGAAAGGGGTAACCAGCAGCGGGACAGAGTGTAGGGTTGCAGGAAACTGGGCTAGATCTCTCTGGCAAGAGAGTTGGGTGGGGAACCAGGATGCCTTTTGTGGGTGAAGAGAGATGGATGAAGAAGAGTTGAGGTGAATAGATTCACTTTCAATTTCTCAGTACAGTTTGCTGAGGGTTGTTTGCCTTAATATATTTTTCAATAATTGCCCCTCTGATCATGCTGGAATGTAAAGCAGGTACGAAAGGATGCACTGGGTGAAAATGGAATGGAACTCAGTTTTGGTTTGTTGCATCATGCCCAAATACCCCAAGAGGACATGAGCGAAGCATTGTTATGCAGTGTTGTATTAGGTCTGAATCTGATTCAAAATACAAATCTTTGACTACAAAGAAAAGCCATTGACAGCACTGTGCTGTACATTGAGTACTGAAAATAACTAATTTTTAACTAAACTGGGGGTGGGACAACTGTAACAACTCATTCTGAGCTCTAAATCCTGGTATTATTTATATAGCTCTGTTGCTTTGTGAGGAAATTTCTAATCCTCTCCCAGCATCCTTGCTTGGACAGCTAACATAAATGTTGGTTCTTTCAGCAATGTTAGCCCTTACTGTTTTCTCTTCTTTCTGCCCCAAGGCTCTGCCTCATGATTTCTGTCTTCTCATAAGTATTCCACAACTCCAGAATTGTCAGCTTTTTACTTTCTTCTGAACCTCCCTCTATGTGTCTTCAGGGCTGTCTTTCAGCTCTTAGATTTTCAAGCCACAGTCTATATTCTCAGGTACCTTCCTTTACTCTTGTCTATACATTGGTCCAATACAGAGGTTCAGACATACCTGCTGTAATCAAAAAGCTGAAAGAACTAAAAACAATAAAGCAGGTGAATAAACAGAAGATGAACACCAAACAACAGTCATTCAACGTGGACACTGGCATCAAAAGAGCTGCATTCTGTATCTGCTGTTGCTTAGCATTGCCACAGATTACAAAGTGAAGAAGTATAGTAGCAACACAAACACTGGCATAGTGTTATAATGCATACAATAAACTAGCCATGAGGGAAGAGTGGGCAGATAGTTAAACAAGGAAATGTGTGGCTGTTCCAGCGCGGGGTTATGAATTGTTGGCAACTGAAGAAAGTGCCAGTCTGTGGAGCGATTGCCAAGTTATATGCATATTGCCTGAATAAAAAGACTGTTAATACTCTAAGAAGTTGGAACATTCTGGTTTACATTACAACACATAGCTTGGGTAGATGGCAAATGCCTAGAAGACCTAGACTTCGCTGATGGGAGTGTGCTATTGAAAAACACCCCTGAAAAGCTACTAACAAAGACAGAAACTGTGGCAAAAATAGCAGATGAAGCAGAGCTCAAAATTAGGTGTGCCAAAACAAACGTCCTTGGAACCCAGAACATCAAATTAGAAGACAAATCAAGGAAGTAGAATTGTTCACTTACCTGGGCAGCACCATACTAGCCAATGGAGAGCTCAAGAACAAAGTGACAGCAAGTAAAAGATAGGCATCCACAGCATTCACTTAACTCAACAACGTATGGAAATCAAAATATATAGTATCAAAACACAAGTCAGGGCTTGTCTACACTACCACCTAAGTCAATGTAAGTTACGTTGCTCAGAGGTGTGAAAAATCAAGCCCCCTGAGCAATGCAAGTTACATCAACCTAAGCGTTATCCACACTAGCGCTAAGTCAGTGGGAAATGCTCTTCCACTGACATAGCTTCCACTTCTCATTGAGATGGAGTAATTGTGCTGATGGGAGAGCTCTCTCCCATTGGCGGAGAGTGTCTTCAACAGATGTGCTACAGCAGCTCAGTGTAGACTAACCCTGAGAATTTTCAATCAAATGTAATCTCGATGCTAAGGTATGGCTGTAAGTGCTGAAGATCTACCAAATCATTAGACAGAAAATGCCTTTGAAAATAAGTCCTGTGAAAGATTCTGGGCATTGGAAGGAAAGTCTTTATCACTAATGAAGAAATCCAAGAAACTACCAACCAATAACTCATCTCCACTACAATTAGAAGGATATATTGGACATATTGGGCTTGTACTCTGGATGTCAACATGCAGACTTCCACATGAAGCTCCAAGTGGAAAGCAACTGGTGGAAGAAAACAAGGGCTTCCAAGAGAACCCCCTAAGAAGAACCTCAGCAGGGAGGTCAGAACAGTCAATCTCAACAACATAGGTCAGAAGGAAGGAGCAGCTAACGAAAGGGAGGAATGGAAGAGGCTAGTTGCTGTTCTGCTCTCCACCATTGGCACGAGAAGGATGTAATAATAACAAATACATGCACCCAAGCTTGTATCTGCAGTAGGGCTCTGAAGTCTTGTTATCTGCTTCCCAAACTGTTGGTCTCACATCAGTGATCATTGTACCTCATTTTCTAAATGGAACAAATTCAGGCATTGGATATTTGTAGACAGCTTCAACTGAGTCAGAGTTGTAGAATTCATCAGAAAACAGAATTTGGCTCTAAAATTTTGTTTCGCATGCTTTTCTCCCATTCACCTGAGGCTGTCTGAATGTTTCCAAGTCCCCTCTCCCAGGATGTGAAACCCACCTGAGCAGTCATGGCAGGAGGGGAGACCTTGAAGCTGAACAGCCAGGATGTAGAGCATGGGGCTCTGAAGGCAATTTGGAATCATGGGATACCACACATATGATCTTGTCCACCAGTAAATCTCAGAGAATCTGCAGAGATCTTGTACCATACTTCCACCAAAGGAATAATTTCCAACACATTGATGGAACAGTTCTCAGGAAATTCCACAAAATTCTTCCCCACAACTGCCTATTACTGATTTTTCCTCAGGAGGGGCCAATCTAGGCCTACACTTCCTCTGCCATTGCCACTCTGACTTGAAACACATTGGCACAAGATATATTCTGATAGCTCAGTTTTGCCCTCACTCAGATATACATCCATGCAACTTTCATTAAAGGCAATGAGAGCTGTGTATGCACAGTTAGGGTAGAATTTGCAAACCTGTACTTTTGTTCCTTCATATCTGACTATGCATATTACATGCACACAAATGACAAATACCAGCACAGGAAGTTCATTTGCATGTACAGTTCTGGCTGTTCAGTCATCAGCACAGTTTTAAATCTGTGTTTCTAGCTTGACTAACAATATTGACAAACAATATTGATAAATCTGGAAGTAGGAAATGGGTGATCACCTGTAGTGTATTCTGTGGTGAGCGCCTGTAGTATCCCTCTGGATCAGTTATGTGACACTGAGGGCAAGTTTTTCAGTGCATCCAATTATACAACATCACTTTAGACATTAGAGAAAGTAAAGCTGCTTTTCAAATTATATGTAAAAATGATCCCTTGAATTATTAGTGCCAGGACTGTTTCTTGAGAAGTACATAAGTGTTTGAAAGTATATTTGGCATCTTCCTTGGCTGGAGCTCTGCCAATTATGGAAAAGTCCTATAGAATGTAATGGAGGATAGTAGCCTACCTAATGGTTTCTTGAAGCACCCTGTAGAAATCTATAGCAGGGATAAAATTCTCGATAGATTTGCTTGGGATGGATCAAAAATACCCTACACAGTGGTTACAATTTTTTGTTAAATTCTACAGAAAATTTTTAAGTAATTTCTACAGAACTCTGTTAAACTTCTAGCGAACCCTTCTGCTTTCAACCCTATTAAATCCTGTAGGATTTCTCCACAAGGGGTAAGGCCTATATTCAGGACTCTAGCTTGTTACAGCAATAGGCTCTGGAAAACAGCATGTGGAATCAGTCAGTACCAGTGTCTAGAAGAAGAATAGGCTCAGCCTTGAATGTTCATGTTGGATATTGTCTGAGAAGTTGCCCGTCATGTTACTGCTTGGAAGCTCTGGCAGTCGGGGATGACATGCTCCGGCTTCCCTATTAGGCCCCCAACATAGCTGGGACAAAGGGAACTGCAGGCTCCCAGCCAAGCACATACATTTGCAAACTGCCGCCAGTCAGTTCCCAAGGCCAGGGGCTGGATGCCATTGACAAAGGAGATGTGAACTGTGGGCTTAGCCCATTTCACTCTCCCTGCCGAGTGAGTGGCGCTTCTCATGAAGCTCTATAGGGCCTGTTCTCTCCCGCTAACAGTCAGGAGAAGGCTGGCAAGGAATTGCTTCATATTTCAGGGAGTAATATTTTAATCAAATGCTGTCCACTCTGTCCCATGCAACACAGGAGCCACTGAAGCATGGTATATCCTTCCCCTTAAACCATATTTTTTTTCTTTCTAAAGCATACAGTGCTGCATTCTTTATTCCACAGTCTGCTTTGTGTGAGAGATCAGAGCCAAATGACAACCCATCCAGGATTTTGCTGTGAAGTCACAAACAACTGAGCTGCAGCACCAGGACGAGCGAGTGAGTGATCCCATTTTGGAATGGTCACGAGGTCCAAACTGAACTAGGAAGACTTATACAAATACGTGTCTGACATGTTTTACTCATTTTCATAACGCAGCAGAGGCTAGAGCTAGAGGTTCAGCTCAGGAGCTGTTTTCTGCCCACAGTAGAATCTGTGTTATTTTCAATGCTCTATGAAGCCCCATATTTTCCCCTTTAACCAAGCTACCACCACCACAGTCACACAGGGCCCATGTGTGGACACAAACCTTCTATTTAACAAGGACAGCCTGGAACGTCTTTGGATCCTGTCAGCACATCCTCTTAAGCCCAGGAACATACGGGTTCACTATACCAGCTCTGAGTATTGGTTCAGCAAGTTTGCTATTTGCCTTCACTAGCGGCCAATAGATCTGGATGAATACAGAGGAGGAAATGTCTATGAATAGTAGCTTGCATTTTAAAAAGGAATTCATATTGGCCAAGCTTGTTATTCTATCCCTAACCAACACAATTTGAACGTCAATCCTTAGGCCCGATCCTTGGCCACTCCTAAGTCCCCTTTGTGCCAATTCAGAGGGGCACAGGGGACCTGAAGACCCCTTATGACAGCTGCTGAGGATTCCCCTAGTGTAGCAAAGGCAGCCTGATGCCATTCCATCACAGCCATAGGGAGCAATCTGGGGCAGGGTGACAGTGGGGAGGCATCCTAGGGAGCAAGGCCAGAGCATACTGCACTCTAGACATCCTGGCTGGCAAAGAGGATTCTTGGGAACCGTTATGTGCCAGTACAAACCAAAGCATCCCTGAAGCTGCTTTAAGCTGGCCTGATGGCCATTTCAACCCGTGGCAGCCCTCAGAATCAGGAGAGCTATTTAAGCCGCAACTCACTCAGTGCACTGAGTGCAGCCCTGGCGCATCTGGGGATCTTGCCCACCAAGTTAACTCAGCTTTGGTGGTAATAACCAATTTCTGCTGAGGAAGGCAAACACCTCTATAAAAGGTAGCACCAACTGTGCACAGTGAAGCAGCTATTATCTTCCTGACCTCTCCAGGATCAGTTCATGCTCTGAAACATGAGATTTAATTACCCCAATCTTAGCAGATAAAACTGTCTTACAAATATTGTTATCATGCAACACGCTCCCCCCAGAGGAAGGCCCTACACTTGGATAAAAAAATCACATAAGAATGGCCATACTGGGTCAGACCAAAGGTCCATCAAGCCCAGTATCCTGTCCTCTGACAGTGACCAATGGTAGGTGCCCCAAAGGGAATGAACAGACCAAGTAATCATCAAGTGATTCATGCCCTGTCACCAAATCCCAGCTTCTGGTAAACAGAGGCTAGGGACACCATTCCTGCCCATCCTGGCTAATAGCCATTGATGGACCTATCCTCCATGAATCTATCTAGCTCCCTTTTGAACCCCATTATAGTATTGGCCTTCACAACAACTCTGTTAAGGAGTTCCAGAGGTTGACAGTGCACTGCGTGAAAAAATACTTTCTTGTGTTTGTTTTAAACCTGCTACCTATTAATTTCATTTGGTGGCCTCTTGTTCTTATATTATGAGAAGGAGTAAATAACACTTCCTTATTTACTTTCTCTCTACGACTCATGATTTTATAGACCTCTATCATATCTCCCCTAAGTCAGCTCTTTTCCAAGCTGAAAAGTCCCAGCCTTATTAATCTCTCCTCATACAGAAGCCATTCTATACCCCTAATCATTTTTGTTCCCCTTTTCTTTCTTGAGTGGTAACAACTAATTTAGACCTCATCATTGTATATGTATAGTTAGGATCAGTGGTGAGCTGGAGCCGGTTCACATCAGTTCATGTGAACCGTTTGTTAAATTTAGAAGCCAGTTTAGAACCGGTTGTTAAAGGGGTGGGCAAACTCTGGCCAGCGGGTCACATCTGGCCCATGGGACTGTCCTGTCCTGCCCGCCTGAGCTCCCAGCTGGGGAGGATTCCCCGGCACCTCCCCAGCTTTCCCCCCTCTTGCAGAGTCTCAGCGTGCTGCACCGCCAGTGCCAGCACTCTGGATAGCTCCTGGGCAGTTCTGCAGCTCCTGCCACTTTGAGCGGCATGGTAAGAGGGTGGGGCTGCGAGCTCCAGCGGGCCACGCGGCATCCTTACACGCTGCCCTGAGCAGAATGGTAAGGGGGCCAGCCGGTGCTGGGAAGAGGGATTGGATAAGGGGCAGGGAGCGGTTGGAGGGGGTGGAGGTTTTGTGGGGGCGGTCAGGGGACGGGGAAGGGTGGGGTTGGATAGGCGTGGGAGTTCCAGGGGGTCTGTCAGGGTGGTGGTGGATGGGGTTGGGGCAGTCAGGGGACAGGGAGCGGGGCAAGTTGGGTAGGGGGTGAGGTCCTTGGTGGCAGTTAGAGTGGGGTCTCAGGATGGGGTGGTCAGGGGACAAGGAGCGGGGGGGGTTGATGGGTTGCAGGTTCTGAGGGGGGCAGTCAGGTGCAGGACGTGGGTGGGGGTCACATGGGAGGGGACAGGCTGTTTTGGGAGGCACAGCCTTCCCTACCCAGCCCCCAATACAATTTTGCAACACTGGTGTGCAGGGCCGGCTTTAGGAAGAGTGGGGCCTGATTTGAACAGTTTTGAGGGGGCCCTGGCAGGAATGACTTAAAAAAACAAGTAAAAAAATCACGTGGGGCTTGTACTCACCAGGCGGCGCTCAGAGTCTTCGGCGGCGGGTCCTTCACTCGTTCCAGATCTTCAGCGACACTGAAGGACCCACCACCAAAGTGCCACCAAAGACCTGGAGCAAGTGAAGGACCCGCTGCCAAAGTGCCGCCGAAGACCCTGTAGGGAATCGGTTGTTAAGATTTTAGCAGCTCATCACTGGTTAGGATTATGTTTTCCATATGCTTCCAGTGGAAAACAAACCAAGTTTACACATATGGAATTTCTGCCCGATTATCTCATTAGATGGGAGGAGCTAGAGGGGTGCAGAGGATTTAGGGGAGTGGTCTTTGAAAGAGGGATCAGTGGGGAATTCAGAAGGCATCTCTGTGGCTTTCTACCTGCACAACACACTCCTAGTGACCTGCTTTCCCACTTCTCCATTGGTTATATCTCTGGGCCTGCACTCTACAACTTGTTTTAGGACCCTGGAAGGCACAAAAGGGCAGGAGGTACTTTTGGTATTTATGTTTGTATAAATAAAATGTTGAAGCTGACTGATTTTCTCCAGCAGAATTTCATCCCCTCCTTATGCAACAAACCCAGGGAAAGTAAATAAGTAGCACAAGGCGCTACAAACTCTGTAGGCCAAGTTTTGATACCATTTATATCCATTCTACCCCCTGAAGCCACTGGGTCAAATTCTCTGCTGGTATAACTCCACTGACCTCGATAGAGTTATGACACCACTAAATTAGGCTAGTAGCAGTAGTAGCTGACTTATCCTGTAAGTAGTTTTCACGTCTATATATCAGGAATTATGGGAATGGTAGGAATAAAATTGCTATTATAGTTAAGGCTGTGAGTTTGTCACAGAGGTCACAGATTCTGTGACTTTCTGGGACCTCAGTGACTGAGCAGCTCTGCCAGCCCCTGGGCTAGCCGCACTGGTTGCTGCTTGGGCATTCTTGGGCCACTGCCCCCCTGCAGCCCCTGCCCCCAGCTGCAGCAGGAGTTTGGGTGTGGGGGGGAGGGGACTCAGGGCAGGGGCACAGAATGGGGCGAGGAGGGCTCTGGGCAGCACTTACCTTGGGGGGCTCGCCGGAAGCGGTGACGTGTCCCTCCCTCAGCTCCTAGCTCCGTATGCTGCCTCCGCCGACAGGCACTGCCCCCACAGCTCCCATTGGCCGCAGTTACCAGCCAATGGGAGCTGCGTAGGCAGCGCTTGGGGCAGAAGCAGCACACGGAGCTAGGAGCTGAGGGAGGGATATGTCGCTGCTTCTGGGGAGCCACAAGGAACCAGGTAGGGCGCCTACCAGCATCTCCTCCACCCGGAGCACCCAGAGTGCCCCTGGACCCCCACTTCCCCGAAGACTTAGGCAGGGGTCTATAGTACAAGTCATGGGCCATGAATTTTTGTTTACTGCCCATGACCTATCACAACTTTTACTAAAAATACCCGACTAAAACATAGCTTCAGTTATAACAACATGAAATGAATGTAAAACTAACATACATATGTAGTATTCAGCAATTCCACTGTAGACGTATTTGTCTCTCTATTGGACAACAGACTGTCAGATGCAAAAGTTATTACATTTTTTACCCTTCTCTTTTCTCCTTCCCCCATCCTCACTGCTCTCTTTACTCAGTTTGAGTTAGAAGGCTGCCAGTTCCTAGCTGTAGTAAATTGCTTTCGAAACACCCCTTGGCTATAAACATGCAGAAAAAAATTCCTCTCAATTTAGGGCCTGATCCAAAACTTACCAAAGTCAGTGAGAGTCTTTCCATTAGTTTCAATGAGCTTTGGATGGGGACCTTATAGCACACAGAATGCAGCAGAAAGGTCAGTCATTTAGCTGTTATGTTTCAGAACCCAGAAGACGTAATACTATTGTTGCATCTAGGTTGCAGGGAGAAAAATCCAGTAAGGCTGTGTGTGGTGTGGGATGTGTGTGTGTGTATGTGCGTGCAAGTACACACAGAGATTTTATGAGCACTGACATTTAGCAAGGAGCAGTGTTTATAGTTGTCTGTAATTTATAGCTTTTAAATTTAATGTTAGAATGCAAACCACTCCCTCCCTCCCCACCTTCTCTGCCTGTGATCAGCTCATGAATAAGGCTGAAAGGAGCCCAGGCCGGAGCCAGAGCCAGGGAGGAAGAGGAGACGGAGAATGAATCAGGCTGCCCCTGCTTTCTCCCAGCCCCCTCAAAATGTCATCGATTGGCCATGGGATGAGTTCACAGCTCAGCATGAGGACTCAGTGCACAGTTATGTGTGACATGATATCGAACAACTCTCATCCGAGGCAACAAAGCAGGAATGCTGCTCAGCCTACCGTGCAACAAAAATGTATGAAATCACATTAGCCGAAAAACAAGCTTTCTGAGTCTTATCACAGGATGACTGAGTTTTTTCTCATAAATGAATGTTCACTTCTAATTGAAGAACTGTTACCCTCTTTTTTCTCCTACCTGGAAGTGTCATTTGTAAATCATACTTAGGTGCAAGATATTTATAATCGCATCATGAGAGAATCCCTCCCCAACCTCATCACCCTTGTCAGTATCTGAATGCAATTTATCAGAAGGATACCTAGGTTCATAGTTTCCTTGTTTAATAGGACTGCAATTTATTTGCATGACCTAGATGTGCACTTTCTGTTTTTATAATTAGAGCGCAATTCAGAGACCTTTAGAGTATGTTTACGATGGCAGAATTCTGTCATCAGGGTAAAAAAAAAAAAGGATACGATGAAGCTGAGTCTAAAACTAGCTAGTTTGGCTGCTAATCTCTCAGGTGATCCCCATGTCTGAGCAGGACAGGGTTATAAAAAGCCAAGCCTAATAAATAATACAAATCTCAGCAGTTAGTGCAACACTCAAGCCATATTATTCACAAAAAATACTTAATCCAGGAAAAGAGAGTCACCCCCACTGTTCTTCCCCTTCGTTTGCTCTCTCTACTCATTGGTATCTCCATTTACCTGTTTCCTATGAGGCTCAATACAGGGACCAGAATTTGCAGAGGTAGAACTCATTGAAGGATTAAGACCTTAGATGGTAAACTTCTCACAAGAATCACATATAACTGCAAAATCCTATCCACGTACTGCGCTACTTAATGAAAAGAAATGAGAGGGTTTATGTAGAACTAGATCGATCTTAAAGCTCTCAGAATGAACCCAAGTAAAGGTAGAAATTACTCACTCGTTGAGCACCTGAATGCACAACTTCAAAATGTAACAGAAATCAGGAGAAATGTGGAAATTTGGTCACCGTCAGTAGCAAAAGCAGCGTGGCTGACCCTAAGCATTGAAAAGTGATAAGTCAGGCTACTCAAAAAATCATGAAATTGGCTTCAACATCATGAGAGTCTTAAGAATAACTTCTAGATTCTTTTTGTTTTTTGGTATCGTAAACTTTCAGGTTCACATTTTCAAGCTTTTATCTTTGACCATGAGGACAAAACACATAGTTTATATTTTAAAATGAATGCTGAGATTCTCACATAATCCGGGAACACAGGATTTAAGAAAAGCATCATATGTGAGACTCATGATAAAAAAAATTGCACAAGTTGGCAACAGAAGAGAAATTCTATAATAGCTGGATTGTACAGTCACATGTATCAGATTAGACTTGAAGTCTGAGTGTACAGTACATCAAATTTACAGTTTTCACTATAAATGCCAGTACATGGTATGTGGTATGTTTAAATATATATATGTAATATAAAAATGTAGTTGGACGATCAGATTGATCAGGCTTAATGTTGCCAATTGTAATATTTTTGCACATTGTGGCATAAATAAATTAAGGAGTAAAAACTAATATTTTCTTAAATATAAGAAAGTTTTCATTATACATTTAACAGTTCCAGTGATCTGAGTTAGAAAGGACAAAAGATGCCAGTTGTCAGTGTAATCACTGAAATTGGTTTACTAGGTATATAACATTACCCACCTTTGCTCGAGAACTAATATAGCTATAAACACTTGCTGCAACGGACAGCCATTCCATATAGTAAGTCCAGAGGTGACTATGATAGTTTGCAAATCAAATGGCTTGATCCTGCACCTGCGTAAATCAACAAGCATCTTTCCATGGTCTTAATGACAGCAGAATTAGGCCCCATATGTGTTGTTAAGATGTTAAAAGCACATAGACATCTGATTTCTGTGTGCATATTGCTGGTGTAGGTTTTATTCTGGGAAAAATCTTATTTCTGGAGTAAGAAAAATTTAAAATTGAACAGTTGTCTTTTGCCAACTCAGACACCATGAAACCTTTTTAAAGGCGAGGGCCTGATACAGAAAGGTACCCTCTAATCCCTCTGAAGAAAATAGAATGAAGGTGTTCAGGATCTCTCAGGACTGCACACTATGGATCTGATTCAGGAAAGCATCCCAATTCAGGCAAGGCACTTAAGCACCTACTTAAAGTTAAGCACACAGTTAAATCAGATTGAAGTTCCATTGCAGTGTGTTTAAGTGTTTTCCTGAAGCAGGGCCAATCAGAGTACCTATTCAGGTTCACAGATAATATTGGTACATATAAGTGTGAAATAGGAAAATAATTCTGTGCTCTTAATATGGCTCTTTAGAAGTTCATTCTTTTATCAGTTCAGTTGCTCCGGTTTAACACTAGAAAGGAATGTTAGAATTGTTCCCCCATTTCTTAACAGCCATAATGAGAGATGATTAAAATTTTTCATCAAAAAGATTTAATGGGAAATAGCTTTTTTTATCCACAATCTTAACAGGAAATATCCTCTGACTTACTGCATTTGTTGTTTGCTTATTTTGTTTAAAAAGTTGCAGTTTTTTGGTGACCAAAAAAACTCCAGAAATGTTCATCCAAACATTTTAAAATGTTATTGGTATCGGCTGAAATTTCAGTTTTCAATTTCCAAAAACCACCTAATTCTCAGTTTTGATGAAAACCCAAGAACTTTTGAAGAAATGCTGATGTTTTTCTCACATTTCCATGGGGAGAAAAAGCAGGTTTAGGGGACATTTTTCTTCAAAAAACCAGAGTCCCTGAAGAAATGCATGCATGCAAACTTATCAGTTTGCTTCTAACATTTGAAACTGGGGCAGACAAAGTGAAAGGATGTGCATTTAAAGAAAGTATTCTGGATACGGCTCTGCATATAAAAACAATCATTGACTACAATGATTACTAGATCAGACTTCAGAGACCTGATACAACCCTCAGTTTAGGGCTTGATCCTACCCCATTGGACTCAATAGGAGTTTTTGCCATTGACTTTGTTGGGAGCAGGGTCAGACCGTTAGGTAGTGTTAATGACAGGATCAAGTAGCACCAAGGATCAGATACTCAGATCAAGCAGTTAAAGCAGCTAGGAAATATATTCAGATTTCTTGAGAATCACCACAGTCCCATTATCAGACTGAGGGGGATTTGAGATTCTTAGTACAATATCATCATTATGCTCATGCTGGACTAGAGACAAGAAAGCTTCCACCATTTCATTAGCAAAGCAGAGATTTATTTTGCATCTATAGGAGCTCAAAAAGCTCTAATTTTATTGCCTCAATTAAAATAGAGTAAATCATTTCAAAACTGTTTAAGATAGGGGCGTATTATGGGATTTTTGCATACAAATGAGCACACCAGCAACAGTTTAGAAACAGAAAAAAAACAGCATTTTTATTTCAAATACTATACAATATGAAAATTGCCTGTGCATCTGTTCTAATATCATCACTATTTAGTATTTATATTGATCTCTTCAGTCCACATCCTCTGTTGCATGCACCTGAGGAGTGCTTAGCACAGCTTGGGATGTGAAGTTGTCCTGGAGCTCCCTGATCATGGGGTGCAGAGATCAGAGCAGACAGCTACATGCTTTAACCTGTACCAGTAGCCAAGTCCCAGCCACAACGCCCATGGAAGCATGACCCAGCCATGCCTCTTGCTCCCTGGCCATGCTCACTGTGCTGACAGACAGAAGGGTAGGTGGTGTCCGAGCTCTTACAGTATCTCTAGGCCACCAAAAAAACTTCTGTGAGGGGGTATATATCCACACTGGGATAGAAGGGATTAGGGAACAGTTCTAGTCCCAGATGGCTCCATCTCACTGTACCTGCAGAGCCTGCTCCAGCAGGAGGAGCTTAAAAGAGCCACTCAAAGATAGGTAGGCAGGATAGGAAAGACTTACCTTGGGAGTGCTTGAGTAAGGGTGGTCCTGGAGCACTAGCTGCAGGGGAGAGGTCTGCAAGTGGCAGTTACCACAGGCCCTAGAGGAGGGAGCAGTCTTTCCCTAGCCCTAAAGAGCCCTTCACCTCATTTTCTGGTGGATCATTTGTGAGGCTTTTGACCATGCTCTGGGCTGGGAGGGTGAGTGGTAGGAAGTAGCCCAGGGAGGCAGCCTCAAAGCACTCCTTGGGTATTTGATATTGCTGCTTAGGGTGACCAGATGTCCAGATTTTATAGGGAGAGTCCCAATTTTTGGGTCTTTTTCTTATATAGGCTCCTATTACCCCCCACCTCTGCCCCGATTTTTCACACTTGCTGTCTGGTCACCCTACTGCTGCCTCTTGTAGGGGCCTGGGATGGATCCCAGTGAAAAAGGAGGGCCTGGGCTCCCCTACCACACCCGCTCCCATGACAGGGCACAAACCCCCACTGGAGCTAAGGGGGGATAGAGATATTGTAAGCCTTGAGACAAGAATGTGCCGCTCACAGAGGCCTGGATGTGGATTGAAGCTTCTCTTTTGTGGAGAACATTGAACTCAACCCTCCAGCAGGGGATGGACTCAGCTAGTGAAAGAAGACAGCCACGGTGCTGGAATGACCACCTGTAAAGGTCACAGAGATGGGAGAGAATTGTGACCCAGGTACCTAACAGCTGTGTGTTACCACTGGTAAGTCCTGCCTGTCACAACTTCCTACTAAGGGAAAACTTCCTGAGGCTGGATCTGCATTGCACTCATCTCCCAGGATAAAGAGTAAAGTGCAGGCCAAGAGCAAGGCCACCTTCTCCAAAAGACTTCACAAGTCTTATTATATTAATTCCCATAACACCCCTGCAAGACAGATTATGAAGTTTTTTCATTTTATAGATGAATAAACAGAGGGACTGATTTTGATCACACTTACAATGGATACTATATAGGGCTGTCTATTAATTGCAGTGAACTTACATGATTAACTCAAAAATTAATCATGATTAAAACATTTTATTGTAATTAATTGCAGTTTGAAGCGCACTGTTAGACAATAGAATACCAATTGAAATGTATTAAATATTTTTGGATTTTTTTCTACATTTTCAAATATTTATTTCAAGTACACCACAGAATACAAAGTGTACAGTGCTCATTTTATATTTTTATTACAAATATATGCAATGTAAAAATGATAAACAAAAGAAATAGTATTTTTTAATTCACCTCATACACATAGGCGGCAGGTTATACATGTTTGCAGTGCTCCAGCACCAGGAATATTCTGGGCCGGGTGCCCTGCTCCAGCAATATTTGGACCTGGGTCTCTCCTCCAGCCCTGCCTGGATTGGGCCCCAGCCCCCGCGGGTCTCCCCCCACCTCACCGCATCCCTACCTGACAGAAAGCAGCGCAGCGCCTCACCCCTGCCTGCTTCTGCTGCCAGAGTAGAACGGCTCCCAACAGAACTGCTGTCTGCTGCCCTAGGGTCCTAGTGCCTGCCATACCCTACTGGCAGGGCAAGCTGCCCTTACCCTGCCCTTTGGCCCAAGCCCTGAGGCTCTTCAACACTCCAAACCCCTCAGCCCCCCACACCCTAATCGTCTGCCTCAGCCCTGAGCCCCCTCACATCATGAACCCCTCATCCTCTGCCCCAGCCCTGAGCATCCCCCACAGCATGAACCCCTCATCCTCAGCCCCAACCCTCATTCCCCTGCACCCTGATCCTCTGCCTCAGCTCTGAGCCCCCCCACAGCATGAACCCCTCATCCTCAGCCCCACAGCCCTCACCCAACACCCCAACCCTCTGCCCTAGCCCTGAGCTCCGTCCTGCATCATGAATCCCTCATCCTCAGCCCCACAGCCCTCACCCCTGCACTCCCTCCTATCCCCAAATTCCCTCCCAGAGCCTGCACCCCTCACCCCCTCCTACACCCCGACTCTCAGCCCAGAGCCTGCACCCAAACTCCGTCCCAAAACCTGCACCCCTCACCCCCTCCTGCACACCCACCCCCTGCCCTAGCCCGGAGCCTGCACCCAGCACCCAAACTCCATCCCAAAGCCTGCACCCTGCACCCCTGCTGCACCCTAATCCCCAGCCCAGAACCTGCACCCCAGACTTTCCCCCCCAACCTCTCCTAGAGCCTTAGGCAGGTGGGGGCGGAGTTGGGAGGGGAGGGGTCTGGGCACCACCAAAATTTCTACAGACTTGCCACCCATGCTCATACAAGTACCTTAATACAATCTCTTTATCCTGAAAGTGCAACTTACAAATGTAGATTTTTTTTGTTACATAAATGCACTCAAAATCAAAATAATGTGAAACTTCAGAGCCTACAAGTCAAATCAGTCCTAATTCTTGTTCAGCCAATTGTTCAGACAAACAAGTTTGTTTACATTTACAGGAGATACTGCTGCCTGCCTCTTATTTACTAGATCACCTGAAATTGAGAACAGGCATTCACATGACACTTTTGCAGCCAGCATTGGAAGGTATTTACGTGCCAGATATGTTAAACATTCATATGCCCCTTCATGCTTTGACCACCATTCCAGAGGACATGCTTCCATGCTGATGACGCTCTTTAAAAAAATAATGCATTGATTAAATTTTGACTGAACTCCTTGAGGACTGAACTCTTGCTCTGTTTTACCCACATTCTAACATTAATTTCACATTATAGCAGCTGCGGATGATGACCCAGCACATGTTGTTCAGAAGAACACTTTCACTGCAGATTTGACAAAATACAAAGAAGGTACCAATGGGAGATTTCAAAAGGTAACTACAGCACTGGACCCAAAGTTTAAGAATCTGAAGTGCCCTCCAGAATCTGAGAAGGATGAGGTGTGGAGCATGCTTTCAGAAGTCTTAAAAGAGCAACTTTCTGATGCAGAAACTACTGAACCCAAACCACCAAAAAAGAAAATCAACCTTCTGCTGGCGGCATCTGACTCAGACGATGAAAGTAAATATGTGCCTCCACTGCTTTGGATAGTTATCGAGCAGAACTCATCATCAACATGAACACATGTCTCTGGAAGGGTGGTTGAAGCATCAAGGGACATATGAATCTTTAGCGGATCTGGCATGCAAATACCTTGCAATGCTGGCTGCAAAAGTGCCATGCGAACACCAGTTCTCACTTTCAGGTGACCTTGTAAACAAGAAGTGGGCAGCATTATCTCCTGCAAATGTAACCAAACTTGTTCGTCTGAACAATTGGCTGAATAAGAAGTAGGACAGAGTGAACTTGTGGGCTCTAAAGTTTTCCATTGCATTAAAAAATAAACTCTTTTGTACATAATTCTACATTTGTAAGTTCAACTTTTATAATAAAGAGATTGCACTACAGTATTTGAAAAATACTATTTCTTTTGTTTTTTTACAGCACAAATATTTCTAATCAAAGTGAGCACTGTACACTTTATATTCTGTGTTGTAATTGAAATAAATATATTTGAAAATGTAGAAAACATCCAAAATATTTAAATAAATGATATTCTGTTATTGTTTAACAGTGCGATTAATCACACAATTTTTTTAATCACTTGACAGCTCTACTACTATCATGTAATTCCATTGCCCACCATAGATTTTTCCTGATAAAATTATCTAGATATGTACTTGGGTGCTAAGATTTAGTCACTCACTTTGAAAATTTTAGCCATGTATCATTACGAAAGGTATTCAGTCACTCTTCATAACATGTAGCAAGTCTGCAGAAGGGGGAACCCATCAAATGCCCCTTTAGACTTAAGTATAAGTTTTCATGGTCACAGCTGATTTACTAGCCTTACAGGTACCCCAGAAATAAGAGAAAAAGCAAAACAAATATAACACCTTTGACTGACATTCAGGATCATTTTAATTCTCTCGCTGATGTCTTGTCCTGAAAACTGTGTTCAATGATATAAATTCATAATCAGCAATAAAATTTACCTATTTGAAAATGAGTAGATCTTTATATACACACACACACAGCAATTACCAATTCATTTATTCATAAACACTGCTTTTAATTATGCATTAAATACTCATTTCTATTGAAATCCATAAAGACTAATACAAGAATTTTAAGTTCTTTTATTGTTTAAGAAAGCCAATTTAATGCATTTACACTGTAAACACTATTCTTAAATTACAGTTACTGTACCTGATCATGCAGCCCAGCTGCATGGCGGATTTTATTTTCCTTTTCATGGGAGATTTTTTTATTGGTCTTCTATATTAGCTTATTTGTATACTTATTTCTTGAAATATTCCAGAGCCTTTCAACTACTAAAAACTCAGACTCTTTATGAAGTCAGAAATTTTAGGGAGCAACAAATGCTGCATCAGGCCTTCATATAGTATACAGATTTGTACATTGCAAAAACATTTACTTTTACAGCAAAATATAATCAATTATAAGCCACGTGCTAGAGTAGACTAAATAAAGATTAATAAAATAACTAAACTGTAGCACTTACAATATCCTTTAGGGTAAGTTATGAAATTTGTTCTTTATAATTAAACAGTTAAAATTATCCAATTTAGAAAAAGACAAATTACACTTTTGATGAAAAGCCTTTCTTAGGTCAAGTCAGTGATTAAAAGAAATGTTTGATATGATTTTAATATTGTCAGTTGCTATCTTAAGGCTTGATAACACTCCTGTTGAAGTCAATGGGAGATTTTCCAATTCCTAAAGGGAATTGACTGGAGCCCTTATACAGTGACATGCTAAAAGCTTTTTTTTTAAATAATCCTGCAAGAAATGCTGTGAAAATCTATACAATGTCACTGTATATAATACTATAAGGTGTGTTGGATCATGTGCGTTTAGGACACCACATAAAATTACATTTATATTGTTGTGGTAACATCTGGACATAAGTGTTCAAAATAAAATCATGGGCATCTTTATTAATTTCATATATTGAAAATTAATTTTAAATACATAAGGAAATAATGGTGTCCCTTTAGTCTTCAAAGCAATTGTAATGTTGAAAGGGTTTAGCAGTAAATATGTGAATGTGTCTTACATCAACGTCACAGTTGAATTATTTTGACTAAGGAGTGAAAAGGCAGTGTTAAGTTTCAGTTTCCTCTTTATATTAACTAAATTTTATACATCAAAACTCTGGTATTCAAAAAGATTAAGCCCAATTCTTCTCCCGTTGGAGGGAGTAACAAAACTCCCATTACCATTAATGGGACAACGGAAGTAGGATTGGGTCATTATTGCGTGGTACAGAGTATGCATATCCATCATTATTTAGCAAACATTATTAAGTAATTGTTGAGATATTTCTGGAGTCACTTTTCAGCTCATGTGTAAACAGACCATAGCTAATTCCTCATCAGCATCAGTTTAACATTGTTTGAAACCCCAAATTTGGATGTAAATAGGCATTTCTTTGAAGAATGCTGTTTCGAAACAACCCTGTTACTGTTCAAATAAGAATACTTTAGGCAAAAAAGATGCTGGTGACTAGGAATAAAGGAATATGGCAATGCAGTATACATCATATTTCATAATCCAGATTTACAGAACATAAAATAGAAGTGCAATTGTCCGGAGGGGTGGAAGAGGAGGGACCAGAGGATTGCACTATGGACCTGACCCTGCAGTTCTTGTTGAGGAAAACCTCACATTGGCTCCAAAAACCTCACATTGGCTCCAAAAACCTAGCTGTACAAAATTGAAATAGACTCATTACTGTAATAAGACACTGAAATCGAAACCACTAGTATCCTCTAAGAAACAGAAAGGTGACAGTTTAATACAGTCAAGTATCAGGGTAGAGGAGTTAGTCTGTATCCACAAAAACAACAAGGAGTCTGGTGGCACCTTAAAGACTAACAGATTTATTTGGGCATAAGCTTTCGTGGGCTAAAATCCACTTCACCTAAGATTTATTTTGCCTTTTCCTTCTCTACCCAGTACATGAATGGATTCTTTTAAAAAAAAATTGGTTAATTAAAAAGCGAGTGTTTAAAAAAAGGCTTGCAAAAATTTGCCACATTATTTAGCATGGAAAATATTTTAGTTGTATAAAGAAAGTTTTATTTAGTATCTTCTGTCACTTCTTTTCATATACCGGAATACTAAACTTGGGGAGGGAAGAGGGATAAGGGGAAAGCCAAGTTGAAAATAGCTAATGGTATATTTTAGCATATATGATATTCAATCTCTTCTTTCTGTGAATTTGAATGGAATATGAAAATGTTACTTTTCTTCCTGGTTATATTCCTTCTGCAACCTATTTCTATCATGGACCCCATCCTGCAAAAATATGTGCATGTTTAATTTTAAGCATATGAACTGACCTATTAACTTCAATAGTTAACAGTGCTCACATGGGTAAGTGTTTGCACTATCAGGTCCTAGGTATTTTTTTTTAATTAGCATCTAATGTTCAATCAAACCTCTTATTTTACCCTGCATGGTCTACAGTCTCCTACTCCTGAAATCCCTGGTAACTTTGATCTTTGAGATCAATTCATTAGATATATCTTTCCTTAGAAACCAAAATATAGTCTCAAATGGAACTCCTAAAATTAATACGGGTGGGTTAGATTTAGAATCTTCACCTGTTTGGGGATTTCACTGTACTAGTTGTGTGAGCACTGTAAAAAAATAATTGAATGTCTGTTCTAAATAGGTAATACTGAAGATTTTAATGAGATCATCCAAACATAATTCAAAAAAGAGAAGTGTAACAGTCCTGCCACTGCACAAAATTCTTCATTACCACCAGTACAAATATGTTTGTGGTCACACGACAGAGAAAGTCTTCGCTGAAAATTTAACGAGTGGTAGGAACATATCGAAGTTTTAGTCAATATGAAACGGTTGCAGTTTTCTCCTCCCCCCTCCTCCCGCCCCAGGCATAAAGTTCCGAGTCTCACACAACAAATAGTTTGGATGGAAAATCATTGTGGGCTGGTTCCTGTGTTCGAGTGACTCCAAGTGGATTTGTGGCATTACTACAATTCCTAAATCTACCTTGAGCTTCCGAGACAGTTTTGCTAATATTGAAAAAGACCCTATTCCTGTGTTTAAGCATGTAGCCAACATTTTTTAGCTTTAATCACGTTTAAATTGACTTTATGCATATGACTGAAGTTATTCATGTGCATGATTCCAGATCAAGGCCTAAATTTGCAAGTACATATATAAAAAACATGGCAGTTTAGGATCCAATCCTGCAAATACTTAAGCACATACATAGCTTTGATCACAAGGTAGCCCCATTGGCTTCAGTGGCTACATGACTAAAGTTACATACATGCATAAGTGGTTGCAGGATTGCAAGTGAAGGGCCTTAAACTCCACACCCAAAATGCTCAGTGACTTCTGTACATGCAGAATTCCCACTGAATCTGCCTCTAAGTATGATTATTTTCACTACCTGGATTTTCCAAGAGGAATTTCTAGTTTACACTGCCTCCAAAGTAAAAAGTTTCGCAATATCTCATTTAGTCTCCACAATTAATTTTTATTTCGGCATCTCCTATAGTCTGATACTGTGCACATTACAGAACATACTCACAGGCCCCTTATACTGCAGCATACAAAGGAACACCAGTCACAACTAACTCTAAAAACCCAAATTAATTTATTCCTCCTTGTCACGCTGTCTGGAGTGGCTCACGATTGTAAAATCTAATTAAGGAACATACCACCAGTTTGAGATGTGCACTATTTTTCACAGTATGCCCTGAGGTACTGAGTCAAGACCTCCGTGACAAATGTAGCTTTAGTGATAAATGATCACTTACACCAAAACTCACACAATATTCAGGTTGCTTCCAGTCCCAAGTGACCAGTCACTTACCCCAGATCAATTTGTACCTTAGATTTTACAGGATTGTCTTAGTTTCTTACACCAATCTAAAGGTTTATTAATTTGGGGGGGTGGGGGGAATGAGAGAGTTCTTTACAGGTTAGAGCAAGCAAACATATACACAAATGAATAGGCACCAACTCAGTGGGTGCTCTGGGGCTGGAGCACCCACAGAAATAAATAGTGGGTGCTCAGCACCCACAAGCCACCTGCCGATCAGTTGCTTGGTGGCAGGTGGGAGGTGCTGGGTAGGGGGAGAGGGCTGAGCAGAAAAAAGGAGGTAGAGCAAGGGTGAGGTGCACTCAGGGGAGGGAGCGGAACACACACACCTGGAAAGAAGAAAGTTGGTGCCTGTGCACAAATGAGTTACCACTTAATCCTAAGATTAACAGAGTTGTAGAGATCTTTCAGGGCAGACCCAGAAGATAACCTCTGGGGATCTGTGGCTTCAGTTTGCTTTCTCTGCTGTTTGAAACCAAAGAAATTTAAAAAGTCTTCATGTCAACTATTTTTATTTCTCTCTTCCAGCATTCAAAACTATAGGATGAGGCCTTTTGCATGCACTTCTCCGTGAGTGGATGGGGCAATTAACACTATGCTCTAAAATACTGCATCATCTGCATAGCATGACCTTGCACACACCATATGTATCAGGCCATGCTGTGTGGAGAAAACGGCATCCTTTCTCCTTGTTGGGTCCCAGCACTCAGGCTCCATTCCACAGGCCAAACATCTATGCTGCAATATTATAGCCCCACAGCCTGCACCCTACAAGCCCAAATCAGCTGACATGGGCCAGCCACAGGAATTTTTATTGCAGAGGAGACATATGGGAGATTTACACAAACACAAGGCCAATAGCAGAGAAACGAAAGATCTTTTTCTTGAATTTTGGGAGCTACCCTTGATCAGCTTAAAATGGAAGATTTACATGAAACTGTCAGGCAGGCCTGGCCCACAGCATTTTGGCACGTGAGGCAGGGAGCTCAAATGACACCCCCTTGTCCCCTCACTTGGGCCAAAACTTTGAAAGGTCTCAATTCTGCCTTCTTCCTGTTCTACTCCTCTCATGGTACCGCTCTGCTACCTACCCCAATAAAGGAGAACTAACAACTTAAAATGCCTTGTTCAAAAAATTTTAAGTAATACTTAACTTTCAAACACCTGAACAACAAATGTAACTTTTCTTGTTTGCATAGTAAAAACATTGGCATTTTTATCTGTTTGAATAATCAAAGTGGTGCTTTCTGTGCCTTCTTGGTTGCAAAGATTTGAACTGCTTCCTGCTGAAGATCCACAGTCTGGGCCAGTTCATGCTCTGTTGAGATAGTTGCAAGGCCGACCAGCCTCTCCTGCATCATTGTGGAGTGTAGATGTGTTTTCATTAACTTCAGCTTGGAGAAGCTGCGTTCTCCACTGGCAACTGTTCCAGGAAGTGTTAGAAGTATGTGCAGAGCAATAAAAGCATTTGGAAAGAGGGTGGTCATCTTATTTGCGCACATATATTCCAGAAAAGCCTTTGGAGTTGATCCTGCTGAAATATATCTTGAAAGGGCTTTCAGTTCATCACCTAAATCACTTGCATCAATATTGCACGTCATCATGTGTCAACACTGTCTTTAGTGCCCTGCATTGCTGCTGTACAGAGGTGAAAGTGAGCTGGTATGCTCTGACCTCCCCACCGCCACCCCTTCCTCCCGAAGCCCCACCCCTTCCAGGGGCTGGAGCCAGCCCCAGCCCAGCCCCATACCAGTAAGTCCCTATTTCTACTTTCACCCCTGCTGCTGTAGGTCTTCTTCAGGTATAATGAGGAGTTTTGAACTATCATACAACATCCCAAATATACTGCTGTGTTCCTTGAGCTACATGAAACATTCTTCAACTGATCGTATTGCACAATCTAGCACCTGGTTAAAGAATTCAACTTTGAATTGTTGTTTGAGATCTCTTATGGGATTATCCCATGCCTCGTAATGAAAATATCTTCTTCTTTGGTGACTCTTTGTTCTTGAATGGGTAGGAAAATAGCTTCAGTGTGAAGTTCCTCTGTCAACTTCTGTGCACTCTTCAGAAAGTTTTGAAATCCCTCATCTGACCAGTAAGACTGCAGGTATGACTTTGCTTTGTCCAGTTGTTCCACTGCTTCAGATATATCAAGGTCAACAACTTGGAGTCTCTTGCTTACAACATTTATTTCAAACAGTATGTCATGCCACAACACTAAGCCACACAGAAATTTGAAGTTCTGTATATTTCTGGTGATTCCATTTCTCTCTGCCACTGTTCTCCCACGAACAATTCCTATCACAGCATTATCCTCCATAATGACAACTGTGGCATCATCTATCTTCCCAATTTGGTGTTTGATAGGCTTTATCGCCCCCACTCAACTTTCCCATCATGTGGCACTCAGTGGTTTCAGTGTCAGAGAGGATGTTCCCAGATGTTACTTCAAAATTTGCCATCCATGAATTGATGCAGAGAAAGATACATAGATGCTCTGAATTACATTAAAAAATTCAGCAGCCTCACTAGAAACTGATGCTGCATCACTGACCACCAAGTTCAGTGAATGAGAACTACATGAGACCAAAAAAGTCCGAGGGTTTAACTCTCGGATCCGTGTCTGCACTCCTCTCTTCTTTCCTCTTGCATCTAGAAATGCAAAATTCAACTCGTGTTTAGTGTAGTAGGCTTCATGTTTTGAAATTATTTAGCCTACTACACTAAACACGAGTTGAATTTTCCATTTCTAGATGCAAGAAATAAAGCTACTACACTTTATGAACACAGTGCACAGAAGGCAAGCAGGAAAGAGGTTTTTCAAAAACCCTTAGTCGGGGTTTTTGCTTGCTGACTTTCAAGAGAGAAGTCAAGTATTAGGTTGTCTAAAACCTAAAGTTCTTTCGTTTTCTTAGTTCTGTGGTTAAGTTTATTTACGGAAATGATTTCAAAACTCTTTCAGGGAAGTGATACTGCCTTCCTGTATTAAGTAACATTCTTGCACTAAGTGTGCAGTCTGAGCAATATGCAGTATCAGTCTGGGTATTCTTCATGATTATTATAGAGACTCCATTTGTAGATTCATAGATTTTAAGGCTGGAAAGGACCATAAGGTTGTCTAGTTTGTCTTCCTGCATAACCACAGGCCATAGAATCTCACCCAGTAATTTCTGCATCAACCCTGTAACTTCTTTCGAGCTGTAGCATCTCTTTTAGAAATATAGCCAGTCTTCATTTTAATAATGTGATAAAAGATCCAACATGTTCCTAAGTGGGTTGTTCTGATGGTTAACTACCATAATTAATGTGTATACCTTATTTCTAATCTTGAATTTGCTAGTTTCACCTTCTAGCTATTGGATCTTGTTATGCCTTTTCCTGCTAGATCAAAGAACCATTTACTATCATAAATCTTTCCTGTGTAGGTACTCGTAGACCATGATGAGGTCTCTCTTAGCCTTCTCTTGGTTAACTAAATAAACTGAGTTTCTTAATTCTCTCACTATAAGGCAAGTTTTCCCGATCTCAAATCATTTCTTGTAGTTCTTTTCTGAACCCTTTCCCAATTTTTCAACAGCCTATTTGAGGTGTGGACACCAGAATTGGACATAGTATTCCAGTAGTGGTCTCACTAATGTAATATCACCTTCCTACTCAATGTGGCTGTAAAAATAGAGGCAAGGATCACGTTAGTGCTCCTAGCTACTGCATTGCACTGAGAGCTCATGTTCAGCTGATTGTGACACCCAAGTCCTTTTCAGTGTGGCTGTATTTCTGGATATCGTCCCCCCCCCATCTCTACTCTTGGGGGGAATTCTGCACTACTGTGCATGTGCATAATAATGAGCCCTGCAGATTTCTATTTTTTTGTGCAAAAAAGGCTTCTATATGCAGAGCTACATAGAGACAGGGGAGTGGCTGGGTGGGGACAAAGACATGGGGATGGAGGAGGGGGTGCACAGCTACATAAAGACAGGGGAGTGACTGGGTCAGGACATGGGGAGGGGGTACACAGAGACATGGGGGCAGGGGCAGATCTATCTGACTGAATGAGAGAGGCTAGGTGTAACCCAGGGTCTGCATGGGGAAAACTTCCTAACAATCCCTCCCACTTCCCCCCAAAGGGGGAAAAAAAACCTGTTCCATACATCTCCCATCCCTACCCAACAACCCCTTCAAGTTCACACCCAGGCTCCATCCCAGCAATTTACTTCCCTCTCCCTCATCTCCTCCATTACCTCTGACTCTCCCAAGCCTTTGCACTGTTTCTTAAGGCTGCAGGAAATACAGGTCTGTAGTGTAATTTAAATGAATTATTACTCAGAGTTTGGTATTAATATGCCTCGTAAGGAATCTATTTTTCAAAACCACATTTCCCTAATTGTTTTTCTTGTCTGTATTATTAGACATACTTGCTGACAGGTATTCTGAAATAAATTATCAAAATAATTGAAACTGGTGTGATTATGTAGTGTTATTTCGACAAATAAAATATGCAGAATTTTAAAATATTGGGTGCAGAATTTTTTATGTTGTGGTACAGAATTCCGCAAGCAGTACACCTTGTAAGTGTGACCTGCATTCTTTGATCCTAAAGGTATCTCTTTGCATTTGGCTGTATTCAAACATATATTGTCCAAATGAGCACATCTTAGCAAGTCACCCAGATCAGTCTGAATAATTGACCCATCCTCCTCATTATTGACCACTTCACCAATTTTTGCCTCAGATTATAAATGCTTCATAACACCATGGTAGCACATACATTAAAGTATTATTGGGAAGACAACTTCGTTGTCAGACCCTATTTTCAGGCACATAAGATCTCCATAGGATGGACCAGATTCTCCTTCATTAATGTAGTAATTCTACCCCAGTGCAAGGTGGGTGTAAAATGCTTCCAAATCAGAATGGTAGTGTTTATAACCTGCTTTGCATAAATATAAGCACACTAGATGTAAAGCAATGAGGTATCGGAGCATAGCATTCAGCAAAAGATGATGAAGGTCATGTGTGTTGTATATTTGAGTTTCTTTTTCAGAGTTATTTTCTCTTTCTTCTCCCCCTCCCAGGTGATTGTACTGGAACAGCACAGCATGAAAAAACCTTAATATCTGCAAAACAGTTTTTCCTCCTTTCTAACCTCCCATCCATTTCATTACTATGTTCAGTTATGACTACTTAATTAGCATTTTCCCTTTAATATTTTTCAATTCATCTTGATTAAAAACTGATTAAGTATTCGGTTTCATACAACCAACCAAGCGTTCTACTCTTCAGCTGCCGTACTGTTTGATCTATTTAAAAATGCCAGGCTTCTAAGGGATTTCTTTCTTGGTAAATAAAGAAATCATCAAGTTTTGTGCTTTATTTTACTAAGTAATTCCTTAGAAGAGACATAGTGAGTGGATGTATGCAATGGCTTTGTGATTATCCTGCTTAGTATTAATTATGGTGTTGGTGATTTGTTTCCTGTTCACTGCTTGGAGCTTTTGTATAAAACAGATTATCATCTTGAGCAGAATATGATGTTTTTGACTGAGGAAATAGCTTCAGTGGTGAAAGATACAGCTATATCTTTATATGTTAAGTATTCATTCTATTTACTCTCTCTAGTATAATACAATTATGTATTTTAAAATATTTGAAGTATTTTTCCTTTTTGGCATTGGCTTGTCTTGTAACTTATTGATTTGTAGCTCCACACAGAAGTATTTCATAGATATTAAAATCCCAAAGGGACCATTAGATCATGCAACCTGACCTCTTGTATATCAAAGCATACAATTTCACCAGTTACCCCTACACTGAACAAAATTAACTTTTGTTTGTCTAATGCATATCTTCAAAAAAACAGCCAGTCTTGATCTGAAGACATCAAGTGATAGAGAATCCACTACTTGGTTCTATATCTGGCAGCCATTTTTATGAAATATTTTTCTATCAACATTTGGATTTCTGTATGTAACAGTTACATATCTGTTCATTCATATCAACTGCAAATGTAAAGCCACTTAGGCATAAGTCATTTTAATATTATACTCTGTTCTTCCACAACTTCTGTCTGTAAAGTATTTTGAGGTAGTCAACAAATTTAACCCAAGAACAAGGAAGTGAGCATTGTAATACTCATTTTGTAGATCAGGAAACTGAGAACAGAGACATAAATGACTTGCTTGAGGTGACAGAGCCATAGTTCTCATGACTCTTGACACCTAGTCCTATGCTTTAGCAACTGTCCATGTTCCCAATATAAAGTAACAAAATAAGTACTAGTTCAATATTTGTTTGTTTATTGCAAAATACACCACACTCAGTACAAATGGATCTAATAAAATCCTCCATATTAATAAGTGCTACACATCGCTGTCTATGTGAGATACAACCATTGATATCTCTATAAACAAACCAATTTTAAACCGAGGTCATCATTATGAAATCTGTGTGCTTAACCTTTTAATTGGAGAACAGCAATTTCAACTGGAATGGGTATCTAGAACAATTGCTTATGAGAGACATGAACCCTAGCCCCCACAAAACTGGGAGTAGGATTTAAATAAGGGTAAAACCAGCATTTTAAAGAATTCTTATTGAGGTTGCAGGAAAAAACCACCTTGATGTGTAGAAAGAATAGTAAATATGGCAGGCAACCAGCTTGGCTGAACAGTGAAATCTTTGCTAATCTTAACCACAAAAAAGAAGCTTACAAGAAGTGGAAGATTGGACAAATGACCAGGGAGGAATATAAAAATATTGCTCAGACATGCAGGAGTGAAATCAGGAAGGCCAAATCACACTTGGAGTTGCAGCTAGCAAGAGATTTTAAGAGTAACAAGAAGGGTTTCTTCAGGTATGTTAGCAACAAGAAGAAAGTCAAGGAAAGTGTGGGCCCCTTACTGAATGAGGGAGGCAACCTAGTGACAGAGGATGTGGAAAAACCTAATGTACTCAATGATTTTTTTGCCTCTGTCTTCACAAACAAGGTCAGCTCCCAGACTGCTGCACTGGGCAGCACAGTATGCGGAGAAGGTGACCAGCCTTCTGTGGAGAAAGAAGTGGTTCAGGGCTATTTAGAAAAACTGGATGAGCACAAGTCCATGGGGCCAGATGTGCTGCATCCGAGGGTGCTAAAGGAGCTGGCAGATGTGATTGCAGAGCCATTGGCCATTATCTTTGAAAACTCATGGTGATCGGAGGAGGTCCTGGATGACTGGAAAAAGGCTAATGTAGTGCCCATCTTTTAAAAAGGAAAGGAGGAGGATCTGGGGAACTACAAGCTAGTCAGCCTCACCTCAGTCCCTGGAAAAATCACGGAGCAGGTCCTCAAGGAATCAATTCTGAAGCACTTAGAGGAGAGGAAAGTGATCAGGAACAGTCAGCATGGATTCACCAAGGGCAAGTCATGCCTGACTAACCTAATTGCCTTCTATGAGGAGATAAATGGGTCTGTGGATGAGGGGAAAGCAGTGGATGTGTTATTCCTTGACTTTAGCAAAGCTTTTGATATGGTATCCCACAGTATTCTTGCCAGCAAGTTAAAGAAGTTTGGGCTGGATGAATGGACTATAAGGTGGATAGAAAGCTGGCTAGATCGTCAGGCTCAACGGGTAGTGATCAATGGCTCCATGTCTAGTTGGCAGACAGTTTCAAGTGGAGTGCCCCAAGGGTCAGTCCTGGGGCTGGTTTTGTTCAATATCTTCATTAATGATCTGGAGGATGGTGTCGATTGCACTTTCAGCAAGTTTGCAGATGACACTAAACTGGGAGGAGTGGTAGATACGTTTGAGGGTAGGGATAGGCTACAGAGGGACCTAGACAAATTAGAGGATTGGGCCAAAAGAAACCTGATGAGGTTCAACAAGGACAAGTGCAGAGTCCTGCACTTAGGATAGAAGAATCCCATTCACTGTTACAGACTAGGGACCGAATGGCTAGGAAGCAGTTCTGCAGAAAAGGACCTAGGGGTTACAGTGGACGAGAAGCTGGATATGAGTCAACAGTGTGCCCTTGTTGCCAAGAAGGCTAACAGCATTCTGGACTGTATAAGTAGGGGCATTGTTAGCAGATCGAGGGACATGACCATTCTCCTCTATTCGACATTGGTGAGGCCTCATTTGGAGTACTGTGTCCAGTTTTGGGCCCCACACTACAAGAAGGATATGGAAAAATTGGAAAAAGTCCAGCGGAGGGCAACAAAAATGATTAGGGGGCTGGAGCACATGACTTATGAGGAGAGGCTGAGGGAACTGGAATTGTTTAGTCTGCAGAAGAGAAGAATGAGGGGGGATTTGATAGCTGCTTTCAACTATCTGAAACGGGGTTCCAAAGA